>NC_072493.1:33848943-34475257 GCF_027574615.1 Eptesicus fuscus
ACTTGTAAACTTTGTTTCCTAGGTATATTTATCACTTTGTTTTTGGATTTTTTGATATGATAAAAAGAAGAGAGATGCTTTTCACTTCATTTTCCCAGAAAGGTTCTAAATTAATAATACCTCACTCAATTTGCGTAGGTTTTAGTTCTTTGCTGTTGATCAATTTCCCCCCACGGCAAACTGTCAGAATGACTCTCAGACCTACTTCTTATATTTCCAGATCAGACATTTCTGAAATCTTTAATAATTCAGCAGATTGAAAAGTAAATGTTTACATCCTTTTCTTTTTTTCAGGCATTTTGATTTGTGTATTTGACTTGCAATTTTGGGGACAGCCAAATTTCCTTTGAAAAGATAGAACAAAATTACAAAAACACCAAATTCTGTGCCTTCATTTTTTTCATCATAGTAAGTTTTATTTCATTCAAATGCACAGTTTTGGAAAAACTACTTTTAGCACATGATGTCTAGAAATTCAGATGACATTCAAGAGCTGCCCGTGTTTTGCTTTCTAAGCTCATTATAATGTTTCTAAAAGTTTCTATTTAGATCTAGTACAGTGAGGCAGGTCATCTTAACAATGACATCATGCATCAGAAAGAGCAAAGTTACAATACCCCAGAGGGTGGAAAACCATCTTTTGCTTTCCTACCTTTTTTTTAATCTTCCCCAGCCAGACAGAGATGATAAGCTGTTATGAGTCAAATGTCCTCATATCACTTCTTCTGGATCAACAAACCAAAGTCACTCTCTTGTGCCCAACAGATATTATTTACCCATCATGATCAGAAAAGCCATCATTATTAGGTCACAGATCAAAAAGGTGCAAAAATGCAAAACCAATCCCAAGCATTTGATTGATTAAGGCAGTAATATTTTCCCAATTTGTACAAATACTGAAACATATTAACATAGTATCGTGTTTCCAATTTATAAGATATGGTTACCTGTAGGCTTAGATATTTGTATAATACAGTCTTGAATACACATACTTTACTTAATTCCATAATATTCCTTTTTAAGTGTTATTTCATTGTGGAAATGTTTATTTTCCAGGCAATGGGAAATATTATTAGTGGTACTTGTGCCCACGATAGTCTTAATGTTCCCTCAGCTTGACTAAATGTTAGACAGGTTTTTTTCCTGACTACAGGTCTCTGACCTCCCTTTTTTTAGAGCATTTAATTTAAGAAACTTGCTATTGTAAATTATTTATCTGTCCCCTTGAGATATAAATCTTCATTAAGCAGCTTTCCAGTTTTACAATTCAAGAATGTCTTTCCCAAGGACCTGAGAGCCAGCCCTTTGAAATGAATCATCAAGAACACAGAGCCCCAGTCTCCCAGTCTCTGTGGGAGGGGAGGAGCCTGCCGCCCATAAGCACCAACTAGCAAACATAAATGGCCTAACCAAATTGACCAACTCCTCACCCCCACCACACACACACACACACACACACACACACACACACACACACACACACACACAATGTTCTCTAGTACTTTTCCACTAGCTCAAACAAGGGCTCAAAAACTTCCCCACCTTTTGTTTCAAAGAATTGAGTTCAATCTCTCTCTCCTATAGCCAGTCTTGACCCCCTCTGCTATAGTCTTGAATTAAGTCTTTCCTGTATGTTTAACCCAATCAAGTGGGTTTTTTCCTTTGTCAGGAGATATTTTTTATTAAAATAATGTGTTTTCACCCTGGCTGGCTGGGTATCTCAGTGGGTTGGAGTGTCATTCTGATGTGCCAAGGTTGAGGGTTCGATTCCCAGTCAGGGCACATACAAGAATCAACCAATGAAATGAATGAATAAGTGGAACAACAAATCTCTCTCTCTCTCTCTCTCTCTCTCTCTCTCTCTCTCTCTCTCTCTCTCTCTTTCTCTCAAGTTAATAAATATAAATTTTTAAAAAAATTAAAAGAACAATGTGTTTGTCATTTCCTACCTATGGAATCATGTTCCCCAGAAGCCATTCCACATGGCAGTGAAAATACAAAGATGACTGCACCTCTGCTCTGCCTATTAATCAAAAGAATGTCACAGCCAGTTTCAGGAAAGCTGAATAGCAACAAGAAGTTTCACGGAGCAAAAGCCCAGTCTAAGGAACAGATTGGCCACACATTTGACCATGCATATCAACAAACATTCAGGGTTAGCACCAACGCACCCACACTCAGCAGACACCGCTGACCTGGGACACGGGATCCAACCAATGGCCTTGCGGTGGACACCGCATACACCAGGGGAGCCCCGCCCAACCGAGCCATGGTGTCATCTGAGTTCCTCATGTGTCTGCTGCCATTTTGGAAAGGAGCAGAGGGAAGATTAGGAAATCAGAAGGTTTGAGAATTTACCTGGAAAATACGGACACAACTAAAAGAGGCTATTTTATCAGCAAGAGGTGTGGGGGCTTGAAGTGATCTGATATGTGGGCACATATAGAAAATAGTCTCTTGGGGTGAAGGGCAAATGGGATCTCCCCCACCTTAAAACAATACTCAGAACTGCTAAAGTTTGGACAATATTGAAAAATACATGGTGGTTCCATGATATTCCTCAATTACTAACATAACCTGCTGACTCACAGATTTAAACTGGCCTGAGAAAAGGATTAATGGTTTCTGTGCCCAACATCTCAAACACTGCTAACTATGCATTTTATATAAATCATAAATTATGATTTTATAAAACTACATGAGGACTGTCAAGAACAAGGTTATTTGCATGTATATATATATATAGGTAGTCAACCAGAATTGATACACCGATCTCATTCAAAAAATACTCTGCTCTATGTGTAGTACTGATGCAGCCATGTCAGCACTCTACAGCAGAGCCACTAGCATTCATTGGACATAGCAATGATATTTGGTAGAACCTGAAAATACACACACACACTCTCTCTGTCTCTCTCTCTCTCTCTCTCTCTCTCTCTCTCTCTCTCTCCCCCCACTGGCTTTAACAGATATAATGTTCTACAATAGCATCATGGACTAGGATACAAATAGAACTCAGTGTCTGAATCCAGCAGGTACAATATTCTCCTTGCACACACTCAAGTCTAGAAATGCTCAGATTGCAGACCCTTTAGCTACACAAATGAATTGCTTCCTCTGACATCCAACCCCCCTAGGCAGCCCCATCTGGCTCCTAGCCTATGTACAAATATAGAGGAGCACACAAGAGTTACGATTTTATTAAAACTATAGAGGAAAATATGCTCTTATGTGACTTGTGTCAAAATTATAATACATCACCATTCATTTTACCAGTGACTGACACCCATGTAATTTTTTTAAATTATCAATTATTGCATGTGTTTTAAATGATTTCTTTACCTTGGTATATAAGACAAATCAAGTTTCAATGTATTTGATTTTGGGATATTATATTATGCTAAAATAGAGAATAGATGCAAATGTAACAAACCACTGCTGGGTGACTTTTCTAATCAAGACATGTATTAATCAATCTGATTTAAACCTATGCTTACAAACTTGTAATTTTATCATTGCATCTGCTAAATCGAGAAATAAATACCTTCTAAAATTATATACCACTAAATATTCTGTATTAGAAAGAGCAGGCAACTATTTCCCTGCCTCCACCAACATAAAAATCAGCTCATTTTGAGGAAGCATGATGGAGCCTGTTGTGATGTGAAAGGTAGGAAGTACAGGCCAAAAGGAAAAAAAAAAATCTCATTCAGCTCTGTTTATCTCTCTCCTATTTCTATTTGTAATGAATAATGGAAAGTTCTAAATTGTCCTTTTTGATAAAAAGAAAGTCTCACAAAGCAACCTCATTTCCACTCAAACCAATGAGGCCTTTCACACAATTGTCAGGCCACCTATCATAGTCCAGGGTTCTCAGTGTATATTGATCCACTGAGTCATAATAAAGTAGTGCTTCCAGCTGGGAATGAGAGTTAATGCAAACATTTTCTGGATCAGAAAAGACGGACAAAGAAATAGGTCTGCTTCTGCCCAGCCAATTTCAAACTGCTCCTGGCACTACTGAGAATCTCACCCACACCCCTGCGTTTTCCCACACACTGTTCCCACAGAGAAGAAGGTGGCGCCTGAAAAACAGCATCTGAGCAGACGCAGCACGGTGCACAGTAGCTGCAGTAATTACAAAGCACAAATTCTTGTGATACCCAAAATGAAGAATCGATTACTGGCATTGATTATTGTGTTGCAATTGTTACTGCTCTATTATATTATTTTTCTGAAAATAAAACGAAGGTCAATGTGTTGTTGCTATTGGGAATTTGCATTATAATTTAGAAAACTAGCACAAAAGAGAAAAACATTTTTTAAATTGTAATAAAAATAAAGGGCGGAGAAAAATTTGGAGGTGATGAATAAGAATATGGCCTTAATTAGAGTAATGGTTCCATCACTCATCGAGGTGTGTGCATTAACTGTGTACAGGTTTCTGTCTATCAATTGCCAGGGAGAGAGAAATGTCCCCCTCTACCACACCTGAGTTCTTGTGGGTGGACTAAAAATATAATTGACCGGATTAACAGGAGAAGAAAACAACAATTTAATTTGTACACACGGGAGATCATAAACAATGCTCCAAGGTATGAAAGAAGCAGTCAGCCTTTTATGCTTTCTGACAAAGAAACAACAAATGTGTGAAGAATTGGCAGGACAAAGAAACTTAGATTTGGGTGCTCATTAGTGGAGAATCGAAGCAATGTTTGGGCTTGGGTAGCAAATGAGTAAAAAAAAATAGTAAGGTGTGTTTATACATGTTTCTGGGCCTTGAATTCCCCAGCTGGCGATAAGGATGTCTCTCTCATTAGCCTGCAGGTGCAGAGAGGGCACCTTTCACACGGGAGATTTATCTCCCGCTTTCAGGAGGACAGAGAGTCAGAGGGGTCAGAGTGTTCTTGCACCGGCTGTCACTTAAGTAACTTTAATTCAAAATAATCAATATGCCATTGTGGGACATTTGGGGGAGGCCTGCCCTGGGCCCTGACACAGTCATACTTCAATAAAGTGATTTTTTTTAAATTAGCAATTTGTAACTTTAGGAAATATGAAAGTAATATTTCCAGAGTCAGCGAAGCTCAATAGTCAAACATAAATGTCAAGAACTTTATACTTTTATTTAAAGGCACCACTTTTTTCTCTTCAACAGATGCATAATTGAGTAGACAAATATTGTGTTGTGTTATACACCCTTCATAAAATGTCTAAAGTCTATCACCTCTGCACCATTATATGCAAGCCTGGATCCAAATTTCCAAGCCTTTTATGCTCCTTAACATAAAAATAGGAGGAATAACATGATGATATGGACATTACATGGAATTCCCAGGTGATCTACAAGTAGAGTTTTCATAATGAAGCTATGATTTTCATGATTCTTGAGAGATGATGCTTTAATTAAAAACAAAAACAAGCCCAGCTGGAGTGGTTCAATGGTTGAACATCAACCTATGAACCAGAAGGTCATGGTTCAATTCCTGGCCAGGGCACATGCCCAGGGTTGCAGGCTTGATCCTCAGAAGGAGGCATGCAGGAGGCATCTCTCATCATTGATGTTTCTATTTCTCTCTCCTCCCTTCCTCTCTGAAATCAATAAAAATATATATTTTTAAAAATAAAAAATTAATTAATTAATTAAAAAACACACACAAAGCTTGTTGGATATTCATCTGGCTCAGTAAATGAACAGAGAAAAAAGCATCAGGAAATGTTTCTAGATCAGAAGTCATGATCGAAAATCTGTCACTTACAGCAAGTCTCTCCTCTAGCTCCATGTGACTGCAAATTCTCATTTGTTTGTTTTTCTCCACCTCTCCAGCCAGCCCTTTGCAACGCCTTTCATAGAGTTCCCTTTCTCTGCCTTTGTTTAAAAGCTAACACAACTCTCTTCTCCTTTTACTTTATAGTCTCAGTGGACTATGTTTATCATGCCTGTAGCTACAATGATTAATTTTGTGTTTGGATGATGAAGCCTGAATCTTTATTTTTAGTTCTGACTTTCTTTTGAAATCTGTATCCCAAATTCTGAATACTTCCAATAGATCTATTCATGGATGCTCTCTCTATATATATATCAAGTTCACTATTCCAAAAATGGACACCCTGCCTCCTGTCAAAACCAGATGGCCACATCTTCATATCTTCTACTCAATCAGACTAAAATCTTGGGATCATTTCTAATTATTCCCTTGAGTAACAAATATAGAAATTTCTATATGTATAGAAATTGCCAAACCTGGTCTATATTCCCTCCAAAGTGATTTTCATTGTCACTTTAGCCTTTTCATTATCTGTACCTTATCATTTCAACCACTCAGTTATAAAATGATTTTCTGTATTTCCTTGCAGGTTGCTGGGGATATCGTTTTGAATTGAGTAAATGAAAGAGTGAAAAACATGACAACATCTGCGACATCGCAGTGAGGGAGAACTGGCAGGACCTGGTGACCTGTGGTGACCCTCAGATATTAGATGCAAGGAGGGCAAGGAGGAGGCAGAGGGCAAAGTCAAGGCTGAGAACTTGGAAAGCTTTCTGATGGTGGTGCTGAGAATAAGGAATGATTAGTGGAAGGGATATTTGAAAGATAAAAAACTGAAGGAACAGGAGTCCGGAGGAAGTCCAAAGAATTAGGCTGCTGTGGAATGACTTACTTTAGGCCTGGGGGCAGCTCTTCTAGGATGAGGAGAATGAAGCAAGGCCAGTGGGGTTTGAATAAGTTTATGGGTTTGGAGAAGAAGACAGGAAATGGTTTTCCTGCCTGTGGCCTACCCGTTCTAGAAATCTTCAATGTATGTCTCTAAAATTACTAATCTGTTTTTAGCCATTGTTCCCAGAATTGTTTTGGTAATAGCAGTTTGGGTAATTTTTCTCCTGGTAACAAAAAGTCACCTTTTTTTGAACAACATTAATACAACTTCAATCTGGCATAGGAGCTTCAGAAAACCATACAATTGGCTATGAAGTCTATTGTTATTCTCCACAATTTCATTTCAATTGTATATATTCCTGTCTCTAACTCAGCCAGGACTTTCTTTCCTCCATCTCCCAACTGCAGCTCAAGTACTACCTCTCTCATAATCTAGCTTGTTACATGTAAGAACTTTGTAATATAAGGGAACTGAGCTGATTTATGTTCATTAAATGTATAAATAAGAATAAAATCCAAATTAGAATACCATCGTCACAGTTGAATCCAACCTGGTGACATTTTTTGTGGTCAGACATAAAAGTGAGACTTGCTATTGGGTGAACTGCTATTGTTCGAAGACAGTCACACACACAGCAATTGAAGTAAATTAGGTAGATTCTGAGATGACTTCAGAAGGTCAAAGGGCTGTAAGAGTTTATCTAGCTTTCTGGTAACAAAATGACAGACTTTTTTTTATGAGAAAATTGACATTTCAAAGGATCAAACTCTCTTTTCACCATTTCTTTTATTAGAAACATTCGGATTAATTCCCATCAATCTTCTTTTGGAGTATCTGAAATGTGTCTTGAATTCCAATGAATGAGTGAATATTGGTTGAATATTGATTTAATAAGGTGTCTTATATGATTAAATATCTTAAAATTTAAATTAATTATTCTGGTTTATATAGTTTATAAAGTAGTTATATTTTGTTTTTGAACAATCTAAACACTATTAACAAACTCTCCTCACGTCTTTTCAAAATAGAAAAGAGGCAGAAATGAGATATTTCTAATTCTTAATAAAAATTATGGAAACAAAACACACACAAAAAAACTAGAAAGTTACATCACCTTCTTTAACATCTCTAAATGCCGTCCCTCATGGAAAAGAATATAGTCACATTGACTGGTTCTGATTTTTAGTACTAAATCACACACACACTTTTCAAACAGAGAAAACTATACAAGGAACTATCGCTACATTCTGATCACCCTCATTAATAACCACAATTACATCCTAAAACCATGACCCAAAATGTCATCAGTATATCCATAATCTAAAGCAGTGGTAAGAATGACTCTGGACCTGCCAGCTCGCAATAGAAACCACTTACGTATTCTACAATGTACTAAGTGCTTCACTGCCCTAATTCACAGGATTCTCACAAGAAGCCTATGGGATGGAAATTATTATTTTGGGGGCCCATTGTAGACATAAACAGACAGAGGCAAAGAGAAGTGGTCACTTGTGAAAGGGCACGGAGCTGCAGTGAAATCAGGCAAAATCCTAAACACAATCTGACTCCAGAGCATGTTCTTAACATACAACGTGGCTTCACTGTCACTACAATTTATCTTTTATGAAAGAGCAAGACGACACATAGTAGGTGATGCATATTACCTGAGGAAGCGAGGAACCGAAACAGAGCACACACTAAGGAAGTTTGGGGTGCGGAGTGTCCTGCTGGCTGAGTGATTAGGGAAACAGATATTGTATGTAGGCTCTGGGGTAGGGTTGTGAAAGGTCAAAATAAAGGGTTGGAGTCTTCCAAGCAGAGGACTGACGTAGGGCAGACAAATGCGAGGCCCATTTTTCAGGATGACAGTAATTGGACTGAAGGGAGAGAGGGGGCATGGAGAGGGCAGTGGTCATTAAGGCAAGAAAGGAGCATGGAGCCAGGCTGTAGAAAGTCTTCTTTCAAAGCTGAGACAACTGCCGAACTTTTAGCATCGGAAGACATCTTAGAGTGTGTTTTGTGTTGGGCACACATGTGTATCACAGGTTTTAGGGTAAGTTAATTTTAAAAAGAGACAATCCACAATTTTAAATGTAAGCAACCCATAAAATTTTAAGATCACTAATACTAAATGTTTTTATTGATATTGTTCTACAAGAAGATCGTATTTGCGATCTTTTACCAAGCTTTACCCAGCTTGATGATGGATAGTTTTGTCTGTATGGGTAGCTTCCACAGCCAATTGGTTTAACTTCTCACTTTTCATATTTACTAAATAAAAACCTTAACTCACATCCATATGTCATGGAGAAAAACAGAAGATGTGCATCATGAATATGCAAAATAATGTATTATTTATATATATAAATAAATATATATATATACACATATATGTGTGTTTATATATATATATACATATATATATGTATATATATATATGTATATATGTACATATATATTTTTTTTTTTAAGCAGCAAACAATCAAGCCCTGGGAACATGTCAAACTCTTTTTGTTTAAGTAGTTAGATTTTAGGTTTTTGAACAATCTCAACACTATTAACAAACTCTCCTCACATCTTTTCAAAACAGAAAAAAAAGGAAGAAATGAGATTTAAAAAATATCTTAGTCTAATTTTTGCATCACAGTCCAATTTTTAAAAGAAGTTACAATATCTCTTCCCAACATCATTATGTTTTGTCTCATAAGAGATAAGTTCAGGTAGGTAGTAGTATGCTGGTAAGTTTTTAATAAGTTGTCCTCTGGGGGGGAGAAGTCCTGCTTTGATAGCATTTGTCAATTCCTATGGTGTAAATACTCCCTCCATGACAGATTCCAAGCTCCCGACCTGATAATTCTGAATTAGAAGAGCTGCTCACAGTGGGCTCTCACGAGCCAGCAGGTTATTAATCGTATCTCAGATAAGCTTCTTTGGCAAAGCGGTTGGAATCATATTGCGGTTATGAATTTCTCAGTTACAGCCTCAGGTGTGAAAAATGCTTTTTTTTTTCCTAACTCAATCTAATTTTCTCCCTTGAGCTCCTATTCTGCCTGATGTAGAAAATCAATCTAATTGTTTCAGAGGAACCCAGTCCGGTTCATGGATTACTCAGGCAATTCAGGATTAAATGTCTGTCACCTTCAGCTTCAAAGTGCTTGCAGGAACCTCCCTCCCCTCCTGCTGGCCCTGGAGTTACTCCTGGTGCGGTGCAGGGGAGGACCCCTGCTTGGTCCTCTATGCGGGCTGTGAAGGATCCCGACATCCAAGCAGCTTCCACTGTGCTCCGTGGTGATCTGTCACAGGTCAGCTGCAACATACCTTATCACAACATCCTGATGTTCTTCCCCCCACCCAGGTATGACACTGCCCACACCCACCGCCTCATTCCTGAACGTCTGCATCCCTTCTCGGTGCCATCTGGGGCTGATGTGGGGTCTCTGCCACACCGCCGCTTCTGCATGGCAGCAACGTAATGGTTTAGCGACTTCTCTTGGTGAAGGGGAATCTCCTCTTCAAGCACCTGCTCTAAGCACCCTTTCACATTCAGATCATTGACCGAGAATGAAGGGTTCTGTAAAGCTACCTATTATGGACTTCCTAGTATTTTGAGGATAGGACTGCAGGGACAATGAGTCTTCACACGTGCTTGCTCATGTCTAACACTCTTCCTTCCTTCCCAAACTCTCCTTCAGGCTGGCCATCTCCCCCTTTAGACCTAAAAGGTGTCCTTTATGTTCCCAAACTGTATAGTGACCCCTCTCCCTTAAGCACTGAGTGGTGTGTGACTCTCTGAGCCAGGAAGGAAGATGAAGGACAAGTGTGGAGATCATGCCCATTTCTAGTCCTCAACTTATCCCACATTTAGAAGTAGCCTCTCAGGGCATTATTATTGTCATTAAAAATGTCTATTTCATCTTAAATAGAGGAGTTTATGTTCTATAACCTTTCTCAACATCAGCCAGCACATTTTAATTCAAAAAAGCAGAATCTACTGCCCAGTTTTTGAACTCTTGACAATGACCACAGTTTGGTAAGACTGTGATGCTGAGACATGTCACTGACTGCCAACTCTCCCCTGGGAACAAAGCTCCGTCATCTACCCACTGTCGCCTCAGCCCAGATACTCCGCATTTCCCAACCTGCAAGTGGCTCACCAAATGAGCCACAACACAAGAAAGGAGTTTTCTCCTGCCATATGGTTCACCAAGGCAAACCACAGTGTTTTGCTCTTATATAAGCAAGAGCAGAATTAAAACTCAGAAATCAAAGTAGTTCTTCCACTGAATAAAACAGGAGTCTATTTGCATTTTCTCATAATATTTACCCCTCCATATTCTTTGCCACTAAAATATAGTTTGTGATAGTGTCTTGAGAGAGGAATTTTACAGACAGCTTGTTCTGCTTTGCTCCCCAAGATTATTGTTAGTAATGAGATGTTTTTGCTATTAGGAGTGTAACTTTGATGCATGTGTTGCTCTATTCTTTTCCTTTATAGGAAAAATTATAACATTTGCATTAGAAATCACTGGTTTAGTTCCTTTTTATAATTTGTAACTATTGATATACTCTGTTGAGACAGCATTCTCCTGGTTTACTTTAGCTCTTTGAGCATATTTTACAGAGTTGATTTAAAATCTTTGTCTAGTAGGTCCAATGTCTTTGCTTTGTCTAGCCAGCACTTTTCTTGTTAGATGCTTGTATGAAATTACCACATTCAAATATTCACATATCCCAGTGCGTATGTTTCATTCTTCATACTAAAATCAGTTACTCCTTATGTTATGACATGTTCTGAACTTCTATTTCTTACATGTCTATTTCCTTTTTTTTTCAGTTGATTTTAGAGAGAGGAAGGGAGAAAAACATCAGTGTGAGAGAGAAACATCAATTGATTAGCTCCCACACAGGCACGACAGAGGATTGAACCGCAACTCAGGTATGTGCTCTGACTGAGAATCAAATCCACTACTTGCCACCTTTTGGTGTATAGGGCAACACTCCAACCAACTGAGCCACACTAGCCAAGTCACATGTTTATTTCTTTTAAGCTCTTATGCATCAATGATGCATCAACCTTTATAGATTTTTACTAATCATGGAATTAATATGATGTACTACTAACAGGAAAAGAACAAGTCTAATAAATATCAGTAATAGCTATACTCTGTTAGTAAATGGGAGGCAATCCATAAATTATAGCATAATTTCTGAAAGTCTGTGATTTTTTTTTTTTTCGTTTTTCCCTGGAGGTTAAATTATCTGCTCAACCACTGCAGAATATTAGCTGGACTTAGGAAGCACATTCAGAAACACCTATCCATGCAATAAAGGTGGGGCTGAGAGTCTTAAGCGGGCACAAAACAAGGTCAAAACTGCACTTTAAATTTTTTAAAATTAAAATATAGTTGACATACAATATTATATTAGTTTCAGGTATACAACTAAAATTAACTCTTCTTGAGGAAGGCTTCAAAATTGCATGACCAGTTAGGGGTAGCCTATCTAATAAAAGAGAAACATGCAAATTGACCGTACCTCCGCTATGCCCACAAGCCACACCCACTAGCCAATCATGAGTATGCAAATTAACCCAACCAAGATGGCGGTTGATTTGCATATCCAGGCACAGAGCGAAGACGAAGACACCATAGAAGGAAGCCAAGCGCTGCAGAAGGGAGCAAAACTGTGGAGAAGCAAGCAAGCGGGATGGCAGAGAAGGGAGGGAAGCAGGCAGGGCAACGGAGATGGGAGGGAAGCCGGTGGGGCAGCAGAAAAGGGAGGGAAGCAGGCGGGACAGCACAGACCGCCGCAGGAAGCCCTATTCTTGCAGGAATCTTCCTGCAACGGGCCTCTAGTATTAAAATAACATTGTTTAGAAATCAAAGAACTGCCCTGACCAGTGGTGCTCAGTGGTTAGAGTGTCAGCCCGTACAGCAAAGGGTCATGGGTTCGATTCTCGGTCAGGGGCACACACCTGGGTTGCAGGTTCTATCCCTGGCCCCAGTTGGGGTGCATTTGGGAAGCAACCACTCACTGTGTCTCTCTCACATTGCTGTTTCTCTTTCTCACTCTCTCACTCTCTCCCTCCCTTATACTCTGTCTAGAAATCAAAGAACTGCATTTGGAAGGTAGCAATGAAAACAAAACCAAAAAAAAGAAGGAGAGAGAGAGAGAGAGAGAGAGAGAGAGAGAGAGAGAGAGAGAGAGAGAAAGAGAAAGACTGCAAACCAGGAATGCACAGAATTTATCATCTTCAGGAAGAAGGGCAGGAGAGAAATAAAAAGTGATTCTATTAATTTTAAGCCATGGTGATTTAGATAACCACCAGAACCAGAAAAGAAAAGTCATTACAGGTAGAAGCTGGTTTGGATATGTTGAGCTTGTTAGTGAAGACATCTCGCAGGCAGCTGGGAAATTCCAGCAGGCAATTGAAAAAATAAAGAGAGGAGATTGTTAGCTGTGTTCTTCTCCAGCACCAATGTAGGAGGTGTCGGCACAGGCCTTCTCTTGAGGCTCTGGCAGTGGTCAGGCCACTCAGGGAGGGCGTGCACAATGCTGAGGTCAAGGAGGAGGCTTTGGGGAAACCTTGTAAACAGTCTCATTTTGGCAAGTCTGACCTTGCTTTTCATTTTTACACTGTCAGATATTTTTATATGGTCCATATTAAGTCAGTTATATTTTATATGGCCAATTTCATAGTCAGTTTTATATGTATCCTTTTATTTTCTATTTTAATATTCATTATATGTTAATTTTTAAAGGGATAAAAAAAAGATAAGATAAAAACAATAAATAATACTCAAAACACTAAATGTGATTTTAGGCTCGCTTTCTACTTAAGTTATTAGAGCTGTAAGGCCCTGACAATTCCCACTAAGGGAGAAAATCTGATATAAAGTCCTATTTGAGAAGAAACACAGAGAAGCCCTTATAAAATAATGATAAATAAATCATGTAATTTGTCAACATCTTTTTCTCGTGGAATTTCATCTACAGATCAGCCTTCAAAATGGTTACAGTTCAAAACCATATAAAATAATTTATGGGGAAAATATTTTAATTTACAGAACTATTAGATAGATGGATAGATAAGTTATATATATAAATATATATGAAGTGACATTAGCAAGATGGCAGAATAGGAGGTCTCCAGCTCACATCCCCTTTAACAATCTGGCAGCTATCCATGGACAAAATTCCCCTTGTGAGAGCACTGGGATCCAACCTCAGATCAGAAGCAGTCCTGTCTCCCAAGGACCCACAGGCAGTCCTGACTGTGCCCCTGGAGTCAGGCCCACCCATTTTGGTCCAAGCCATGGTCCAAAGGTAGTTCTGTCCTCCCAGAGACCGGGCAGGAGACACACCTACCCATGTCCCTGTGGCAGACCAGCCAACCTCAGTCCAACTGCAGATCGTGAAGCGGCCCCAGAATCTGGCCCCAGGTCCCCACAGCTGTCATCAGGGAGCAGTCCTGCTGGGAGACAAGCCAGTTGCTACCCCCAGAGGTAGGCCCTCTCGCCTGGTCTGACTGTGCATATTGAAGTGGTCCTGTAACCCAGCTCTAGCTCCTCTCAGCTGAGGTCCAGGAGCAGCCCTGTGACCTGGCTCCAGCTCCTCTCGGCCACAGTCCAGGCGTTGTCCTGCCAGAGCAGTTACCCAGCAAGAGTCACGTTCCTCCAGGCCCCTGAAGGCAGGCCTGCTGACCTTGGTTTGACTATAAATCTTGAAGCAACCCTGTGACCGGTCTCCAGTCCTGCCCTGCCTCAGTCAGGGGACAGTCAGCCCACACAGGGACCTGGCAGGAGGCACACCCACCCATGCCCCCAGACGCAGGATCCTGAAGCGACCCTGTGAGTTGGTTCCAGCCCCTCTTGGACAGAGTATGGGACCAATTCTACCTTCCCAGGGACCTGCCCAGTAGTGCTCCTTCTCATGCAGAGACAACAATGCAAGGACACACAGATCACCAAAAATCAGCAAGCATGACACCAAAGGACATTAATACACTTCCAACCGCAAAGAAATGAAGGCCTTTGGATTGCCTAACAAATAATTCAAAATAATCATCTTAAAGAAGCTCAATGAGATACAGAAGAACACAGATAGACAAATAAAATCATGATAAAATTTGGGGGGGGGGAGAGTATGAATAAAATGAGCGATTTAACACTCCTGAGAAGCCTTATAAGATGCATCTCAGAACTTTCTATCCTGCGGACAAACAGGGGAACATTTTATCCATCAGTTTTCATCCTCTATGGTCAAGGTTAGCCTCACAGGCAGACAATACGACCCATTCCCCACCATAGGGTGTATGCTGCCTGTGGATTCCCTGGGGCAGGTAGATCATCTCTCAGCACCACGAAGCCACAGGACAGGAAGCCCCAGGTAAGTGGCCCAGCCCAAGGTGAGGCCCTGTTACACCTGTGGCAAGTTGGACTTGGTCCTTACCACAGGGGCTGGCAAAAGAGGTGGGGCTGAGAGGATGTGTCACTCAAGAAGTGTCAGATTACAACACATCTTTCATTATAATAGTCTCTAACACTAGTGAATTCAAAAAAGGTGGTTTCCTAACTCAGTTATCCTCACACTTCTGCTTCATCCTGTCCTGGGGAAGAGGCTCAGGACACATAAGCATCGTATCAGAGAAGGAAGCTCTAAGCCCCTGCTCTCACTGTTTCTGCGGGCCTAGTTGTCCACCCACCAGGCCCGCAGAGCAAATGGACATTCCAGCCGAGAGGGGGCGTTCTCATTCTGAGGCCCTTCACACATGTCTGCTAACATTTTGTTTAGAGCATTTGGCATTTATATTCATGAGAGCTGGTTTTAATTTTCCTTTCTTGTTTGCCCTTGACAGAGTTTGGCATCAAGGTGATGCTATCCTCACAGAATGAGTTGGGGAGTATATGACTCTTTTTCTGTCCTCTGGAAGCAATTATATAAAATTAGAGTTATATCTTCCTTTAAAGTGTTAGAAGAATTCACAGATGAAGATTTTAGCCTGGAGTTTTCTCTGTTGGAGCATGTAAATTATGGATTTACTATCTTTAACAGACAGAGGAATATTTAAATATTCTGTTTCATTTCTTGGGTTCAATTTTGTAGGTCGGGTTTTTCAAATAATTTTTTGATTCATTTAAATTTTCAAAATTATTAGCAAGAAGTTTAAAATATCCTCTTACATTTTTTGTCTTATTGATTTTCTGTATTGCATGTCTTCTACTTCATTAACTACTGTGCTTTTCTTTTTTTGTCTCCTATTCCTTACTTTTGGTTTCATCTATTGTTCTTCTAATTTCTTGAGAAATTGAGAAGTATGGATGGATCATTAATTAATACTTAGCTTCTCTTTTTTTGTAATATAAGCAATTAAGGCTATCAATTTGGTCTGAGCTGCAGTTCACAATCGTGATCTATAGTATTTTGTTATTACTGAGTTCTGTAATTTCCAGTGAGATTTCTTTTTTAGAGGTGTGTTAATTAAATTCCACACCTTTCTGGGCTTTTTAATATTTTTAATTATTGATTTCTACCTTAATTGTATCCAGGGCACTTACTGTGTAGGTTTTAAATCCTTTGAGATTTGTTGAAATACTGTTTATGACCCTGAATAAATTTAAGTAAATATTCCAGTACACTGGGTAAGAAAGTGTATTCTGGAGCTGTTGGAGGCAGAGTTTTATTTTGCAACACATTAAAATATAAATTACATATTTACATATTTTGTCAAATTTGTTAACTTTGCTGTTAAAATCTTCTGTATTTCCATGACCTAATTCTTCAATGAGCTACAGAGAGAATTCTATTAAAAACCCCTCACAGTGATTTTGTGTTTCAATTATAGTGTCTATTTCTCCTATTATTTCTGTCCATTTTCTTTATATATTTTGAAGCTGTGTTGTTTGGTGCAGAAAATGTCAGGCTCTCTGTACGGCATTTCCTTTCTCTGAACCTTGCCCCTGAAGGCCTGGCTATCTTGGTTTCTCTCAGATATCCTTAAGCCATTAACACTTTCTAGCTGGTTTACTAGTTTATAGAAACGTAGCTGTTATGGGCTGAATATTTGTGCCTCATCAAAATTCACATGTTGAAGAAGCTATAACCTTCAACATGGTGACATTTGGTACTTTGGGAGGTAATAAAGTTTAGATTAGGTCTTCAGAGCGAAACCCTCATGATGGGATTCGTGTCCATATAAGGAGAGGAAGACAGAGAGACCTCTCTCTGCACATGCACCAAGGAAAGGCCTTGAGCACACAGTGAGAAGGCAATTGTCTACAAGCCAGAGGGCGGCTCTCACCAGGAACCAAATCTGCTGACACTCAAATTTGGCCAATTAAAATATATTCATAAAGTTTCAAATTATCAATAATATATGACAATTTCTCTGTGTATCACTAATATTGTTCACATTGTTGAATAGGAAAAGTTCACATGTAGGTAAAGTGAAAATAAACAGTGAGTTAAGTAATAAACAGTGAGTTAAGTTAAGTAATAAACAGGTATTTTATGTTGGGATCTCCGAGAAACACAACCTGGGCTGATGACTGAGGTGCCTGTTGGGGCTAGCTCCCAGGAGAAAACGGGGAGGGAGTGGAGGAAGCAGGACAAAGAAGGGGAAGAAACAGTCTTTTCCAGTCCTGCAAAAAATTCATATCCTATTCTTTTCCTCATAAAGAAAGTACTGGTTACTAAATATATTAACATCTATTATTTAGCCACCCACCCAGATGATGGTATTTTTGTTATAGCAGCTGAAGCTGACCAAGACACTAACGTTTCTAAATTAATCAGACAGCTGGCCACCTTGCTAAACTCAGGCCCTTGACCATGAGGTAGGACAAAGTCTTAGGTAAAATGTCATCATCCAGGGTTTCCTGGGGGATCAGGCTGTGTGGGGGACTGCACCTGAAATAGTTTCTTCCCCTTCTTTGTCCTGCTTCCTCCACTCCCTCCCCATTTTCTCCTGGGAGCTAGCCCCAACAGGCACCTCAGTCATCAGCCCAGGTTGTGTTTCTCGGAGATCCCAACATAAAATACCTGTTTATTACTTAACGTAACTCACTGTTTATTACTTAACTCACTGTTTATTTTCACTTTACCTACATGTGAACTTTTCCTATTCAACAATATGAACAATATTAGTGATACACAGAGAAATTGTCATATATTATTGATAATTTGAAACTTTATGAATATATTTTAATTGGCCAAATTTGAGTCATTGTGTCATTTTCAGTAGGATCATATTTGTAATTTGTTGTTGTTGTTATTGTTGTTAATCCTCACCCGAAGATATTTTTCCATTGATTTTTAGAGAGAGTGGAAGAAAGAGGGAAAGACAGAGAGAAACATCGCTGTGAGAGAAACACATCGATTGGTTGCCTCCTGCATGAGCCCTAACCAGGGCCCAGGCCGGAGAGGAGCCTGTAACCAAGGTACATACCCTTGATCAGAATCAAACTCGGGTCCCTTTGGTCCGGAGGCTGACGCCTCTATCCACTGAGCAAAACCGACTAGGGCCATAATTATAATTTAATTATTAGATTTTATAACAGTTGACAAGATGTCCTAGGCCAGGAGCATTCTGTGCCGTCTAGTTTGAGATGAATTAGGACAATCTGCCTCAAGGTACTCCCCTACCTTCCTATTGAATCCATTTCACTCACTCACATGCTGTGAAAATTTCCATTATTAGAGTGAGAAAGAAAAGACGTTACCTATAGAATGTTTCAAATTAAAAAGAGCTCATTGTCATAGAATTTAGAAATCCTCAAATTCAACCCTGTGCTTTCATAGGAAAGAGGAAATATCATTTCCCCCAAGGCCAACCACCATTTAGTATTATAATCTAGTTTTCATGATTCCAAAACCAGCATTTTTTTATCACTATAAATAACTTAGTAGTGGCTCCTTGGCTCACTCACTCATATTACATCATCAGATTGATTCAGAGCTAAACGAAATGTGCTATGGGGCAGACAAGGACAGTGAAGGGTGCGCTAGAGGGACTATCCAGACATTGGAGAGAATCATTAGAAGAGGGGGACATGTCCTTAAGGAGGGGGGGCAAGAGGGAGGGCAACACCCAAAGTAAGGAGAGAACCAAAAGGTCAAGTGGACAACCATCTCTGGTGTTAAATCAAACGAATCTTCTTCAATAGAAGAAAAGTGATTCAATATTAATCCCAGAGGTGACAGCAAACTCTCCTCTAATGAATAGAGGATATAAGCATATGGAGAAATGAGATGTAAATCTTTACTCATTTTTATTTCACCTTCTCAAGGTTAGTACACAAAATATAATCTGGAAGCATGAGTGACACACCACTGACCATAAAATTGATTTCAACTTCATTCTCCACACCTTTATCAAAATGCTAGCAAGAAGTGAAATAAGCCTATCTGAGAAAGACAAATATCACATGATCTCACTTATTTGTGGAATTTAATGAACAAAATGAATTGACCAACAAAATAAGATCCGAAGCATGGAGGCATGGAACAGACTGACATACCTCGATGTGGGATTGGGGGGGATGAGAAGAGATATACCAAAGAACTTACATATTTATATGCATAGCCTATGGACATGGGCAATAGGGTAGTGAAGAAATAGAGGTGCAGGTAGGGGGGAAATGGGATATATTTGTAATACTATCAAAAATAAAAAACACTTTTAAAAAACGTTAGCAAGTTTTTTAACTTCACAAACCAATCTCCAATGACTAAAAAAGTAAAAGTATTTTCAATAAAACCATCAGATCACCCTAATTCACAAACTTTGACTAAGGATATATAAGAACATTTTTTCTTTACTTCAAGCTAATGATGAACATATAAAATCTAACTATAAATCATTGACGCTGCTTTGTTTTAAAATTAACCAGGAATAAATCAACTCTTCCTACCAGAGTTATGTGGAAGCCTGAATTCCCTGAGATTACCTTTGTATAAGTTAATGTATATATTTGGTCCTGTGAGGTTTGCTAAAATGGGGTTAATTGGAAGGTCACACTTTGAAATTGTTTAACACTCTCCGGGGGTTGTGCTTTGGTAATGCTCGTAACCACACCACAGCGCTGCGATCATTTTCAATAAGGCCAATAGCATTTCAGTACTTTCTTTATGCTTCCAATAGAAAATTAGGGAATTAAAGCATAGAGGTTACATATGTTTTCTGTCCTTAAATAAGTAAGAAGTAGCAGGGATTTAAACCCAGGAATGGTGAATGATCCCAGATGTGTCTAATACCACAGTGTTTGCTCTTCACCTCAAATGTTATGATCCATGGGAGAGAATACCTAAGAAGCACAGCCGATGGGCTGAGGGTCAGTGCGATGGGGAAGCATGTGTTCTGTGACTATAGGGGTGACTCTCAAGAATCTGACTATTCAGGGACTTAGTTGGGTTTAAGAGCTCTCATTACAACTTTAGGAACTGTACATCTTCTAATCCCAGAGATAAATTAGGCCACGAGAAAGAAAAATTAGGCAAAGCTAATAAGAAGTCATGTGCCACAGCCTGAATCAGCATGGAGGTGGTGGACCCTTGCAATTCCAGTAATTACTGAGGTGCCTTGGGCTTCCTCAGCATATCAAATCCTAGGAGTGATGGGGAAGCAGTTGATACAGAAGCATATTTCTCTAACAAACTCTACAAGAATAGGCCTTCCCCAGTGCAGTAAACAGGCGAGGAAGCTTGCCTGCCCCATCTCTGGCCCCGGGGATCTATCAGGCATATTTCTGTCCCACACCCATGTGCCGATGAGGCACCACGTAAGTTAGGCTTGAGTCTTTTTCAGTGCTGCAAAAAATTCATATCCTATTCTTTTCCTCATAAAGAAAGTATTGGTTATTAAATATATTGATGTTATTATTTTTTTTATTTTATCCATCACCATTTATCCCCCTTATAACCTCTTGCACCTCCACCCACCCACTTTGCCCCCACAATCACCATACTATTCTCCATGTCATTGAGTTTTCTCTTTTTGTTTTTTTGCTCCATCCTTTCTCTACCACCCAGAAGCCCCGCCCCCAAGAGCTGTCAGCCTGCTCTCTAAGTCTGTCTCTATTTTGCTTGTTAGCTCAGTTTGTTCATTAGATTGCACATATGAGTGAAATCATACCATACTTGTCTTTCTCTGACTGGCTTATTTTACTTAGCACAGTGATCGGCAAACTCATTAGTCAACAGAGCCAAATATCAACAGTACAACGATTGAAATTTCTTTTGAGAGCCAAATTTTTTAAACTTAAACTTCTTCTAACGCCACTTCTTCAAAATAGACTCGCTCAGGCCGTGGTATTTTGTGGAAGAGCCACACTCAAGGGGCCAAAGAGTCGCATGTGGCTCACGAGCCACAGTTTGACAACCACTGACTTAGCATAATGTTCTCCAGATCCAATCAGGCTGTCACAAAGGGTAAAATTTTCTTCTTCTTTTCTTTCCTTTCTTTCTTATTTCTTTTCTTCCCTTTCTTCTTTCTTTCTTTCTTTCTTTCTTTCTTTCTTTCTTTCCTTCTTCCTTCCTTCTCTCCTTCCTTCCTTCCTTCCTTCCTTCCTTCCTTCCTTCCTTCCTTCCTTCCTTCCCAGTAGTATTTCATTGTATAAATGTACCATAGCTGTTTTATCCACTCATCTACTGATGGACACTTGGGCTGCTTCCAAGTCCTGGCTATTGTAAATAACACTACAATGAACACAGGGGTGCATATACTCTTTCGAATTAGTGTTTCTTAAATGCAAATTAAAATCACAATGAGATAACACCTCACACTATCCTATCTAATAAAAGAGTAATATGCAAATTAACCATTACTCTGCTATAACCACAAGCCACGCCCACCAGCCAATCAGGAGCAAGTATGCAAATTAACCCCAACCAAGATGGCTTCGGCCATGGAGTGAGCTGGAGGCTTGGGTTTCCCCGGCAATAGAGGAAGCCAAGCTTTCCACACACCCTGGCCGACCCAGGCCTCCACTCAAGGCTACAGAGTTTCAATTATAGAAGATACCATATTTTCCAGCGTATAAGACGACTGGGCGTATAGAAGATTTTCCTGGGTTGAAAAGTTGTCTTATACGCCGGAAAATATGGTAAATAAATCCCAACAAAAATGGTGGCAGCAACAGAACTGGAGAGAGCAGGAGGCTTGATGATGGAGGAAGCCAAGCTTCCGCAGCCCTGGCCTGCCTTAGCCTCTGCTCAAGGCTACAAACTTTCAATTATAGAAGATAAATAAATCCCAGATACCAGGGCCTCCACTTGGGTCACCGGGGGGCATGGCCCGCCTGCAAACCACTACAGGAAGGCCCCTCTCCCAGGCCACCCCATGCCCCAAGGGAACCCCCATCCTGATCAAGGACACCCTTCAGGGCAAACCAGCCAGCCCCCACCCATGCACCAGGCCTCTATCCTATCTAATAAAAGAGTAACATGCAAATTGACCATCACTCCAACACAAAAGATGGCTGCCCCCCTGTGGACACAAGATGGCCACCACAAGATGGCCAGCAGGGAAGGGCAGTTGGGAGGGACCAGGCCTGCAAGGGAGGGCAGTTGGGGGTGATCAAGCCTGCAGGGGAGGGCAGTTAGGGGTGAGCAGGCCAGCAGAGCAGGGAAGTTGGGGGTGATCGGGCCTTCAGGGAAGGGCAGTTGTGGGGGGGGGGTCCCAGGCCTGCACGGGAGGGCAGTTAGGGGTGACCAGGCTTTCAGGGGAGGGCAGTTAGGGCCAATCAGGCTGGCAGGGGAGCAATTAGGCATCAATCAGGCTGGCAGGGGAGTGGTTAAGGGCTGATCAGGCTGGCAGGCAGAAGTGGTTAGGGGCAATCAGGAAGGCAGGCAGGCGAGCAATTGGGAGCCAGCAGTCCTGGATTGTGAAATGGGCAGTCAGACATCCCTTGATGGGTCCCAGATTGGTGAGGGTGCAGGCTGGGCTGAGGGACACCCCTCCCAAGCACAAATTTTGTGCACCAGGCCTCTAGTCTTCAACAAATCAACAAACAACAGGTGTTGGCAAGGATGTGAAGAAAAGAAAACCCTCATGCACTGTTGTGGGAATGTAGATTGATGCAGCCACTGTGGAAAACAGTATGGAATTGACTCAAAAAATTAAAAATGGAATTGCTTTATGACCAGAGATTCTACTTCTTTGAATTTATCCTAAGAAACCCAAAACACTAATGTTATTATTTTTTTAATGTAATAATTATAAAAGATTTCATGCAATATGTTTGACAGCAGGAAACGTTCACCTCATCTGTTCTCTTAAACACTGATGTGCATCATGCATATCTTGGGAATTCATCTTTGGGATTTTAATGTAAGCATAGTAGTTGTATGCAAACAAGTGCAATGATTTGGGGCAGAAAAAAATCGCCAAATATTTCTTCATAGAATGTTATAATTATTCACATTAGAACTATATCCAAGAATGAGAGTTCTCTGTGTTAATTAACTATATATGCTAATTTTGCTATAAATAGATACTTGATTATAACAGCAGATTGTATATGCCTGGGAAAGCATTGTTTTACAAGCATTTAGAGTAGAAGGGTTTAGCTGTGATTAAAAAAAATAGATGATGGGAAAATACAGATAAATATTCAACTTTTTAGCAACACTGGAAATATTTTGATCTTACAGAATAGATGAGAGAAAACAGGGATAGCTCAGAGATATTACGGGTTCAGTTCCACACCACCACCTAAAGTGAGTGTCACACTAAGTGAGTTGTAATCTTCTTGCTGGTGGAGGCCTTGCCTTCAATTTGTGAAAACCCAACATCTGTGAAGTGCAATAAAGCGCAGTATCCCTGTGTTTGTCAGTTATGGAAGCAATCTGTTTTATACTTTAACACATGTACATATATTTGTTTATATTCACACATACAAATATGTTATTTTTTATCTTATTTACTGCTTTATTATTTTACTTGTATATACAAGTATATCACATTGCAATAACCCATTTCCAAGATTTCCAATTGGGATTATTTTGCAACCCCAGGAGCAGTTCTACAGATATGGCTTCTTTAAATGCTGTCCTAAGAGCATACATTTGATAGACTATCAAATGGTGCACTAGAACCTGTTTGAATTCTACATCGACAATAGTAAAAATTTAAGTTGTCCATTATATTTCAAACAATCCTGAAACTACTACAACAATGGAAATATTATGTAAAGGCAGAGGGAGATTTAATTCCATTATATAGCCAGGATTAGCAGTGATTATTTTTTGATGTGTTGTTTACAGTTAAGTTTGGATTATACTTCTCTGAGCCATGGAGTCTGCCAGGTTCAAATTGAGATGCATCTTCCCAGAGCAAAGAGAGGAGGAAAAGAAGTTATTTACTCACTGGCACTTGTACTAGTCTCTCAGGGCTGTGGGAACACAGTATACTGACTGGGCAGCTTAAAAGAACAGATTTTTTTCTTAGACAGTTTTGGAGGCTATAAGTCCAAAATCAATGTGTCAGCAGGTTCATCTCTCTCAGCAGGCCTTAGAGAAGAATCCTTCCTTGCTTCCAGTAGTTGTATGCAACACATGACTTTTTTTGGTTTGTAGCTATCTCATTCCAAGTTCTGCCTCTGTCTTCACCCCGCCTTCCGTCTGTCTTTTCTGTCTTTGTGTGTCTCCAATTCTCTTTCTCCTGATAAGGCCTTATTTGGAGCCCACTCTAATCCAATATAACCTTAACTCATATCTGCAAAGACCCTATGTGCAAATAAGATCACATTTATAGAGATCAAGTCAAGATGTGAAAGTTTCCTTTGAAGGACACAATTCAACCCACACTGGCACTCAAGTAAAAAATTTAAATTAATATACCTAAAAAAAAAAAAGATTCCTTTTTCTTCTTCCCTGCTGGCAGAAATGAGAACATGAAGCCTTTTCCTGACCTCAGTCCCCGCTTAGAGGGCCTAATCATTTTCATAGTTCCTACTGCACAGAGGGAAGGCAGTGGGCTGTTGAACTTGGTTTCTCACTTCTTGCCTGCCAATCTTTGGCTCTTAAGTTTTCCAGATTCCAGAGGAAAGAGGTCACCCTACCTGTGCTTGTAGGACACTGGGGCCTTTAGTTGCTGATTCAGTTTATTTAATACATGACCTGCTAACTTGGCTGAATACCCTTCCATAGCCTGATCTAAACACTACAAGGAATGGTGCCATACTAGGAATAATATATAGCCTTTAATAAATCACTCAAAATCTGACGTTCTTTTGTGAACGCTTCATGTAATTATGAGGGGGGGAAGAAAAACTAAATGTAAAAGAAAAATGTAATCAAGTAGGTTGACAACCAGCAAAAGATAATTAAAATGAGCCTGTTTTGTTTCTCTGTTTCATTAACATGCAAATGAGATTCATGAAGTTTGATATTGTGTTTCACCAAGAGCCATAGAAACGAATTAAGAATGAAAATGAGTCCCTCTGATGGAGGTTTCTGATGAGTATGTGAATTAATGAAAAATATAATTTTATCCAATTAATAACTTACATATACTTTTTGTGATTTATTGAACCTCAACTTAAATGAAATAAAAATAGTTAAATTAAATTTTGTATCTCTTTCCAAGAGCCAAATCCTATGAAAGCTTTTATTACTTAAATGGAGTGGTGGCAAATGTTAAACTCTGCTTCACTTTAAAGGGGCACGAGATGGACCTCCTCCCAGAGCAGGGCTGTGATGGCAGCATTCCCCCTGGGAGGACCTTGGGTACAGGGTCAGGACAGGCTCTCAGAGGGTCCAGGAGAGCCCACTTGCCTGTGATCAATAAGGGATTCAGAACAGAAAATACAGATAGTCCAAAGTGATCAATAACTCTCACTACAAGGCAAATAAAAGTAAAAGGTTAACACAAAAATACTAAAGGCCCTCCCAATTCCCCATTTGCTACAAGGACCTCAGTGATTACTCTTTTTGATAATCTCACACTCAGAAACACACATAGTTATGTCAACATAAAAGAAACACATTAGTAATTGTCTCAAATAATATGAGATAAATTTTTGAAATAAACAAATTTAAAATCATGCTAAATTGTTAGGTATTTATAATGTGTACCAGATGATAAAACACAGACAGACACATGCACACATGATCTACTTGCTATGCCTAATGTTCAATGTACTCAAACATTAAACAACAGACCAAGAATAACATCAAGCAGTAAAATTAGAAGAGGTGGCTGACATATGGCATGCTAGAAGGGGATAATAAATGAGCAAATCACAGTTTTAATAATACATGATGTCAGTGTGTACTGCTTTATGGTTGTTAAAAATGTTTTCTGTGTTAGTATCACCATAGAATACATACACAGATGGTTTTTGTCTTAGCAGATTACGAAAAGGGACCACGATTATATTCTGTCCCCAAGTGCAGACTTTTGAAATTCTCTTATTTCTATAGCAAGTTGTCAATGAATTATATGCACTTTCCTTTAAACGAATTCAAGCAATTAAACACAACCTAACAGTTAACAATATGAGCTGAGTGTTCCTACAGGAGCGTGAAAGCTATTTAAGTTCCCATTCCTCAACAGGAGAGCAAATCATGTCATCCACATTGAGAAGGAAACACACTGAGAGTTTGTTATTTTAAAATAACTAGTAACTTTTAAAAGTACTTCTTTTTGCAAACTTCCTTGCTTATCTTAAAACAGAGGGCCAATGAAATTTTGATGGCTACTATATACATAAGGATCGTAGAAAGATGTTCCTTGATTTACAATAGGGTTACTTCCCATTGAACCCATCGTAAGTTGAAAAGATCGTATGTCAAAAATGCATTTAATATACTTAACCTACTGAACACATAGCTTAGCCTAGCCTACCTTACACATGCTCAGAACACAATATCCAAAAAAGGCTGGAACATAGTACACTATAGAGTATTGATTGTTTAAGCTTGTGATCATGTGCCTGACGGCTCACAGCCGCCACCCATCATCACTTGAGAGTGTGGTACCACATTATCACTAGCTCAGGAAATGATCAGTGTGTACTGCTTTCGCATAACATAAAGTAAAAAAAATCCTAAGTCAAGCCATTGCAAGTCAGAGACCATCTGTACTGTTGTAGAAAAGTTTATTTTATAGGATATATAAAAAAGCTTGCCAGATTGAAGGAATTCAACTCTTCAGGTGCTGAATGATCATACAGGATTAAAATGGGATGCAGCCCTCTGCCATTCCAGAATCAATTCTATACGTCATGTACATCACATGAGTTTCTACCATTTGCTTATTTAGAAACTTACCTCCATTTACAACATATCACTTATAATGATTTCATTCAAAGAGAATGGAAAATTAATGAGATTCATCATGACCCTCAGAGGGGAAGAAAAAGCAACAAACTTACCATCTCTTCGGTTTAGCCTTGCAAATCCAGGACCGTGGCTGCTAGAGAGTTCAGATGAACTGCTGAATGAGGCCTGAGACAGGGCAGGCACCAGAGGCTCATCACAGTCATCTGCCAAGAGGAAAAAATCCATCCAGATTAGTACAGTGCAGACAGCTTTCTTGGCTTCAATAGGTAAGAGAAACAAACAAACAAGACAAAATTAAGAAAAATTAGAATCTATAACAATATGCCCATTGCTTATATACAGTCTTCTCCTGCAGGTCTATTAACTTCAATAAGAAAAGAAAAAAAATTTAAAAGCAAGAGAATATGGAAAAAGAGAAGGCAAACTTCATAGAAATGACAAAATAATATAATACCTTTAAGTAGAAAAGTTTTACTTAAACAAGAAACAAAAATACCCAATCAGTATACCTAATTTATAAACATATTGATTAAGGAAAGATTTCTAAATTTAACTACACAAAAATTAAGAACTTATGATGGCTAAAAGATATGTAAAATGAAAAGAAATATACCAACACATAGAAAATACTTGCAAAACAGTATACAATTTGTATTCCAAATTAAGGAAAACAAAATAAAATAAAGAAAAAGAAAAACTACCTTTAAATCCATTAGAAAACACCTTAGGGGGGAAAAAAAGGCACAAGCCAAAAGCAGAGAGATCATCAAATTGAACCACTATATTAGTAAACTGATTTTCTCACCAGAAAAAAGAAGTATAAATCAAGATCATAATTAGATACTATTTCACAGATGTTAGATTAGCAAGATTCCAGAAGTCTGACAACACCATATCATCCAGACAGTGTGGGCCAAGAGAAGCTCCAAAGGACTGCTAGTGGGATTGCAAATTTGAGCAACTACTTTTAAAAAACAATTTGTCCTCTTCAACCTTCCATACCCCACGTTCCACCAATTCCACTGACAGGTCCTCCTGGAGAGAGTGTCCCTACGATGAATCACTGCTCTTAAGGCACTTTGAGATCTTACTCACGGACATAATACAAAAACAAGTGTTTCCTGTATTCCATGAAAACAAAGAGGTTGGGAAGCAGTGACCTAGAGAAACTCTTGCATTTGTACACCAAGAGACATGTGCAATTTCTAGCAACATTGCTCATCATAGCAAAAAACGGTTAACAATCCAAACATCCAAATACCAAAGAACAGATCAATAAACTTAGTACTTTTCATAATGGAATAGCATACAACAGTAAAAAGAAACTATACCAATACCCACATACACCAAAAAAGAAAAAGGAGGATCTTAGAAACAAAATTTTCAGTGAAAAAAATTAAGTTATAGAAGACCATATAACGTGTTTCATCGTTTTGAGAATGTTAAAAACAAGCAAAGCTAAGTGACATTTGTTTGAGGACATATATGATTAAAAAATCTATTAATGAGACTTGACTTGGGATGGTGAACACAATACAATATACAGATGATATATTATAGAATTATGTACCTGAAACCCACATAATTTTATTAACCAATGTAACACCAATAAATTCAATAAAATATTTTAAAAACTTAAAAATAAAAAAAGTTTAAATAAATGAGAAGCATAAAATTTAGGATAGTGGTTAATTCTGGAATAAGGCAATATATGTATATATAAATATGCTAAAAGAATACATAGAAAGGTATATGCACGTCTATTATCTATCCTTTTATGTGTATCACATATAAAATTTAAAAATAAGACACAAAGAGACAGGAAAAATATAAGAATAGTATCATAAGAAATCATATTATAAGAAAGTATAAGTGATAAGTAAAAATTTTTTTAGAAATTTGTCTTTATTTTTTAAACATATTTTTTTATTTTTTACAGAGAAGAAGGGAAAGAGATAAAGAGTTAGAAACATCGATAAGAGAAACATCAATCAGCTGCCTCCTGCATGCCCCCTACTAGGGATGTGCCCGAAACCAAGGTACATGCCCTTGACCGAAATGGAACCTGGGACCCCTCAGACCGAAGGCTGATGCTCTATCCACTGAGCCAAACTGGTTAGGGCAAGATAAGTAAAAATTTACCAACTTAACAATTGAATGCCTTTCACAAGAATTTGCCTAAGATAGCATTTTATTTTTTAAGATCGTCTCATTTTCATTTGAAGTTCACTTTTTCTTCTTTCACACCTTAAATTCTTTAGCTAACTTTTAAGACAGATTTGATAACTGGCCCACAGTTTCTGCATGTCTATTGATTGGCTGAAATAGCTGACACTGTCAATCTAGTTGTAATTCAAGTATTAAGGAGTGCAGACATTAAAAGACATACAATCCAGGGAGTACTGAAGGAAATTCTGATTCTGCCCAATCACAAGCAAAATGCCTAAGTACACCGTGGAAACTAAGACCTGGGTGTTTGCACACACAAATGAATGCATTATTTATATCTGGGGGAGGGTGCACGTGTGCGTGTTTACCAGAAGTACAGTTATTTTTGAATTATTATTAGTATTCGGGTCAGAATGAGACAAAGGTATTTAACTGAAATTCACAATCAATTATGCAGATTCAAATAAATGTTTGGATGTAAAATGCCTCTACTGCAATCCATCCCTCTAAAAGGCATATATTTATTGCTCATTTGTTTTGGCACTACAAACTGAGGATTAATCCTGTTCTATTTTTAGCTAAAAAAGAATGGGATTAAAATAAGAGGAAGAGTGTTTATTCCATTTGTGGGGAGAGGGACATGTGATGTGGGAAATAGATGGGGTGCTGATAGGCGGGCTCCTGATGTTTGGTAACATTTTAGTTGTTGGTCTGAGTGATGTTACATGGCATTATTCTTTTTAACACGAGCATATACACTTCCCCACAATCTGTTGTACATTATTTAGCAACAAAATATTATAAAATGAAGCGTAGGAATTTCATCAGATACCATAATAACGTGAATAAAATAACTCTCAAATTCCAGGTTTGCCAAGCTATTTGTTTATTACCAATTTAACCTTCAATAGTCTTGACACCAGGAAGGGGGGTCTCAGACAGCAATAATGAGTCTGGTGTGAGTAAGAGCAATATTTCCCTCTAGACATTAATGAAATGAAATTCTGAAGAAAGTGTCAGTCTCCAGTGAATTTAATTCCAGAAAACCAGTTCTTTCTGGCTGCACCAATAAATACATTAAAATGCAGGCTCTGGTCATGGAAAGCTGAGAACCACAACTGGAGGTGATTTTGCCCCAGGGGACACTGAGCAATTTCTGGAGACACTCTGGTCATCACAACTTGGAGGTACTACCGGAATGTAGGGGTGGAGGCCAGGGATACTGCTGAACACCTTATGGTGCAGCATCTGAGAAACCAGACTCTACACTCACTTAACATTGGGTATAAAACAACCCAGTGAACTAGTCTTCTGAACAATCTCTCAGTGAGAACTCTCAGCTTCCTCTCAAATTTCAGTAATTATTAGCTCTAATTTACAGCTTTTCAGAGTGCATCTAATCATTATTCAGAGTGCATAAATATATAGGCATTTAAGTAAAAAGCTTTTCTAATCTGAAATAACATACTATTTCAGTTCAAAACATAATTGTTTTGTTTTTTTTTAATAAAGTACTATATCAGATCTCTGTTCTTTTCAGGGACATATATAGATACATGTATTACATATATATTAGTATACATATATTATATATTAAATGTGTATATGCACAATATTTGTATCTGTGTTAAAATCATATAATACATATATACATACATATACACATGTATTTTTTTAAACATATTTTATTGATTTTTTTACAGAGAGGAAGGGCGAGGGATAGTTAGAAACATCGATCACCTGCCTCCTGCACGCCTCCTACTGGGGATGTGCCCGCAACCAAAGTACATGCCCTTGAACGGAATCGAACCTGGGACCCTTCAGTCACAGGCCGACACTCTATCCACAGAGCCAAACCGGCTAGGGCAGTGGTCGGCAAACTGCGGCTTGCGAGCCACATGCAGCTCTTTGTTCCCTTGGGTGTGGCTCTTCCACAAAATACCACGTGCAGGCGCGCACGTACAGTGCGATTGAAACTTCGTGGCCCATGCACAGAAGTCGGTTTTCAGCTCTCTAAAGAAATTTCGTTGTACTGTTGATATTTGGCTCTGTTGACTAAAGAGTTTGCCAACCACTGGGCTAGGGCTATACACATGTATTATAACATACATATATACATACATATGTATATTGTATTATAATGCAAACATGTATATATAAAATGTGTATTTAAGATGACCCTATATCAATGCTAAGTTGGCCATCAAATCATAAGTGATGGCATATACTTATTGTATGGTATTCTAGTATAAAAAATATATAAATATATTTATATATGTGTACATATTACATATAAGCACATTACTAATAATACATGTGATTATATGTGTACATCTATATATATAAAACCCTACTATGCAAATACTGGTAGACTGAAAGGCAGAACAACTGAACAACCGAACAACCAGTCACTATGACATGTGTTGACCACCAGGGGGCGTGCACAAAACATGGCAGGCATCGGCAGCAGGTGGCAGAGCGTGGGACATGGGGGGGGCATTGGCCAAGGCAGAATGGTGGAGCAGGTAAGCAGAGGCTCCAGACCAAGGCAGGGCGCCAGTCACTGTCATTGGGGCAAGCCTCTGGTGGTTACTGAAAATTCTTTGTCCCAACGGCACTCGCACCTGCTGCTGGCACCAGCCCTCCCTCACCCGCACCTGCTGCCGGATGCCGGAGCCACCACTTGCAACAGTTGCCAGGGCCCGGCACCGACCTTGATCGCTCGGTGCTGTCAGCAGGTGCGAGCAGCGGATGCCGGCCCCGATCGCCCCTGAGGGCTTCTCCACCTCCCCCTGCTCCTGAGGGGTGATCAGGGCAGCAGCCGCCACTTGCACCCACTGACACCCACTGCTGGCACCGGCCTCAATCGCTCCACACTGTCAGTGGGTGCAAGCAGGTGTGAGCGGAGCCAGCACCATCAGCGCGTGGGAGCAGCGGCAGCAGGAGTGGTGCTGCCAGCAGACCGGGGACCCGGGCTGTGGCAGGAGCGGCCGGGTGGGGGCACAGAGGATGGGCTGAGACCCACCCCTGTGCCCACCGCAGCCTCATGGCCCAGAGTTTCTTTCAAGGTGCACAAATTCATGCACGGGGCCCCTAGTATTCATATAATATGAATGCATTTCACATATATTTTAAATATATATTATTTAATTATACACATATTGTATAAATATACATATTTCTTTGTGTGAATAAGTATTTGTATACATCAATACACATGTACTTACATGTGTAAACCAACTATATATTACTAGTATATGTATACTAGAGGCCTGGTGCATGAAAATTAGTGCACTGAAGGGGGGTCCCTCAGCCTGGCCTGCCCCCTCTCACAGTCTGGGAGCCCTCAGGGGTTGTCCTACTGACAGCTTAAGCTGCAGTCTGGCCTCCCTCTGTGGGAGGCGACCGGGCCAATCAGGGGAAGGTGCTGCCCCCATCACCCCACCACTGCTGCTGCTGCCAGCCACCATGGATGCCTGCCCTTGGCCCTCGCAGCCGCCGCAAGTTTGTCCGGAAGGATGTTTCGGCTGTCCGGTCTAATTAGCATATTATGCTTTTATTATTATAGATAATATAGTAATTATTATATAATTTTCATTTTATACTATCCTATCTAATAATAGAGTAATATGCAAATTAACCATCCCTCCGCGACAAAAATGGCGGCTCCCATAGCATGAAGATGGTGGCGCCCAGTCCCCTCAGCTCTGCTGCTGTAGTGTCCGGCCTGTCCGCAGGAGCAGTGAGGCTGGATCCGCCTCCGGAGGGGTTTTTGATCCGCCCCAGACACGGCAGTCAGAGCCTGGACAGCAGAGCATGGAGGCTTCCTTAGCGTGGCAGCAGGGAAGCCCCAGGCCCTGCAAACAGAGCCCGGACAGCAGGGCATGGAGGCTTCTGGGGCAGCGGGGAAGCCCCAGGCCCAGCAAACAAAGCCCAGACAGCAGGGCATGGAGGCTTCTGGGGCAGCGGGGAAGCCCCAGGCCCTGCAAACAGAGCCCGGACAGCAGGGCATGGAGGCTTCTGGGGCAGCGGGGAAGCCCAAGGCCCAGCAAACAGAGCCTGGACAGCAGGGCATGGAGGTTTCTGGTGCAGCAGGGAAGCCCCAGGCCCAGCAAACAAAGCCCAGACAGCAGGGCATGGAGGCTTCTGGGGCAGCGGGGAAGCCCAAGGCCCAGCAAACAGAGCCCAGACAGCAAGGCATGGAGGCTTCCTTAGTGTGGGGGCAGCGGGGAAGCCCCAGGCCCCACAGACAGCCAGGACAACAGGGTATGGGGGCTTCCTTAGTGTGTCAGTGTTGGCGAAGCCCCCAGGCCTGGCAGACAGAGCATACTGCAGGGCACTGGGGCTTCCTTCGCATGACGCATGGCGGAGGCAGGCACAGAGCAGAGAGCAGGGCATGGGGGCTTCATCTCCATGGCTGCAGTGAAACCTCCAGGCCTGCAGAGAGCAGAGAACCACGGGGAGTGGGCCTAAGCCATCAGTAGGACATCCCCTGAGAGCTCCTGGATTGTAGAGGGTGCAGGTTGGGCTGAGACCCCCCTTGCATGAATTTTGTGCACCGGGCCTCTAGTTATTACATAATAGCATATACATAGATACATATTATAATATATAGTATAAAACCACATATTATACTATAGTATATATGTATTATATGTACAGTATTTCATATATGTGATTTACATATGTAAATATATAATGTACCCACCCTTACAAGTCTCCAAAGTACTGCCCATGATAGAAGCTGCAAGTAGGGGGGGGCCTGGGCCAAATGTGAAGTGGGGAGGCTGGTCCTGGATCCTCTCCCTCTGCAGCCCCCTCCCCTCGCCTGAACAGATGCGCAGCTCAGGCTGTGGATCCTACCTCTCCCCCAGTTCTCTCCTAATATTGCAACCCACTCACCTCTCTCCTCTTCCTGCATATCACCTGCAAGTATATGCCACTTGCTCAAGTGCTGTTCAGTTTTTGCTCTGTGTCAGCAGGCACAGAGGCCCCTTGCTCCCATCTCCTCTCCGCTATCTTTTGATACCGGAAGGAAGGTTTCTAAATTGCTGGAGTAAAATGGAAATTCTTTGCTGCCCTCTCCAACTTTTAGGATGGGCCTCTGTGTGACTGAGGACTTCCTGGCTACCAGTGTTGCTTATCGCTTATCGTACCCCCACCACCTCCACATGGGAAGGACAGGGCTGCCTACCTCCCAGCAAGAGAGCTCTGGCCCGCATCCGGCTTCTGGGAGAGGAGAATGGAGGGGCCTGAACTGCTTTCCTGCAGGCTTCTAACTGCCGCACTGCACGCTGGGGCTCAGCTCCCAATCTCCCCCACCCCTCACGCAGCTGCACAGCCCCAGCACAGAACCGAACCAGGTGGAGCTTGATAAACCTTAATAAAGAAGGAACTTTGATGGGGGAGGGGGGCACATTCTAGGTAAAAGGAGCTCAGGAGAGCCTGCAGACTCCATCACTAGTGGAATCAGTAAATACAGTCATCAAGGAGAAAGGCTTGTACAATTCAAAATGGTAGCAGGGAATGTTTGGTTAATCAGTGTTTGTTTTCTTTCTATAGAGGAAGAAATGAACATCACTCTTACGACTCTATGCTTTCCCAAAATCCTATTACGTACTTTTTGTCGCTTTTTTTTCATAGTTATATTAGGATTTCCACATTAACCTTGATATACAGTTGAAAATGTGAAATATAGTTTTTGGCCTTTTTCATTTTAAAAAATCTATACACTGATTACATATGGAGAATTTCATTGAATTCTGTTAGAATATTCATATATTTAGAGGGGAAATTACCTAATTTGTGCTGAGTTAGGTAAATCTCTCTCTCTCTCTCTCACACACACACACACACACACACACACACACACACACACACATTACAGCTTTCAGGTCGATAACTCAGAAAACTCACCATTTACTCTTCATATAAGAGAAAAGCCATTGTCATTAAAAAGACAATGATAAATTAGATCTCTAGCAAACTGTGCATGTGAAAATTTTCAATAGCCTTTTATAAATAGAGATGCAAGCTTATATTGAAAGTATTTTAATATAGCTCTATCAAAAGTAATTTAATTTTATTTTACAAAGGGATTTAATGCATAATTCTCAAGTAAGTAAAAGCTGTTCAGTTTTTAATAAAAGTAATTCAATTTTCTTAATCTCTGTGTAATATTACCTGTACTAAGATAATGGGTATATATTATTGGCTGTTTATGTCCTCAGTGCTTTCCAGGTATTAACTCATTTGATCCTGACAAATACGCTATACTATTTGATACTATTAACTCCATTGGAAAATCAAAGAGAAAGGGACACAATGGTTAAATAATTTAACCAAGGGCACAGAGCTCATACTCTGAGCCAGTACATTGTTGAAATAAGTACAGTACTAGGCATCTAAAATATACTTGGTGAAGGCCTGGAAGGGAATGTGGGAGGATTCAATGGGGAGGTGGGGGGATGGATCTATAATACCTTAAACAATAAATATAAATTTAAATTAATTAATTAATTAATAAATATGCTTGACCAAAAAAAAAGGCTGATTTTCAGTAGCATTTTGCTTAGTTGCCAATGAGTAACAACAACCTCTGTTTTTTGGAAGATTTGCCAAAATCAGTTGCATGCCTGCTAATGAATCATGTTTCCCACAGAAATATTCATTGGAGAAGGACACGATAAGCTAGGATACATCACAAACATGCTTAAAATCTTTAAAAATTCTATACACTAGAGGCAGTGATGGGACCATGGACAGGGAACTTTGGAAATGTTAGAATCTCAGTCTATTCAGAAAACAAAGTTTGTTTAGACCTAGTCCAATATTCCATTGATGGATTCAAAATTAATGAATGACCTTCTCTTCAAGAAATCTATTTCAAAAAAAAAAAAAATCTATTTCCTTGAACAAAATGTTTTATTCCAATCTATATTATTGAAATTGTCATCCAGTTGAAACTGTAAATCATCAACTAAGAAAGTATGGAATTATGCTAACAAATATAAAAAATATTGTGTAAAGGTCAAATTTCATCCAAAAGTTAGGCAACAATATTGTTCTCTAACCATAAACCGGGTCTGAATTATTTCTACAAATTATGCAGCTCTAGTTTCAGAATCCCAGGAGTCCCATCTCCATGCCCAGGCATGACACATGTCCCTGATGCACCTCTGACTCCTGCCCAATAAGAGATTGAATATGCAAATGGACAACAGGCAGACTATATACAAAAACAGAACTCGGTTCATAATGGGCAACTATCAGCTCGGAAAGCCAACCTATGATCTAGTAGCCAGCCCAGACAGTCAGACAATAACCCCTGTAGCAATTAGCTCAAAACAGCTAGGACTTGGTTAATAATTTGTACCCCTGCTTTCAGGTACATATTTAGTAGAGATTTCAAGGTCAGAGGAAGCCAAATGTGCACACCTAATTAATCACAGAGGATGCCCTGTTTCTACTTGTCCTACCTACAGCTTCCATCTATCTTTGGCCCCTAAGCAGGGCATACAGAAGCCTTCTCTTTTTTCCAATTATAAAGTTTTCCCTGGCCCTTGCCTACCTGTGAGTCTCTGCCAAACATAGTTGATGATGGCTGAATCCATTGCTATAGTGACCTCTAAATAAATAGCTTTAACTTGTTCTAATTTGGATGGTCTTCATTTATTTCTATGCTAATGAGCTCTTTCCAACTCTGTAGGCTCACCCTCACAATTGTAACCCCCAAGGCATTGATTCAGCATATCAAAGAAAGTCCATCCTAAGTATCTACAGAAGACCCAAGTATGTTTAAAACGCGGCAGCATCCTCCTGATTTAAAAAAACAAAAAATCTATGGATTAGCTCTAGCTTCTAGCTTCTAGCTCTAGCTTCTATGGAAGGTGCACTTTGAGTAGTTCATCCTAGTAATTCAGGATGGAAATAGCTCGAATGAATTACTGATTCTACCTAGGATGAATTACTGATTCTAAGGAGAATGACATGGGGGAGATTTAAAACTTGCCCTTTCCAGGTCATTCAGCCTTACTCTGTCTATGGTGTAGTTTTGCCAGGACTATGCTGGTTTGGCAATTACTAAAAAAGATCTGCAAATTAATTTCTAGCCAGTGCTCCTTTCATAAATGCCTTTATACTTTTCATACTGTTTCATGAGGCTTTTTAAAGATTAAAGAAATGGGTACTGTGTCACACCCCACCTTCTTTCTCCCAATGTATCTATGTCAACTGACAGTGTGTGGAGGCAGCTGATGCAGTGACATTCTGGTAAGAAAAAAAAAAGAATACATGTTAAGAACCAGTGATGAAACCGCTGGGCTTGAATAAAGTATAATTTTTCATAAGAGCAGGTGACAAAATATGGGCCTTTCCTGATTTTATCTCTGATTATTATATAAAACAATATTTCAACTCAATTAAATACCACAGAGTATAAACTACTGCTAAATTATTTACCTTCTTCAAGTATTAATTTGAGTTTGACATAAAAATTAACATTAACTTGAGGATACTAGCTTAGATATATTAAATAAGATAAGCATGAACTTCTGACTTTGTCAATCAGTAGCTTAAATCTAAAAAATAACATTGCTGCAACTTAAAACAAGTAAATATTTATCAGTAGGTTTTTCTAGAGCTAAGCTAAAGGGCAGGAGTGATTTTCTAGTTGCCAAGTAATTCATTTTAGCTGCAGCCTGTAAGTTTCTATGCATTTTCTCCTATATAAGACTATATATATTCTAATAATTGTTAATACTCGATGGTGTTAACGGGATAAGCTTTCACTTGGAAAACACTGGCTTCTGTGCCCCAAATTGGAAGAGCTTTCCCAATTAATCTTCACAATTAATGGATTAATGGGAAGGCAGTTAACTTTTAATGACAGCACAGCCAGCGGCTGATTGATTTTAGAGGTTTAATGGCAACTATTTAAAGTCCAGATATTAGGACAAGAAGACGTACAAATTCACCAAACAAAATCAAGCAAAGGTAAAGAGGTGGAAGAAATAATTAAAAAGTAAAGAGAGTATCGCAACTCTAGGAATCTGCACACGTTGCAGACCGTTACTAACAGATAAAACAGCCACGAGGGACATCACAATGAGAGCATTTAAGACTTGGACATACATCTTGAATCAGTTCCTTTTATGACCAACTCTACATTTCAGAACGGACTTTTGATTAAAAAGAACTTGAAGAGAAACTAATAAACATAATACTCAATAATTCAAATAATAGATTGTAGAATATCAGATGTTCAATGCAGTGATATAAAGGGATTTTTGTGGAATGGAAGTGGGGAGAGAGTTAGAATATTAATAGGTATGTAAATTGGATAAGATAAAGTATGCTGTGAGTTAATAAAAATGAAGCCCAATTTAAAGAAAACTCTCTTGTAAGGTTAAAAACTGATCATCAAAAAAATGATAAATACAAATTAAAATGATGTCCACCAAACATAGGGCCTATGCCATTGACAATTTAAACACATAATAACATACAGTTAAGTAAGAAAAAGGATGAAAGACATAGAAAATAGTATGTACAAATGAGTCCAATGATGCTCTGTCTTCATTCGCTCATACAAAGATCCTGGAATGTCTACAGTTTAAGCTCATGCATAAGCATTTATGGGATTCCTCCATTTATTACAAACAATGTAGGTTAAATTGATTTTAAGTCTCTGATAAAAGAATTAAAATCAAATGGAAATGGAGACATGTCTTTATAATAAAATGGGTTAAGTGTGTAGTTTAAATGATGTTTCTTCTCTCTTTTTCTTCTTTTTTAACAGGTTCATGTGAAAAATCTTGAGTCATTACTGTAGACAACAGCTTGTTTTTCACAGCCCAGGCATAGACGCAGAGGAAGTACATGGCTGCTGTATTAGTTTGCTCTTGTTACTGTAACAAATTACTACGAACTTAAGGTCTTAAAGCAACACAAATTTATTATCTTTCAGTTCTGGGTATCAGAAATCCAAAATTGCTTTCACTGGGCTAAAGTCTTCTGGAAGCGCCAGAGAACAATCTGTTTCTTTCCTTTCTCCAGCTTCTGGAGGCTGACCTCATTCCACGCAACCCTCTGATATCTGCTCCCACCCATTACATCTCCTTCCCTGACTCTTCTGTAGCCCTCTTCTAAAGATTCTCGTGATTTCACTGGGCCACCTGGGTAATTCCAGGGACTGGGGTGTGGACATCCATGGAAGGCCATTACTCTGCCTACCAGAGTTACCAACCTATCAGTGTAGAATCATGAAATTTTTTCCAGATCAGATTCTGTGGCTCAAAATATTTCCCACTGTTATGAATAAGTCATTGAGTTAGAAATGGAATATAATTTCAGATAGACAAGACTGTATCATTCCCAAGGTCACCTGGAAGATTATCCCAAAGATCATGTATCATGGAACTGTACACTTGAAACCTATATAATCTTATTAACCAACTAGAGGCCCAGTGCAAAAAATTCGTGCACTGGGAGGGGTCCCTCAGCCCGGCCTGCCCCTTCTCACAGTCCGGGAGCCCTCAGGGGATGTCTTAAGCCACAGTCTGGCCTCCCTCTTCGGGACGTGACTAGCCGATCAGGGGAAGGCATTGCCCCCATCACCCCCTTGCTGCTGCTGCCTCTGGCATCCTTCTGCAGGAGACAACCCTGCGATCAGGGGAAGGCGACGCCCCCATCATGCCTCTGTTGCTGCCACTGCTGGCTGCAAGGCTGCCTGAGCCTCGGCCATCGCAGCCACTGCGGCTTGCCTGAGCCTCGCCCGGCCCTCATTGCCTGAGCCTCGGGCCCTCACAGTGGCAGCGGCCATCAGGAACACTCACAGCTGCCGCCGCCATGTGGAGAGTACAGGCCGCCCTCCACCAGGCCCCACCTCCCTGTCCCCATCCCTGATGCTGCAAGTCCCCTCCCACCCACGCCTGCTGCTCATGCAGCCTGCTGATCAGTCATTATGTGATGGTGTCCCAACCAATTTGCATATTACCCTCTTATTAGATAGATGTCATCTCAATAAACTTAATAAAAAGAAAAATAAATTTTAAAAATGACTATCCCAATCCTCTCCTCAATGCATAAAGCTGAGACATGTTATTCTCTCCTTTAAAAAAAACAAATCCTCACCTGAGGATATGCTTAGAAAGAGGAAGGGAGAGACAGAGAAACATTGATGTGAGAGAGAAACATTCGTCAGTTGCCTCCCATACATGCCCCAACTGGGAATCTAACCTGCAACCTAGGTATGTGCCATGACCAGAAATTGAACTGGCAACCTTTTGGTGTATGGGATGATGCTCCAATCAACCCAGCCAGGGCTCTGCTTTCTATTTTGACCACCTGCTTCTTCTCCAAGTCTCAGACATGGCTCCCCTTTCTCTATGATACACCTCCAAAGAGTCAGCACACTCCCATCCCTCTGGCAGGTCCCAACTTGAGCTAAACAGGCTTCTATTATTACAGCACCTTGCAGCTGGTCTGAGTCTCTACTTGTTGGGATGAATTTGTCTGGAGGGTCAGCATCATGTGCTAATTGTCACCTCGCACAGAAGACAGAACATACTAGTAGCATAGCATAGTGATTACAAGTTTAGCTTCAAAGCCATCCTCCATGGGCTCAAGTTCTGACTCTGAGAATTACTAACTGTTCTTCAAAACTTTATTTAAACTGTCTTCCCCCATCTCTAAGTGAGAATAATGTTCATACTAAGGTAAGCAGGGCTTTCTGAAAATTAAATGAATTAGCATATAAAGAATACTGGTACCTGGAGTATAGTAAATACATGCAAGTGTCTGTAATTGCAACCTTATGTGGTTATTATTAGAAATTTAAAAAAATCAAGACTTGGAACTGAATAAAATTTAACTTGATATCTCTTATAAAATCTTATTATAAGAATGATCCCTTGAGAATGAGAAAAAAAGAGAAGGCAGTATTTAGCATGCCTAACCACACTGTTATCCATCCCTCTAAAAAAAAAAAAAAAAAGGCACAGAATTATTAACCTAAATAAAAGAAGTAAAATGTCCTTGTGATGCATTCTTTTCCTATTAAGGAATACTTTTTAATGCTCCAAAAGGCCATATTTTTTCTTTTATCTCTTGGGCTTTAGAGTAGTTTCATTTACTCCAGAAAAATAGAATTGAAGACTGCACATGATGCAGAAATTGAGCAGCCATGATTCATAAGGAAAGTGGAAAGGGATTCAGAGAACATGGGGCATCTCTTCAGTTGGACAGCTTGATGCTGTAGTTAGAACGGTCAGAGCATTCATGCTATGCTCAGCTAAGTCACGTGTGCATGCAGTACAGCAACAATGACCTCCTAAGTGTGTACCATTTCCATTAACTGGTAGTTTCAACCTGAAATTGCCATGTTTTAGACTTTGATTCCTGGAGGGAAAATTGGGTAAGCTTCAATTCAATGCCTATTCTAGTCATATTAGATGATATTTCGACATTTGTGAACAAATACTCCATTTTATTACTAAATTATTTTGAGAGTTGTTATTTCTATCTCAAAATATCACACTCAAAGATGAAGGCTGAAATGTTACATAGTAATAGGGAATTTTTCTGCAGATAAATGCATTTTAGTAGGTGAATTCATAAAGCTATTTTAATGACCAGCTATTTCTAACTAAGGGTGGGAACTAAGCCAGTTAGAAATAATGAGCTTCTCTGAGTAACAACATGAAATTAAATGGAGGATATTTCCATTTCGTTTCCTAAGTTGTTGTGTTGGATTTTGCAATCAAGCAAGAGACAAGTTCTGTGGACCTGGGGATGGGGGGATATTTCCACCTTGATTTTGGCAATTTAGTTAAAAGCAAGCTGAGCAGGGATTAGTTAACCAGAGAACAGGTGATCTCTGGAAACTCATTCTTTCCAACAAAGCCACACCTTTACCAAAGAACCACCACTATTTCAAGGACACTTGGAAGTTTCCAGCACCTCATCTCCTTAAATAGAGGTAACATCATGGCACAGGCCCCAGAGCCAAGTGTGTGAGCCCTCAGTAGGCAGAATACTAAGATGACTCCAAGAGTTCACTCCCTTGCAGACACTTTGTAGAACCCCTTCCCCTCGAGCACAGGCAAAACCCGTGAATACAATGGGATGTCAGTCCTATGATTACATTACATGGCAAAAGCAGTTTTGCTGATGTAGTTAATTAATTAAGATCCTCGTTTAGTTGACCTTTAGATACTGAAAGGGAAGATAGGTATCCTGAGTGCACATCATCTAATCAGGCAAGCCCTTCAAAAAGTCTTAAAGGTCAAAGACACAAAGAAGTCAGAGAAGACATGAAGCATGAGTGAAGCGGCTCCCATTGGCCTTGAAGGAGCAAACTGTCATGTTGTAGAGAGGGCCAGATGGCAAGAAATGGTGGGGGGCCTCTAAGAGCTGAGAACAGTCACAGATTTACAGTAAGCAAGTAATTGAGGGTCTCAGCTACAAGGATCTAAACTCTGCTCACACACATGTCAGTTCTCTCCAAGCCTTAGATGAGACGGTAGGCTGCACCTTAATGTTTCTAGTCCTTCATCTTTTTGTAAAACAATTGTAACACTCCCAACATCCTAGTAACATTCCTTTGGGACTAAACCAAATACTGGTAAGTCATTTACTTCCAGGTCTTTCAATGTATATGAATTCCCATATTATTTGCAAATACTACTCACTATATTACTTGTTAATATTATCTTAGATATATGTACCATGTCTTGAATTAGACCATAAATTATTTAAAATTAGAAGACACATGTCTTAATTGCTTTGCATATCCCACCATAATCCACTTTTAGACTCAAAACACAATTTTAAAAAAATCTTTGAATATTTTGTCATTTGACTTTAGAACTTAAAATAATTAGCTAAAATAATCTTTAGAGCTCTTAATATAATAATAATAATACAAGTGGACATGATATGTCATTTTGCTTTTCAAGACTACCATGGTTAAAAACCGATAATTCCCATAATAAAAGACAAAACTCAACAGTCTCATTCAAAATGTATGCTTTTTTATGCTAATTTTCTGTATAATTCTATTCACACCTAACTGGAATTACAAAGAATGTTGTATAAGTTTTACTTTGTTATGATGTCTATGAATTATCATTTTCATGTTAGTTCCTACAAAATGCTGTTGAGTTGACTATGTATTTAAAGAAATACTTAAATACACCCTCAGAAGTTTCCAGGTAAAATACACCCTCCTTGAACCATCACTGAGGTACTTCCAACATATGTCATATTACTACAAATTGACTTCACATTTATCAACATTTATCACATTAGTAGGGTGAACTGATCCATGCCAATGTACCAAAGATGTTTTAACTGGAGCCCTCTAGAAAAAAAACTGCTAATAGCAATAATAGCTACATGTATTACATGCTATGTCCCAGCCAGGTTAAAGTCTTACAACAACCCAGTAAGGAAGATACTGTCTCCATCGTCCAGATATAAAATTAAAGGTCAGAGAATTTAAATTTCTTGCTGAAGGCTTTGGGCTTATTTTTTTTCCCATTCAACATATTTACTTTTAATGACTGTACTACCAGCACCACTATCCCACTTCACTGCCTGAACTTCTGAGTTATTTGAGCAAGTACATTGAGTATATTGTCTTAAGTGTACATGATGTCGGATAGGCAAGGTTCTCTCTATAGAAGACAACAACGGAATACAGGAGTGGGCAAAAGTAGGTTTATAGTTGCAATACAAATAAATAATACAATAATCAGTACAAGAATAAACTCTGTGTTTCACGTATTTGCAACTGTAAACCTACTTTTGTCCACCCCTGTATATCCTCTATAGTGATATTTCTTTAAATGTGCATCAATGATATTCCAGACATCACCTGCAAAAAGTTGGCTTATTTAACTTTTTGCAGATAAGACACTGTAATAAGTAACATTGGAAATCTCTACCAGGTTTAGAAAACACTGAGTTACAAGCAGGAAAGAGGAATCAATACAGTACAAACTCCATTTGAACATCATCTCTGCACTACCTACTCCTTCCCAATCTACACACATATTTTTGCAGATTCAACCAACAGTGGCTAAAAATAAATTTTTAAAACCCAGGAAGTCCCAAAAAGCAAAACTTGAATTTGCCACATGCCCAAGCACTACGCTGAACCCACACGAGGAAGTGATGTGCAGGCCCAGCCTGCTGTAGCCCATATGCAAATATAGGTTATATGCAAATACTATGTCATTTTATATAAGGGACTTGAGCGTTGTCAGATTTTTGTATCCTCAGAGGTCCTGGAACCATTCCTCTATGCATATTGAGGGGTGACTATGTATTTCAATTAACTTTGGGGAAGTTTAAATCATAGACTGGAGTCAACATTTTCCTGTAAAATTATCATCTCCTTCCTCAGTACTAAGAATTTAATTTCCATTGTAAGTTGACTCATAATATGCACATATGGAAGAACAGGTCCTTTTTATTTTTTAGAGCTACAATAATAAATTAAATATATTCAAGTACAATTACATTTATTGAATAAAAGTAATTATACTTGAATAAAAATAAATATAGGTAATCATCTTTTTATTATAGTTCATTCAATACCTCAAGTTCTTTGCAATGTAGGGAGTTTAATTGGTAGGGCACATTCCTATCTAACAGAATTTTAAATATATGTTTGCTGGTTTTAAACAAAATTTCAATTAAATAATAGTGTAGTACATATTTACAACAGCCAAGATATGGAAGCAACCCAAGTGCCCATCAATAAATAGTGGATTAAAAATTTGTGGCATATACAATGGATATTAGTCAGCCATAAAAAAAAAAATCATGGAATCACATATTTGTGACAGCATGGATGAACCTAGAGGACATTATGCTAAAAAAAATCATATGATTTCACATATATATGGAATCTAAAGAGCAAAAGAAACAAACAAAATAGAAACAAACTCATAGATACAGAGAATAGACTGATGGTTGCCGGTGGAGAGGGGAGTTGGGGGCTATGCAGAAAAGGTGAAGAGATTAAGAAATACAGATTGGCAGTTACAAAACAGTCACAGGGATGTAAAGTACAGCATAGGGAATACAGTCAACAATATTGTAATAACTATGTATGGTGCCAGGTAGGGACTTGAAATATCAAGGACACAACTTTGTAAAGTAGATGATTCTCTAACCATTATGTTGTAATGTTGAAATCTAAATAGCCAAGAAGAGTTTGCTAAATAGTATCATCAATTAAAATAGCTTCCTAAAGACCAGTTACTGGTGTTCTTATACTTGAAATTCTGATGTTCAAAATACTAAAGTACTTTTTTTAAAAAAGAGCGTTCCTTCTTATTTTCCATAAATCTTCTGAGTTCATCTATAAATTAGTAAAGGCTATTTCTTAACAACTTTCAGTAAAAACCTTCTAGATTTTTCTTCATAGCTGCATACGTCCAGTGGCCTATTTTTAAAATGTCACAGTTGCCACTGGAGAGCTACTGAAAGCCTCAAATGTTTCCTGCCACACATTTTTAAATCTCAGGAGACTGTATAACACTGCACAACACACTGGAGAATGAAAGCTCTCTGGAGGGGCAATTACCTCGGCTCTTCTCAATGCTTAGAGGTATTGAATATGGTCAATAATTTAAAAGCATTCACCTATGGTTCTGAATCCTTGGATACAGAAAAAGAAAAGGATTCAAAATGATGCTGGCATTTCCAAAAATAATACATTTAGTACTATCATAATGAACTGTATCATTTCTCCTTCCCTTCCCTCCTTTCCCTTTCCTCCCCTCCTCTTCCCTCCCCCCTGCTCGCTCTCTCTCTCTCTCTCTCTCTCTCTCTCTCTCTCACAGAGTCTATGAATCTTTTTAAAATTTTATATATATATATATATATATACACACATGCACATATATGTATATATGTATAATTTATTTCAGAGAGGAAGGGAGAGGGAGAGAGAGATAGAAACATAAATGATGAGAAAGAATCAATGATGAAATAGATTGATCAGCTGACTGGGAATGTGCAGAAGCAGTTGACCTCCTGGCTCATAGGTCAATGCTCAGCCACTGAACCATGCCAGCTGGGCTATGCATCTTTATATACCTGTTTTCTATACGCTTCAACATGGCAGTCATTTGGTAAATGCTTAATTAAACATAGCTTGAAGTGCACATTGTAAATTTTAATCAACTTTTGCTTTTCCATTTTACCTAGGTCCTCTTCTTACACATGAAGTGACAGATATTTCAATCCAGACTCTATTTGTCCTGAAGCATCTAAACAACTCAACTGTAGGAATTCAGCCTTTTGTCATAAGGAGCAAGTATTGAGTCTCCACTATTTGAGCCAAATGGGTGGAACGGAGGTAGATATTTGATTGAGATACAGGAAAACATCATAGTTATCAGTTATGGGGAAGGAGAATGCTCATGAAACCATTAATTCAGGATATATTCTTGTTCCTGACAAAAATAAGAGATGTCAATAAATGCAAGGACATTTAGGCAATGCCTGAAAGTATTCTGAGTGAGCCTTATTTCAGAAAGATTTTACTTAATATATCAGCATAGCATGAATCTTTATAAAATATTGTGTTGTATGTATCACACACAATCTCAAAAAAAAACTTTAAATATGATTCTTTGTCGAGAAGGAAAAAGATAAACAAGAAATAAATAAAAGTAAAAGCCACCAACTGGAACTGATCTCTTCTCGCTCTCATGTATCTCTGATTTCAATCAGCCAGGACACTATCAGTCTTACACGTTCACATGGGAGAAGTCTGCAGCCTGTTCTTGATCACCATTGCCACTCTCTTGGCTATTCTGTAGCTCTTATTGCTTCTCATATGAATTAACTCAACAGTTAAACATCTGTTTTCTATGTTCCCATGTTAGACTCCATTCCTCTCCCTCCTCATTTCCACCCTTCATTTTGCCAAGAGTTTTAACTTTACAGAATGAAAATCTAATAAGTGTCATACACATGTGTGCCCATAACACAATACTAAGATAACTCTTTCAAGATTCTGGGTAAAATACTAAGTCCTTAGCTTTATACACAGGACTCCTCATGACTTGGCCACTTTGTAACTATTTCTTTAGTGTTTGCTGCTATCACATCTCACCTTCAGCCAGTCCTTCTAGACTACGAGGTGCAAGCAAAAACTCCATGCCTTTGCGGGGATCCTTCTAACTGGAACGTTCCTCCTCCTTCTTCCCCTTCCTGGGATCCCATGTGGTGTGTTTTCATCCATTGGCTCCCAAGGCCTGGTTGCCATGAGGTGGGACCACTACTCTGTCCCTTCTCTTTATTTCCTTTTGTCTTCACCTGGGGCTATCTAGCTTCCTCTACCTGAGAGTTTCAAAGATCCCTTCAAAATGTGCATCTTAATGATGCAAAAAGAAAAACAGCTTTTTCTGATGTTCTGCCTATAACCACCCCAAATGCCCTGTATTACATTCTGCCATCACACCTATCATGTTGCGCTGTGCTTTGCTCCGGAACTAGAAAGCTGAGCTTTAAGCCTAGCGTAGGCTGGTTAAGAGTTAGCCAAAGCATCCATTGAGAACTATGCCTGTACTAACAGTAGCGACCTTGAAAGCAACTTGAACAGTACTGTACATTTTGCTTAAAAAAAAAAAAAAGCAAAACCTTAGGCATATAATATGATCACAAAAGTATTATGTATTTGGAAGTCAAAGCTTCCATTCTCAATTGTTGACAGGAATTACTGATTCCGACCATTATGACATTTCAAAACCACTGATGCTGAAGAAGTGCAATGATAGGCAGCACACTATAGAGGCTAACTAAATATTTGTTGAGTGAATAAATGAATAAAATGAGCAGAGTAAGATGAAACCCCAAGAAGCCTCAGAAATCACAAGGATAAGGAATGCTTTAATAGGCTGGATGAACAATCACCCAACCCAGTGAAAAGTAATTGTATGAAATCAAATACTTCCAGGGAATGAAACATTACTTCACTAAACATGCTTAGAATAGACTTAGCTAGTATTTCTTTCTTAGGTATAATTCTCTGAATCATCAATGACAACTGAAAAATAAGCAGAGTCCCAAAGTCTGCAACTAAGAGTTCATTTAACAGGGAACATATTCATCTACTGCAATTCATAGGAATAAATGTCCAAACTATCAACTCACAGTTAGTGAAAACCATAAATACTCATATCAACTCTAGTAATACTACTGGTCATTTATTGATTTTTAAAGGAAACGAGAGGAAATACATAGGTTACCAAATAAATCAGAATGGTATTACATCAGAAATCTAGATTGAAGTAGATTGTGTATCATAGTCTGCTTTTTATTAGAGTTACTTTAAGGCATATTTTTTGTCTTCCCCATTTTGTTTTGATCCCTGAATGGCAGGGATTTATGATTTACCCACTACCCTGAACAAGAAATCCACATAGAGCTGTTTTAGAGATTGAATGGCCAGAAGCTCCATTAGGGAAATAAGCAGAACCCTAAAATGTTAAGTGGGTAGACAGACAGGGACTTCCTCTATTCCATCTCTTCCTTTTAGAAGAATGTGTAGCTTAAGAAATGTCTGTTAAACATAAAGAATAAAAGCTGATCACAACTCTCACTTCAAACTACTAGGATGAAAACACTACCTTCAGTTCAGGGCATCAATTGTATTTTTTCAATAAAGATAGTCTGATTCTAAGAGATGCATTAAACTTCAACTCTAGCATTAGCCATTTGCTTGTAGTATTTCACCTGATATTGTATCTAGCATATGAAATGTGTGATTAAATACATTTATTTTCACCAATATCCAATTAGTTCCAAGCAAATAGTTATAAAGCTGTCAAAGTATACATTGTGAAAAATTGCCTTAAGTGAAGAATCACAGAAGTCCACCTAAAAAATGTATTATTCAAATGAAGGAGAAATTCATTTTAGAACCAATTTATCAATGCCCTACAAAATCACTTTCCTGTAATAATTTTTACTTGTGTAATCAGGAAGATAGGAAGGAGACAAGAAAGCAGCTCATCAATATTGTTATATCAAAGTAAATATTATTAAAATGATAATCTCATTGCTTTGTTTGATAGAGCAGATATTTAAAGGTGAGGCGTATTGCTTGTGAGTAAAAAAGGAGGAAAATTAAGAGCCCCGGGCATAACTATAAAGAGAGCTGGGCTAGATGAATAGGGGTTAATAGTCAAAGAAAGAGTAAGGCACAAAGTGCCCTGCATGTCTCTGATATTTTTCTTTTTTAAATAAGGGATCAGGATTAATGAGGAAACCCATTCAAAGGCATATCAGATATTTCAGAGAATCATCTACTCTCTGGGAGACTGACTCAACTCTACCAATGGAAACAGAGTTCTCATTCAAAATTGTAAATCTCAAGTGTTTTCTTTTTCATTGTGATATTCATAAAATATAGGTTGTTTTCCCTGACTATAAATGAAAGTATTGAGAAATACTAGTCTGTTTTCTTGAGATGTTGACATTTTTCTCAAAAAATACAGGAGAAATTATAAACAATTTTTTAAAGGAAGACAAAACTCTAAGGTTTCAGAAGGAAATCAAAATCTAAGGGAGGAGTGATATAGCAGCTAAGAGGTTCTTTCCATAAATAGTGACTCCCGCCTTCCGCAGAAGACATTAGGCTCACGGTTACAACCAAAACCTGCATTTGCCCATCAGAGGCCACAGGACTGGAGCTCCTGAGAAGGACACATGTAGGGATGATTGATGCTTCTGCTAAAGGCTGTAGAGACGAGACGGCTGTGTGTATAACTGACAAGACCAATTGATGAGTGAGCGGGTTTCCTGGAGGGTGACAGATGCACTTCTGAGATCTGTCAAACGTGGCAATCTCTACCTACCACCTGTGATTCATGTTTGAACATGTGATACTGCTAGAAGAAACATAGAACCATCGTTAAGTGTTATAAATTCTTGAGCAGAAAAGGGAAGGGTGTAAGACAGCTATGACTTTAAATATCTCCTTCCAAAATAAATTTATATTTTTGCCAAAGTGAGACAGAGACATTGAACACTTCATGACATTGACATTTGTAAGTGGTTTACGATACTCTGATCTCAGAGAACGAAAGACTCTTAAGACGCCATATACAACTAGAAGCAGATATTGGTAGACCAAGAGAATTTAAAAATAAGTCAATAAACAACCAATTAGTTCAAAATAGAGGACTGTTTAAATAAGAGCACATCCACTTGACAAGTTACTATGAGCAATTAAAAGAGACCAATACAAAGACTATTTAAGCCACAAGGGAAATGCAGTGGAGAGGATGGGAAAATAAGCATAAAGAAATGACTGGGTGTGAACAGATGCTGTGTTAAGATTGAGTGAAATAATGTATGGTAAACATCTGTCCCAATTCCCGATAGGAGGAGGGCATTCTACAAATTTAAAATTAGGCAAATTTTAAATTGAATTTAAAGAAGTCTTTAGAATGATGATTGCTTGTTTTGTTTATGGTTTGTTTGTTTATTTGTTTGTGAGCTACTCATAGAAGGTATCACAGAAAGAGAGAATCGGTGTGCTCTGAGATCTACAGATTGAAGTGGAGAAGTGATAGAGAAAACAGGCTGCAAAATCAACTTTGGGAAAGGGACATGAGAGACACAGAGAGCAAACTGCAACACAACCAGGGCCTGGGAACATAAAGGAAAACGTGATTTGGAAGAGGATAAAATAATATTTATGATAACTGCTGTGGGAGTGTATGTGATCAATAAAGAGGTGATTTTAATAAAGGGCAGTAAATTATCATCCTGTGTATCTCTAAGACTCGTTGGAAGGAGAATTCGGCATAGAATAATGCACGCAAAGAAAATGACTTGTTTCAAAGATATAAAACTGTTGGGAAATCATGGGAAGGCATTTTCTTTTTGCATCATTAAGATGCACACCTTGAAGGGATCCTTGAAACTCTCAGGTTGAAGCAGCTGGAGAGCCCCAGGTGAAGACAAAAGGAAATAAAGAAAAGGGACAGAGTAGTGGTCCCACCTCATGGCAACCAGGCCTTCAGAGCCAATGGATGAAAAGACACCACATGGGATCCCAGCAACCCCACCAAAGAGAAAGTCAACTGGAAGACAATTTAACTCACTTGGTAAGTTTCAATCAGTAAGAGCAATATCTCTGCTCTTAAATTTCCAAAAATTCTTCCAAATGCTAAGAGAAAAGTCACTTTATTCAGGAAATTGCAACAGGGAGAACACCAGTGATGGACTGAATTGTGTCCCCCATAAATTCATATATTGAAGCCTTGACCTCTAATATTACTATATCTGGAGACAGGGCCTTTCAGGAGATCATTAAGGTTCAATGAGAACATAAGGGTGGGGCCCTTAATTGTGAAAAGACACCACAGATCTCTCTCTAACTGATCACACACACAGAGGAAAGGTCATGTGAGGACACAGCCTTCTGCAAGCCAGGAAGAGAGGCTTTGCCAGAAATCACCCCTGCGGGAACCCTGATCTTTGACTTCCAGTCTCAGAACTTTGAGAAAATACGCTACTGCTGTTTAGCCACCCAGTTTGTGGTACTTTGTCATGGCAGCCCTAGCAGACAAATACATCACCCAAAGGGAGGGTAGCCCGGAACATGGAGAGGGAAAGAAACAAGACTGTCAATGAAAAAAGTTCTGCCTTGCGGAGGGAAGAAACAATACTGTCAGAGGGCCTTAGTCACGCGTATTGCAATCTCGCAGAAAGAAGTTGAGTTTTCTTTGTGATGTGAACTGTTTCAGCCCCTTAGACTCTGTTCATGGAACTGTTGACCCCAAGAAGGAATTTGGATCGAGTGGCTAGGTCTTTGGGTACCAAGAAGCAAGGGGGCTCAGAGTACATTCACTCAGACCAGTAAGGAAGAGCTTGGGACAGACTCCTTGGAATAAAGCAGCATTTACCTTAGAATTTATCAGACCAGAGAGGGAACCCTGAGAACAGGCATGTGTGGCTTCTAATACTCAGGGGAGATGCTTTTAAAGGCTTCTGGAGGAAGTGAGTGTGTTGCATTTCAAAGTACAAGGAATTTGGCCTCACTTAACCTTGGTCCAAACCTCAGCTCCATTCTTCCTTACTCAGTGGCTTTGGAAGGACCTCCTAATTTTCCATTTCCTGTTTGTAAAACAGTGATACCAATGCCTGCCTCACAGGCCTGTGAGGTACACTCCGCCACCTTAGAGTCCACAGAGCCCAATGCAAAAGGAACATTTTTCATTTTTAATGATGTGTGTCAACATGTGTAGAAAGCTATGAACTATATAATCACAAAGGTATACAATAGGAGGAAGAAACAGGAGAGGTATCATAAAAAGTGATCAAGTTTTACAGGAAAATCATTAAAAAAAGAACATGTGTGCAATTAAAGAGGAAAATAAACGTACAGAACTCATTAGTGCTTGTAAAAATTGCTAAAGGCAATGAAAAAAGTTTTGTGTACATTTGTAGGCAAAAGAAGAGCAGGAAAGCTGCAGGAACACTTTCTGAAGTTAATGATGTAGTTGGTCTGGACCTTGTGGGTTATTGTTGAGCTGATTAAAATTAATGATGAAGCAGAAAAGGAAAACTAAGTTTAATTTTGTTATACTCTCTGGAAAGGAAAAGGGCCTTCAAGTTAGAAAATGTAAAATAAAAGGCCAACATGAAGGAAATGACGTCCAAGAGACGTGAAGAAATTTACATTTTTCCCGGCAGGTGGACAGAACTTTGCAATACAACTTTCCAAACTGAAGAAGATGCCCTGGGAGGTGCCCCAAGATGGAGAGGCACGGGACGGCCCCGAAGGAGGAAGATGCCCTTCCGACTTTACACTCTTGTGTACTGTTCCTCTGTCCATCGAGAATCCTCTGGCCAAAGGATTTGATACTGTGGCCTATCAAATTACATTGCCTATAAATAAGAAGGGGCCGGGGAGGGGAAGAGAGACAGCAAGACACAATAAGAGTAAGTTGGCCATGATAATATGTATCCTAATGGATTATGATAGACCGGAATGAAACATGAAAACTAAGTAAATGAAATATAATAAAGTAAGTACAAAGCCAAATAAAGTTTAAAAAACAGCAAAATTAATGGTCTTCTAAATCAAAATGACTTGTTCATCATTAAACTAACTCACAATACTCCAATGTATCTAGCCTGCTTCCATTCATCTTGTGAGTGTGTGAGTGTGTGTGTGTGTGTGTGTGTATGTGTGTGCGTGTGCAGTGTGCTTCAACTGGAAAAAAACAACTGTCTATCAGTGTGCTAATTCCACATTGACTGAATGGCCTCTCTACTCCAGGCACTGTGCTAGGTGTTGCAAATACAGAAATGATTAAGATAATACCTTTGCCTTTCAAAGCTGTTACAGTTTTCTAAAAGAGACATTTTTCAATCAGTTTTTCACTCTATGTTAGGGCAGGAACAGGTGAACACTTGAGGTGCTATGGAATTTTTGCTAAGAGAATGGTGAGAGTTGAGGTGGTTTGACCAAATTAGACTCCATAGAGAAAGGAGGTGATACTTGCTTTGTGCAGAAGTTTTCCAGGAGGATTCAGAAATAAGTGATTGGGGGCAATGCCAGCAAAGGAAACAGCCGATGTAAAGGCCACGTGATAGAGGCTAAAGGACATGGGGTCAGGGCAGGATTGAGATGGTGACAAAGGAATGAGGAGGAAGGTATTTTGTTTGCTGTGCTAACAAGTCTGAACTAGGGCTAAAAACACCTAACAATTAAATATCTGCATGGCAAGACTTGCTTTCTTTTTGGATGAAAACCTTAAACTGGGTGTTATCAATGCGTTACAGAAAACTTACCTATGATAAAATGTATGGTATTTAAAAATATGGTATGATATGGAACTGAAGGAATAGGAATCCCAGGAAGGAGTGCGGGAGGAAGGGGACAGCTGCCTCTCCAGTTGTACCAGCCAAATCAGCCCTGGCAATCACTGAGATGACAGATGCCACAGCCAGACCATCCTCACATCCAGGCGAATGAAAGAGGAAAATGATCACGGAAGGCTCAATTTTGCTAACTCAGAAAAACAGAGCCCTGCCAGCATCTTCTCTGGAGAATGGTGCAGTGATTAATGATACTACATACATTCTTTTCATGCTAATCTATTTCATGTTGCAATTACAGAGAGACACTGAGAAAGACCATTCCACAGGCAAGCGTGCAGCTCGGCTTTCAAGGAATGAATGTGGCCACACCAGTACACAGCTCAGGTCTATATGTCAAGCATAGCAAATTGTTGTGATCATCATTTTATTCTGAGTGCTTACAATTCTACACCACATTTTTATTAGCCTACATTTTTCATTTCTCTGGTAGATGTTTGCCTATGAAATATTTTATCATGTTCCATTTTGTGAATTTTGTGATTAGGGCCTGTAGGATGCCACGATTTTAAGGAACCGATATGTTATCTTCACTGTTTGCTCTTTGCTTTCTTAAATGGGTTCGAATACTTTTCCCAAATTATCTCCCTCTTTTGTTTGTTTTGGGAAAGTTACACGTGTTATGATAGTTGAGATTGTGTTATGACATTTTACAAGCATGTGAAGTTTTCTTCACAGGATTATAATACAGACTCTACGTTAATGTACAACAGTTCAAATAAGCACAGAAATCATATACACTGTGGAACAAAAGAGCCTAATTGAGCAGCTTCATAACCTTGCACAGAATTCCCTCACCACCACTTTAGATAGAATTGCTTTTATTTTAGCAATGTTCTTTTAATTAAGTCCCAAACATCTAAAACATGGCAAATGTAAATATGTATTATAAATCCTTAATTATGAGGATCGCTAAGCATCCATGCAACTTCCTGCCCCGGAGATAGATTCTTTTTGTTTAACGTCAGCCAAAATTCCCAGCTAAAAGTGAATGATGGGAACAATGTTAAACTTTGTTTATAATGCCCTTCTCTTGGTACCAGTATCACTTTACGGCATTGTCTCTGAGAGTTGAATTATGCTTCAATTTATCTAGTGGTTTTAAAGCCAAAATCTCTCCTGCAATTTTCTGCTGTCACTGCCGTGTTCAGAAACACTAGCACCCTGGGAATGAATACAAGTCGAGGTGAGTGTTGCAAACCCTGAGGTCTTCATGTCATACCCTAGAAAATAAAGCACTTGGCGGTCAAAAAGGGCAACCTGTCCCTCTCCCCTCTGTTGAGGATGAGTTTAAACTGGATCCCAAAAGGCCTCTTGCTATGTTAAAATCCCACATACTGTGTTAAAACCATACTGAAGACTATCCTGACATGGTAACAAATAAGAAACAATCATATTCTATATTCCAACAAATTATATATTATTTGGAATATAGAATGTGTTATTATATTATTCCAAATATCATTTAAAATGTGCCACATAGGGGCAATGTTTTCCATTTCTCTACCAATATGGATTGTTCCCCAATTTCTACCCACAAAATCTTTCAGTATATGCATGCCACACATGAGCTCACACATACACACACACACACACACACACACACACACACACACACACACACAATGACAATGACAATTTAACCTCAGCAACTCATTTCCCTTACAGATTATTTTCAATTTAGTTTCTTCCTTTTGCTTGGTTATCTGCTGATCAACATATTTTAAAAGACAAACATATATTAATAACTTTGAAAGCTAAAGACAAGTCTTGAAGATCTAAACATATATTCCATCTTTTGGAGCAAAGCTATTAGCCCAGAAGGAATTTTAATTTCCTCAGATTTTTCAAAAAAAAAAATCTCTCCCTTGGGTCTGGTACAGCAAAGGTAATTACTTTTTATTGACAGGAAAACCTGGGGCTCTCAGTTTGGGGCCACGGGTTCAAATGTCTGTTCAATGTCATCCAGGCATCTACCAACTCCAATTTCAAGGAGAGTTTATCAGTTTCCTCATTCAGAGGGCATTTAAAAATATCTCTGTACAGCCTGGCTGGCGTGGTTCAGTGGTCAAATGTTGACCTTTGAACCAGGAGATCACCATTCAATTCTGGGTCAGGGCAGATGGCCAGGTTGCAGACCCAATCCCTAGTGGGGGCGTGGAGGAGGCAGCCAATCAATAATTCTCTCTCATTGTAGATGTTTCTATCTCTCTCTCCCTGTCCCTCCCTCTCTCTGAAATCAATAAAAATCTATTTAAAAATATCTCTGTACAGGTTGTAACTGCAGAGTATGTCAAGTAATAAAATTACAGGTTATAGTTTGTCTAAACACTACACAATAAATGTAATTGAGGAAGGCAGGTGAATTTATATATTTACATGCTGTTTCTAAACTAATATCAGCCTATGACCTCACTTGTACCATAATTGCCAGTGGGAAAGAAGTGGTTACAGATACAAATATGTCTTTTACAATCGAAAAGTATATAATATCTTATTGTTAGAGCACTGCTAAGTAATGAGAAGTACTTAATAAAAAAAAAGTAATTAGAGCTTTAGGCCAACTGATACATATCATACCATTTTTCCCTTTGTAATTTAAAAACCTTAGAGGTAAATTTCATCACTTCTCTATTAAATACTTATGGCATTAAAAATTTTTATAGTTACTAATTTTAAACTACTTAAGATGTCAAATGTTTTCAGGCTTCACTCACTTTTCCAATTATTACATTGGAATGACTCATTAACTGTAACATAAACAGGCTCATTTTTACCTCCTGTTATGCTATTTCTCCAGTTTTATTAGCAGAGTACCACTTTTCCGTGAAGCATGATGGAAATTCAATGGGAGAAAAAAATTACACATACTCTTCCTCTTCCAAATACCCATTTTACTCAGGAGAACTGAAGCAATAACGATAATTTATAATGGATTTTGCATGTGTATTCTTTTCTATTACATAATACTTTAGTTTCAGGTACCATGTATGTGAATACCTTGGCAAAAGATACTTTGGGAGAAAATTTTATCCTCCAAAAGTCAACTGGGAATGGAAAATACCTTCACTTGTGCAGTAGCATCTCAGATTTGGTCCTTACCAACAAGTAACCAGGACCCTGGAGAGCAATCAGCACTGAGAAGGGACTAAATTCCTAGATTATAAACAAGGAACAATAATTCTAGTGGGGGGAAAAAAATACACACACACACACACACACACACACACACACACACACACACACACTAGAGGCCTGCTGCACAAAATTTGCGCATGGATGCAGTCCCTAGGCCTGGCCAGCAATCGAAGCAGAGGGCCCACACGCCCTCCTCCACGTGAGTCACCATGCCAGAGTCCCCAGGTGGAGTTGCGATGAGCATAGCTGGATGCCCAGAGCAGTGTGGGCCTCTGGGCTGCCCAACAGTGCCGCACGGAAGCCGGGCAGGTAGTGTGCTCTCTCCCGGATGGCCTTGCAGACCGGCTCCTGCGTGAACCCACGGGGAGCCAGACCAGCCCCTGCAGTCCAGGCCCTGTGGTCCAGGTGGCTGCGGCCCAGCTCACCCAGAAGAGGCCGCACGAGTGCAGGGCGGGCTCCTTGCAGGCACCCAGCACCTGAGCACAGGGGTTTCCCTGGCGCGTGAGCCCTGGCATCCCAGGGGAGAGCACCCCGGGTGAGTGAGAGCAAGTTCGGCAGACACCCTGCATTCTCGCTGCACCTCCAACCCCGTCGCCCCCGCCCCCAGGTAGCTGGCGAGAGGTTGCAGCCCCCAGCCCGGGTGCCACAGGAGGTTGTTCACTGCCACCCACCCCCAGTTCCCTGTCCCAGCCCAGGGCCCCCTGCCCCCTGCTGCCACCACGGTCAGGTCACCATCTGTTGGACAATCAATCTGGGCCGGGTCTCCCCCCCCCCCCCGGAAACCCTCCCCCCCCCACCGCCACCACTGGTCGCCATCTGTGGGGCGCTGATCAGGCCCCTGCTCACACCCGCCTTGGCCTGGTGCTGCCCGCTCACCTGCTCCACCATCCTGCTGGGGTCCCGCTCTTGCTGGGGCACATTGAGGCCAGTAGCTCCTCCACTGCCACCCACTACCAGCGCCAGGTCACCAACACCAGCCATGTTCCACGCCGCCCCCTGGTGGTCCGCGCACATCATAGTGAGCAGTGAATTTGCATATTAGGCTTTTATTATACAGGATATGCAGACAATCACAGCCTTAGAACTCATTGAAAAAAAAAATTGAAATGTTGGAATCTCATACATAAGAATTTCCCCAAAAATATAACTAAAAAAAATAACCCTATGGTCAATGACATCTGTTATTTAGAAATGCAATTTATTGTAACTTAGAGTTATAAGTAAATTATATTTTTTCTCAAAAAATTTTAAACCATTTTAAAGAAACTCAAAGCCTTCAAATTACAATATCAATCTTCAGGGTAAATTATTTCACTTAAGCATACTCAGTTAAGTGGGGCTGTTTGATGAATTTACTTTTCCTTTAAGAAGGACTTTTCAGTGATAGTCATAGGTCTACTAAAGCTCCATAATTTTTTCTGCATTTACTTTGGGACATTTATTTCTCTTTTTGAGATTTTTATTTTTAAAGTAACCAAAATCAACTTATCTTAGCATTTGATGCTACAATTCAAGACCTGTTTTCAAAGATGTGTTCATTAAAGAGTATTTCTAAAAGTTTCTAACTGAAATACCAAATAAAGCAATTATTATTCTATGAGAATTTACCCCACTCCCATCAACAACAACAACACAGATCATTTCACCTCATAAATGTGGTTAATTCATGAAGCATCTCCTATTTTAAGCACATATTCTCTGATGGATTCACCATTCCCTATTATACTAGTTAACTTGGAAAAATTGCAATGATTCTAGATAAATACTAAACAAATTATTGAGGCAACAATTTTTAAATCAATAAAAATGAAAAAAAATTTAAACTAAGCGATAATTGAAACACCAGGCCCCTGGAAAAATCTGGTCAAAGCCTGCATTATTTTCACCAGAAATATTTACCTACCAATCTGAATATACATATCCGGGATTTATGTAACAAATTGGAAAAATCCTTATTATTCTTCCTACTGTTTTCAGGGGCTAAGCCATTCTGTAAACTTCCAATCACTGGAAAGCAAAAGATTTTTGGAAAGGATCGTGAAGGACTTCTTGGATAACCTAACTACTTGGCAACCTAAAGGTCATAGGATGCATTAGTTGACAATATGAATGCCCAAATATTGATTTATCGAAGATAAAAAGGATTCAAATTCTAAATATAGTATCAAATTGTGAAAAATAGGTATTTGTCAAGCAGGACTGATATTCTATTGTAAAAAAAAAATTAGAACCATGTAATGTGAGTGTCACTATCTCTTATTGTCTATTCAGAGTGAACAGTCATAAACCCCATCACAATTCTTGTTGACACTCAGAGTAAGTAGCATTTCAGTGAACTCTATGAGACTGTCCTAGGTTGTCTCTGATTTGGAAATTGGTCTTTTTAAAGACATAAATATTTATTAGAGATGAAACATTACAAACAGTTTTATGAAAAATAAATTATTTTAACATACGTCTGTAAATTTTGGTAAAAAAATATGTTATGAATTGAATTTCAATGAAAAGAAAATTTAAAATATATCCCATTATAGTTTTTAACTTAAAATTTTTAAAAACACTGTAGTAAAGAGTATAATGTAAATAAAATGAGGCCAATCATCAGTTCTTGTAGATGAAAAATAAATACAATTCCAAATAGACAAGGCATTTACACAAAAATTAATTATCTTGGCATTATCTTTATATTGTATATTATTTAAATCAAAAGTCAACAATTTAAAAGAATATTATATAGGTCCTTATATAACAAGAGAGAAATCAGTTTTAAGAAAATTTTATTGATAAAAAGGCACCTATCAGTATTATTAATTCTCAGTGGGCAGTGCTTAAATGAAAATCTAGTTTTCAATTTATTCTAGAAAGTTTGCCAATTTCAGAATTTCTAGGAAGCTATTACTCTAAAAGTCACAGAACAAGAAAACACTTCCAATGAGATCATTTTCCTCATACAATCGGTGATCCCAAATGCGAGTTTCTCATTAGTATGGAGTAGAATATTTTATACTCATGAAAATATAAAATAGCAACAGAATTCATAGTCAAAATATCTAAGATGCAATTACTTATACACTTCATTGAATTTCTTATACTAATGGGATTACTTGAGATTGAAAGTGCCCCTTTAGCAACCAAAATTGCTGAAACTTTACAAATAGTTACAAATTATTTATACTCACTGAAATAACAAGATTTCTGAACAATAAAGCCTTTAAAAGGAAACTTATGAGGAAGATATTAACTGGAAGATTTCTTCTGTTATAGTTCATGGCAACTCTAGTGATTACCTTCTGAACCAGAACTCTACAAGTATGTATTTGTGGACTAGATCATTAAAGTTCATCATAGCAGTGTAATTTGTATACTCTCCATGCCTCGTCATTATATTATATTGTATATTATTTAAATCAAAAGTCAACAATTTAAAAGAATATTATATAGGTCCTTATATAACAAGAGAGAAATCAGTTTTAAGAAAATTTTATTGATAAATTTCAAAGCAAAATAATAACTGAGCATGAATTTTTGCCATACATGTCTACCAATGAAAAAAAACAGATGACTGAAATTTGAATTTTACATAATTCTTTTGTACCACAAATAATTTTCCTTTTAATTTTTTCAAACATTTACAAATGTAAAAACCATTCTTAGCTCACAGGCTATATAAACCAAGCAGTGGGTCAAATTTGTCCCATGGACCGTATTTTACCAACCTTTGAGCTAAATATTACATTATGTTACAACTGATGTTCTATTAATTTGTTTTCATTCAAGAGTTAAATTAATTCAATCTTGATGTAGCGATTCACTCCCATTAAGGAATTATTTCTATGTGATACAAATTCCAAAATTAATTTTAGAAAACATTAAAATGTTTATTACTTAGGGTAAGCACTAGATATGTGAAAATCATATGTTTGATCACCATGCTAGCCATGAGCTGTAGCAACCACATAGCTAGAGGCTGTTCCTATGAAACTGATTGAGCATGCATGCACTCAGGAGTGGGAAGAATGCACCAAATTAATGAAAATCACTGTTGGTATTAGAAAAGTGAGTCTACATGCATGCTCACCTTTATGTCTACAGCCCAGCTACTTATGCACTGCATCATATAATTATTATTTTATCAGTACTTTATTATTATATTCTAGTTCTTTCTTGCTCTGGACAGGAATTTGGGGGAAGAGGAGGAAAGAAGCTGCTTTAGAAAGAATTCCAAGATCGTGTTTTAATAATGTGAGGATCTGTCCAGGTGCATTCCAGACTCCACAGGAATGATCCTCTGCTCAAGCAATCACCTTTATGTATGCTGATTTTAACAGATTCTTTAGTACTTCCTTCAGGGTAGTTATCAGGTATAGCCTTTATATCAGTTAGAGAAAAGAGAGAATGCAGGGAGAAGTTAACTTCTAATTAAGTCATTCATATGCTACTTGGTGAACAGTAACTAATCTCAGAGTAAGGCTCAGTATACCTGAGGCCAGAGAGCCTCCATTACATAATCTGTAAGAATAAAAATGAAAGCAAAACTACTAGTTACCTTACTACTTACAACTGTTCCTTCTGTGGCAAGTCAACCCCACCCCCAACAACATCTTAATGGTCAGAAAGAAACTGTGTGTTCATAAGAACAATTATAAAATAAAGAGATGACTCCCTTCTCAGGGCATGTCTCTTTGTAGCAAGTGAAGACACCAACAGCCTGTGCAACTTCTCAAAGACCAAGCCCTTCGATAGGAATCTGTCTCTATATTTTCATGAAAAGGACCAAATAATAACAAACTCATCTTGACCAGAACAAAGAGGAAAGACCTGGGCTGGTTCACTACTTTTGTAATGTCAAGTAGGGCACTAGTAGGCAAAGAATGTGGTCCTTTCAACATATTTTAACCTTTGACAGAAGAGGAGTAAGTAGAAACACCAAAAATGTAAGCACAGGGGTCTGGTGGTTTATATATGTTTGTATACACATATACACATGAACATAAAAAAGATGGAGCAAGAGTAGGTTTACAGCTGTTTTCATGGACATTATTATAATAAGTAATATTACAAGAATAAATTCTGTTTTGCATACTCACAACTGTAAATATACTTTTGCCCACCCCTGTACATATACATGAACATGTATGTGTGTGTATGTGTGTTTGTTTGCATAGAATCCTCCTAAGGTAGTTTCCCTGTTGATTAATCAGATCAACTAACATTCAAATTGAAGTGCACCTAATCCCTCGGCTCACAGAGTCCTGTCCCATGAAAGCTCTCACATGCAGCCTTGGGCTCACTTGGGATAACAGACTTGCTCCTGGTGAATCCAATGTAAATAAAGGGAGAAGGCCTTTGTTACTCACCTGAAAGACTGCCCTTTCATTTCCTTTATTTATATTCAGTTCTCTCTGCTTTAATATTGGTATTCAAGATTGATTCATGTTTTAATATAATGCCTTGTTCAGAATAATTATTATTGAAGTTATTGTGTAACACTTTAAAAAATGCTATGCTGGTTGATGGTCACTTGTCCATACACTGAATTCCCAATCTTGCATGTATGTTTGTTCTTCCAAAAAGGATAAAATATATAAAGTACCTTGGTAACAAGTAGACTTTGTTTCCTTCCTTAAAAAAAAAAAAAACTTACTAAATATTTTAAGATAAAACAAAAATTGGAAAATATTTTTTTATTTTTTATACACTGCTGCAAATCACACTGCCAAAGAGATATTAAAAAGAAATTACTAAATGCAACTTTAATTATCTGAAGTCATTTAGTTGTATTTTTGACACTTTAAGAACTGTCAACTCAACATATGGTAACCAAGAACTCCAACTTACATATTTAATACTCCTAACAATTTAAAATTTTATAGGTTCCTTAAGTTTATCAAATGTTTGGAAAAACATTAAAATACTTCCAGAACAAACCAAGGCTGGTAGAATACAGACCCAGGATTCAAATTTTAAGTGTCGAGACAGACTCAGCCAGAGTTAAGCACCCATGAATATCTGCTCTCCTCAGACCTCAGCCACTCATCTTTCCTGTACTAAGAAGATATATTTCAAAAGAAAGCTATTTAATGTTGATCTGCCTTTCATTAGACCTCAAGAAAACAAACAAATGTAAACAACTAGTAGACCAATCAATCACATCAATATGTTTTAAACCTAAATACGGGTGGTGCATTGAAAAGACACGACTGCATCCAGGCCAGACTAAGGGAAGGGTGCTGCAAGTGATGTGCATTACATTGTAAGAGTGACCTCTAGTGCTTTCCTTTTTTGTTGAACTTCAGTAGTTGGAGGATGAATTATTTATGCCTTCTCTACAAAACTTTGTGTGTGCTTGTGTTGTTATTGTTCGTTTGATTGATGCAATGTTTGTCACATGCCACCATTACAGCATTCCAAGATTTTGACTAGGTAGCAATATGCATCTTTTACTGACTCATTCGATTCTTCTGACCCAAATTAAAACTGAATCTGAAACAGTGCAGCATCTGAGTGAAGTCCTCTTTCTTTCGGAATGATAAGATACACCGTGCCTTTAAATGAGCTAATAGTGAATGCAAACACAAAACCACAGCAGCCATGCAGTATAAATGGACATTTCACTTGTACCCAGTAAGGGTGTTTAGAATGTTCTTCCCATACCAGAGCACTTTCGTGTACTCCAGGGATGTGCCATAGCAAACACCTTGTTACTACTGGCTTTATTTGTAACCACCCCAACCTAAACCTGGTTACACAGCAGCAAAATAAATCCCTGAACAGGCCCCATACTCCTTTCTTGAAAAGCAAATGAGCTTTTCCCTTTAAAATCCAGGAGAGATGAAAAGTTGTATTTTTAGAGCTTGTTTATCATTAATCAAAAAGGGGGGAAATTCTTCCATTTAGACATTTTTTAGCCAAACACAACTTTTAAAACTTTTTTTATCTCTAATAAAAAGTGGATATAGGGAGTTTCTGCCAAATTATTTTGAGTCGTATTTAAATTAGAAATATGATCTTTATACATTTTCCTTGAACCTATTCAGAATCAGAGTATTCAATCGCAAATTTCTAAAGTTAAAAATTCAAATCACTAAAGAATACTATTTTGGAAAAATCACCAGAATGTTTTTCCTTTAGCGAGGACTCAAGCCCCCTCTTCCAGGAGTGCTCTGGCCTCCTCCTTTCAGCTGTGAGGGCACAGCTCCTAATGTTGAGGTTCACCTCCACCAAGTCCGCTCCTGAATCCTGCAGTGCATTTCAGTTATGAGCCTGGCATCATTTTAAAGATGCAACCAGCAATCCGTCTGCCAAACTGCAAACTTCAGAAATCTCAGCTAATGCAGCATAATGGAAAGTCTGCCAGTTGTTTTCTTGTTAGACATAATTCCAATAAAATTCAGTAATCCTAAGAAAGGAAGAAATGGAGACATTCGCAGGCTATTCCCTGGTTAAGATGCTAATTTAATGTTTTTACTAGAACTTGAGCTTTCCCAATGACTATTCAAAAACGACAGGATAAGGTTCTGCTCACAGACAAAAAGAGAAATGAGACTTTCCATATTTTGACCAGACCAAGAGGAAAGACAAGTGTAAACCCAGACATATTTGCAAAAGGTTTAAGTGATGCTTCATTTAGGGCAACATGCTTTATCAATTGCAAATAATCATCATAGAAACAACAGAATGAAAGTTGGAAGGGCCCCCCTGCAAGTTTAAACCATTTGCTGTGTACTTACAGGAATTCCCAGCTCTGACCCTGCTCCAGTTTTGAGTAGATGACAGAAGTAGTAGCATCGTGAGGACAGCTCCGGTGACTGACCCCATGTTCTCATTTATCGGGCTCCCCCAAAAGATCTTGAGTGGCTCTCCCAGCGCTCCAGTCCTGTTCGCAGCCCCTCTGCCAGTTCTGTCTTCAGCACCTCTGAGTCTCTCAGCCTCACTCCCTCCTTCCCTCCTTTCTCCAACCCTGTCTCTCTCTCTCTCTCTCTCTCTCTCTCTCTCTCTCTCTCTCTCTCTCTCTCACGCGCGCGGGTGCACACACACACCACAGCCCTGACTCCTCACTAAAAAGCACCCAGCGTCTTTCCTAACAAGCATCCTTGCCGCCGAGGCCACGCCCACTCCTCGCAGCAGCGGTCCCACAAATTGACAGCAGCATCCCTCCTCCAAATTCACAGCGGCGCTCAGAGCTCCACCGCGCAGCGCTGCTGATGAAAGCTGGACCTGGAGGCGCGGCCTGCCGCTCCCGGGCTTCCTCGGGGCTCCCCCTCCCCTCTCCTCTATTCTCCAATAAGCCTTAACCCCTTTTTTCCCCTCTGGAGATGTGGGTGGGGGGAGGGGCGAGGCGGCAGAGCTTCCCGATTTTCCGGAGGTCTTGCATTTGGCAGAGCCAGTCAACTTACTGAGCTAATTCCTGAATATCCGGGAGGGCATCCAGGTAAAATTGCGTTATGTTTCATAACAAAGGCATAAAATAAGACAGAAATAACTAAGCAGCGTTGATACATTGTAGCTAAAACTGTCCTAAGGGAAAATACTTGCTGTTGTTTTTCTCTGTATAAAACTATCCTCTTTAGCGGTGGTGCCAGGATTTTATCATGAAAATGCCTCACATGGAAACAGACATTCCTGTTTAGCAGAAATTTTAAATCATCTGGTAATAGTCGGCAAGAAATTAACATTTCTTCTTTTAGTACATCAGGTGTACAAATCCACACATTAAATGCTGTGCATACATTTATTTTGATGAATGCATTAAGCTGTGAATTCAGTTGCATTCTACAATAAAATTCTTCAATAACAATTCCCAAGAAACCCTAAATGAAAAATAATGGGATACTGAAGAAAGGAAACCACACACACAGACACACATACTCACACCCAACCTAAACAATATACTGGTACAGTTGTCATTCAAAGAATCTAAAGGAGAAAAGTTGAATTCAGAAGATAAAGAACTACAGAAAAATTACTCTTCTAATAGCTGATCCATAGCTACTGCTATTTCTTGAATGGAATATTAAAATATGTAAATAATGGAATTGATATCACATAATGATAAGTATATCACATGTGTCATAGGGAATAATCTCTTTTAAAAAAGTAAAGATATTTAACTGAAAACGTACTAGATTTTATAAGAATGGAAATGCTAGAGTTCTCAAACACCTCTTGGCGATTACAAATGAGAAGAAACACAAGCCTTTAAGCAGCAGCAGCCTTGCTATGGAATGAGTGAAGGAAAGGGAAATGACAAACGCATCCCCCTGTATAACCAGTGTGTTTACAGTAGCTCTTCCCAACAAACAAAGCAGAAGTGATATTTGTGCTTTTCCGATTTTACAGATGAATAAACAAGAGCAGAGAATGTACTGACTTCAAGAGGTCATAGAGTTAGTCAAGTGCTGAGAACTGGACTTTGTTTTTCTGACTCTGATTTTACTGCTCTCACACTAGGACTTACTGCCCCCAAGTCACAGTACACCTCCTCCCTGACCCCTGTTAGTGGGAGTGAAAACCTGAGGCCCTAGAAAAAAAAGAAAAAAAAACAGGAGTGGAAAAGGGGCCATTTTTGAGTATTTACTCCATAGTCCTAGGCCTACAACCCTGATTTTGCTTTTTTCAAACATAATATGTTACAGAAAGAAAGATATAAATTGACAGTTCCTGTTAATTATTGAAGGGGGGTTACATTTTATTGGACACATGCAATATGTCATTTGTTATCTAATCAAATTATGGTGATCCCTGAGGGAAATGTCATTGTGCCTATCAAACAGAAAAGAGACTAAACCGCAGTGAAGTTAAGCATGGTGTTAAAGTGCTACAGTGAGTACGAGAGAGCGAGCTGGGCTTGGCATCCTGGTTTACAAAGCTCTAAAATCATTACTTAAATTGACTCCACACTGAGCAAGGGGATCTCGGGCTCTCTGGAACAACAACCACAAAAAAAGTTGCCCTCCTATTAAAAAGTTATATTTAATTTTTTCCACAGAACAAATTAGAGAAAAAAATTAAAAGGATCAGTACACATATCAAAAATGAAAAATAACTGAACCTTTCTTGCCAATAATAACTTCTTTAGGACAAAGTGTAAATTATCATAGCAGCCATTAATAATGGATTTTTCCATCTCAGTGGGCTATGGTAATACAATGAGCTGGAGGCTGGCACTAGAAAGAAAACCTGAGCATTTCAGGCCATGGCAACACCTGTCCCTGTGTGAGGGCCACAGAAGGGAGAGCTGCATGGGCAAAGTGAGACCCTGGGAAGAGCTTGGACACTGTATGGAGAAGCCTCGCTATAAATTCGGCTCTCACTGTGATTCTAATTAAGTGCCTTAGTTATTCTGTTCTTTCACTTCCTTTCCTTAAAAAAAAAAAATAATAATAATAATAATAAGACATCATGTGTGACAACCCCCAAAGAGGGCCTGGCACTTAGTAGGTCCTCAATTGCTTACTAGCCTTAGCATCCAGACTAAAGAGAGTGGTGGTTTGAGCAGGCAATGCTGGAATCTGGCAGCCCAGGCTCAATGTCTACTCCATTGCACCACCAACCAGCTGCATGTTCTTGGGCAAGCTGCTTATCATCCCTGATTCTGAGTTTCCTCAAATGCACCAAGAATAAGTAGAGTATCAACCTCATGGCTGAGACAATGCCTGTAAAGTGGAGGCCCCTAGAGTCACACATTCAATGTTGTTATTGTAACCATTATGATACCACAGCTCACTTTGCACAGATGAGAAATCTGATGAGCAGAGGAATTACAACTCCCCAGAAGTACACGACCCATTGGTGGCAGAAAAGGGTCGGTCATTAAGACAAACTGACTTCTCCCTTCCCTCCATAGTGGTGCTTAATGTCAGAAAAAAAAACAAAAAACGAGTCTGAATGGGAAAAATCAGAAAAGTGTGGAGACCTCATTTTGTACATTACTGTACTGCTGATTCAGACACCACGAATCACTTCTCCCTGTGTATGCATTTGTGGTTATATTTTCCACCGGTTAAGATAAAAACAACTGCTGGTGCTTAGGGTTTGGCATATGCATATTATGGGCCAGACCGTGTCTGAGAAAGCATTATAAATCAAATCAAAACGCTACAACTTGTAAAATACAGCTTTTAATTTTTTCTTGGTACAACTTTCCAGAGAACTATGTGTGCCACCATAGTGGTACACAGAGGCTCCTGGACTGTAGTTTAAATTGGAAAAGAACCATCAGGCCATAGTGGAACAAAGTCACATCAAAAGACTAGATAGAGACTAAAATGCGACTCCTTTATTCATGTAACAATTGTTTTATCTGCTGCCTGAACCTCTGATCTGGTTTCTGGATTTCTTACAAAGACAGTTGGTCAACACAATTTTGTTAAGCATCCAGGAAAAGGAAAAGTCTACAGACTTCCTATTCTGGACTTGTGTTAATAGTCATTACTCAAAACTGATTATTTTAAAAACTAAAATATATTTGAGGTGTGATACTGTCATTTATAAGAAATATGTTTGGTCATTCAGATGACCAAAATATATTTCTCATATATATTTTGTCTTCCTTCATGATTCCTGGTTCACTAAAACCCCTGGAATTTTCACTGATAAGATCAGTTTTCTTTTGTTATGATAATGATGTGATTTTTTGAAAGACCTTAGGGTAACCTAAGGGGAGGGAGGGGGGAAAGGGGTTTTTGGCAGGAGAACCAGCAACTTGATTAGACTGTTGTATCTGCAAGTCCTCCCAGCCTCTTATTCCCCTAACAACTCCTCCCCAAACCTCCTATCCCTGTGCAAACTCCAAGGAGAGGAGAGGCTGAAGATTGAGTTCAATTGCCAATGGCCAATGATTTGCTCAGTCATGACTGTAATAAAGCCTCCATAAAAACCCCAAGAGTATTGGGTTGGAAGAGCTTTCAGGTTGGTGAAGACTTGGAGATCTGGTAAGAGAGGTGGCCCTGGAGAGAGCATCAACGCTTTGCACCCTTTTGAGGCAGGAAAGTCAGAAGAGGGAACAAAGGCCTCAAGCTCTTCCCCTCTCCCTTTCCATCTTGGCTGGAACAGAGCATACATGACATTCACTGACCACCTGTTGTCCCACTTCCCCCTCCCCAATTTCCTGTAATTGAGAGGCCCCAAAACAATTGCTATTTGGAGTGGAGGCACAAGAATGACTTGCATCAGCAGTAACCCCACAGGCGTCAGAAGCTGAGGACCATCCTAGTCCCCCTCCACTTGCCCATATTTAATAAAATCCTTCCACCCAGACCTCATTGGCTCATCTGGTTCTCATAGATCACCCACTCTTACTTCTCAAGTACATGCTATCACTTTAATAAATTTACTGTGTTTTGCTAAATCTTTCTTGTTCCATGACAAGAACCTGGATTGGGTTGAGGCGTCTCCTGCCCTACCCAGGGGATGCAGGGCATTACTTTCAGTATACCTTGCTTGCCCTGAGTGTCTCTTCCGTCTTGCTATTCCTTATATATGAAATTGGTTATCTAGTAAGTAAAATGTTTCTCTGAGTTCTGTGAGCTGCTCTTGTCAATTACTCGTACCTGGAGAGGGTGTTGTGGGACCTCTGATTTACAGCCAGTCAGTCAGAAGCACTAACAACCTGGACTTGCCACTGGTGAAGTGGAAGGAGGCAGTCTTGTAGAACTGAGCCCTTCACCTGTGGAAAGTGATGCTACCTCCCTGTAGGTAGCATTAGAACTGAGTTGAATTCTCAGACAGTTTGTTAGTGTCTTAGAAATAATTGCTTGTTAGTGTGGAGAACACCCACACACATTGAAATTAGTCTCAGAACACCTATCTATGAGACAGTAACATTTTTTGCAAAAGCCCTATTCCAAATATATTTATATTAAATATAAACAATGCTTTTATGCTATAACAAGTAAACATACAAAAATATTAATTGTTGTCATTGAACTTCCATCAAGTTACTATTTTATTAATGGTATTTAATTTTATTTTGTAATAAATTTTCATTTAAGTGACTTGATATTCTGAAACCTTAATGATCCTTACAGTCAGCTAGCCTGAAGGTTGACCCCATGCACAAACAGGCCAATAGCAATCAAAACTCAATTACAACAGGAGGGTTCACATAAACCACACAAGAGACATTCCTGGAGCACCCAGGCTCAGGTGATAAAGGAGACTTTGCCACAGATCCCACATAACATCTACTACATTAGGCCACCCTACCAAGACTGGAAGTCATAGCAAATCTACCTAATACATAAAAATAAAAACAAAGAGGCAACCAAAATAGGGAGACAAAGAAGCATGCTCCAAATAAAAAAAAATAAAAAAAAAAAACACAGGAGAGAAATCTCCAGAAAAAGAGCTACATAAAATGGAGGAAAGCAATATATCAGATATAGAGTTCAATAAAATGGTTATAAGGATGCTCAAAAAGCATAGTGAAAACTACAACAGCATAAAAACATAAAAAATAACCAGTCAGAAATGAATAATACAATATCTGAAATAAAGAATACACTAGAAAAAATAAGTAGTAGGTTGGACAAAGCAGAGGATCAAATCAGTGACTTCACTTTCAGTCTGTGTGTCCTTTTTATTCTGGGGTGGGTCTCTTGAGGACAACATATATATGGGTCTTATTTTCTTATTCATTCCGCTACCCTATGGTTTTTGACTGGAGCACTTAACCCACATATATTTAAATGATTATTGATAGGTACGTATTTATTGCCATTTTATTCTTTTAACTATGCTGCTGCTGCTTCTTCTTCTTCTTCTTCTTCTTCTTCTTCTTCTTCTTCTTCTTCTTCTTCTTCTCCTTATTCTTATTCTCCTTATTCTTATTCTTATTCTTATTCTTATTCTTATTCTCCTTCATCATCATCATCATCTTCTAGAAGACCTTTAACATTTCTTATAAGACTGGTTTTGTGGTACCAAACTTCTTTAGCTTTTTCTTGTCTGGGAAGCTCTTTATTTCTCCCTAAATTTTAAATGATAGCCTTGCTGGGTAAATAGTCTTGGTTGTAGGTCCTTGCTTTTCATCACTTTGAATATTTAATGCCAATCCCTTCTGGATAATTCAACTGGTGATCTTAGGGGAGCTCTCTTGAAGATAATTAACTGTCTCTTGCTGATTTTAAGATTCTCTCTTCCTCATTAACCTTTGTCATTTTAATTATGATGTGTCTCAGTGAGGTCCTCTTTGTGGTCATCTTGCTTGGAATTCTCTATGCTTCCTGGACTTATGTGTCTTTTTCTTTCACCAGGTTAGGCATGTGTTCAGTAATTATTTCTTCAAATAGGCTATTGATCCCTTTATCTCTCTTCTCCTCCTGGTACCTTTAGGATATGAATCTTATATACTTCATGATGTCCCAAAGGGCCCTTAAACTATTGTAGTTTTTTAAATTCTTTTTGCTGCTCTGATTGGGCATTTTCTGCTACCAAATATTCAAAGAAGAACTAACACCTATCCTTCTCAAACTATTCCAAAAAATTCAAGAGGGGGGAAGACTCCCAAGATCATTTAATAAGGCCATCATTATTCTAATTTTAAAACCAGATAAAGACACAGCAAAGAAAGAAAATTATAGGTAAATATCCCTGATGAACATAGATACTGAAATCTTCAACAAAATATTAGCAAACTGAATACAGCAATACATTAAAAAGAGCATACGCCATAATCAAGTGGGATTTATTCTAGAGATGCAAGGTTATAACAATATCCACAAAACAAAAACAAAAAATGTGCTACACCATATAAACAAAATGAACAGTAAAAATCACATGATCAAAAAATGTGCTACACCATATAAACAAAACGAACAGTAAAAATCACATGATCAATAAATGCAGAAAAAGCATTTGACAAAATGCAGCACCCATTTATGATAAAAACTCTCAGCAAAGTGGGAATTGAGGGAACATACATCAACCTAACAAAAGCCATATATGACATACCTACAGCTAACATCATACTCAATAAGCAAAAATTAAAAACTTCTCCTTTAAGATTAGGAATAAGACAGGGATGTCTGCTTTCACCACTCTTATTCGACATAACACTGGAAGTACTAGCCACAGTAATCAGATAAGAAGAAGAAATAAAAGGCATTTAAATTGGAAATGAAGTAAAAGTGTCATTATTTTCAGATGACGTGATATAGTATATAGAAAACCTTAATATTACACCAAAAAGCTACTAGAACTAAAAAAATGAATTCAGTAAAGTAGCAGGATACAAAATAAATACCTAGAAATCAGTTACATTTTTATACACCAAAAATGAACTATCAGAAACAGAATCTTAAAAAAACACACAAAACAATCCCAGAGTAGTCACTTAGTAAGTTATATAATGTCTAAACCCTGTTGTATACACTTAAAACTAATATATAATATTGGATTAAAAAAAGAAGAAAAAATCCCATTTACAATTGCGTCAAAAAAAAAAGAAAAGAAGTACCTAGGAATAAATTTAATCAAAGATATAAAAGACCTATACTTGGAAAATTATAAGACACTGAAGAAAGAAACTGAAAAATATACAAATAAGTAGAAGCAGACACCATGTTCATGGATAGGAACAATTAACATCATTAAAATGTCCATACTACTCAAATCAATCTATACAATCAACACAATTCCTAACAAGATACCAATGTCATATTACACAGAATGAGAAAAAATACTCCAAAAATGTATATGGAACTACAGAAGACCCTGAATATCCACAGCCATCTTGAGAAAGAAGAACAAAGTTGACGGAATCATGCTGCCTAATATCAAACTATACTACAGGGCCAAAGTATTCAAAAAGCATGGTACTGGCATAAAAATAGACATTTAGATAAATGGAACAAAACAGCCCAGAAATAAACCCATGCCTTTATAGTCAACTAATATTTGAAAAAGGAGGCAAGAACATACCATAGTAAAGACAGTCTATTCTGTAAATGGTGTTGGGAGAATTGGATAGATACATGCAAAAAAATAAATAAATAAAACTAGACTACCTTCTTACACCATGCACAACAATAAACTCAAAATGGATTAAATACTGGGAGGTGGGAGTGGTAGGGGTGAGGTCAATGGGGGAGAGGGGGAAAGGAGACATATCTAATACTTTAATCAATAAATATTTTTTAAATGAATTAAATACTTAAATGTTAGACTCAAATCATAAAAATCCTAGAAGAAAGCAGTCAGTAAAATCTCGGACATTTCTTGTTACAATATTTTTTCTGCTATATCTCCTCAGGCAAGGAAACAAGAAAAAATAAACAAATGGGACTACATCAAACTAAAATGATTTGCACAGCAAAGGAAATCAACAAAATGAAAAGACAACCTATTGAATGGTAGAACCTATTTGCCAATGATACATATATCTGCTAAGGGGTTAATATCCAAATATTATAAAGAGGTTATACAGCTCAATGCCACAAAAACAAACAATCCAATTTAAAAATGGACACTTTTCTAAAGGGGACATAGAGATGGCCAATAAACATATGAAAAGATGTTCAACTATCACTAGTCACTAATCATCAGAGAAATGCAATTTAAAACCACAATGAGCTATCACCTCACATCTATCAGAATGGCTATCATTAATACAAACAAGTGTTGGTGAGGATGTAGGGAAAAGAGAACTCAAGTGCACTGTTGGTGGAAATGTGGATTGATGCAGCCACTGTGGAAAGCAGTATGGAGTTACCTCAAAAAATTGAAACTGATACTGTCTTATGTCCAATGGATTCCACTTCTGGTAATATACCCGAAGAAATCCAAAACACTAATTTGAAAGAATGTATGCTTCCCCATGTTCATTGCAGCATTATTTGTAATAACTAAGATTTGGAAATAGCCCAAGTGGCCATCCGTGGATGAGTGGATAAAAAAATCTGTGTAAAGGCAAATTCTGTATGATTCCACTTAAGCTGAGATGCCTATAGTCTCATCTAGACACAGGAAGTAGAATGGTGGTTGCCAGGGGCTGGGGAGATGAAGGTATGGGGATTTGTGTTTAACATCTATACTAATACCACAGAACTATGTACTTAAAAATGGTTACAATGATAAATTTTATTATGCATATTTTACCACAATAAAAAATGTTTTTTGCCGAAACCGGTTTGGCTCAGTGGATAGAGCATCGGCCTGCGGACTCAAGGGTCCCAGGTTCGATTCCGGTCAAGGGCATGTACCTTGGTTGCGGGCACATCCCCAGCAGGGGGTGTGCAAGAGGCAGCTGATCAATGTTTCTCTCTCATCGATGTTTCTAACTCTCTGTCCCTCTCTCTTCCTCTCTGTAAAAAATCAATAAAATATATTTTTTTTAAAAATGTTTTTTAAACAAACAAACAAAAATCTGTGGTACATTTACACAATGGGATACTGGTACTACTCAGTCATAAAAAAGAAGAAAATCTTATGTGACAGCATGGATGGATCCAGACAGTGTTGTGCTAAGTGAAATAAACCAGTCAGAGAAAAACAAGTACCATAAGATTTTACTTACATGTGGAAACTAATGAACAAAATAAACTAACAAGCAAAATAGAAAGAGAATAGACTGACAGCTATCAGAAGGGAGGAGAGTTGAGGGACTGGGTAGAAAAGATGAAGGGATTAAGCACACACACACAAAAATGTAAACTTATAGACGTTGACAATAGTATGGTAATTACCAGAGGAAAAGGGGAGTGGGTGGAGATAGATAGGGGGAATAAACAGTGACTTGACTTGGGATGGTGAACACACACAATACAATATAAGATGATGTGTTACAGAATTGTACATTTGAAACCTATGTAATTTTATTAACCAATGTCACCTGAATAAATACATAATTAAATAAATAAGTAAAACACAGAAATTTTATAACCAAGTGAGCAAAAATTGAGATGATTTGCTTGAAAGAAGATAGAGTTGGAAAATCCTTATTCATCAAAAATATGCAAATTCAACAAGATGCCATTTTTCTATCAAAATAATCAAAATCAAGAGTGGTATCCCTGTAAGCCTATAAAATAATACAATAATTTGGAAAGCCATTTGATAATATTATCAAGAGCCTTAAATTCTTTCACTTCCTTTGACAACATAATTTTATCTTTAGAAATACATATTAAGGCAATTATGCTGGACACAAAAAATGTGAATTTACAATTATCATGCCCATTTGCAACATTATAATAGCAAGAAGTAGGGAAAATTATCTTCTAACAAGAGAATGGGAAAACAAATTATAACCTGTTAATGTACTATATAATGTAAGCATTTAGATATTTATCAAAGGTTTACAGTAATTAAATGCTTAAAATCATCCTATCTAATGAAAGAGTAATATGCAAATTGACAAACTGACCATCACTCCAAGACACAAGATGGCCACCCCCATGTGGTCCAAGATGGCTGCCCCATGTGGACACAAGATGGCTGCCACAAGATGGCCTGCAGGGGAGGGCAGTTGTGTGCAGTTAGGGGTGACCAGGCCAGCAGAGGAGGGCAGTTTGGGGGGACCCAGGCCTGCAGGGAAGGGCAGTTTGGGGGACCAGGCCTTCAGGGGAGGGCAGTTGGGGGGGGACCAGGCCTGCAGGGGAAGTCAGTTGGGGGTGATCAGGCCTGCAGGGGGGGGGGGGGGGGCAATTGGGAGGAACCAGGCCTGCAGGGGAGGGCAGTTGGGGGCAATCAGGCCAGCAGGGAGGGCAGTTAGGGGCAATCAGGCTGGCAGGGGAGCAGTTAGGTGTCAATCAGGTTGGCAGGGGAGTGGTTAGGGGGTGATCAGGCTGGCAGGCAAAAGCGGTTAGGGGCAATCAGGCAGAGGCAGGCGAGCGGTTGGGAGCAAGCAGTCCTGGATTGTGAGAGGGATGTCCGACCACCCATTTAGGCCCGATCCCACTGGTCGACATCCCTCAAGGGGTCCCTGATTGGAGAGGGTGCAGGCTGGGCTGAGGGACACACACACACACACACACACACACACACACACACACATGCACGAATTTCGTGCACCAGGCCTCTAGTATAAAATAAAAAAGCAGAAAGCAAATTTATACATATGATTTGATCAAAGTATGTAGAAAGAAAAGAAATGCACGTATAAAAGTTTGAAGAAATAACACTAAAATGTGAACGGATAGTGTCTTGGAGCGATGATACAATACTTTTCTATATTTTTTTCAATTGTCTACTCTTAGTGTAGGTAGTTAAATATTAATAAAAGAGGAGCAAAACTGGCTAAGCTTAATTAGGTCTGAGCTTCACACACTCTAAGGACCACTGCATCCTTTGCCCTCAGGACTTAATCCCCAAAGTGGGTAGGAAAGATCATTACTAGTCATTAGCTGGAATTACCGAGGGAGGAATAAAAACAGCAGAAGAAATTCCTCTGCTGGGCAGTAGAAGCCAACATGGTGTAGGGGGAGCCCCTTTCACTTTGAGGTATGCGCAGTGGGAGCCAGGATGCCAACCATAACGGGAAGGTGTCTAATCTATGGGAAAAGACTGAATTGGTTAGAGCCGTGGTCGGCAAACTGAGGCTTGTGAGCCACATGCGGCTCTTTGGCCCCTTGAGTGTGGCTCTTCCACAAAATACCACGGCCTGGGCGAGTCTATTTTGAGGAAGTGGCGTTAGAAGAAGTTTAAGTTTAAAAAATTTGGCTCTCAAAAGAAATTTCAATCATTGTACTGTTGATATTTGGCTCTGTTGACTAATGAGTTTGCCGACCACTGGGTTAGAGGAAGGGCCCAACAATGCCCCTAGCCAAAGATCTGAAAACAGGGAGGACCAAGCCCAAGCCTGGGAAAGATTAGGAAATCCATCGGTAGGTATGAAAGAGAGCTAGCTCCTTTCCAAGCCCAAGGTAATATAATCAAAGCTAAACAAAGCCCTCCCCCCATAACAGTGGTTAGTTCACCAATTCATTTGCATATACTCTCTCCATAGCAGCCACTTGGGCCTAGCAGCCCTTGGGACCCCTAGCGAGGGCTCCACGTGCCGGCCTGGCAGCCGGGTCTCCCAATGGGCTCCAAGGGGGCACACAGCAACACAGCCCCACTGTAGCCCAGCCAGGAACGGAGGCTAAAATGTCTGGATAGGGTCAGGGACCGAACTGGACTAAGCGTTGGCATGATCTGAACCAATGGCACAGAATTTCTGGACCCTGGCCCTTTTTCTGGGCTTGATGAAAACAAGGCTGGAATTCTTCCACAGCTGGATGGATGAAGATGAGACGCTGGGATCCTGAAGGCACTCTTTTATTTCCATCCCAATAAATCTTACCACTACACCTTATCCTCCATGTGTGGGTCCCAGAAAGGCTTTTCTCATGACTCTGTGGAAGGACCCCATTTCTACCGGCCACATCACAATAATTACATACCTAATAAGAAATTTTAACTTTTATTGTTTATCTAAAAAAAAAACCACACAGATTATTAGTTTAAAAGGGCATCTATAGCCCTAGCCCGTGGGCCTCAGCAGTTAGAGCATCTGCCTGAGTACATAAGGGTCTCAGGTTCAATTCCCGGTAAAGGGCACATAACTGGATTGCAGGTTCATCCCCTGCCAGGTCGGGCACATGTGGGAAGCTACCAATTGATGTATCTCTCTGACACTGATGTTTCTTTCCCTCTCTCTCTCTCCTCCTCCCTCCCTTCTACTCTTCCTAAAAATATCCTCAGGTGAGGATTAACAACAACAATAACAAAAATGCATCTATATAGTGAAGACTAAAACCATATCAAAATATTTTTGCCTGTGCACAAATATTAGGAAAAACACAAAAACATAAATAGTTGTTGCTTTCAGATCTGAGGACCAGAGTGATTTTTATTTCTGTCATGGTCCTCAAAACACTGTATTTTTATTTATTTTTTATCCCTTCTCCCTTCACACGCCATAAAGAGATAATGTTGGGGTTGACCTGAAGATGGCTGGCTGCTCCCTCTGCTCTATAGAGATGGGTCCCAAGGTAAAAACCAATTAATGGCCCTGAAAATTGTGAACAGTAAATGCTCAGGAATGCAAAATCAAGCAGGTATTCCCCCAAGTTTTTCTTTATGTTTGTTGTTGTTGTTGTTTGTTAATCCTCACCCAGAGATACTTTTCCTTTAATTTTGTGAGAGAGTGGAAGGGAGGGGGAGAGACAAAGAGAGAAGCATCAATGTGAGAGAGACACATTGACTGGTTGCTTGCCTTCCACATGTGCCCCACCCGCCAGACCAGGATCAAGACTGCAACCGAGGTATGTGCCCTTGGCCGGAATCGAACCCAGGACCCTTCAGTCCTCAGGCCGACACTCTATCCACTGAGCCAACCCTGCTAGGGCCCCAAGTTTTTCTTGACTGGCTGGTAGGCAGAGGCATTATTCCACACCCTGTGAAATACACCATTTCACATACGCCAAAACCCCTTCCCTCTGGTATATTTGAATCGTCTCAGATCCTTTCTCCACACACATATGCTGATTAGTATTCCACTGAATATTCGAGTGGAATCCTCCATGGATATCTGAGGTTCTCCTTCTGTGCAGCTCGTTCTGTGGTATCCTCCCCCGAGAGTCTAACTGCTATGATCTTTCCAAACACAACTCGATCTCCTCAACTCAGGGAATCCATCAGACTCTGTCTAGGTTACTCCTCCCTGCACCAGGGCCTGGAAACATCCTATAGGCAATAAAATGAGGCAATCTTAGAGCTCACCATGTTTGTTGCTTAACTTTTGAGAGGGTTAACTTGAAACACAGGCAGATAGGGCAGAGGCCAGTGGGAAACAAAGGCAGGTGGGACATAGGCAGGGGCAGACATGGCAGTTTGAGCCGGCCTAACCACAGGAACCAGCCAAGCAGAAATAATAAAATGTTTCTGGACTCCAAGCAGGAGGCATGGGAAACCAAGGGAGGGCCTGCAGTAAACAAGATGTACAAACACATAGAAACAGAGAACGTTCAAGATAGGGACAGAGAAAGAACACACAGAAACAGGGAAAGTTCAGGTCCGTTGCTGGGCAAAAACAATTGAGGGAATCAATCAGGTGACGACACAGGTAGACATAGAGCAGGCTTGCAGCAAATCTATACCCCTGGACTACAAGGCTTTAACGGGCAGCCCATTCTTGGGTCCCCCTCCCCTCGTGGGAAGTCTGAATCTGCTTGTAATAAATTTTCCACACTTTTGCTTAAATCTTCTGGTCTGTGTAGCTCATTCTTAGGCATCGTGAGACAGGACCCCGGGAAAACACCCCAGCTCACAGTTCCAGTCATCACTTTGAGAGACGAATATTCTTCATCTGATATGTAATATCTTAAAACCAATTACTATATACATTTTATCAGTTTATCTGGTTATTTATTTTGCCCATGTTGTCTAGAAGTATAAAAAAAATGGTATAACATACTGCTGTTATACATAAGGCAACCATGTTATTTTATGAAGAATCTTTTAAATTATGTTCCAGAACGAAGGTCAGTTTGTTCTCCATGAGGAATTGAGGGTTAGAGGAGGAGAAAACAGTGGTTGGTTGGTTGGTTGGTTGGTTTTTTAAAAAGCTCTCCACTAAACAATCTGCTTGAATGTTTCTTTAGGGTGAGTAATATATGAATGCTCTCAAGACTAATTTCATATGGTGTAATAAAACCAATATTTGCTGATATGCAGGTTTCCTTATATGTTTGTTCTTGATTTAAATGTCTTCTTATAGACCCTAAATCACAGTTAACTTGACACATATGAACAATAGATACATAAAATTAAGGTGAGATTTCAGGAGTTGGAAAATAAATCCTTGATTCCATCATATTGTTTTAAATACATTTAGCATAAAACAAAACTCAATTCCTTAAACATATATAACATTATGCTTAAAATTCAAGTGCACTAAAAAGGGGGTCACCCTCATCTGATCTCTGCCCTTTTCGTAGGAACTGGCCATAATTTAGGCAAGGGCAAAGATTACCAGATTCAAGTGAGGTGGAAAGAAAAGAAAAAATAAGACAGAACAGAGGGTAGAGTGTGGTGGAGAAAGGGTGAGGAAGAGATAAAGGATAATTAGGCGTCAAAGATGGATTTGCCTCCAGTACAGTTTTGTCTCGGTGACTACAGCGAAGTTTTACTTGTCTGATAGAAAAAGCTTATCCCAGTAGGAAGGCATAGCATTAGGAAATGTCATGCTTAGATTTGTGATATCTTTATAGTGAACTGATTTAAGCATAAGGGAACACAGTTACTGTAGAAAACAAAGAACCTTTAGATAAGAACTTCCAAAATTTTTTTTATATCTACCAGCATTTATGTTTTAGAACTCTAAACTGATTCATGGAAAGTTTCCATTTCTCAGAATAATGAAGCAGAAACAATTTTAGCCTCGGGCAGGTCCAGGAAAATCAAATCCACCCACCACCTAGATCTTCAGATCCATAACACACAGCAAGTTCCATGCCTGGCAGCTGATGTGCCTTAAACTGCCTTAAGGGAGCAATTCTCCAACTCTCAGGTAGAAAACCACCGTTTTGGAAGAGCGGGGATAGCGGGAGTTAATATTCTACAAGTAAAGCTGGTTGTTAGACTTTTGCAAACACAGTAATGGTGCCATCTTTCCAGTAGCAGGAAAGAGAAAGAGTGCAGTTTCAGGGTTCACTGCTTTCCTAAAGAGACTAGCTCATTTTCTGTGCAGTGTCCGGACAGTCCTGGGAGGTCAGCCCTATGAGGTGGGTAGACATATGAAGTGATTTTGTTTTGACCAGCTGTTCAATATGTTAATCACATGTCATGCTAACGATAGTTGGTTGCTCAGTCACACTAGCCACATACCAAGGGCTCCAGAGTACATGTGGCTGCCATGGACTGTGCAGCCATAGACCATTTCCATCAAAGCAGAAAGTTACACGGAACAGCACTGTTGTATATGTTTGCAAAGGCTGAGTAAAGTTCTTGTTACATGTCAATATTTCAGTACCTAAATTTTCCAGAGAAGAGCTTTTATAAGCAATTTTCCTTCCAATCTTACTGAAATTATGTGCATTAAAATTTCAGATTGTAAAGTCTCAAAAGAGGGGAAAGAGTTTCTGTGCCCTTTATGTGAACTCAGCTGCCTGAAATAACCCAGAGACTGCTCACAGACAGTATCTCGGTGGTATATGTTGAATATTCCTACCAAGCTGATAAATACAATTGAAAGATTACATGCAGAGTAACTGAAGTATACAGTAAATAGTCCTCTTACACAAATTAGTGTGAATGCTCTGGTTCACATTTTAAAATAAAGTCACTTGAATGTGAGGAAGTTTTTTAAAAATCACTGAAAAAAAAGACCTAAGATATATAATAACATTGGTTGTAGTTAAAATTCAGGGAGCACTGTGGTCCAGCTGAAAGAAAGGTTGATGGGAATGTGACCAAGAGCAAGTGGTCTGATTTCTACTGATAACTGTGGCTATGACTTCCAGTGTTTAGCCCAAACTAAAAGTTCACCCTTAGATTTTAAAACATAGATATGACATTTTCCATGGAGCAGTGTGGTTGAATGTTAGTTTTGACCCCTTTGAGTTCCTATAGTTATTAGTTGTATATTCAGATGATGTTACCCAAGAACCATCTATAATAAAAAAAAGCATAATATGCTAATTAGACCGGATTTCCGGACGAAGCCGCGGCAGCGGGGGCCACGGCGGGGACCAAGCCCCTTGCACGAATTTCGTGCATCGGGCCTCTAGTTCTTGTACTAAAAAAACAAACAAACAGAAACCTGTATTATTTAAGTCCATTATATTCATGTTTTATTTACTGCAAAAATTTTCCACAAAATGAAGTGAGCCTTTTTAAGTTACAAAGTCCTTGTGAAATTTTTTTTATTTCATTGAATGCCCTAGTTGAATTAAGAAAGTCAAAATTTTCTTTTATAAGGACATCCATTTATATGCATGCCATTGATTACTGATCCACTGTCAGGTTAGGATTAAGATTTTTATGTATTTGTTTTTTCATAACTTTGTGTTTTCTTGTAAGGTGTGAAACACAACTTATGATGTCTCTGTTCTGTATAGCACATGTGTTATATATGTCTTTTATATATAGCATACATGTCTATGTACATAATATATATATAGTCATATATAGTTATGTAATAACAATATTTCAATGACATCATTTGACTCATTTTCAAGAAAATTTCAGTGTCACATGGTCTTCCTCAAAAGAAGGTATATTTATAATCCTATATAATAAAAGCCCAGTGACCAAACAGCAGAACAACCAGAACGACTGCTCGACCAGTCACTATGATGCGCACTGACCACCAGGGGGCAGACCCTCAATGCAGGAGCTGCCCCCTGGTGGTCAGTGTGCTCCCACAGTGGGAGTGCTGCTTGGCTGACCAGGATGATTTTTAAGCAGAGCTCCCACAGCCCACCCATCCCCACAGGCCACGCCCCACACCAGTACATGAATCCTGTGCACCGGGCCTCTAGTATAAATTATAAAGGTACACATTCTTGAAAAGACCATACCTTTAACCAATGATCCTGCTAATTGTGTTAAACTTAAAGGGAAATTTTAAGAAACTCATAGAATTCCCTTTAAAATATGTCATTGCATTAGATGTAATCCAAATCATTGGCCTGATTATTAAATAGGTCACTTTTTCCTTGAAAATATGAATGTGAATTAGGATGAATATTTTGATTGCTCATAAAAACTTGCCCATTCTTCTTGCCCATTCACTTTCTTTCAGACATTGGGGATTATGACAATGACAAAGATTTATTCACTCATAGAATTATTGCTTATTGTTTTATATGTGAAAGGTCATTATCTTTAAAAAAGGTAACAATTATGAAAATATTACGTCTCCCTACTAGTTATTAAAGTAATCTAAAACTGAATCCAAGTGTGTTTCAGTCAAACCCCACTCCTAAAACAGAGTGGCTGAAGACAATGTGATTTTTTATTTCTCATATTTCGGGAGTTTGGAGGGACTAGAAAATCAGAGATGGCCTCTCACATACTTGGTGACTGGGTATCAGATGGAGCCTTCCCATTCTCCTCACATTGGCGTCCTTACATGGGGTTTCAGGGCAGTGATCAAGGAGGATGAGGATATAAACTGCAAGGTCTTTTGAAGCCTAATCTCTAGAGGTCACACTATGTCATTTCCAGCACATTATATTCGACAAAGAGCAAGTCTAGCTCAAATTAAGGAGGTGGAGAAAGAGATTCCCTTCATTAATGGGGAGAGTGGTAATGTCACATTGCAAAGAGAGGTACAGGCTGGGATGGGAAGAATTTGTAGTCATTTGATAATCTAACTCATGCTGACTCTTCTTTTTCTTTATCTTTGCATTATTTTTTCTGGCAAAACTATGTGACAGCAGGATAAGACATCATTTGCATCTTTCTGACTTGAACAACATAAACACAAAAGGAAATTTTTGCAAAATTATTTGTGGTCTTCATCAATTTTTCCAAGGGCCTTTCTTAATCTTCTGAGATTCAAATCATTATCTTTTGAAGTTTAAAATAAATTTTCATTTAACCAGCTAGGTATATATAATGTTGACAGCATGTAATACCCAACAATGAACTAACCTACAAATGACCTAACCCAGTGAGTGAGGGGGGAGTCTATGCTAGTGGTTAAGTAGAAATGATAGTTGAGAGGTGCGTGATTTATAAATAATTAATTATGACTGTTTTTGCTACTAAGAGTTGTGTGTCCCTACAAAGTCTTGTAATTGCAGACCGAAATCATATCTAGTTATTAAGGACCCTCTCTCATCCAAATTACATTTTTTTAGTCCTTATTTTGTATTAAACATTATACTAGTTACATATATGAATAAACAGAGCCATTCTATACATTTCAAACACAGGTTATTTAATACAGAATTTTCTTACATGGGTATTGGAAGGGCTGTGGGAACAGAAGCAAAGGTTATCCAAAGATTAATAACTGCAGGAAAACACTGCCACTCCTGAGTTGAATAGAAGCAAAGGTGTGAATAATGTTTCCCAGAACACTATGCCCCCAGGATCCACAGTGAGCTGAGCTGCCCTAGACACTTGCAGAAGCCTGCCTGCCCGGGCACTTCCACCACCGCTGCAGCCTCCCCCCACCACCACCATCCTTGCTGCTCTTAACAGGAAAGTGTGAGAAATGAGCAGCTAGCTTCTTCCCATTTTTACCTCTCATTAGATGAACCCAACAGGAACTAGCGATTATAGTGTAGCTGCAGAACCAGCACAAACTGGTCCTACCCTGTTTCTAACAAGACCCCCAACTAAAGTTTAAGAATGAATAACACTTATGTAGCAGCACCCACGAGAAACTCTGGTGAACTCTTAACTGCTACCCCTTAAAACATCATCCCAAATTCAGAATCAGAGAGACAGATTTGAGCTTTGCCTCCTGTCCCCTTGCTGGTCCACCCCACAATAAAAGTTTTTACCATTTCTCAAAAGCTGGTGCCATCGTATTGGCTTCTATGCACACCAAACCATGAGCAGGGAGCCCTTGCTCAGTAACAACGGGAGTTTGGGGAACGTAGCCTGAGGCTCCCGCCTCCACAACACAGGGAAGAACACTGAGGGTAACAGTGGGGCTCAGACCAAATTGTCAAAGGGCCCAGCACAGTCAGACATAGCACCTACCTCCCGGAGTCACAGTGCAATGGTGGACATGTGTCTAAGTAATTCTACAAGTTCTGTTGTAAAGAGCACTGAGATAAAATAAAAATGAGGTGGACCCAGACTAATTGCAGGAAAGAAGCATAATATGTACATTAGGAGATCAGGGGAGGTAAAATATAAAATGGAATTTAAATGACAAAAGGAGTCTAAGTCACTATCTGGACAGGAGGATGGATTTCCAGGTAGAGGAAATGATGTTTGGAAGTATTTGTTTGTTTTTGTTTTGTTTTTAGGTAAGAGTAAAATGTACATTTGAAGGGTAGTTGTTTCTTGAGTTAGATAGCATTGAAAGTGCTTACGTTCGTGCACCAGGCCTCTAGTTCCTACTAATAAAAAGTAAGGGATGTTTAAACGGGCAGTCGGACATCCCTCTCACAATCCAGGACTGCTGGCTCCCAACTACTCGCCTGCCTGCCTTCCTGATTGCCCCTAATCACTTCTGCCTGCCAGCCTGATCACCCCTTAACCACTCCCCTGCCAGCCTGATTGATGCCTAACTGCTCCCCTGCCAGCCTGATTGCCCCTAACTGCCCTCCCCTGCCGGCCTGGTCTCCCCTAACTGCCCTCCCCTGCAGGCCTGGTCCCCCCCAACTGCTTTTCCCTGCAGGCCTGGGTGCCCCCCAGCTGCCCTTTCCTGCAGGCCCGGTTGCCCCCAACTTCCCTCCTCTACCAGCCTGGTCACCCCTAACTGCCCTCCCCTGTAGGCTTGATCACTCCCAACTGCCGTCCCCTGCAGGCTTGGTCCCTCCCTTCTTCCCTCCCCTGCAGGCCTGGTCCCCACCAACTGCTCTCCCCTGCAGTCCTGGGTCCCCCCCCCCAGCTGCCCTTTCCTGCAGGCCCGGTCACCCCCAACTTCCCTCCTCTGCAAGTCTGGTCACCCCTAACTGCCCTCCCCTGCAGGCTTGATCACTCCCAACTGCCCTCCCTTGCAGGCCTGGTCCCTCCCAACTGTCCTCCCCTTTTGGCCTGATCGCTCACAACTGCCCTCCCTTGCAGGCCTGGTCCCTCCCAACAGCCCTCCATTGCTGGCCATCTTGTGGTGGCCATGTTATGTCCATATGGGGGAAGCTATCTTTGACCACATGGGGGCAGCCATCTTGTGTGTTGGGGTGATGGTCAATTTGCATATTACTCTTTTATTAGATAGAATAGAGGCCTGGTGCATGGGTGAGGGCCGGCTGGTTTGCCCTGAAGGGTGTCCCAGATCAGCGTGGGGGTTCCCTTGGGGCATGGGGCAGCCTGGGAGAGGGGCCTGTGGTGGTTTGCAGGCCAGCCACACACCACCCAAGCAGAGGCCAGGGCCAGCTGGAAGTATCTGGGATTTATTTATCTTCTATAATTGAAACTTTGTAGCCTTGAGCGGAGGCCAAGGCAGGCCAGGGGGGGTGGTAAGCTTGGCTTTCCCCATCGCCAGAGGCAAACCAAGCCTCCTGCTTGCTCCAGCTCCGTGGCCATTGCCATATTTGTTGGAATTTATCTATCTTCTATAATTGAAACTTTATAGCCTTGAGCAGAGGCCAGGGCTGGCCAGGGCGGGGAAGCTTGGCTTCCTCCATTGCCGGGGCAACCCAAGCCTCCTGCTTGCTCCAGCTCCGTGGCTGCCACCATCTTAGTTGGGTTAATTTGCATACTCGCTCCTGATTGGCTGGTGGGCGTGGCTTGTGGGTGTAGCGGAGGTGAGGTCAATTTTCATGTTTCTCTTTTATTAGTGTAGATAAGAAATACATTGACAAGAAAATGAAGTTAGATTTGAGAATCCTCAAAAGTGGCATCTTTTTTCAAATATATAATAAAGCATTTTCAAATATTTCCAAGAAAACTAAGGATATCTCCCATGTTGTGGAGCCAATTTTATTTCCTTGTACTCTAAGAGATCAGTGATTTACTTCTCTGCTCTCACTAACTTGTAAAAAAAGTTTACCTGAAGCAACCGAGGAATTGCCTCAGTGGGGAGTAGCTGCTAAATTCCACTGAGATTGCATTTTGTAGACGCATAATAAACTTGTGGTAGAGCTATCTCTCCTGTGAGGAATACGCTAGGCCACTTGGCATTCACTTTCTCTTTCTCAAATTGCTTCTAAAAGCTTTATTCTGTCCAACATGATGAAATCCCTCAGGTCAATGGATCAGGGCTAAAAACCACCATGGGATTTAGACACCAGGAGGAATGACCTTGAGTCCTGTCATGGCTATGAACACTGTAACCTTGGAAACTTTATCTGTAAAATAAGAAGATCTGAGTAGATGATCTCAAATGTTCCTTTCAGCCCTGCTAAGGCAAAATGTTATGAAAATGCTTTAAAGGGTATCTGAGTCAAAGTGTGTGGGAAAAGGCATTACAAAATTTGCTTTCAGTTTATTGGAAATACTTAAAATGTCAGTGCTGCACTTTTATATACACCTTTTTATATCTCTTCTCATTTCATTATTTTCAAATGAGAATTGTATTGCCAAATAGTTGCCAGAAATGTACATCTTTGATAATTTTAAAACTTTTGTGCAGAGCTATCTTAAAGAACTCTTTTCTATCCCCTGCTCTTTGTGCCAAACGGGTATGGTGGAAATACGCTGGTTTTAAATCCCACTGACTGAATTCAGTATCTGTCCCATTGTATCTATATGATATTAGATAAATGTTAAACTAAAAATTAAAGGCCAAAGTGAGAGGCAACAAGCATTTATTTGAGATTCTAAAGGGAACAGCTATTGGGGAAGCACTGATTGAGGCAGAAACCCAAATAGTGTGCCAATTATGAGGTGAAAACAAGTGGCATTTATGAGAAAGGGAAGGAGGACAACCACATGAATAGAAGGAAGGAATTGTTCTATCCATGCCAATAAGCTAACATAGTGATGCTAATTCTAAAGAATACCTTTAATTTTCAGTCTGGTAGTCATAATATCTGCTTTCTTGTTACCTTTGCTAACAATTGTTTGGGATACAGTGCTGCTTTAGGCCCATCCAAAGGTTATTTTGTTCAGTTCAATGTTCCAAAGGTTTGAGTAAGACATGCAAGGCAGTTCCTCTTGGATGGCAGCTCCGACTCCATTTTTAAGTGTATCCGTTTATAACATTTTCTACACAAATAAATTAACTTCTCTCATCTTTCATTTCTTTTTTATCAGCTACATTAAATAGGATAATCATAATCCTTGGTTTATAACTCCCTATCACCACAAGTGCTCACATGACTCTCTTTAATTTCACTTTTATTTTTGGTCTATTTCCTAGTTTTTAGGAAATAAGATCATTAGTATAAGAAATATACTAATATTAGTATAAGGAATATCCATGAACTAGCCCTAATTTTACTTGTTTCTGAATATATGAGTCATACTTCATGTCTTCTTGCTTTTTATTTTAAGACTAATCTATGTTGTCCTGTTGCCTTCAGATATGTAGTTCATTCATCTTCATTGCTACCTATTGTGTGAATATACCATAATTGGTAAAAATTTAATTAGGTAATCTCTGGATTTTTAAAATTACAAACATTGCTGCTATGAATTATCTTCTTTATGTCTCCTGGTACAAGGTGTAAAATTTCCACTAGATATATAACTAGGGGTGAAATTTCTGGGTGTATAAGTGTTCAAATTCCTAAGCTAATGTAGAACTAGTTTTCAAAAAGGAAGCTCCAACTTAAACTGCTATCAATAATGAATAATAAACTCCATTGACCTTTCACACACTGGGTAGTTTCCCTCTTCTTATTTCCTGCCAGTTAAATGAGCACAGCACAGTAGAACATCTGCATATTTCTGACTATAGTGAATTTAAATTCTTCTTTCAATCTTTACTTATTGAACATACATGTTTCCTTTTGAGAAAATGTAAGTTCATATTTTTATCCATAAGTTTATTGGCATCATCTATAAACTTTCTATCTTATTTTGCTGGTCAATTTATATACCCTGAACCAGTAATAGACTATATTAATTAACATGGTTTTAAAATCTTGGCGGGCACAAGATGGCCTGCAGGGGAGGGCAGTTGGGGGTGATCAAGCCTGCAGGGGAGGGCAGTTAGGGGTGACCAGGCCAGCAGAGGAGGGAAGTTGGAGGTGACCGGGCCTGCAGGGAAGGGCAGTTGGGTGGGACCCAGGCCTGCAGGGGGGGGACCAGGCCTGCAGGGGAGGGCAGTTAGGGGTGACCAGGCCTAAAGGGGAAGGCAGTTAGGGACAAACATGCTGGCAGGGAAGCAGTTAGGCATCAATCAGGCTGGCAGCGGAGTGGTTAGGGGGTGATCAGGCTGGCAGGCAGAAGCGGTTAGGGGCAATCAGGAAGGCAGGCAGGCGAGCAGTTGGGAGCCAGCAGTCCTGGATTGTGAGAGGGATGTCCGACTGCCCGTTTAGGCCCGATCGGGCAGTCAGACATCCCTTGAGGGGTCCCAGATTGGAGAGGTTGCAGGCTGGCCTGAGGGAACCCCCTTCCCCCCCCCCCCCCGCCCTGCCCCGTGCACCAGGCCTCTAGTAATCATTATAATGGCTTCACCACTGTTAAATATGTTATATATAGAGATAACATAAGATTGTTTGAATTTACTTTGTTTATATAGGAAAAAAAGCATGATGTGTTGTTATTTTATACTTTGACTGCAGCTATATTATATATAAAAAAATGAAATCTATTTTAAGGGTTTCTATATTATTTGTTTCAAGTCATAATGACTAGCTACACACAAAAAAATATATAGGACAGAAGGACTAATTAGTAATGACAAGTATTCTTTTGCCTGGGTGTCCTTTGGGAATAGATCCTAAGACAACCAGTGTTGTGGGAGTGATAGGGAGCTGGTGATGGATTTGAAATTTTGACCACTTCTTCATAAGAACCACAGCTAACAGGAATCGGCCATAAAGAGAAAAAAACAAACACATTTCTGGGGGAAAAGACATGAAAGAACTAGGAGCAGGTGAGGGTCCAATAGAATAGATCAATATTCAGGAAAAGGATTTCAATCCTTAAGGTAGAGTGGATAGAGAACTAGAACAGAAAGCAGGGAACTCTACCGTGACTAAGAAAGGGTCTTTGGAAGGTAAGTCTAGTCCCAGGTCTGCTATGTTGTACAGCCCCCCAGGGGTGCCATTGACATTGTACTTCATGTGACTGGTGCCCTTGAGGTTGTAAAGTGCAGTGGCCCTACACAGTCTTATAAATGTTTCTTGGCTCATTCGACTTCTTTCTTTCCCCTTCCTTCCTTTGTCCTTCCTTCAATTTTTCTTCTTTCATTCTTTTTTGTTTCTTATTTTCGCCTTCATTCCCTCCTTCCCTCCTCTTCCCTCTTACTGTCTTATCTGTGCTGAATGTAATTAAGACTCTTTGAATCCTGAATTAAACTTGAGGAATAATATGTAGATGGCTTTAGACATTGGCATGGAACACTAACTAGTTATTCACCTTGACTCTGGATGTTAAAATAGTACTTTATGATGACATCACCTTGGATAAGTGTATTCCCCTTTCACGATCTCCTACGCAGAACTGTTACGTATTCAAATTTTTAATATCAGTTTGCAATATATTTTATACCCTAATATTAAGAAAGAGATATTTGAGACTGCAATTGTTATTTATATTATTAAAGTCCAGTGTCCTGAAATACTGCTTATGACTCACTGTGTTTGTAAGTCACACATTTAGGAAATTTTGTCAACATATGTGCATGAAGTCCATGCTTAACACTCTCTAAGGTGTGAAAGAACCCCTACAGTAAAGTACTTAAATGGCCTTGCTTCAGTAGGCTTGGAATGACTCCTATATTTGAAACTGTTCTTACATATGCATGAAAGGTAAATCTTCATATCACCTTTTATGGGTTATAATTAGTCAAATGAGGTAACTTAGAGGTGAAGCAGTGAAATTCAACTCACTAAATTTATTTTCCACAAATTAACTTTTTTCTATCCTCATCCACTTTCAATCCCTCTCCTCAAATGAGAGTTATTTCTTGGAGGCAAATAATATCAATTCTTGATAAATAAAACCCCACACAATTATAGAAAATGTATTGTTTGCAGTAGTGAAATTCTATCAGACTACATTTAATAAGAATATTTCTACCATTTGAAAAACGTGTGAAAAATAGAAAGCCACATTTATATCTAAATATTGTCTTTCCTTCTACTCCTAAATTTTTATTCTAAGTATCAGAGTTAATGATTTTCAAAAATCCATTTCTATGTAAAATCAATAAAGGACAACTCTTTCCTATGTATAAATATCTATTATCAAAATCCTAATATATGGTTTTGGTACCATATACAACTTTTAAAATTCATCTTTTCCTCCTCCTTTGCCTTCTCTTGGATTAGTAAAATGTAAATAATCATATTGGTTACAGTCAGTGAAATCAAAGAACATATTCAAGAATGAAAGTCATGACATGATGGCTTTATCATTTTAAAAGATATTTTACACTTTAAAGAAATACCATGAATTATGCAGTACTCCACACAGTAAGTACAAGGTAAAAGTACTGCTGATTTACAAGATCCTGTTGGATATACAGGCTGACCTAGGATCATAATTTTCAAATGGATGAAAGTAAAGCTTGTTGCCAGAGATAAAACAAATTATCAAGATTTAACTTCTCATAAAGGCATAATTAAATTATTTACTTGATTCCCTACATGAACCAGCCACAACAAAAATATAGTGTTCGGTGCCCCATTCCCATCTCCCCAAGAGAGAAGTGTTTTGTGACTAACGGTACCTGGTAGCCAGTTTAATTTGGATAAACTTTAATGGGAAAGAAAAGAGCCCAAGCAAAGCCCATATCACCTTTCATATTTATATATTAGTTCAATAAATATGTGCTATTTCAAGTTTTGTTAATCAAGATTATTAAGTTAGAGTCTCCAACAAATAATTGGCTTGCCTGTGGATGACCTCAAGAGGTTTGATTTCCTTGTCATGAGATACATTTAACAGGTATTGTTTATTCCTTTCCTGGGAATTTATAGAGATGTTTTTAGACCTGATCTAAGTTAGACTAAAAAACCCTTAAAATCTCATTCAGATCCAAGTTTCTAGACTCTTACGATATGAACAAAAGTTTATCTTTACAAGTATATATGTTCTTGATTCCTTCTGAAGAAAATGATGAGAAATGATCTTAAAGGAAATAACATTGGTTACTCTGGGGTGAAAGTTAAAATGAAGTTAATTTATTTTACATTGTTCCTACTTTTATCTGATCTTACTTTAATTTAAAATTAACTTAATCTATTTGGACATGTGGTGCTCAATGAAATAGAAACAATTACCTAAGCCATGTGTAATTGCAAGATTTGGCAAACCCCTACCCATGATTTTGTTTCAAGATGCCTGACATTTCTGAATAGTGTTCCAGGAGGAATTGTGGCCAACACAAAGTCCACTTCCAGAAGTATTTCCTGACATCACAAACCTCAATTTAAAGCCTTAGGTAGTCTCTTCACATCCAGCTTTCTCACTGTTAAATTTTAAGAACATAATATTACAACATAACAACTCAGGGATATTAATTCAGGGATACTTAATTTCTTCAAAAAACAACAACAACACAGAAGTGAGTAAATCTTTAGGAGTTGCAATCTTTTAAATGACTTTTTACATTAATCACATTAATAAAGGTACTTAGTGAAAAGGTGAAAATTTACTAAAAAGTTTACAATGAGCAACAGCAGTCTTTTACTTCAAGCAGCTCCTCTAATTATAAACTGTGTGACCCAGGTCAAGTCATCTGATATATTTCTGCTCCCCTTTCTCCATCTATAAAATGGAGATATTAAAAACTCCTTACCCCATAGATATTTTGTGAACAGATATCTATATATATAAAAGGCTAATATGCAAAGTGTTCCTGTGGGAGTTCGACTGGGAGACCAGAAGTTCTATTATTCACTATGACATGCACTGACCACCAGGGGGTGGCACAGAACAAAGGGAGGCCCTGGCCAGCTGCCGGCAGCCAGGGAAGGGAGGCCCCGGCCAGCAGTCAGAAGGCCCCGATCAGCCCTGATCACTGGCAAGCCTAGGGACCCTACCTGTGCATGAATTTTGTGCACCAGGACTCTAGTATATTAATAATGTGCACAATGCCTAAAATATGATAAACATCAAATAAACATTAGTCATTAATATTTTAAACCCATACCTTCCCTGTCCTAATTCTCATGGCAATCCCCTTAACACTGCCCCTGGCCTGTACCTCTATATTTAAAAAGTGACATACTTTTGTACATTATTTATTTGCTTTTGGCGCTGATGGATAATAATTTTGTGCATCCTCACCATCTTTCAATGCCTCTCTAATTACATATATAAAGTTGCTGCTTCATAGTTTTGGTTAAAACAAGACTCATCTGTGTTTACATTTTCATGACATCATTTAGGAACTTCTGACACAAGAAATAGTGAAGTCAACAACAGTGTTCTAACCAGGAGAGGTTCTACTCTTACCTAACAAGAATTCTGGTCATTCTTCCCTGCTATCCTCAATATTTTGCTTTTTATTCTTACAGTTGTCAAATCACATTGCACGGCGGCTGACTCAGCCACAGGCAAGCAGGCACAGAGGCTGGCCAGGGTCTCGAAATCCTTTCATCTCTTGTGGACTGTTCTCATTAAGAAAGAGAAATAACTTCCTAAAAAGTAACCCAGTGCAATTTCTCCTGCATCTCATTGAATCCTATGGCAATACTGAATCCTATGGCAACTCTGAACTCCAAGGCAGGCTGGGGAAAGTAGGATCTTACACAAAAGAATGGCACTGCTTTAACTGGCTTAGACCAAAAGTCCCAAACTTCCTTAGTTCACGGCACCATTGGGGTTTCTGTGATTATTTTCACAGTGCTCCTAGGCGAAAGAAATACCAAGTAATCCCCCTTTAAGGAGTTGGAACCAAACAATGTACTATGTATTTATATCCTTAACAACTTAATAGCCAATTGAGTAAGTACTCTATATCAATTGTTAAAATAATAATAATTTTAATAAAAAGAAGTGTGTGCTTGTTGGGCATCATACAGCTTCCCAAATTTAAAACTCAGTTTAGACACCAATGCCCTCATTTCCTTTTCCACGTTGATTTCCTTGCAGTACTTTCTATGTATCTCAGAAATCACTGAAAATCCTGCTTCACAAAGATATGACGTCCTGGACAGGAAGGGAGTCAGAATGAAAAGTGAAAGCAGGAACTGCCTTGAGCTCACTCAAGAAGCAAAACTCCTATCACCTGGAGGAGGGGCGCTCCCCTGAATGTGCACAGTGGAAGAAGATTTCCTTTGGTACAAGTGCTCTGTTAACAGAATTTCAGCCTTTTTTTCTCTCTCTCTCTCTTTTTGGCTCAGTGCGTGATTCACACCTTCAGGGGTACTGGAATCCCCTGAACACTGAGCTCAGAGTCCCTCTGGGACTAATGGGTTGATTGTTCACCCACATAAGGTTCTGGGTTCAGAATTACTCTACTTTCTAAATTAGTTACTATTCCTCAGTTGCCTTCTGATGCTCAATAAAGCTATTGATATCTTTAATCAATACTGGACTCTCGGAACTCTTTTTGTTTTCCACATGTGCTAATTATTTTTAACATTTCATTTCTATTTATGCAGAAGAGTTTGAGAAAGAAAAAACAAACAAAACAGGGAAGTCAATGCAACATTTTGAACTACAAGTCCAGCATGAATTTTGAATATGACTTAACCCTGGCAAGATGAGTGATAAAAGTAGAAAACTCCAGGTGTTATCCATATGAAAATGTGCTGTTATTAGATAATACATACTCATCCATCATCTATACCAAAGACTGAGAGATTGTGTATTTTCGACATCACAAAATTCCCTTTGATGCTCAGGTACCTAATATTTCAGGATGCTCTAATACCCACCTAATCACCACTCCTCCTTACACCAACGCTGCCCTAATCAGTGCGAGTATATTGACTAAAGCAAGCCATCTCCTGTTCCAATACCCATTGGCCCTTTCACAGTGACTCAGTCTCTACACGGCTATATGAGAAAATAAGTTTTAAACCAGATAGTAATCCAGGTAACTGATATTGGCTAATAGACTTTAATTTGGGTTTTAGCAACCTCCAATTCAGCAAAGTTTCTGCATTATAAAAAATAATCTTTTAAAAATATCTTTATACATTTGTATCCTATTATCTATTGTCTATTCCTGGATAGCATTTTGTAGACAAAATTATTTTCTTATACTTAATAAGAAATAAGAAATGTTATGCTATGGAAGAAAAAAATATATACCCAGATGTAGTTATAGACTAAATGTTATCATATTTTTTAAAAGTTCCTACATCATTCCCCTACTCAGCTCCCTTGGAAGAGATGAAATAGTTGTTTCTTTGAAATTTTTTATGTTAGGAATCTACACATTTGTAAACATGTAACCAGGTCTCACTATTGAGCCTAGACTCAAAGTTAATTACAACTTTATCTATTTTATATGAAAGTATACAGAAACAAAGGGATGTTTTCCTTTTATCTTCACATAGAACCGTGTTGAGTTTAGAGTTTATCCTATATAATAAAAGCCTAATATGCTAAGTGTCTGGATGTCCAGTTGACTGTTCAACCAATCAAAGCATAATATGCTAATGATATGCTAAGGATGCTCAACTTCTCACTATGACGTGCACTGACCATCAGAAGGCAGACACTCCGACCGGTAGGTTAGCTTGCTGCTGGGGTCCGGCCAATCGGGATTGGGCGAGACGTGCTGGACATGCCCTAGGGCCCTCCTCAGGTCCCTCCCCAGCCCCATTTGTGCAACGGTGGGGTCCCTCTGCCTGGCCTGCACCCTCTCGCAATCCAGGACCCCTCAAGGGATGTCGGAGAGCTGGTTTCAGCGCAATCCCGCAGTCCACTCCCCTCAGGAGGGCATCAGAAGCAGGGATCATGGCTGGCTGGCAAGCATTGCTATGGCAGCGCAAGCCTCTCCTGATCGGGACTGATTGGGCGCGAGCCCGCGGCAGGCGCAGTGGGGCTGGGATGAGCAGGAGCGGCTGGTAGGAGCTGCAGGCAGCATTGGACTGCAGGTTTCAGCCCGATCCCCGCAGGCCACCCAGAGGGACCCCACCCATGCACGAATTCATGCAGTGGGCCTCTAGTAAGGGAATAAAATGCCTTAAATATATCTGTTTCTTTATATCCAATAAAAGGTTATGCTAGCAGGCAGGTTATATAGACCCAACTGTGCACTTGGTCATCAGCACATTTGAAAACTGCACTTTCTGGTATTTTAGCTGTTTCAAAAAACTTGAATTGTTAGTATTTAAAATGAGAAGCTGTTTTCAAATATGAGAAGGCAGGAAAAAAGACAGATAAATGTTATTTTTATTGGAGAAGTCAGTCATTGGATCTTAATCTTAAACCTTCCTTTCAAATTATATTTGTTCACTGCAGATAGCAGTTCATATTAAAACTAGAGGCCCAGTGCACAAAATTCGTGCACTGTGTGTGTGTGGGTGGGGGGGTGGGGGTCCCTCAGCCCAGATTGTGAGAGGGCACAGGCCAGGCCGAGGGACCCCACCAGTGCAGGATTGAGGCCAGGGAGGGACACGGGAGGTTGGCCAGCCGGGGAGGGACAGCATGCGGGCTCCAGGGCATGTCCGGCCCATCTCGCTCAGTCCCAATCAGCTGGACCCCAGCAGCAAGCTAACCTATCGGTTGGAGCGTCTGCTGCATGGTGGTCAGTGCACATCATAGCGACTGGTTGACCGGTTGACTGTCTTCCCCCTGGTGGTCAGTGCACGTCATAGCGAGCAGGTGAGTGGCCTTAGCATATCATTAGCATATTATTCTTTGATTGGTTGAATGGCCGACCGGATGACCAGACACTTAGCATATTAGGCTTTTATTATATAGGATAAGTTTTGGATTGGGTAGCTTTGAGAAAATCATGCATAGGTTTTTAAATCCCAAACATTCACACACACACACACACACACACACACACACACACACACACACAGCTGTTTAGCAAATTTTCCCAATGAAAGTAGGGCTGTTAAAAACTACTTGGTACTTTCCTTATTTGCCTCAATATCCTGTGTAATATTTTTGTTTCCAGTGCATGTTAGCACTTTCCATACTGATTCACCTCCTCCTTGAGGTTGAAAAATTTTGAAGGCTTAAACTATGATTTTCCTTAGTAAATAAAACTGCAACATCTGCACATTACTAAAACTGTAATAAACCCTTAAGAAATATATGCCAAAAATTTTTCAAAATAAGGTATCTTGGTTGCAAGCAAAAGAAACTGGTATTTGGTCACCACAAGCAAGAAGGAAAAATAGTGGAAAGATAAGGCTAATTCATGCGATTTTCAAAGATGGGTTAGAAATTGCACATAAGTCAAGAGCTAGGACCCAGCTGTCTCCATCTTTGACTTACTAGCACCTGGCCTGAGTGGGGAGCAAGTAAGCAGCCAAATCTCAGATGCAATCCCACATGCTGGTTGCCAGGGAGTCAAGAAGGGAGGTGTGGCCCCTCTGGCTTCCATATAGGCAGGAAGCCCTCTGCTTCTCATCAGTCATCCCACTGGGAAATGCACTCAAACCAGGATGGGGGGAAATTCTGGGTAGGCAAAAAATTATAAATTTGACTGCCAATTTGACTCACACACAACTTATCCTACATTACATTTCCAATCAAGAATGTTCTCCTGATTATAATGGAATATAATTTTGAAAATAAAATTTAGCATATCTTTCCTCCAAGAAAAGAAAGCAAGGTCTCATCAGTCCAGGACTATTGGGTTATATCCATTTTGCCTTTAAAATCATTATGTCTAATCCCCATTTTTCTCTCATTAGAATGATACTAAAGTGTACAAGTTAATTAAATTTTCCATAAAGGATAATTCATATATCAGGTTTCCTCTCTGTTCAATAACTGTTTACAGCAACCTAAATTTCTTAGTTTATCTGTATTTAAAATATCTCAATTTTTTATTTCAAAAAACACAGTATTTGATATAAGTACCATTTTCTATTATTAATTTGGTTTTGGTAAATAAGTCTTCTTATAAAAATCCCATTTGGCTACTTTTTTGCAAATGAAAAAATTTGTGCTTCCAATTTTGTTTGCATTGTCTTTTAAATAGACTCAACAAAAATAAACATAGTTCTTTATAAGTTTAGTTCCAAAAGTGTAGCTCATAAACTAACATTTAATAAATAGGTTTATTAAATGCTCTATCATTCCTAAATTTTGATTAGCTTTAATATCATCAGACAGAATTTATTTATGGAAGGATGGCTCCATTTTCTTATTCTTTGTTGTCCTTTCAAACTGTGCCAGTCTTTGAAGGCATGGATTTATAAACCCTCAACATTTACAAATGATCAGTTGGACTGAAATGCACTATAAAAAAAAACTTTTATGAATTCTCCAGAAAATCCCCATTTGAGAACACGCACAAATTCCTAGGACCATAGTCATAGTTCCTTAGGACACCAATAATATTACCAAAGAATTAATCACATTTTAAAAATCAGGATTTTAAAACTTTTAAAAAATGAAAAATCCATACATTACATGAGAATTCATATGTAATAAACATGAAAATTGTTTAGTAAGATTTTATTTCCCTAAGATCCTTTAGACTAATCGAAAGTTTATTTAAAATCTGTTCTGAACAGAATTTTAATTGAATATTCCCAATTATACAAATTTTACATTTTGAATGTCTACCCAATTCATTTTTATGTGTATATTTCAGCAGACTTATATGTAGAATGAAAATAACAAGAGTTCTTATAAGGACTGAAGAAAATGCACACAAAGATATTTAGATACAGAGTTTTAATACTAAAAGTGGTAGTAATCATAATACCCATATTCCACTTTCTGCCTTGAGGTGTAAATATGTTCTTCTTTGAGATTTTTTAAATCTAAAAACCTGGCAAATGCTGTGGCTTTTACAATGACCTCCAGTGGGGATGAGTGTAGATTTAATAGCGCGTGTTCAGAACTGTGCTCGTGCACCACCACGAAGGTATTGTTAAAGTTATGCCAAAGTGACTGACATGCTTCTTGTTTATACAGAGCAATCGAGCAAGCACTTTATGAGTTTGAACATATGGGGAAAATGTAGCAAATGAACTTTTATCTTAAAAGTTAATAGATTCTCCACATGTAGCAATACATTAGTGAAGCTATTATCTGGGAAAGATTAAAGAATGAAGACAAATAAAAGGAACTTGTGGGGGCGGTGAGAGTTTTTATCAGAAAATGAGCATAGTGACGTGCTGCGGGGGTGAGGAAAGTAACGGAGCGGCATCTCATGTGAGCTTCCTCGTTGCTGATCTAGTCCGCTTTTTCTCAAACGGCAACGTGGCTCATCATAAGCACCTGCTAAAACACAGATTGTGGGGCCCTCACACCAACATTCTGATTGGTAGGTTTTAGTGGGGCCTCAAATTTTCATTTCCAACAAGTTGCCAGATGATGCTGATACAGCTGGTCTGAGGACTCCACTTAGAGAACCTTTGGTCTAGTTCAGTGGTCGGCAAACTCATTAGTCAACAGAGCCAAATAGCAACAGTACAATGATTGAAATTTCTTTTGAGAGCCAAATTTTTTAAACTTAAACTTGTTCTAACGCCACTTCTTCAAAAGAGACTCGCCCAGGCCGTGGAATTTTGTGGAAGAGGCACACCGCATGTGGCTCGCAAGCCGCAGTTTGCCGACCACTGGTCTAGTTTATAACAGACAGACAGTCTGTTACTTCAATCTCCTGCTTGATGAGAAATCTAAAACATGTTTTGATGAATAATACATATGACTGGTATTAGTCATGTTTTCTCAGACTTTTCCAATTGTTATAAAGTGTATGCTGTTAAAGTTTGATTATTACATATATTTACAAGATTTAAATTATCCCATATCCTGAGAAGTGCATGAAATATATAGCTCTATCCAATAAGCAACTTTAAAAAAAAATCATTTAAACATAAATTAAATGCAGTAAGTATTTCTGGCCCTGACCAATAAATAAGACTAGATAACGTCACTTATATTGGTACAAATTAAATAACAATGAAACACCCTTTTTCCATTCCAGAAAGGCAAAAACTAAAATGCTTTAAAATATCCTACACCCTGTTGGTAAAAGTGAAAGGTGAGATCACCTGGAAAGGGTGATTCCAGGGTTCATCTGGTGGTGAGATCTGGAGGTGCTATTTACAGCTTATTATAGTTTCTTATATTGAGATACAACTATAAAATTTATATAAGAAATGAAAAACATATTGTAAAGGTTTAAAAACTAGTCTTACTTCAGTATAAGTAACAGATTTAAAATGAAACCTGTTTCTTTTGTGAATTCAAAGCATCCTTCACCCTAATAGTTAAATTTGGTAACTTTGTAAAGAGCATCTATAATAATAAAAGCATAATATGCTAATTAGACCAGACAGCCCAATGACCTTCCGGACGAAGCCAGGACTGCAAGGGCCAAGGGCAGCCATGGGGAGCGGACCTAAGTCAGCAGTCGGACATCCCCTGAGAGCTCCCGACTGTGAGAGGGTGCAGGCTGGGCTGAGAGACCTCCCCGCAAGGTGCACGAATCTCGTGCACTGGGCCTCTAGTATTTAATAAATTAATGGAGGCTGATGGTAAAGTGGCCCATGAAGAGAAATGGTCCACACAGGCAGGAGAACAACTGGAGGAAGGACTTTAGTTCTGGAGTGAAGGGATCATGATGCTGTCCGCTTGGGCTGTGGGACTCATATGTCATCCCTAGACACTTTCTCCCTATAGAAATGTCATTAGCTGATTAACTGATCCAACCATCTCCACGTGTCTCCAACCATCCTGACCACACAGGTTAATAGCATTGCTCTGAGCTTGCTGATGTTGCTATATTCTCATATTTTTAAAGAATCATATACTGAGGAAGCACAGGCCAAGTACATATAGTACTTAGCAGGGCACTCTGCACAAAAGGCCCTGCCAGATTTTCGGTCATTCCCTTAATTTCCTTGAACAAATATCCTTTATTCACAGAAGTTCTTCTATAGCAACATGAAATAATCTTTCCTTAATGTCATCAGAGATTACACAAATATACAGATACATATCAAAATGTATATGGAGGTTATAAAAAAACTATAACACAAATTAATACCAAAACCTCCATTGCTATACTTCCTGAAATATATCAAAGAAATTAGCATTCTCTGAGAGTTCATTTTCTTGATATTTAAATCAAATAAAAATATTAGGTGAATTAATCATGTTTCACACTAAAGAGGTTAACTGAGGCTGGGAAACAGTAAAGAAATTAATCCACATTTAGGACAAAGCTAACCTGTTTTGTAAGCCTCTGGGAACCACTGAACAGAAATTGCATAATGTTGCATAATAGCAGATCGACTGAATACTCTACAAATTTGCTGATTTAGCACTTAATTCTTGCACAGCAATTATTGGGAAAGGAAGTCCTGTCAGATAATAAAATTTACATTGCTACAGTCTTTAGATTTTTAAAAACTCTGGTGAGAAGATAATTTGGTGGAGATAACATGAAATGTGTATTATGTATGCATACGTGTGTGTTGTGTATATGCATGTGTATTGTAAGTACACACGCACATATCCTCTAGTGATTTAATAAAGCCTCATTCTTTAACCATACAAATATATCTCTTTTCAGAATTCCAGTTGACTCAGCTATGCTGTTTTCAGGAGGAGAAAACAGACTGACAGATGAAATGCATGGCTATTTCTTTTTCATCAGTCCTAAGCCTGTGCAAATTGTTTTCTATTTTTCTGTTTTCTAATGTCACAAAACAGGTATCCTTGAATAAAGCCTTGATACCTGTGAGATACCTCTCCCCAAACCTGGTGTGTCTTCTAAGTTGTTAATTTTCCCATAATTTTAATAAATATTTTTCATTTCTATAGTAAAAAAATCAACTTACAGTACAAAAACAGAATAAAAAGAAATCAGAATCTCTCCTTTGTAGAAACTACTGTTTCTTGCTCTTACGTTTTAATGACTTCAGCACAGGTCCTTCCCTCTCTCCACAATGACTTGAGTTATCTTTCTGAAATTTAGGAGGATGAGAAATTTTGACATCTCAGAAACTACAGGTGATCCCTCCTTGGTTGCAGAATAATGTTCAAACTCATTATCAAGAGCACAGCCTGATGCGACTTTTCGGTGCAGCTTCTATGCACACTTTATAATTCCAATGGCCTTTTCTCATCCCTCATCATCCCTGCAATTCTTATGCTACCTCCTTCCCTCTCCCTCCCCCCCCCCCCCCAACCAATCCCCATCATCATCAGCCCTGAGACCATCTGTAGACAGTGCTGCCTTTCTTCTCTGATGACGTGACGCACGCCAGACTGGAGCTCCAGAACCACAGGCCTTCCTAGGTGAGCACAGCGTCCTCACTGCACAACCCTGTCCCTCGTTCCTCAATTGGTTACTGGGCGAAACACTGAGTATGAGGAACAGACTTTACTGATGGGTTAGGGCAGCAATTTTTCATCTTTTTCATCTCATGGCACACATAAACTAATTACTAGAATTCTGCAGCACAACAAGAAATATACTTTCTGCCAATCTGACAAAAATAGGTATAATTTTGATTCCTTCACACCAGAGGATATTGTGTTGGCTGTTGTCATTTTTTAATCTGACGATCGAAGGGAAAAGAGGTCAGTGCCCCTGACTAAATAGTCAGGTATTATTGCATGCTTTTAAAATTCTTGCAGCACACCAGTGTGCTGTGGCACACCGGTTGAAAATCTGGTTTAGGGAAGTCTAGAAGAAATTACAAGATTGCAAATGAAACAGAATGTTTTCAGGAAGAGGAAAAAATAACCAAGTCCTTCCCACTGGGTCCCCAGAAATGACCCCATTGCTAATTCAAATCACCTATCTCCGTGTTACTGAGTGCTCTGCTTCTCCTTGGTTAATGTTTTGAAAGCCCCACAGTATATACCTTCATTCCTCTTTGGGAAAATTCAACTCCTGCTGACAGGAGTAGTGTAATCCCAGTACCTGTGCCCATGCCCACTCCAATCAGTACAGCCAACAGACACAACCGGCCAGTAGCAGCAGCATGTTTTCTGAAGTCTGAATATGATTTCAAAATTCACACCACATTTGGACACGCCTCGGCTCTCCCAGTCCTGCAGGGCGGTTCAGAGCAAGCTCCAACACACTATAGCATTCTTTTTGAGTTCTCTGCACGTGAGAGACAACGTGACTCTTTATTCTTCCTGTAGTATCCCCGGCCTTTTCTTGTAGGCTGCTCTGGAGGGGACACACACACGAACAGGAGCACAGACATTTGCTTCATGCATTCATTCAATAGACATCTTTGAAACCTCCTATGTTTCAGCCACTGTAATCAGAAATGTGTTTTCAATGGTGAACAAGGCACATTCGGAGCTTACAATCATGTGAAACAGACAAGCCATGTCAAACACAAATCTTTAACTGCAGGGTGTAATCAGCAGAGCAAAGGCAAAGCATAAAGCATTTTTACACTGTCCACTTAGGGGATCCGACCTAGTCTTGGGGTCAGAAAAGATGTCCCTGAGGAAGCCACTCAATTTCTATCTGAACTGGAAGTATTGATTAGGTAAAGAGGAAAATTTGTGACCAGAGGAAGCATCTCTTAAGGCTTAGAATTACTTCTAAGTGCACCAGGTTGTGTAAGTCTGACTCCAGACAAATCCATCACTCCTACAAAATATAATTCCTATAATATACTCCTGTGGTGGTGCATCAACAAAATCATATTCATACACGGAGGGCTGTATTTTTAAGTCCAAATCTGACTAGATTTGTAAGTAAATATATACATTTATCTTATATTTGAAAAGCTCTTTCAACATTTTAACACCAGCCAGTGCTAAAGTTATCTTTGGAACCCTTTTCCTTTGATTACAAGCCTCAATGGCACTTCATCTTCTGGCAAATAATAGACTGATTATATACATTTGCTTTAACCTTCTGAGATTGCTGAAAAGGAGCCTAACTATAAATATTCAGTGATAATTGATGGTCAAAATAACAGTCGGGGTCTGAGCTCACTGAACGATTTTAGCCTCAAAAAAAAAAAGAAAAGAAAAGAAAAGAAAGGAAGGAAAAGTTAAATTTGCTTTAAGCTTGTAGTGCTTCTAAAGATTCTTTTTTATATACACTGTGATTTCTGAATGGGCTCTAATGATATTGTTACATTCATAATATGCCTCGCTTCTGAATGGTCAAAATACAACCATATTTCTTAACCTATTAATTCAGCAATTCTTTTTAAATTAAATATATTGGGGTGACATTGGCCAATAGGATCATATAGGTCTTAGGTGTAGATTTTATGATACAAGATCTGTATATTGTACTGTGTGCCCACCAACCAAAGTCAAATCTTCTTCCATCACTATATATTAGATCCCTCTTGCCCCCCACCCCCTAATTCATCAATTCCTGATTGAATGCATATGTAAAAATAAAAAATTCAAAAGCAATCCAAATAGTACAGATGGCTATCAAGTGATAAAATAAAGTCTCTCTTTGAACCCCAATTCCCAATTTCGTCAGCAGAGGTTCATACAATAAAAGTTCCTCATTTGTTTTTTTGTGGGGCTTTTTTTTTTCTGTCCTTAACAACACATAGTGCATCTCTGTCCAAATAAGCACAGTAGTATCCCATAGTGTGTCACCCCACAGTGTTCCCCGCTATGGGTGCATTTAACCATATTTAACCATGTCTGTTTCTACTGATGACCATTTAGGCCCTTCTCTTTTTGTTTCCATCACAAACACCACCGTACTAGATGCAAACACTGTTGTAAAGTGTTCAAACACTTCAGTAAGTATATAATGGTATACGCAGCAGACATATTAATACTCTCCAAATATTTAATTTTCTCCCCTATGTGATTAGGCAATACCATGGGACTATGTGCCCAACGAAATGGCCAGTAAAAAGACCAAGTTTGATCCTCCCGTTATTTCCTGCCCTGCTGTAGTGGCCAGGAGTCTGTGAGTCTCCCAGAAGTTTCAGCTATAAGACAATCGAGTTTCCATGTGAACGAGAACCTTCCTCAGCAACCCAATCCTCATGCTGGACTTCCCACAGGAGTCGGAAATAACTTCCTAATGATCAAGAAAAATGTGCATCTTTGTCATGACATTTTTCCCCATGGGACTTGGGTACCTGCTAGATAGCCTATAAATATAATTTCACCCCTGTATCTCATGGTTATGAATCATCATCTATTTTCACTCATCTTGCTGATGAGGACAATTTATGCTCAGAAATTAGAAGTCTTAAGACCTTTTCTTTATAAGATTTTCACCAAATAAATTTGTTATGTAAAATCTTATGTGTATGTGTACATACACGTGTGAATATTTCAACTATAGTTCTTATTATAATACATTAAGGTCTTTTATTTTGCTGTATAACATTTGTCTGGTTTGTTCCAGTCTCCCTTCTTCTTTCCTCTGGCCTATGCACTGACACTTCACCCTGACTCCCAGCCTTTCTTCATCTTACCTGAAGCCAAGAGATTGTCTGTCTCCATGAGTAACTGAGATCACCTGTACCTTGATTTCAACTACCTATTCCAATACCCGGTTGAAATCCCATGAGTACCAGCACTGATTTAAATGATGACATGAACATTGTTGACATGTGACATATGTATGGTTATGCATAGCACATGTATTATAATGTGTCCAGTATTTTTGCCGTAAGCATCTTTGCTGCAAGCATTTTCGCTGCAAACATTTTTGCCGCATACGAATAAGAACACCTACAACAGTATTATGCCTCACTGTTTGGAGAAGTGTCCCTACTGCAAACCTTGTCTTCAGAGCTCAAGTCACAACTGTTAATTTCATATTTGCTTGCATGATTATTTGATTATTATCTGACCCCCTAAACTCTAAGCTCATGAGGGCAGGAACCCATTTGCTTCACTTCTCAACTTCAGCCCAAACCCTTGGAGTAGCATCCAGCTCATTCAATTTGCTCAACAACCATCTTTAAAATACTATGTTTTGTTTAATTATAATGATGGGTGCTTTTTTAATTAACATAATAATACTTTAAGCAAATTTACAAAAAAATAAACCGAGCATGAATCATAATTGAGAAAAATCATTATTGTCCCTTCTGATTTTCCTTGATACTGACTGCACTGGAATTTTATTTCACATATTTTATAAAGTATTTAAATATGTTATGATTTTTATGTAATCACTAGAGGCCCTGTGCGTGAAATCCATGCGTGAGTACGATCCCTAGGCCTGGCCTGCAATCAGGGCCTTCCCTGGCTGCCCACAGCTGGCCCCGCCCTCCCGCCGCCACCCACCCCCGGTTCCCCATTCAACATCGGGTGATCAGTGCCTGATGGGACCGAGAGGTTGGCTGTTCCCACCCACTCACCAGCCCCACCCCTGCCACAGGTCACCATCTGTGTGTGGGGCAACTGGCGGGGTGGGGGCCTTGGCCCTGGCTCCACCTGCATCCCTCGCCACCCACCCCCTGTTCCCCCTTCATCATCAGGCGATCGGAGCCTGCTGGCTGGGGAAAGGGACTAAAAGGTGGTCAGTGCTCCTCATAGTGATTGGTCCAGCAGTCGTCTGGGTCGTTCTGCAGTTAGGGTCAATTTGCATATTACCCTTTTATTTATATAGGATTTGCACCTGTGCACCCTGATGAAGATCCAATAAGTGCATACATATATAAGTGAAGTCTGTGAATTATTAATTTAAATCAGTGGTGCTCATGAAGTTCTGCCTTCCTCCCCAGGGGACATTAGCAATGTCTGGAGACATTTGTCACGCCCCAGGCATTGGGGCTACTGGCTTCTGGTGGGTGGACACCAACAGCACCACTAAACATCCTACAAGGCACAGGACAGCACCTCCCCCACCCCCACCCACCAAAAGAGAATCATTCAGCCCAAATGTTAACAGTGACAAGACTGAGGAATCCTGAATTAACCCATGACCTTTACATTTGAAATACAGAAATAGTGTAATGCTTTTCCTGAGGTAACATATGTGATGTGTCATTATTCAGAGCAAGTAATGTATTGGCTCCTTTTGTTGGAACTGAAATGTTTCGTTTCATCAAACTGTTGCAGTCCATATAGTCTCAATGTCATCCTTGAAGCTGGAGGAAAGAGAAGCTTATTTACCCAGTGTCTCTCTGGGCGAAGCTCCTCACCTTGGCATCTGGATGGACCCAAGTAAGTCTACAGGATGTGCAGCACATGGAGAACCCCATGCCCAGCGCTGCAGGGTCAGCTGTTGGAAGACAGTGCATGTCAACTAACTGTAAAATCCGCCTCCATAAAACCTTGTTCTCAGTGTTTATGTAAGAGCTTCCTCACCCTGTGCATTAGCAGCGAGTATAATCCGCTTGTGTGCCAGAATGAAAGATAAAGTTGTGTTTTCCATTGCCCGGGGGAGACAATCATCCTTATGATGCTCTAAGCTACTCGATTAGCCTTGTACAAGGGAACAAAGTAAGCTGCTCTATGCATGCCTCAAGCGGCAACTCTTTTAAAGCACATTTACCTAAAACACTTTGAAAACTGAGTTTTACCATTCCTTCACAGCCTTGGAGAATTTAATAATTTATAGGTCTGCACATTGACCAGAGAAATATTTCGTCATTGATGTTTCCATTAAATTGTACTTGCTTGAAGTCAGCATGGGGTTGCAATTCTTTCTAGCAAATACCCTGATTTCTTCCACTCATTTATCAAGGGTGCTTATTGACAAGTTTCTGTGAATAGGATCCTGCCTTTGGACATCATTTTTACAAGAGAGGAACAATAACAACATTGAAAAGGAGTCTTGTGAGAGAAACCAAGATGGCGCCATAGGTTAAACACCTAACCCGCAGCCGGGCACAACAATTTCAAAAATACAACTAGAGGTCAGAACGGTCATCATCCAGAACCACAGGAAAGCTGGCGGACTGAAATGCCCACAGCTGGGGAGAAGGAGAAGGCCACGGGGACAGTCGGGGGAGCCGCAAAAGCCTGAGGTATGGAGAAACGGACGGAGACACAAGCACGCGCGCCTGCGGGGAGGATGGAGCCGGAGAGGAAGGGGCGGCTGACGGCCTGGCCGGCGTTCACTGGCAGGAAGGAGATAAAGGCTCCGGATTGCGCTGAGCGCCGGCTCCGACTGCACTGAACCCCGTTCCGGGCGAAACCCTGGGAAGCCAGGCGCAGGCTGGGGGAATGAATCTGGGCTGTGGGGCGCAGGCACAGAGGAGCGGCGGAAGGCAGAGCTCCAGAGGCGCGCGCAGGAAGGGGCGCAAAGGACGGACTGTTGCCTGCGCCACTGAACTGCCCTAGCGGGAAGGAGACAAGGGCTCCGGACCGTGCTGAACCCCAGTTCCGACTGCACTGAACCCCAGTTCCGGGCGAAACCCTGGGAAGCCAGGCACATGCTGGGGGAATGAATTTGGCCTGTGGGGCAGAGGCACAGAGGAGCGGCGGCTCCAGAGGCGCACACGGGAGGGCGCGCAGAGGAGGGACTGTTGCCTGCGCCACTGAATGGCCCTGCTGGGAAGGAGACAAAGGCGCCAGACTGCGCTGAGACCCAGTTCCAACTACATTGAAACCCAGTTCCAGGCAGCGGGCGAAACTCCAGGGCGCGTTTCTCTCAGAGGTGTTTGCAAAGAATACAGAGGGACACAGACACAGGAGCCTCATGTCTCCTGCACAGCAACTCTTCCTATATAGACAAAGAGGGTCCTCATGGACAATTGTCCTGGAGGACAATTCCTCCTAGTGACACCAACAACAATCAAGACTTAACTGTAGATACTCACTCAGTTTCGCAACTGCGCCGCCCCCGCAGGCCGCCCGGCCCGGGGCACTGGGGACGCCGCGGCGGCAGTGGCGCCCGGAGCCCGGCGGCCGCCCAGCGCCCATCCCCGCCGCGAGGCCCCCCGCGCGCCTGGTTCCGCGGGCCGCGCGCCCCGCACTCCGGACGGAGGCCCGGGCGCCCTCTCCGTGCACCTCCCGGCGCCACTAGACCTCAGTAGAGTTGACTGAATTCAAGGGATTAAGAAGAACAAATTGGGGAATTCGAAAAAGATGACGGCGGAGGTGAAGGCTGATGTGTTGCCTCACATGGCAGTTTCGGAAATACAACTGGAACATGGACTAGTGAGGGTGGCGACTGCTGCTCGCGTCCCCCCAGACCGGGCGGCTGCTCCTCTCAGTCAGCACCGCAGCCGGGGCCATGGGCTCGTGGGCGCCGCAGCAGCTGCTGTGGCGGCGGCCGCGGACTCGGCGCAGCGGCTCTCTGTGAAGGAAGAGACCATCTTTCTGCAGGAGGGGCGCATCCGCGCCACCGACCTGGCCGAACTGCGCAGTGAGATCCTCGAGGCCCCGGAGGCCGCCAACACCGATTTGGAGGATTCTTAGGAGTTCTCATCTTACATTCAAGCCCTTTAAGCCATTTTGACAGAGGAGAATCAAGAAGGCGGCTAAGTTAAACAAAGGAACTGCGAACTCCACCGCGCACAGCAATTTCAGGGGCACGAATGGAGGACAGAGCCTCTGCCATCCAGAACTACAGGAGAGATGGCTGAATGGTAGATTTATAGCTAAGAGGGAAGAGGAAACCAGCGAAATCGGAGGGGATGAGGTGTGGAGGCGCGTGGGTCTGGTTGGTGGCGGGGGAAAGGGGCTTTTGTTCCAAACCTAGGGGAGATTAGCTCTCCATCACACTGAAATCCAGCTTCTGGGGACCCGTGGGAGACCCAGATGCCTGCGGGGAGAGGCGGGACTCTTGCGGAGGTGCCAAGCGCCCCTGGGTCTGGGGGAGGCCGCGCTCCCCTGGGTCCGAGTGAGGCCAGGGGTCCATAGATCCAGGTGAGGCCTCGCGCATCTAGGCCCGGGTGAGCCCAAGTGGCCCTGGGTCTGGGAGAGGCCAAACATCCCTGGGTCCAGGTGAGACCATGTGTCCCTGGATCGGGTGAGGCCTCGTGAACCTAGGCCCGGGTGAGCCCAAGTGGCCCTGGGTCTGGGAGAGGCCAAGCGTCCCTGGGTCCGGGTGAGACCATGTGTCCCTGGATCCGGGTGAGGCCTCGTGCACCTAGGCCCGGGTGAGCCCAAGTGGCCCTGGGTCTGGGAGAGGCCAAGCGTCCCTGTGTCTGGGTGAGACCATGTGTCCCTGGATACGGGTGAGGCCTCGTGCACCTAGGCCCGGGTGAGCCCAAGTGGCCCTGGGTCTGGGAGAGGCCAATCGTCCCTGGGTCCGGGTGAGACCATGTGTCCCTGGATCCAGATGAGGCCTCGTGCACCTAGGCCCGGGTGAGCCCAAGTGGCCCTGGGTCTGGGAGAGGCCAAGCGTCCCTGGGTCCGGGTGAGACCATGTGTCCCTGGATCCGGGTGAGGCCTCGAGCACCTAGGCCCGGGTGAGGCCACGTGCCCCTGGGTCTGGAAAAGACCAAGCGCCCCTGGGTCCAGGTGAGACCATGTGTCCCTGGATCCGGGTGAGGCCTCGTGCACCTAGGCCCGGGTGAGCCCAAGTGGCCCTGGGTCTGGGAGAGGCCAAGCGTCCCTGGGTCCGGGTGAGACCATGCGTCCCTGGATCCGGATGAGGCCTCGTGCACCTAGGCCCGGGTGAGCCCAAGTGGCCCTGGGTCTGGGAGAGGCCAAGCGTCCCTGGGTCCGGGTGAGACCATGTGTCCCTGGATCCGGGTGAGGCCTCGTGCACCTAGGCCCGGGTGAGCCCAAGTGGCCCTGGGTCTGGGAGAGGCCAAGCGTCCCTGGGTCCGGGTGAGACCATGCGTCCCTGGATCCGGATGAGGCCTCGTGCACCTAGGCCCGGGTGAGCCCAAGTGGCCCTGGGTCTGGGAGAGGCCAAGTGTCCCTGGGTCCGGGTGAGACCATGCGTCCCTGGATCCGGGTGAGGCCTCGTGCACCTAGGCCCGGGTGAGCCCAAGTGGCCCTGGGTCTGGGAGAGGCCAAGCGTCCCTGGGTCCGGGTGAGACCATGTGTCCCTGGATCCAGATGAGGCCTCGTGCACCTAGGCCCGGGTGAGCCCAAGTGGCCCTGGGTCTGGGAGAGGCCAAGCGTCCCTGGGTCCGGGTGCGACCATGTGTCCCTGGATCCGGATGAGGCCTCGTGCACCTAGGTCCGGGTGAGCCCAAGTGGCCCTGGGTCTGGGAGAGGCCAAGCGTCCCTGGGTCCGGGTGCGACCATGTGTCCCTGGATCCAGATGAGGCCTCGTGCACCTAGGTCCGGGTGAGCCCAAGTGGCCCTGGGTCTGGGAGAGGCCAAGCGTCCCTGTGTCCGGGTGAGACCATGTGTCCCTGGATCCGGGTGAGGCCTCGTGCACCTAGGCCCGGGTGAGCCCAAGTGGCCCTGGGTCTGGGAGAGGCCAAGCGTCCCTGGGTCCGGGTGCGACCATGTGTCCCTGGATCCAGATGAGGCCTCGTGCACCTAGGTCCGGGTGAGCCCAAGTGGCCCTGGGTCTGGGAGAGGCCAAGCGTCCCTGGGTCCGGGTGCGACCATGTGTCCCTGGATCCAGATGAGGCCTCGTGCACCTAGGTCCGGGTGAGCCCAAGTGGCCCTGGGTCTGGGAGAGGCCAAGCGTCCCTGGGTCCGGGTGAGACCATGTGTTCCTGGATCCAGATGAGGCCTCGTGCACCTAGGCCCGGGTGAGCCCAAGTGGCCCTGGGTCTGGGAGAGGCCAAGCGTCCCTGTGTCCGGGTGAGACCATGTGTCCCTGGATCCGGGTGAGGCCTCGTGCACCTAGGCCCGGGTGAGCCCAAGTGGCCCTGGGTCTGGGAGAGGCCAAGCGTCCCTGGGTCCGGGTGAGACCATGCGTCCCTGGATCCGGATGAGGCCTCGTGCACCTAGGCCCGGGTGAGCCCAAGTGGCCCTGGGTCTGGGAGAGGCCAAGCGTCCCTGGGTCCGGGTGAGACCATGTGTCCCTGGATCCGGGTGAGGCCTCGTGCACCTAGGCCCGGGTGAGCCCAAGTGGCCCTGGGTCTGGGAGAGGCCAAGCGTCCCTGGGTCCGGGTGAGACCATGCGTCCCTGGATCCGGATGAGGCCTCGTGCACCTAGGCCCGGGTGAGCCCAAGTGGCCCTGGGTCTGGGAGAGGCCAAGTGTCCCTGGGTCCGGGTGAGACCATGCGTCCCTGGATCCGGGTGAGGCCTCGTGCACCTAGGCCCGGGTGAGCCCAAGTGGCCCTGGGTCTGGGAGAGGCCAAGCGTCCCTGGGTCCGGGTGAGACCATGTGTCCCTGGATCCGGATGAGGCCTCGTGCACCTAGGCCCGGGTGAGCCCAAGTGGCCCTGGGTCTGGGAGAGGCCAAGCGTCCCTGGGTCCGGGTGAGACCATGTGTCCCTGGATCCGGATGAGGCCTCGTGCACCTAGGCCCGGGTGAGCCCAAGTGGCCCTGGGTCTGGGAGAGGCCAAGCGTCCCTGGGTCCGGGTGCGACCATGTGTCCCTGGATCCTGATGAGGCCTCGTGCACCTAGGTCCGGGTGAGCCCAAGTGGCCCTGGGTCTGGGAGAGGCCAAGCGTCCCTGGGTCCGGGTGCGACCATGTGTCCCTGGATCCAGAGGAGGCCTCGTGCACCTAGGCCCGGGTGAGCCCAAGTGGCCCTGGGTCTGGGAGAGGCCAAGCGTCCCTGTGTCCGGGTGAGACCATGTGTCCCTGGATCCGGGTGAGGCCGCGTGCACCTAGGCCCGGGTGAGCCCAAGTGGCCCTGGGTCTGGGAGAGGCCAAGCGTCCCTGGGTCCGGGTGAGACCATGCGACCCTGGATCCGGATGAGGCCTCGTGCACCTAGGCCCGGGTGAGCCCAAGTGGCCCTGGGTCTGGGAGAGGCCAAGTGTCCCTGGGTCCGGGTGAAGCCAGAGCCTGGGTCCGGGTGAGGCCGTGTGCCCCTGGATCCATCCGGGTGAGGCTGGGTCCCAGGCCCGGGTGAGACCACGCGCCCCTTGGGTATGGGTGAGGCCACGTGCCCCTTAGTCCGGGTGACGCCGTGCCCCTGGGTTCGGCCGAGACCAAACCAGAGGGAGTCGGACCTCCGTTACCGCCATTTGTCCACCATCCAGAGCTGGGGGGTCAGTGCTGACATGTACACATAAGGAACTACTGGACATTGATATTGAGTCTCAAAAGAACTGTTGGTCCAGGGGGAAGCTCACTACAGACTGATTCATTTGCCTGTCAGCATAACTATTATTGCTCGTCTCACATTCAGTGCTTATTAGTATATATCTAGTGACATATGATCTCGCTCATCTAGGGGAAATGATGAACAACATAGACTGAGGAACAAGAACAGAACCAGAAGCAAGGAGGCATCGATCGGACTATCGGGCCTCAGAGGGAGGATAGGGGAGGGTAGGGGGAGGGTGGGGGGAGGGGGAGAGTTCAACCAAAGGACTGTATGCATGCATATAAGCCTATCAACGGTTAAGTTCAACAGGGGATTGGGGCATGCGTGGGGAGAGGGGTGGGATGGGAATGGGGGGATGAGGACAAATATGTGACACCTTAATCAATAAACAAATTAAAAAAAAAAAAAAAAAAAAAAAAAAAAAAAAAGAAAAGGAGTCTTGTGAAGATTAAAAAAGCTTTGTACATCAATAAAATATATATTTCTCATCATTCCCTTGCTTTTACACAGTAGAAAATCTTCTACTCAACTTATCCTTGAGTTCACATAAACATCTTTAGAGAAGCAAATTCAGGCTCCACCTAGTAACTTGCTCCAGCCCCTTGATTAAGGGCTAATGATGGGTGGAGGTGGGAGGGGGGTGGATTAAGAATGTTCGGGTTTTCTCAGATTCTCTGAACTTGTGTTTCCTTGTCTTATTTGCATTTTCCTCTTCCCTCAATTGAAATGATAGGAATGTGATGATAAAATGAAGGCAGTGGGTTTTCAGCTAGCAGTTTTATGAGAATATAGGATATTAAATGGATATTGATTGTTTCTAATTACTATACATTTAATTAGAAACTCCATGGATTGGGGAGTAAATTCAAAAGGGAGTGTGTCTTAGTGTGAGGAATATGATGATACAGCATAGATTATCAATGATAAGTAACCTGGTGCTATAGGGAGAAGGTGCCATTTCAGCTGCTATGAGAACAAGAGAGACAGGCAGAACTTGAAGAGGGCCTTTGGTCCCTGAGGACCAAAATGAAGGAGGAAAATAGTCCAGGTACCGGGGAAGGAGGGAAAGTCTTTAGAGCCTCCCTGACCAGTAGAAATAGAATACACCATACGTAATTTTAAATTTCGTAGTAGTTATAAGAGGTAATATAGAACAAGTAAAATTCACCTTGATATTTAACTCAATGTGTCCAAACCATTATCATTTTAATATATATGTTATCAGAGATATTTTACTTGTCTTTTTACATCAAATTGAGCTTCTAGAGTTCAATGTGTATTTAACAATTACAGCACTTCTCAATTTGGACTGGTCACATTTCAAGCGGTCCACAGGTGCCTGTGTCCAGTAGCTACCATATTGGACAGTGCAGCTCTAGAGTTCTGAACAAAGAATCCCCACACTTGGGGAGCCAGGAATAAGCTGAACTATGTGGAGGAGCAATATGCATTTCCCCGCTGTGGGCTGTGGCCTCTTTCTGCACTGGAATATACAAACTGGGCAAAGGAATGCTTGACTGCTTTGTATATTCTCCTGGACGGTGTGTACAGGGCTCAGCTGGCAGTGAGGCTGCTGGATGATACACTAGCCCACCCATTCTTCTGTGACTGCAGCTACCTTTAAGCAACAGAGGCCTGAGCATTCTCGTAGCCAGTGGAGAGAGGCCAGGGACCGTGTCTTAGCTGTTTCAGTGTTTGGCACAAGGAGAACTCCAGTGAATTTTGGCTCAATAAATGATAATGGAGGTCTACAAGTAGAAAATGGAGTCCAGAACACAGACACAAGATTAAAGCCAGTGTGAAATATTTACACTCATATATTTGTTGTGTGTTGCATCATTTATATTCAAATATAAAATACGCAGCCAATACACGATGAATATGTGCCAATATTTAAAAAGAAATTAACATTCACCCAAAATAGACTTAATTCTCCCTCCAGTTTCATTAAACTTTAGACAGGTTTTTTCATGACTATAGGCCTGACTTTCTTATACTTACAGGGTATACTTTAGAAAACTTGCAATTGTAAATTCTCTCTCTGACCATTTGAAATGTGTGTTAATCTTCTCCCAGCCTCTTGCTGGTTTTATAACCAGGAAATGTTTTCTCAAGGACCTGGGAACCATCTCTTTGAAAGTATGCATCTAAGGAGATAGCACCCCATCACCACCACCCCCGCCTCCCCATCTCCATGGAAAATAGGAGTCTAAATTTGAAGGACAGCAATTAGCAAACACAATGGCTTCATCACAGAGAAAAACATTTGCAAACTCAGGTATAATTGGGATGTGCTCAAAACATCCCATTGATCAACCTCATCTCAATGTTCTCCAATAGTTTTCCACTAGCTCACCCCACATGTAAAATCCCTCCCCTTTTGTTTCAGAGGAGGTAAGTTCAGCCTCTCTCAACTATTGCAAGAGCCCGAAAAAATATTTTTCCTTCCCTGCTTAACTTTGTCTGGCTCAATTTCTGCTTTGACACAACTTGTTAATGTATAATCTTCCTAGTTCCAAAAAATAATGTAGGAAATAAAGCTAAATATTAAACACAAGGATTAGGATAAAAAGAAAAAAAAAAGAGAAAAACTTATATACTTATCATGGAACCAGCCAAACTACCTGGAAAGTCTACAAGAGGTGGCCAAGAGAAAAAAATAGTCAGGTATTCAATGGACAAAGGTGAGGCAGGAGTTTTATGTGAGGAAAAACGAATTTACAAATATTCCCTTGAAGGGTACAACCCTATCTATAAATTGAGACGGTCCAGCGATAAAAATTGCATCATTCATTTTTATCTGTCTAGATAGGATGTCTTTCAATTTTTCATGGATCTCCCTAATCATATAGAACACTTTGTCATCTTACAAGTGACTTCCTCATTATTTCCCTTTTACTCACAATACTCTGTGCTCTTGGTTTTCCCAGCTGTGTGTAGACTCTGACCTGGGCTTTGGAGGTTAACTTCTAGTTACCCTGGGCCTCCCACTAAGTCCTGATTATAGGTCAGGCTCCATCCTCAGCTTTATTCTCTGAACTATCCTAATTGTCCAGGGGACTTATTCTTTTCTAGGTATATGCTAAAACAGGAGGATATTATAGAGCATCTCTTAAAAAAATCTAAACTATAGATCACTGACAGGATTCAGAATACTATTTCAGATGAACAGATCATTAGCCTGTATAGTGTGGCATTTAGAAATGTTTTATAGTCAAACATCTGATCAGAACAGTTACGACTAGTGTTCACATAAATCCTTCAGCAAATTATATCTATAAATGCAAATAAAAACATCTTGGAAGCATATTTCCCATCATTAATCATAAATATGTTGCTCCTCACAGTCATGAATTCAGCAAAGCAAGCAGAGTTTTCCATAACAACAGATCTTAAAACACTGTTAGGTGAAATAAAGATATGTAAATTAAGATATTTAGCCCAGCCAAACAATGAAGTCACTGGAACCAGCAACAGTATAAACAGACATCATAAGACGCTAATCTCCTTTTCCAAGTCTCCAGCATAGAAACAAAAGATTATTTATATTAACCAACAATCACAAAATGTCTATTTCAAAAAAATCAGCATATATAAGGAAAGCCTCATAATTGAGTGTTCGTCTTGTCTTCTTTTTTGAAAAGTTGGCTTATTACCTCTTACATGCCCTAATGTTCAAATAGATACTAAAGTTTGTAGAGTCAAGGCTATCTAAAGCGGTAGTTAATGGATTGTATTAACTATGGATGGGATGGGATGGGATCGGATGGGATGGGATGGGATGGGATGGGATGGGATGGGATGGGATGGGATGGGATGGGATGGGATTTTTAAAACCTTTTTACAGTGCTTTCAGGCTCCTTTCATCACTGAGTTCGGAACTTTTCAGTTTGGGCACAGTCTGGCATTTATGAAAGCAGAAATGCATTCTCTAGCTCTGTGAAAAAACAAATGCTTCTTCTCTGGACCTTATCATTAGGTTTTTGTTTAGAAAACAAAAGAAGAAACAAATGAGAAAAGAACATGGGATATTTTTCTTTAGGGTATATCAATTATGAGTGTGCATGTAAGTCTAAAATAAACACTACATATTACTGAAATACATTTTATGTCTATATTTTATTACTCCCAAGGAAATATTTTCCACATGATTGTGTTCGTTTTCCCTGTTTTAAAGAAGTCCTTTTTCAATTAAACTATCAGATTTAAATGCAAAGTTATAACACAGATAAAAGTGAACTCTTATGTTTTTAACTTACCATTTCTAAAAATAACCCATCAAATCATGCAAACTAATAAAAAGAATGGATAGAAAGACAAGTATGTACTTGCCAGTATTTACAACTGGAAGACAGTTTGGAGTAAGTTTCTTTGAGTGTTAAGTCACATTATTTAAAATGTAATGAATAAATATGTGAAAATAGATTATGAAGAGAAATGCAAATCAGAATGATTAAAAAAATAACTTCAATATGAGAGAAGACATTACTGATGCTCTGAGGCAAATACACTTCCTGAAGTGACCCCAAATCCCATGTGACTTTTTGCTTAGATTTGTCTTTTTATTTCTTCAAGAATTTAATATCCTAGTGCACTAGCTCTCCCCAAAGTGAGAATAATCTGAAGAAAGGTTGGAGCATATGACAGAGTGCATTGATTTTTTATTATCTGCACATTTGCTGATTTACTGTATTGATTTATAGAAAAAAAAAGTTAAATTACTTCAAAGCAGAGATTGGCTTATGAAACGCTAGAGCAAGGCCCAACAAATGCTCAGAGCCATTGTTCTATGCTTCCTAGACTTGATTAAGTGTTGGCACAGTGAAGCTATTTTCTTAGTGTTAACACATATAGATGTTGCCACTGTGTGCTTAAACACTGGACTGTTTCATCAACTAGGAGGTGAAATGTTTGTTTTCACAGGATTAAGTGCAATAATTTATTCACAACCCTTGACATGTATTAAATGTTTAATACATGGCAGTTGTTATTACTTTTGCTACATTTTAAAATTAAAATTTTTTTAAACTTTATATTGAACTATACTCTATATGCAGAAAAATGCTCATATAATCAGTTGGTAATCCAATAAATTCTCAAAGGCTAAAATTTGAACAACAGAGCTCAATATTTCCAAATAAAAGTTTTCTGTTTTCTCTTACATATTTTCTAATTTTTTTTACCTCTATGTAATGTTCACTCAACCCAATAGGATTTGAAGGTACCACAATATAAGCTTGAGGGTAGAGTTTTATTACCTATGCATTGATCTGAGCCTTTGTTCACAAGGCAATATAAATATGATCATTTTTCTTAACTAGGTATTACCTATTAAAAGTATTTTTTTCTCTGTATGTATTTGGGGGGTGGAGGCTGGAGGAAGGAGGGAGTGGTATATGGGGTATAAAGAATAAAATTAACTTTTATTGTATCTCCTAAGAGCCAGGCACTGTGGTAGACATTGTCACATTATTTTTCCACTGTAGGTATACTGTATCCTTACAACATCTCTATGAAGAATATATTTATTTTTACAGCTGAGGACACTAATATACAGATAGTTTGAGTATCCTGACCAATACCCACACCTTTAAATAGAACACTAAAATTTCAATTCAAATGCAACCTCATGATCTTTCTACCATCCCAGGGTGCCACTGACATTGAAATCATGTCCATGAACAAATAATCCATTCCAATAGTTTCTTTCCAGAGACTACTTGCTAATGAGTTCCACCATTACAAATATTATTTCTCACATCAATCACAGACTTCTTTAAACATTGTTTCTCAGGTTCAGCTTGACAGGATTCTTTCTCATCTAGGCCAATAGAAGACTTCACCAAAGCTGCACACCATCTTTTTTTTATGCTCAGCCTCCTATGGCCATCTTCCCCACTATTAGTCAGTGTCAGAGAAAGTGAACCAGAGAGAAATTTAAAACCATCAGCTAAAGCAAGTCAGAATATAAAACTGATTGATGGCCCTGGGTGTGTTTCTGTTGGGAGAGTCAAAATTCTGGCTTCTTGTTATTTTATTCCGTTTCTGGATGACTAATTACCCACTGAATATTTCTATTTGGAAGTTCACATTCATTATTTTTTTATCCTACACACCTTGCCTTGATAATTTTTCTTCCTCTTTCACGTTTTCTCCAATCACCCACCTTGAAAATCCTGGAGAAATATTTGACTTATCTTTCTTCATTCCCCTTTATTCAAAAGGTCAAATAAGTTCTGTGGATTCTTTATTTTAATTGTCTTGCCTCTCTTCCTGTTTATCACTGCACAAAACATTTCAAGTGCTCACTAATTCCTTCATTAACCTCACATCTCCCAGGCCCCTACTTCTAGTCTGCCTTAAACTATTTCAGTTAATGACCCTGTGGCCATTTTCTCCTTCTGCTTGTTTAACTTGCACAATTAGTGCCTCCTGTTTCCCAGTTACTATATCTCATCCAGGCCATGCAAGCTCTCCATAATCTGGCTCATCTAGTCTTTAAGGCACAGGCATTCCAATTCTTGCCTCTGCCTCCCCCCACAAACACCCTACACAACGTGCTATTCTAAACAATTTTGTTCAACACTATGCTACCTAAGATAATAGGTATGTGGAAACTTAACAGATGAGTGAACTATATTGATATTTATTAAATAGAATTCAGGATTTTTCCCTTTCTTAGAAGAACCAAATGATAATTAACTAATATATGGTATTTGTATTTCCCCTTTTAAAACAACTCTACTTGCATGAAAACCCATTTACTTTCCATTACCCAGAGGTTATCAATGGCTTTTCAACATGAATGATAAAGCAATTGCTTTAATATTGGTCCTGATTTTTCATTTTTTTAAAAATTATCCTCTTTCCATGAAGTTCATCATTTTATTATCAACAACCAACCTTGGGGTTTTTTTCTTTTTAGTATTCCCTTATTCTCATTATTGATTTCTTTCATTGGGCACCATGTAAAGCTTTATTTTCACTTACTTTCTATCAGGCATGTATTAGTTTCCTGTGGCTGCTATAACAAATTATAGGTGCTCTTTCTTTTCTCTTTATTTATGCTGTACCCAATTGTCACGAAGAGTTGCCTGACACATTGCAGATACTCAATTAACATTTGCCAAATGAGTAAACAGGTATGTCTCCATTTTTACCAGGACACTTGCATTTTTTCCCAAGACATTTTGACTGGCCAACCACTGAATATACTGCCTTAAAATCGGTGAGCTTGCTGTCTCTAAAAGGACTTGTGTAAATGTTAGTTGGTCAACCAAGAGAGGGGTTATTAGAAAGAGTTCCTCTATTGGGAATCAGTGTGGATCAAATTATTTCTTAACTCACCTCCAAAGCTGATTCTATAGTTCTAGCGGAAGAGAAGGAATTGGCCTCACTCAGATTCAGACATGGACCAATGAATATTTATTTTTTGTCCTTTTTCTATCTATTTTTTAAGATATGTTTTGAGGCCATGTGTCATGTATTTGTTTCCTGGAGTTGCTGTCAAAATTTGCCACAAAGTTAGTGGTTTTAAAACAACAATGTATTGTCTCACAGTTCTGGAAGCCAGAAGTGTGAAATCAGTGTCACTAAATCAAAATCAAGTTGTCGGAAATTATTCTCTTATCAGATGTATCATTGGCAAGTATGTTCTCCCATACAGTGGGTCCCCTTTTCATTTTGTTGGTGGTTTCTTTTGCTGTGCAGAAGCTTTTTAGTTTGATGTAGTCCCATTTGTTTATTTTTCCCTTTGTTTCTCTTGGCCTAGGAGATGTATCAGTGAAAATACTGCTACATGAGATGTTTGAGATTTCACTGCCTATGTCTTCTTCTAGAATTTTTATGGTTTCTTGAATTGCCATTTGGCCCAGCAATCCTCACTTCTGGGAATATATCTTAAGAATCTAGAAACACCAATCAAAAAGAATATATGCACCCCTATGTTCACAGCAGTGTTATTTACAATAGTTAATCAAGTGTCCATCAGTAGGTGAGTGAATAAAAAACCAACGGAATACTATGCAGCTATAGAAAAGGAGCTCTTACTCTTTGTGACAGCAGGGATAGAGTTGGAAAGTATTATGCTAAGTGAAATAAGCCAGTTAGAGAAAGTCAAATATCACATGATCTCACTTACATGTAGCATCTAATAAACAAAATAAATTGCCAAACAAAACAAGTTCAGAGACATGGGCACATGGAACAGAATGAGAGATCTTAGATAGGAGAATGGGTGGAGGGGACCAGAAGAGATAAACCTAGGAATATATATATGTATATAGGCATAGCCCATGGACACAGACAATAGTGTGGGGAAGGGCTGGGTGGAGGGCAGCAAAGGAGGGGAAAATGGGGGATATCTATAATGCTGTCAACAAGAATAAATAAAAAGTGGATTTATGTGGAGACTATTCACATGTAAAAACTTCACAAAAAATTTTTGAGGTTAAAAAAAAAGAGGGAGAAAAAAAAGTACATTATAAGAACTTGAAGAGCAGGGAGGGAAGGAAACCTTCAATTCTAGAAGAGGAAGTCATGGAAATATATTACTAAACTAGAGGCCCAGTGCACGAAATTCATGCACAGGTATTGTCCCTAGCGGCTGCCAGCTGCCGGCCAAGGCCTTCCTTTGTTCCGTGCCACCCCTGGTGGTCAGTGCACATCATAGCGAGTGATCAAACTCCTGGTCGGTCAAACTCCCAAGGGGACACTTTGCATATCAGGCTTTTATATATATAGCTTATATATATAGATACATTTTCCTAATTGACTATGAGTAGGAATGAAATTCTCATTACACTTTTAGTTCATCTTTTTGGAAAATGTGGTATTATGAAAAGTTAACTGTCAATAATAGGAAGTTCAGGGTCTCAAATTCTCTGATTCTTGGTGGCTTTTTAAGCCCCTCTTCTACCAGTCCCCTAAGAGATTTCCAGCCTTTCAGTTTTGTGGGTTTTTTCCTACAAAACTTGGAAGTATTTCAAGAACTGCTTTTGGTAGTAATTCAATGTTTTCCTGGGTGATATTGATTGAAATAATATACTTCCAAAAGGCATGAAAATTTAAAGCACTATTTTAAACTTCAAAACTGTTTCCATTTGATTTTAGTTTGGCAGTTTAAAGTGCTCTTATTTTATAAAAATTCTTCACCTACCATCAACTAATATCATAAAAAGTAAGCATTTGCTTACACAGAATCTTAAGCCTATAATAAAGACAGAGAAATACTGATGCAGCACATCTAAAATAATCAATGCTGTGTTGATATTTAGATAAATTACATTAACTCTGATTTTAATAAAAGGCTAGATAACTTTGTTTTTTGAAACTATATATATCATTAATCTTGACTGGCTGCAATAATAAACATTATTCAAACACTTCTATCTACAGACTAGAGGGTTTCAACTGTTGAAAATGTCACAGTTCATAGGAGTCTCTATTTTCACTTAGTTTTCCTTTTCTGTCTTAAACTTTCATCCTTAGTTCCTGTGTCCTCCTTCCCTATTCCCTCTGCCACCTTCCACCCCGTTCAAAGGTTTTACTCCCACGCTGGGGAGCAGTGTGTTGTTCTAAGTACAGTCAATGTCTTCATTATTGAACAAGTATGTCCTAGTTATTCAAATAGGCCTGCATATACTTTATTCCCTTCATTCTTTCATCTATTCAGAAAATATCAATTAAACAAGTTGCAGGCTTTGGATTTGATGCTGAGGACATAATGGCAAATAAGACAGAACCACTGGCCATGGGAATCTCGTAATCTAGTGGCTGAGGCAGAATCATGAACATGAGGTCTCTCAACCGCAGCACCACTGACCTGTGGGACCAGATCTTTCTTTGTGGAAGGCTGTCTTGTGTACTGTAGGATGTTTAGCAGCATCCCTGACCTGTAGCCCCTGGATGACAGTAGCATAGCCCCAGCTGTGACAACCAAAATGTTTCCAGACATGGCTAAATGTCCCCTTTGGAGTAAGATTGTCCCTGGCTGAGAGCCACGGTTATAAGCCAACGTGCCAGGTTCAGTAATAACACGCAGTCTAAGGTTAGATGATGAGAAAAGATCTGAGAAGCCTATGTAGTAAGAAGGTGGAATTAGGGCCAAATCTTAAGGGATATACATCGATTAGCCAGTTTTACATTTTTCCAGAAAATTCCAAGTAAGGGAAATATCCTACACAAAGGCACAGGGGTGAGATTCTGCATAATTAATCTGCAAATAGGAGAGAAGAATAACAAAACATAGTTATTTTGAAAGCTATAATTTAAAAACAGCAAATGGCAATGAGTGTAGAGAATGCCAGCTGGTGGATACATTGGGTGTCATGTCAGAGCAATGGACTTTCTCTTATAAAAAATGAGCAACTACTGCAGTATGGGGGTGGGGGGATTTGAAGAGATGCATTTTGTATCTACGTTCGAAGATAGGATCTATAAAGAAAAACGTCACGCCTCTGTGTTGTATGTTTTCAACTTTTTTAAATATGACACACAGGAGAATAATCATATACGTTCACCAAAATTAACCGACTGAATAATAATACTGACAACAACATTAAGAGCTGACATATTGCATCCTCACTGTGTGCAGCACTCCTCTAAATCGACGACTTTTAACCTTTTCCATCTCATGGCACACAAAAGCTAATGGCAAATTCTGCCGGACACCAGTGTGCATGGCACACCAGTTGAAAATCGCTGTTCTCAATGTAGACATGAATGATTGCCCTGGAGCGCATATCTGTGGTGGGAAGAATTCTGGAGGCAAGGACATTATTAGGATGTATTGAATTATTACACATTTTAAAAATAATTAGTAGGTAAGAGCAACACCAACAAATGCTATGGCTAAGGGATACCCAAGTGACATCCATCCAGCCACTTGGTGTCAAAACTCATGCAAAACCTCATCCTAATTTATTATCCAGTGCTCTTTTTAATACTACCCTGCCACTCTTAAACCACAGTTTCCTTCTGTAAAGCTCCAAATTCCTCATTTCTCAGCAAACATCAAGACCTACCTTGTCTTCTGTACTTAAATTCTATGAAGAGCAAATGAGATAACCTGCAGAAGTTAACTTAGAAATATAAATGATTATTAAGACCTCGGGAGAAGATGTACAAGGAAATATATGTTCTTCCTCAATGTGGCATACATTTATTTATATCCTGCCAATCCCTGCATAAATTAGTTTATTGATTGGCATTCAGTGTAAATAGATGGAATTGAGATATCACCCGAGGAAATACAGAGTGCACCTGAACATACGAAAAAGCAAGAGTCTGCTAGCAAATGTTTTACACATTGGAATTATCTTTTGCTTTTCCTCCCCAAAACAAATGCACATATCTATAAGTAAGAAATGTGAAGGTTTTGTAAAGTTTGTGAAAATACAAAGATCTTTATCCTCAACAAAAATTAAATAGTTGAAACTTACTCTGTGGAGTTTCAAAAGAATTTAGTGCACATGGCATTTAGAAGTGGGTCAAGCATGTATAGATTTTATATCAAAAAATTTCATGCTACTAGTAACTATGTTGTGACCAGGGATTTTGTCCTTTGTCTGTTTACAGATTTTATGTCTGCTTTTCAGATGAAAAACTTTAATGATGGAAGTGCACAATGAGCCAATGATGTCCCTCTTCAATTTCATTCTATTTTATGGTTCATTTCAGTTCTCCAATTTGTAAAGGATATTTTGAATCTTATTTCTATACTATGGACTGTATATCCTCACATCCAACATGGTGCCATGTATTTTAATGAGAAACATCCCCAATGCTTTCCTTTAAATCACTGATATCTATTTCAAAATAACACTTGCTCCCTGCAGGGAATTTTGGTTTTTGTTTTACTTTGTTTTGTTTTTCACTCTGTTGACAAGTATCTGAATGACAGCTTATTGAAGAGTTGCCTCATATAGTGCTACATAGTGCTAGAAACTGACCAATCATTTCTGCAGAATAAATTAGTTTTGCTTCTCATCACTTCTCTACCACTATATCTAATTAGTTCCAACATTCTCAATAACAAAGAATTCATTTTAACTAAAGAAGAAGCCTGTGTTTGAGAATAAATTCAGTTGTTTACGTTACTGAGTGTGAATGGAAGTTCTCTCATTGGCAATATATTTGTACATCCCAGGTTTCATCCATGCAAACTCCCATGAGCCTGGAGTCTCTGTGGGCATCTGCCTGAAATATATCCATCTCTATGTATTCTAGTAATATTTTTGTTATTAAAATTTATTAATCTTATTTCTTTGCTTAGCTATTAATTTATGTAGAGTGAAATACAATTTTTCAGAGTAGTCATTACCAATGTTCTGCCTTGAAAATATGAAGCATTTATAGAATATCTGAATTTAAGGAAGAATGAACAACTTCCTTTTGAACATAGAAAGGATTCCTTTTTTAATCCTTGCCTCTAGGATTCTCTCCATTATTCAGGTAAACATTTAGGGGAGAACCCCACACAGTGAGGATACAATAAGTGCCAGTACCTAATGTTGTTATTGTTAATATTATTATCCACATGTATGGATATTATTGAACACATGTATGATTATTCTGCTCTGTGTCATATTTAAAAATGAGGAAAATATACAGCACACAGTCACACTAGGCATGACTTTTTTCACTACACCACTACAATTTGAAACTGTCAAAAGTATACTCCCTTGCAACTCCAAGATCTGATACATACTGAAATTTCATTAGCCTTTAATTAAATAAATATTACAACATGTGCACAATAAATGAGAATTTGGGCACAGTTTGGCAAACCATTCTTTTGGTTTACAATTCATTGTTTATTTATAGTCCTCCTCCTACAAATTATACAGGGTGTCCCCAAAAAATCTTTACACACTTTAACAGCTGATAACTCAATTTTCACTTCTTTTCAGGTTTAACTGATTTGAAATAATGGGTGAAGTCAGACTAAGCTTTGAACAAAGAAAATTTATCCACAGACTTCTTTATGGGGATACATAAAAGGTAAAGTTTACGGTACAAAACCGGCAACAGTTGATGAATTAAGGGCGCACAGATACTGAACGAAATGATTCTTGATGTTCGCTGTTCCATTGCTTCAAGTTATCAACTGAGCCTGGACCAGAATGGTCATCAGTTTGAAAACAGGCATTGACAAAAATAATTAATCATTTCTGTAGATTTTTTTAAATTTTGAAAATGAACTGTATGTTAATAAACACTGACTTGATAATCAAAGTACACATACATTTTTTGGGACACCCTGTATCAATCATGTTTTTACTTTCTGCATTTCCTGACACTTGGACATCGTGGGCCTTGCTGACATTGGTAGAGACTGTCCCTCCCAGCGTTGACTAATTCCTGGAGAGAGCAAACTCCACCAGAAGTGCCTTTCATCTGCAAACCAGAGCCAAGCCCACACTCCAACCACGTCCCCTGCCCTAACACCCCCAGCACCAGGCACCAGACAGCGAGGGGCAGCCGTCCACCCCAGAGCCTGCTAACATTATTCAAACTAGCCAATCCTAACACTGCCTACCCTGCCTCGCCTCTTCTTTCCCACAGAAACCACAATGAAGGCTCTAGTCCACATTTTCACAACTCCCTCTGCCTCCTGACCCTGGTGCTCCCCTGTGTCACGCTGTGCCCTCTGCTCAAGCCATCTATTCAGTGGTAATTGTCCCCTGACCTGTTGGCCTCACGTTATCTGACTAATAATAAAAGCTATGCTAAAAAAACAAAACAAAAAACACCACAATTAAATTTGACATTAACTTTTTCCCCCTGGGACAAGATAAGATGTGCCTTTTCACAAGATAAATTCAAGCTTTTAGTTTGGGGCGGGGGTGAAAGTTCAATTTTATATTTCTGATAATTTGAAATACATATATTCCTAATTACATATTATATACAAGGTGGGGTAAAAATAGGTCTACAAAACACAGTATGCAAAACACAGTTTATTCTTGTATTATTATCTATTAACTACTGTGTTATTTTCCATTCCAACAACTGTAAACCTACTTTTGCCCCACCTTGTTTATTACATAGACATTCCATATAGATATATGTGGATTTTGTCTCTGCCATATCTTAATTTTTTTCCTCTTCCTATTTTATTTTTTGTCCTAAAATCTTTTAAAATATTTCTATGTTTTCTTTATGGACTTTGTCTAGTGAGATTTTGATTATGGAAATTATCTCGGTGACCTCTCCTTCCTCCCTGGGAAAATTTTTATGGTGTATATTCTTTTTCTTCCTATATTTTAATTCCTTTCTTCTTTAATTGGTGGTGGGGGGGCGGGCGACTGTGCTGCTCAGATCTCACGCTGGCTCTTTTCTGATTGGTTCTACCAGAGCATCTCTCATCCCCATACCTCCTGGAGGCCTCCATAACAAATTGGGTATGCTACATGAAACACTCTCATCAAAACTGCTATTTCTCCTGACTTTGGGCTATATCTCCCTTTCATTTTAGTATCCACGTTGCCAGTGTGCTCACAACGAATGTCGGTATATTAACTTTTGAGCTGTTGACTGTTGTTTACCTCCCCACCTTCCTTAGCCAAGCACCCCCCTGAGCGTGTGGGCTAGGTTGTAAATTACAGAAACGTGCTCTAGCCCAGCTTTTCCTTCCTCAGCATCTCCTCAGCCATCCCCAGATGCTGCCTGTTCACATTCCTATATTCTATCTCTGCACAAACCAAGTAGTTATCTTGGACTCGGCCACAGGAGAGCGGGAGACTCTCCAACTCCCAGACATCTTGAAAGGAATGTTTTGGTCCCTCCTACCGCCATCACTTGCCTCATATTTTACAATGTTCGATGTATCTTCTTCCCAGCGTTGGGATGTGGCCATTTCCTTGCTTCCATTAAAGTTGGTTTCTTTTTTTCCCTTTTTTCTTGCTAGAGCCAGAGAAAAGGAGGAAATTCCCTTTTCTCTGCCTTCCTTAACCATATTTTTTTTATTAGGCAGGAGGAATATGTAAAAGCAATTATAGCAAGATTCATGTTCAAAAACTACAGTTAATATTGGTAAATGAATGACTTATCCTAAATGCTGACACACACATGATATAAAAGAACAAAAGTAACTTCCATATGCAGGCAGCATGACTTTAGCAGCTTTTTTTAAAATCTCATTTGATTTTCACAACAACCTTGTGAATCAGGTAAATCAGGAGTTATTATCTACGTACGGTAAATGAATAAACTGAGCCTGAAAGAAAATGTGTAATGTGCTCTAGTGAGGATTAAAATACTAATAATTCATATTCTAGTGCCATTTCTTCCAAATATCTCTGCTTCTTAGAATTTACATTATGCACTAAATGCAGGAGGGGATATGTTATTAACAGATACTTGACTTCTAAGGGAAATAAAAGAGCAGAATCGTTGCATCTTAATTAGGATTCTCCTGGAAAAAAGTGACAGCATCCCAATTCAAACCAGCTGAAAAGAGATGTAGTCGACTGAATAATGTGTCCCCAAGGATGTGCGTATCTAAGTCCTGAGGCCCTGTCACTATGTTACCTTACATGGCAAAGGGGACATTGAAGATGTGATTAAGGGAAGGGCCCGGACCTGGGGAAATTATCCTGGATTAAATGGGTGGGCCCCCATACCACAATGATCCTTAGAAGAAGGATGCAGGAAGGTTAGAACCAGGGCAGGTGGTGTGATGTTGGGAGCAGAGAGAAAGCCCTTGAAGATGCTGCCTGACTAACTTGGAAGATGGAGGAGGGGGCCATGAGCCAGGAATGCAGGCGGCCTCCAGAAGCTGGAAAAGGAAAGGAAACACTCTCCCTCACATCCTCCAGAATGAATGCAGCTCTGCTGATTTTTAAGCCATTTGAGACCAATTTTAGACTTTTGACCTCCAGAACTATAAGAAAATAAGTCTGTGTTGTTTTAAACCACTCAATTTGTGATCGTATGTTACAGCAGAAATAGGGAACTAATACAGTAGGGAATTTACCAGAGCACACCCCTTGAAAGCCCAAGGCCCGGATGTGGCAGGAGGCGTGGCTGTATTCCTTGGATCCCCAAATGTCTACTTCACTTTACTCCCATGACCATCTCTGTGTATCTGGGAGATGCACCTGGCACCTTCGGGCTCCCATAATCCCACAGCAGTCTCTTTAAGACAACGGCTGATTCTTTTGTGTCCAGCTACATGTCAGTCAATGTGTCCTGGGGTGGCATGTCCTGATTTACCCACTTAAGATCAGGCGCCCACAGGGACAGCCCACCGGATGGACAGCCCCACCTAGCTCACATACGGGTTCCCATAAGGAACAAATTGTAAGTGCATTTGAGATCCCAGAAGTGGTAACTAAATACCTAAAGCCACAGGATCATCTTATTGACCACCCCCAACACATTTACTATATACTCATGATGGGAAAACTAAGAAGCCATAATGAACACTCCCACTGCCAACAGGAAGAAAGGAAAAACAACGCAGTGAGCTCGCTGTTTCATTGCTTACAACACCTTCTGGGGACAGTGAAACAGGTAGCGTCATTCCACTCTGGCCCTGCTCCCAGGGACGAAGGCGCTTGGCCCTGTTCTGACCATACATGCAAAGAACCGAGCTCCATCATTTTAGTCTTCTACATATTAAAATGCCACGAAAGCCAAGGGTGGACTTTAGGATGGGATTCATTCTAGATGGCCGTTTTTCCAAAATGGGTTTTTCTAATACTAAAATTCTCTTTGGTTGATTTGTGGTGTTTTATGTCCTTGGTCTATAAGTCCACATCTAAAAGCTGGATCCAGATTTTTCTATCTCTCAGAAACAGCTCTGCCTGTGCCCTAGCCCCTCAGAACAATGGGCTGGTTTGATTGGCTTTTATAAAGTGGGCAACTGTTACTCTAGTCAAATAATGAGTCCACATCAGAGGGTAGGTATGTCAGAAGAGCCTGTGAAACCAGGTTTTGGTAAAAAATTACCTTAAGAGCTGTATATAATCTTATTTCTTTTGTTTAGCTGAATGTTTCTCCCCTGTCTTTGTTCTCATTCGTGAGCATTTGTCTTAAAGAAAAATCATATTACTAAATTCTACAGGTGATCTTTCAATTAAAGGTTGAACCATTTCTAAAACTATTTTACCCTATTAATTTTAATAGTAATTGTTATCCCATTCTGAGGCTGATAGAGTATCAAGTTTTACCGGACACTGCTACGTCTCCTCAGCAGCAAACATCATAGCAAATTGCTTTTGTCTGTTTTTATCAATTGACTTCAAAAATAAGTCTATTAGGGGAATTTGCAAGAATGACACAATGGAGTGTAGCAAAATGGTACCTTATTTAGAGGAAACTCAGGTTAAATTCACACAGGCGGCTTTTTTGGTCTCTTTCAAGCATACTATTGAGCTGACCCTTGAGCAAATGTTTAGAAATAGTGAGAAAATGCTCTGGCAAATGACAGAAACTTCTGAAGAAGATAAACCATAACATACCTAAAACATTTTGGAATTATTCTTCATATGTCAACATGTATAATTAAATTATCCTAATTTGTATCAGCAAGTGATTCTGATAAAAGTTCATGATGAGTTGCAAGTTTCATAATATTAGACAGACATATTAATTATATTGAAAATGTTAGACTCACTTTTTTTAAAAAATATATTTTATTGATTTTTTACAGAGAGGAAGAGAGAGGGATAGAGAGTTAGAAACATCGATGAGAGAGAAACATCGATCAGCTGCCTCTTGCACACCCCCTACTGGGGATGTGCCCTCAACCAAGGTACATGCCCTTGACCGGAATCGAACCTGGGACCCTTGAGTCCGCAGGCCGACGCTCTATCCACTGAGCCAAACCGGTTTCGGCTAGACTCACTTTTTAAAACTCAAAACTCTGTTTAAATTGAGAGGCTTTTTTAGAGTTACTACACATTGGCTGTCTTGTTTTAGGTCTCAATCTCTCTTTTTCTTGCATTGTACATGGGGATCAATTTCATGTCCTTTAAAGGAAAAAAGATGAAATTATTTTGCAGTGATTAAGAATCTATGCTAATAACATCAACACTTTTCTTAATTATCAAGATGCTTCTTTAATCTTTGAACACTTACCGGTATTTATTCTTCATAGTTCTGAGTGGAAGACAGTAAAATAAAAATAAAAGAGTGATTGCAGTAGAATGATAAAGACTGGAGTGTGTGTGTGTGTGTGTGTGTGTGTGTGTGTGTGTGTGTTCTCTCATGCGTGCATTCAACAGACAATCAGAAAACATATGTTTTAGTTCTGCTGGCCAGTGCCTGTTCTTTAACTGGTCACACATTTGACCAAAGTGTTTCAGAACAGAGAATATACTGCAAATCAGAATATCACCAAAGTATGGAAGATGCTATTTTTATTTCACTGATGCATCCCATCCACTGTTATGTTGTGCATACAGACCATTCCAGCACATTTTATGGTCTGTGACAAAATGTAATAGACATTCTGGCCATCCGCCAGGTAAAATGCCTCCGATGAGCATCAGCAAGAATAGGTTTCTGGATTTCATGCAATTAATGATTTGAGTCTCAATCAAAGATAATAATCTACTAATTATCCTTTCACTTTGGGGATCTAAAATAAAATAATTTCGTTAAATCCAAAAAGGTTACAAAAATATATTCTCATGTGCCCTGCCTTTTTATAAACAGAAAAACTGTGTTTTGTTTATTGGCTACTAATGAGGCCCTCATGACCTCAACACTTACCTAGAAAACATACTGTGGACCAGAGAGCGACCTGTGAACGCACTGTAGGACACATCCCTCATCCTCGGGATCTCTTCCTAGCACCATCACTGACCTGTGAGTTAGAGGAAAAGGTAGATTATCAGTTCAAAACCATCACAGTATGAGAAAACCCATATTTGGTGGTGGCTATTTTTTGTGTGTCAACGTAGCACACAAAAGCCATTTATGGTTCCGTATTTAGATTTGGACCTTGGGAATTTTTACCATTTGCCCCAGGAAGAACTCTCATGAGTCCCCACTGCTTTCATCCCATGACACAGACTTCCCCTCACCTGGGAACAAAGACAGACAAGCTTGACTATATCCACATGAGTCACAACCACACATAGCTGTGTTTTCTTGCCTGATGTAACAAAATAGAAAGAGAACTGAAAACGGGATATGTTTAGAGAAACAACAGACTGAAGCATTTCACATCCAGGCAAATTATGCTTTTGTTTTCACAGGACTCTCCAGAGCCTACCCTTGACAAATGAAGAAGGCGGCATTTCCTAAAAATAAGCACTGCTCCTGAGATTCCTCTGCTGAAGTACAGCACACAGCAGGCCGTTCATTCTCTTCCTGAACTCTCAGAGGTCATCTGCGAGGCAAGAGCACAGAAGGCAGCCTAGTTCCTTTTCCCATTTAGTCTCCTTCCCTACTCAGAAAACTGAACTATTTACATTCCTACGCGCCTTCACACAAGGAAGACGTGCTCTGTGTGCTGTTAATGCAACAAAAGAAGAGTTGATAGAGATGGACACGGAGAAAATACACACCCAAATCCATGGAGACAGGTGGATTTTCCAACCAGTATACTGCTATAAAGGAAGAAACCCAAGAATGAAAGAAGTTAGGGAACCCCAACCAGGGTAGAGAGGAGAGAAAGTCATAGCGCCCCCTTGTGGAAGGTTAACTCTATGCACTTTGCATGTGTTAAATCATTCAAGCCTCATACTCATTCAAGTCCATGCGCTTAGATCTTTTAAAAAAAAAAAAAAATCTCCATTTTACAGGTGAGGAAACTAAAGAACAGAGAGTTGAGTAAAGAATATAAGCTAGTGGACGATGGAGTCCAGATCTGACTGGAGGCAGCCTGACTCTGAAGCTCCAAATTTTAAGCTGGACACTATCCCCTCTCTGCTTCTGCAGTACAAGGGATGGCATCAGGCTCCGCGGCGGTGGCTTGGGAAACGGAGAGCTGCTTTTTGTCTACAAGCTATTTAGGTAGAGGCTAGGAAGAAACATTTTCCTATGTCTATGTCCTGGTTAAATGGGCCATAACTGAACAGCAGATCCAAGGAAAACCATAAGTTCTCCCAAGGAATTATTTAATGCCACTTTCAATCAGCAAGAAACACTGGTAAATATTAAACAGGAGGTATTGATTTCACTCTGTGGGATCTGGGCACAATTTCCTGGAGCATGTGTTTTTCACATTTGGAGCCCTAAAATATTTCTTTCAAAACACTGACAGAACTATAGTCCAATGTGGGTATCTCATAAATAATGTGATATCGAATGGTTTATTTGGGGGGCAGGAGGTTGAGTGATTTTTGAGATTCTACAATGAACAGGGCATTTGATTAGGTACTGAAATGGGTTGACTTCAAGGGAAGACATGTTCATGAAGTAAATATAAGACAAAGTAAATTTAACAAGAAAAATAAGTTTAATTTTTAAAATTTGTGACATTATGTACAGTGAAAACACATCCTCACCTTGAGTCTCCCTCCTTCTTTGCTTTGCTCCCTTAAGATTCACTGATGCGTCCTTTGATGATAGCACAATGCCCTCTGCCCACCCCCTGCCCCAGGCTCTGCTTTCTGGGGAACCCAGAAGACACAGTAAAAGAGCAATTTGTTATAGGCCATGCAGAAACAGAATGAGTAAGAAGCAAAAGAGAAAAAACAAGCAAGAAATGAAATTCTGTTTTGAAAGACGAAATACTAGGAAAGGGAAACTTAGTCCAGCTGAAGGAGTTGAGAGGAACTATTTTAATCACTCTGAGCAGTGATAAGACTCTGAAGAGCCAGTCATCGTAGACTGACGCTTCCTCTGTTGTAAATCTATTTTACCGAAAAGCTCTTGAAAGACAAAACTCATTAGAGAGTTAAGGCAAACGGTTCTCCTCCAAAATGTCTACTGTTCACTTTTATTACTGTTGTTCCTGCCAGCAGCGCTGAGAACGCTGCGTCACTCCAGGAGCAAATGGGTGGATCAGTGTCTTTCCCCAGAGATAAATGAAGCAACAATGTGGTAAAAAGCTCTTGGTTTCGGGAGGTGAACAGTTGGATCTTTAATTACAAAGGACTAAAATCCATTACAACACAACGGGGAGCGTGTTTAATTTGCAGAAAGAGAGAAATCGCTGTTTTTTGTGACTTAAATGACCTTAATACAAAAACCCAACAACAGTCCCCACTTCTGAAGGGCGACTACAGCCTCTACCCTAAACGCACAGATGGGGGACAGGGAAGAATGGGGAGATGGGGCAAGGAGAGGGGCGGGGGGTGGGGGAGAGAGACCAGGAATTGCTTCCTCCTCAAAACTGAATGAGAAAAGGATGACAGAATCTTACGCTATCTACCTGATTTACTATCCTGAGTTCAGCTTTATGGTTCAGTGAAGTCCTCAACCCTTTGACTTGCTTGTACAAAAGAGAGCTACATTAGAAAACAAGTGGGTATTGTATGGAATTTGTGATTTTTAACTTTGCTTCCTTTTAAAAATGTGCCACAACTCTGTTTTGTTTTGTTTTTGAAAGCAAGAAGCTTTTATCTTATTCAAGTAGTTTGCAGAGTCCCCTATCTTATTAGCAACACAAAGAATGCTCTGAAAACGTCATAATCCCTTTCCTCCAAGTTCTGAACACTTCTCTGTAGAAAGTCCCTGCTAAATGCAATGAAAGCCTTAGCCTCGTCAAGGTCTAGCCTCTTCGCTGAACAAACAGAAACATGCTCTTCATGAGCTCCTTATTCAAAACGGCTGTTAAGTAACTGAAAGAATCCAAAATGGTACTTGGCTTTATGAGATCACTGGGAGGTAGGGACAATCATTTCTAACTCTCGGCTGTTTCCTTGCACAGAGAAAGTGGAGAGAAATCAATTAATTTAACCATCAGCCCTACGCCAACTTCTCATTCACTTTTCCTCCAGGAAAGGGAGTGATAAAACTTAGTGAGGGTGCCCCCTGCTGCCCTCCCGCTGCTGGGTACAGACTGTGCACAGAGAGCCCTTCCTGCTCTTTGTGAGTTCCCTGGAGTTTCACTGTAACTTGATCCAAGGAGGACCCCCGTACCCTCTCTAATTTTCTTTATCTGCAAGGGGTTCTCCCTGGAATTGCCTCTCTCCTCTTTCAAGGAAATTCTGATCTCAAATATGCTCAAATTTATTTTAGGGACAAATCTAAAAACTACTTTTAAATGATGATTCCAAAACATGTTTTTGTTAAACATCTCCAAAGAAATCATTAAGTTTGCCCACCTTGTTTAATTTACAATTCTAAACAAAGTATTTGAACTCCACATTGCCAAAGTCCATGGAATTGACATGTGTGCTTCTAAAAAGGGGGAAGAACACACAAAACTCTTAGACAAATGTTCATAGCAGCTTTATTTGGGATAGCCAAAGACTGAAAACAAACCACATGTGTTTTAATGGATAAATGGTCAAATAAATGGTGGTACCTCTATTATTCTTTTTTGGAGTTACAATTGCAAATGGAATGGTGGAATTCTTTCTTTACCCTATTAAAGTGAACTGTCATTCAAATGTGTAAGGCAGAGTTATCTCTACTTTCAGATGACACTACCGAGAAACAGGCACCTGACTTTTATTTTCAGAAATGTTAAAATGGGAGAGGTAGGTCATTGTAAGTCCACAATTTATCTCAGGTAGCCGCCTTGAACATTATTGAGACAGGTTATTTTTAATTACAAGAATGAGGGTTGATTTTAAGAAAATTTATTTTAATTCCGAGTGTCCAAAATCCTGTTTCTGAAACTCAAGTAAAAGCAACCTTTTATACTTAAAAGCTCATCCAAGATTATGTACTGAGTCTTTAATATTCAAAATAATCATTCAATTAGTGATTCCTACTTCTTTTATCTAGTTGTGGCAACTATTCCCCTAATTAACTAGTAGGAAGGACAGAACTAATCCCAGATCAATTATCATGATTTAAGTACTTTAATCACTGTCTGGGAACAGATACTCTGTAACAAAACTCACTATGACCTGATTTCAAATAAGAAACAAACAACAGATAATTTAGACAACATTCTAAACAGATAAATAGACCTATTAAAAGTTTAGGAATAAGACTCAAAATAAACAAAAATAAGAAAGAATGAGGAAAATATTCATATTTATATGAAAGAAGACTTATATTATTTGTGCACCAATACTGAGACATTCTAGATAATAGTCTCAATTTTGAAACAGTGCCTACTCTCCTTGTCTAGAAGTTAATTTTTCATTTCAATTGCTAAATTCCTTCTGTGTTTAATATTTGTGTCTCTCTGGAATTGTTATTGTTGCAACCTGCAGCAATAATTTTCTCCAATGTAGTTCTCGGGGTTTCCATCTTATTCATCTTGTCAGTTTCCTCTTAGCTGATTCTTTTACCTACTGGTCAATCCGAATGGAACAGGCCCTGAGACCCACCACATGCCTTTGCCAATTGACAGATGAATCTGCAACTCTCATTTCAAAAGCTACAGTTTACAAAATCTGATGATTCTTTGAGGTAGACACAAAGATAAATTACCTCACGTCATAAGTTAATTGATTTCATTTCATCTTTAATGTTCACAAAAATACATATTTTATCCCTTGCTTATGACAAACTTAATAACCAAGAATGCTATAGATCTATAAGTGCATTCAATATGGTGGCCACATATGGCTACTGAGGGCTTGAAATGTGGCTAATTTGAACTTCTTCTATATTCTTTAGGTGGAAACTGGTATTATTGATTTCAGACTACTTAATAATATTCATATTTATCTTATAACTAGAGGCCCTGTGCACGAAATTCGTGCGCGGAGGGGGGTTGTCCCTCAGCCCAGCCTGTACCCTTTCCAATATGGGACCCCTCAAGGGATGTCCGATGGGCAGTCGGACATTCCTCTCACAATCCAGGACTGCTGGCTCCCAACTGCTTGCCTGCCTGCCTTCCTGATTGCCCCTAACCGCTTCTGCCTGCCAGCCTGATCACCCCCTAACCACTCTGCTGCCAGCCTGTTTGCCCCCAACTTCCCTCCTCTGCCGACCTGGTCACCCCTAACTGCCCTCTCCTGCAGGGTTGATCACCTCCAACTGCCCTCCCTTGCAGGCCTAGTCCTTCTCAACTGCCCTCCCTTGCAGGCTGGATGCCTCCCAACTGCCCTCTCCTGCTGGCCATCTTGTGGTGGCCATCTTGTGTCCACATGGGGGCAGGATCTTTGACCACATGGGGGCAGCTATATTGTGTGTTGCAGTGATGATCAATCTGTATATTACTCTTTTATTAGATAGGATAGAGGCCTAGTACAGGGGTGGGGGCCAGCTGGTTTGCCCTGAAGGGCATCCCAAATCAGGTGGGGGTTCCCTTGGGGCGTGGGGCGACCTGAGCGAGGGGCTTGTGGTGGTTTGCAGGCCGGCCACGCCCCCTGGCAACCCAAGCGGAGGCCCTGGTATCTGGAATTTATTTTCCTTCTACAATTGAAAATTTGTAGCCTGGAGCGGAGCCAAGCCTGGGGCTCCCTCCAGGCCGGCAGCCATTTCTGTTGGGGTTATAATTGAAACTTTGTTGCCTTAAGCGGGTGGGCCCAGCCAGGGTGTGCAGAAAGCTTTGCTTCCCCTGTTTCCGGCGGCAACCCTGGCCTGCTCTCTCAAGCTCCATTCTGCCGCCATTTGTTTGAATTTGTTTACCTTCTATAATTGAAACTTTGTAGCTTGAGTGGAAGCTTAGGCCTGGCAAGGGCAGGCGGAAAGCTTGGCTTCCTCTGTTACCTAGGAAACCTTGCTCTCTGTGGCTATAGCCATCTTGGTTTGGGTTAATTTGCATGCTCGCTCTGATTGGATGGTGGGTGTGGCTTGTGGGCATGGCTTGTGGGTATGTCGGAGGTGTGGTCAATTTGCATATTTGTCTATTATTAGGTAGGATTTTTCCTGAAAACCCTGTTTTAGGTTCATTATACAAAATAGGATATTGCCCTGTGTCATAAATTTTGTTTTAATCCTGTAGAGAGACACTGAATTAATTATTGGATGAAATATTTCCACTAGAAGATCATTGATCTGAAATAAGATAACTCAACTACTTTTTCTGGTGCAAGCTGTGGCCAAGCAAAATTAATTCTAAGATTCTCTATTCATGAATGGGAAAGCTTTAAGAACGTCACTTAAAAAAAAGGTATAAAAATAAGTGAATATATTCTTTCTCAAGACATCATCAAATAGATTTGATATCAAATTCCCTATTTTCCTTTCATTTTAGTATTTCACTTTTAATTTTATCAGTATACATGTTTTCTGTAATGTACTTTTAGAAATTACATATTAAAACAGCTGTCATTTTGAAAAATTCCATGTACATACAATGTTTCCAAGTAAGATAATTTTTCAATTCAGAATGTTCCCTAAAGAAAAAGATTCAATGTATTCTTAGTATATTTTCTTTCTTTATGGAAAAGATACTTTAACGGATATATTTTTGTTTTGTTTTTTTACTTTCAGACATTCAGGATCTTATGCATAATCATACATTCTGAATCTAAAAAACATAAACTAAAATCCTTCTTGTAATCATATTGTAATTGGTTTTTATAATTTTTCCCTATTTATTGTTTATGCTGTGATCCCTATTTCAGTTGGAATCAAAATTCCATTAACAGTTTACTATTTATATTATTTTCTTACTTACACATTGCTACAATATATAGCACAGGTAAGTTTTCTTCATTACTCTCACCTTGAGTCTCTCTATGAAAGATAAATAACAAAGGGAAGGAGTCTTGCTATCCATTAAACTGCTATTCTCCTCTAGGTGCCATATACAGTACTTTTTAAATACTGACTCAAAACCCCATTCAAATTATTATTGCTACTGTTTTACTAATGATGAGACTGCGACTCAAAGTCGAAAAAGGACTTCCTTAAGCTGATACAGTTGATAAATGGCAGGCCTGGGAATATTCAGTAAATGTTTAATATTGTTTTACCCATACACAGAGTTCATTTTCCCAACTTTTATAAAAATCCCATTTCCTAAAATATTTTCTCTGTTTTGTGTATCCTTACCAACTAAGACAAGTGAATGATTTTCATTTTTAGTTTCTACAATGACTATTGGTGCTTAAATATGTTACATTTTTTATGTACATAATTCAAACCCTTTGTCCTAGACATTAATATTATACTCTGTTCCCTCTAACTGCCTATTCTTTACAATATACCTTAAGAACTTATGTTATTAAGGTTTCAAAACTTCAATTTAGTTCATCTTTATCAACTTCCCCCATGTCTTCCTTGGTCTGCTGTACACAAAGAATATCCTTTCCCCATTCAGGGATTCAAAGATCAGTGGTAATCAATAAGGAATTCACAACAGGAACTGGCCGATGAGCCAAACTCCCTACCTCCCTCCCATGCCCACCCACAATTTGCCGTAGGCAGTGAGGGGTACTTCCCAGCTGACCAGAGAATGGATATGAGGATATGGGACTAGGAAAATGACTTCATTTTTAACTAATTAAAAATGTTAAAAGAAGAAAGAGCAAATGAACACAACTAATCATATAAGTAGTTATTGAAGTAACCCTATTCTTCAATATCTCTAATTACTAGGATAGGAATGCAATTTAATATACATTGACCTCCTACTGGGTTCTAAATATTTGTACATAAATTTAATTCTTATAACAAATATATGATAGATATTAATATTGTCTTTTTATAAAAAATAAAGAGAATTTTTCATTCATTTCAAGTGACCTATTAATTTCATATAGATATTAAATGGTGGAGACAGGTCCAATCGGGTCAAGATATTTACTCACATACCATGTGACAATTCATTACTTAACTCTTATGCAATTAAACTTGAAAACTTTGATGAAATGGATGATTGCTGAGTAAAATATAATTACACATATAATATTTAATAATATAATGAAGCCCAACTGACTCCATCAAAAATATACACTTTAAACAAGTTAGCAAGTAATAAATGGAAAAAAGCTACCAAATCACTCCCTACTTAAACACACACACACACACACACACACACACACGAACACAAAGATAATTTCATGGACTTTGTAACTTGCAAAAGTCACTTAATACAATCTATACTTTCTAAATATTGAGAGCAAAGAATATTCTGAAGATGACAGAGGAAAGGAAAATTTAACATAAGTCTGAAATTAGACTATACTTAAATGTGATAAATATTAGATTAAATAATGATTAAAATAAAAAGATGATAAATTCTGCCCCTCATTTATTTCTTCATTAATGAAACAACTATTGTTCAATTAACTGGATTAGTCAGGATAACACACTCCAGTTCACATCACAGTTTGATGTGCAGAGGCTGGCTAGCCCTTCCCCTCCCATATGGTTTCTCAGCAGTCCAGTCTTCTTCCATGTTGTGCTCACCTTAAAGGACATGGGCAACAGAAACAGGAGAAAGGAAGAATTTGCATGGGATCACACAACAGAACTCAGGGCCAAGGCCTAGAAAATGCACCCACTGTGCAAAACTAGTCCCCATGATCCCAATCTACCCCCAAAGGAGACCGGGACATGTTGCTCTTCCCACATGTCTAGAAACAGGAAATACGATGGGAAGCTATCTTGCCTCGTTCTGCCATAGTCTGCACTTGTCATACCCAAATACCCACTTGACTCTTCCTCACAAGCATGGCAAACACTCATGTTCTCTCCAAACGAGACCATAAAGCCATCCAGTCCCAGGATTCAGCTCCTATCCAGGTGATGCACGATCTTTTCCTGCTTGTAAAGCAGCCAATCCATTCCTGAGCTCATGTTTTCCTTATAAGACTTAGCCAATATGCATTACTAAGGTTCTCTTTCCAAGTCCTGCTCTGAGAGCTCATTAGGAACACAGTCTGCTTTCCAAGTGTTCCCCAGAAACAATTACTTTATCTAACAACTTTTTGATACTGTGCCATCCCATGATTAAGTAATGTTACAAAAAAGAAAAAGAAAAATCATGATGATATTCATGGATAAGGATGCTGTTGATGGTATGAGTCATTATATAATGCATTGTTCTCTTCGTGATGAATGTCTTTCCAGTGGCAGTATTAAGAATTGAGTTTTTATGACCAAGTTGTTTTTGTCAAAAAGATAGTGTGAATCATTTTTATCCTTGCCTTTGCTACTATATACAATCAGGTAAGTTTGTGATAAACTTTCTAAAATGTAATTTTGAAAGTTGGACATAGAAAATACATAGAGCTTCGGAGAATTAATTCAGCAATTAACTCCCCTAGTTTTAACCTTTTTTCTATCTACATTTTTCCATTGTTCCTTGTTTTTAAAATGGGTATTTGTTTAGTTATATATTTGATCAGTTTTGTATCCTCTGAGCATCAGGATAGAATACAAAAGTAAGCAAGCAAATACAGGAGAATCAAGAATTAAAGTTCACTGTATCTATGAGTCTGTTTCTATTTTGTTAGTTTATTTCACACCTACAAGTGAAATCATATGGTACTTGTCTTTCTCTGACTGGCTTATTTCACTTAGCATACTCATTTATGTGCTAGCAGTCAGAAGGAAGATTGTTGAGGCTGGGTGAAAAAAGTAAAGGGAGTAAGCAAAAAAAAAAATTAAAAAAAATCCTAATATATAAAAGCCCTGGGTCCGCAATGACCAGTAACGACCGGAGGCTCGACTGGATGCCAGGCTAGGGAGCTGAGAGAGCTGGAGCTGTGGGCCCCTGGCCATCCACAGTGGCAGCTGGGAGGAGGGAGCTGTGGGCCCAAACAACCAAAGGACCAGGGCTGCGGAGGCTGAGGAGCCTCGTGGTGAGGCAGAGGAGAGTCACAGGGCGGTGGAGGTGGAGGCAAGGCAGAGGAGCGGGTTAGGGGCTGTTAGCGTGGAGCTTTGAGGGGCTGCTGAGGCGGAGGAGTGTTGGGGGGCAGGCGGTGAGTGTGGAGCTTTGCAGTGCAGGGGCTGTTAGCATGGAGCTTCACGGGGTGGTGGAGGCGGGGCGGGGGCTGTGAGCCTGGAGCTTCTGGGGGCTGCTGAGGCAGAGGAGTGTCACGGGGAGTGGGCAGCAGAGGCCGAGGAGCCTCACAGGGTGGGGGCTGTTAGCGTGGAGGTTCATGGGGCAGGGGCCACAGAGATGGAGGAGTGACCCTGGACAGCGGACATGGCCCTGATTGCAGCTAGGCCTAGGGAATCTGCACGATTTAATCGGGCACAGGGCTACTAGTAATAATAATAATAGACATAGACAATAGTATGTTGATTACTGGAGGGAAAAAAGGGTGGGAGAGGTAGAAAGGGTAAAGGAAGGATAAATGATGGAGGAAGACTTGACCTGGGGTGGTGAACACACAATATGCAAATGATGTATTATAAGACTATATACCTGAAACCTATATAACTGTATTAACCAAAGTTAATTTTTTAAATTTATTAACCCCAATAAACTTTTTTAAAATGTAAAAAAAAGGAATTAAAGTTCATCATGATTTATAAGATCTCCTGTTTTTGAGCCTCTTTCTCCCTGAAATGCTTCAGTTATAGAATATGAGGAAGTATGGAGGGTAAAGGCTCTGAAACCTTGATTGGCTTTTAAAGTAACGTACATGTATTATCTGGGCTAATCTTCTTTTAAAAATGACCTGTGATACAGAAGATATCAATTAGGTTGTTTTTAATTTGCTGATGATTGACAAGGGAAGCCAAGAGGTCTCTCACCTTCTCTCTCAAAGGGACATTAGAACAGCTGCTCACACACAGATTAATGGTCCATATATTCCAGTCTCTTGTTGCTGACCAGCTGATAAGGCACATAATTGTCCTTAACAATTGGGCATAATTTATTCCTGCCTTAGATGGCTGTTACCTTTAGCAATTAAAGCATAGTGACTGATGGGCCCTGTTATGTTATCCTAACAATTTAGCTGAATCTGCCATTCCTACTCATAGTATATAGCATGTCTATACATTGCCAGAAAATTGCATACCAAATAGTTTCATCTCAAGAAATGTTCTTCTATTCTCAAAGAATTCTAGCAAATACCATAAAATATATGTCTACCCATTTTGATGGAATACCCTTTCACTCTAGAGTTAAGGTGCATTTATATACCACTTTTTTTAGAATATATATTTTTGATAGGAAGTTGCCAATCCACATGCACTTGATATGCAAATTCATCAGCACCAGAAAGTGATATCCGGGGAAGCACGAATATATGGAGACATAGATTGCACCCTCTGGAATACTCAACCCCAGAAGTGTTTCAATGGACCATGTATCCTGGATTGCCATTCTGTTATACCAGGGGACAATGCGAATCTTCTTACAGGGGGAATAATGAAATGTTCCTATTAGGATACATTATTTTCACTTCTTGAAAAATTAGGTAGGCAGAAGTAGAGGGATGGTTGCAAAGGAAAGACATGGTTTGTGAGAGATACTAAACTCCTCCACAAAAAAAAACGCACCATCACCATAGCTGTAAGATCTCTTGATGACTCTGGGGATTTCATTATCAGATCCTTTCTCCCCACCTTGAGAATGACTTTTAAAGCTTTCCAATGAGCTAAACTGCCTCTTAGGTCTCAAAAAATCACCAACATCATATTTGTGTCATATAGATTAACTCTTAGCTATTATTCTTAACTTCTCATAGGAATTAATTTCATAAATAAAATATACTTCAAGAAAAAATAATCTTAGTTTGAAATGCAGTAGCTTTCTAATTTTCTATCCCTCTTACCATTAGCAATGAACAATAAAAGAAAAATGAGCAATTCTCACCATTTCAATAAACAGACATCTTTTCTTAATCAAAGTAATTACGTGTAACTCTGAAGGGAACCCCAGGAGATTGTTTAATTGATCATTCTAATAATAATCCTTCATTAAGTCACATGGCAGAGATGGTAAGTGGTCTATACTAAACTACAGGCCAAGTGCACAAAATTCAAGCACTCGGGGGCAGGGGGAGGGAGGGGTCCCTCAGCCCAGCCTGTGCCCTCTCACAGTCTGGGAGTCCTCAGGGAATGTACGACTGATGGCTTAGGCCCACTCTCCGTCAGGAGCAGGTCTAAGCCATCAGTCAGACCTGACATCCTTAGTGCTGCTGCGGAGGCGGGGGAGGCTCCTGCCACTGCTGCTGCGCTCACTAGCCATGAGTCAGGCTTCTGGCTGAGCGGCGTTCATCCTGTGGGAGCACAATGACCACCAGGGGGACAGCTCCTGCGTTGAGTATCTGCCCTCTGGTGGTCAGTGCGCATCATAGCGACCAGTCGTTCTGCCATTCGGTCAATTTGCATATTAGTCTTTTATTATATACGATTATAAGAGCTCCTGGTTTCATTACCTTAAAAAGAATCTACTCTAGTTTATAATTATTCCTTAAAAATTTTCCATTATTTAACTGGCAGTACTCCTGTAGAAATGTAAGAGTAATAGCATATTAATATCAGTCCATTAGTCACATATATAACTCAATCATACTAGTATGTATATACATATGTATGTATTATGTATACTGCATATATATATATATATATATATATGACTAATAGTCTGATGTGGATATATGGAGAGAGAAAATCAATAAATTTCCTATTAGTCATTAATGCTCTAAATAACGCTTCCAGTTCATTTTTACTTTTCTTTGTCTAATTTTTTTATACATCTTTATTGAAGTATCATTTATGTGCCATTAAACATCACCCATCTTGAGTGTACAATTCAATTACTTCTTTTTAATTTACAGAGCTGTGCAACCATCGGCACACTCCAGGTTTAGAACATTTCCATCACCCCAAAAGAGTCCTCATGCACATTAGCATTCGATCCCTCTTTCCACCCCACCCCAGGCAGCCATTAATCTCTGTGTCTATATAGATTTGTCTTTTCTAGACATTCATACAATTGGAATCACATCACAATCCTTTTTAAATAACTTACTTAAATGTTTTGAAGTTTGTTCATGTTTTAGTATTTATCAATGGGTAGTTCATTTTTCTAAGTAAGTAATATCCCATTATATGGATATACCTCATTCTGCTTATCCATTCATCAGCCCATGGAAATTTTGTGTGTTCCCACTTTTTTGTCTATTATGAATACTGCTGCTATGAACATTCATGCACAATTCTTTAGTGAGCATATATTTTCATTTCTGTTGGGTAAATACCTAGATGAAATTTCTGGGGATATATGATATATTTATATTTAACTTTCTAAAAAAGACTGCCAAACTATTTTCCAAAGTAGCTATATAATTTTACATTTCCACTGGTAATGTTTGAGGTTTTGATTTTTCTCCACATGCTTACCAATACTTGTATTATTATAATTTTTTTAATTTTTATTTTATTTACTTTTTCCATCACCCTATACCCTCTTGCACATTCACCTACCCCCCTTGTCCCCACAAGCAACAACCTGTTGTCCATGTCCATAAGTTCATTCTCTTTTTTTCCCCTTTGTTGCTAAATCCCTCCACACCCCCTGCCAGGGATCCCCCACCCCGCCAAAGCTGTCAGCCTGATCTCCATCTATGAGTCTAGTATCTCTATGTTGCTTCTTAGTTCAGTTTGGCTAAGTGAAATAAGCCAGTCAGAGAAAGAGATGTGTTAGTATCTTTTTTTATTATAGCAATTCTAGTGAGTGTGAAGTATTATTCTATTGTGATTTTAATTTTCAATTTCCTAATGGCTAATTATGTTGAACATCTTTTCATGTGTTTATAAGCCATTCATATATCTTCTTTGGTGAAATGTCTATTTATATATTTTGCCAATTTTTAACAGTTTATTGAAATGTTGTTTACATAAGTTAAAGTTCATCCATTAAAAGTGTACAACCCAATGGTTTTGAGTGTATTTATAAAGTTGTGCAATCATCACAGTAATCCAAATTCAAAACATTTCATCATCCCAAAAAGAAAGCTTGCATCCATTAACAAGCTTTTCCCAAAAATTTTAAATTGAGTTGTTTGATTTTTGGATTGTTGAGTTATAAGAGTTCTTTAGATATTCTTGATACAAATCACTTACCAGATATATAATTTACAAATATTTTATCCCAGTGTGCTGTTTGTCGTTTTATTCCTTTTGAAGCACAACGTTTTTTAATTTTGAAGTCTGATTTAGTCATTTATTCCTCCATGCATTCTGCTTTTGGTACAGTATCTGAGGACTCTCTGCCTAATACAAGGTCACAAAGATTATTAAAATGCTTGGCCTTGTGAAAAAAACTATTATGCTATTCTTGTGGAGAAAATTGAATCTCATGGATTTAACTAACTTCCTTAGGGTGTACATATTAATAACTGAACTGGTACATTTGCCTTTCCATTTTAAAAATGCATTAATAGGAAATCTCTTACCTTAAACTTGTTTTAATAAATACTTATTGAATGTTGAATATTTAAAATGAAGCCTTAGAATCTAAACTTGTTATCTATATAGCTGCATCAGATGGAATTAGTTCATCTTCAAAAGAAAGGGATGTTTTTCTATGAATCTTTTCAGGTATGTGTCTAGAGTACAACTAATAATAAGAAAAAAGCATTTAATTTTTTTGAAGAAATAAAGATAAACTAGAAAGTTCATATATTTTATAATATTAGTGCATTAGTTTCTTTTGAATTAACATTTTTTGCATTGTGTGATAGTTTTGAAATAGTTTATTAGAAAAACTTTTAACAGCAAACACTAGAAGTCACATAAAATTGGTATGTTGCATGTGGGAAAAAGATGACAAATTCTGTCACTCATTTTCTTTTCTAGCCTCTGAAGTAGGTGGTAATAGTAGTTTCTTCTCTTCGCAATTGTAATATAAAGTAAAAATAGAAAACAGAGCAACAAAAAGCATAGTGAAAATGCTTCAAATGGGCTCTTTTACATCCTTAAAGAAACCTGCTATTATATTAATGATTTTTCATTGTGTCATAGTGGTTTTGCATTAGTAGTATTTTCTATATGTATAACATTGTAATCTATTGAGCTTGTATGTGATAAGTCAGATACACTGAGCATCTGATAATAATATGATAGTTAAAAAGTAACATCAAGGGCATTATACATTCATATATTTATCTTACATTTCTGGTCATTTTGAGAACAGCCAGAAGAACATGTACACCAAGAATATGATTCTTCATAACCCCTGGCACTTTGATTTTATAATTTTCAGCAACCATCTGTGCCTTTATGTATACTCACACACTGCTTTCATCAGTTTCCACTGCTCAATATATTTAGCTATCAAAACTAAGAATTATGATCTGAATGAGCGATATCCACAAGGCAATTTATATTGTGCTACCAATCTGTCTTTGGAGAATTTTAGATCCAGCTAATATTATCCCATAGAAGGCTATGATACTTTGCATTAGAAACCAAGAATTTAAGCCCCATCAACACTAGCTATTATGGGTTGGACCTTGGAAAAAATCATTCCTAGTTTCAGTTTTCTCAACTGGAAAATGAAAATGAAAAAGGTAGGCTTGTCCTTCTAAGTAATGCTAGGTGCTAAATAAAATTATACATAGCAGGCTTCCAACCTGGAGGTTGAATTGAAATCACTTGAGAGATGCATCCATATCCATGCAAGGGGAGTGTAGATTTTAGAGCCTACAGTGGACAGAGTGGAGGAGACAAGGAATACAACTGCAAAATATATGGCCTTTGAGTGGACAAAGAAGAGAGCCAGGAGCATCCGAGGAATGGGCCAGAAGGAGGCAGAAGAGAAAACAGAGAACCACTCCTGCAGAGATGGCCTCAGGGCTCACAGAGTTGTAGATACCTGACACCATCTGTATGTTTTTGAGTTTTTGCAATGCCCCTTTCAAACAATCTTCTTCAGGAGTTTTAGTAGATATTTTCGAAGGTAGCACTATATTATCTTATGTGTGTCACTTACCATGAAAAATTCACATTTTAAACTGATCTATATCAGTTGCTTATAAAGCATCCCTCCAACTAATGCTATAGCTTAGTTACTGCGCTTTGATAATGTGTGATCAAATCTTTCTTGAATCCCAACTGGTCCTCTATCTCTGTGGTCTGATGTAGCTGCACTTCAGGCTGTGATACACAGTGATAACAAAACTGGTTACAGGAACAATTTCTGCCCGTTCAACCTTTCAACATGACAAACAATAGAAAGCAGTACGTCACTATGGATAAGAGCAGGGGACTTTCCAATCAAATCTTCGTTTATATTCTGGCTACATGACCCTTCGGCCATATTGATAGTCACCAACCTATAGGTTTGTGATGAAATTAAATAAGATGATCCTTATAAAGTATTCGGCAGAGTGTCTGGTACATGAGAGTGTTAAAATTTGCCACCTATTATTTTAAATGTTCTAAGTAAACGCTACAGAAGGTCTAGTTCAATTGATTTCTCTAATTCCTCAAAACAATGCTCTTCACTAAAAATAAGGGAATACACATGCATATGTTTCACAGCTTACACAAACTACACCTATGTAAACTAAGTAGGAGCATGTTAAACCACTGGATGCTCTATCTTGTTGCATTATGCTGGCTTCCCTTGACTACACTATACTTTAGGGGGACACCTCATGGTTCCCACTGAACTTCCTGTGGGAAGTGTGCTGCTTTGACGACTAATGCCAATCCCTCTATTTCTCCTCCCACTCTCATCTTTTCCAACTTTCAGCAAACTTTGCTCCACCAACTGTGCCTTCTTCTGTGTATATCCAAATAGACTGCATTATTTCAACATTTAAGCATTCAACATTCTTAAGCAGTCCCCAAATGAAAAAGAAAATAACACCTTGCTTCCCCCCAAACCTGATTTCCCAACTCACTTTCATCCATTTAATTCCTCTCCTCTAAAGTCCAGTTCCCTGAAATGAATCCCCCATCAGTGCTGCACCACCACACACATGCTGAGCAGCGAGCAGTGTGGCATCAGCAAAGCAAGAGCACAAAAATACCAGAGTCCATTATAGGGTATTCATGCAGAACTCTAAAATTAGACAATGTACAAGAAAGCTGTTCCAACCCAAGAATTCATGTAAATTTCGTGTTATTTTGAAAAATGCAATTATATTTAGAATAACCTTTATGAGAGTAGACTGTTGTCTTTATGTTTACAAGCACTAAAGATCTTAATCTGATTTGGGCTCAGTTCTCCACTTACTTCCTCTCCTTCCATCTACCTGCCACATCCCTGTAATACAGCTTCTCCAAAATAAATCCTCCCTCCAAAATAAATTCACTGAAACTGCTTTTGTCAATATCACCAGTGCCTGCCTTATCACTAATAAAGGGAGGGCCATGCTTCCTTAATTTAACTAAAATCTCTTCAGAACGTGGCAGTGTTGACCCTTTTCTTCTTGAAATCATCTTCAGTTTTTCAGCTGCACTAAAATTCTCTCTGGTCCTTGAAATATTCGGACACTCATCTTACCTCCTATCCTCGGACTTTCACCATTGTGTTTCCAGTGTCCTCATAGTGCCTGCCACATGGTAGATGGCAGACACCCAGGGAAAATGGAGGGACTCTATATGGAAGGCCTGAATCTGTTATCCATGACACTGCATCTTTTATTATCCTGTTAGATTGCAATATCTCTCCTAATTTTCTGCCATAGCTCATCTCCATGCCCCGCCACCACCCTCCCCTACTTGATCTTTGCAAATTTCTGATTTTCTTCTCTTGATTCTATGCCTCAAAACCTTTTCAAATGTCAAAAAATATGTAGACATATAAAAACCAATTGTGTTTCTATACACTAGCAATGACCATTCTGAAAAAGAACTTAAGAAAACAATCCCATTTAAAACAGCATCAAAAAGAATAAAATACTTAGGAAGAAAGTTAAGCAAGAAAGAGAGGAACTTATACACCGGAAACTAGAAAATATTGCTGAAAGGAATTAAAGAAGTCACAGATAAGTGAAAATACATCTCATGCTCGTGGATTAGAAGACTTACTATTGTTAAAATGTCCATACTGCCAAAGCAATCTGCAGATATAATGCAACTCCTTTTAAAATCCCAATGGAATTTTTTACAGAAGTAGGAAAATGTTTTAAAATCATATGGAACCTTGAAGGACCTCAAATTCTCCCCAAATTCTTGAAAAATAAAAACAAAACTGAAGGCCTCACACTTTAGATTTCAAAACACATTACAAAGCTATGGTACTCAAAACAGTATCTTTTTTATTATAGCAATTCTAGTGAGTGTGAAGTATTATTCTATTGTGATTTTAATTTTCAATTTCCTAATGGCTAATTATGTTGAACATCTTTTCATGTGTCTATAAGCCTTTTAACATACAAAGGCAGACATATAGATCCATGGAATAAAATAAGAGAGCCCGGCAATAAAACCACATACCTACAATCAACTTATCTTTGACAAGGGTGCTGGGAAAACAGTATTGGAATAGGACATTCACTTCAATAAATTATTTTGGGAATATTGGATATCCACATTCAAAAAAATAAAATTTGACAAAAATCAACTCAAAATGCGTTAAAGAGTTAAACCTAAGAACTGAAATTAGACAAGCCGGACTACATCCAACTAAAAAAGCTTCTACACAGCAAAGGAAACAATGGAGCAGAAAGGTAACCTACAGAATAGGAGAAAATATTTGCAAACCATATATCTAACAAAGGATCATTTCTAAAATGTTATACAAGGAACTCCTACCATTCATCAGCAAAAACATCAATATCAACTTTAATGCATTTTTAAAGCAAAGAATTATGTTTAATTTTTTTTACAATCAATGAAAGAAAAAGAGAGCATGCCACAGTAACGTGTGCATTTCATTGGCTATGAGAAATATAACATGATTCATTTTTACAACCAAAACTAGGTTGTTAATATAATTATTAAAAAATGAGTATAACATAAAATTGAAGGAAAATCAAGTAGGAGTAGCAGAACCCATTCCTGCTTTATCAAATCTGTGATTGAGGCAAAATTAGTAGTCCTTTAAAAATGATTAAAGCAATAATAGAAAGTGTATCTGAGTATGATACTAGGCTCCCAATTCCCCTTTAGTTTCATTGTTGAATAATCTATTTAAGAAAACATAATGCGATTTCTCAAAAATGTTCAAGTGGTCATTATCTGCTACAAAAGTACCATGGGTTTCATCGGTTTTGTTACAACAGGAAACTGAAGTGTCTTGAACCACCATCCTTCCAGGGTCCTCAAACTTTTTAAACAGGGGGCCAGTTCACTGTCCCTCAGACGGTTGGAGGGCCGGACTATAGTTTAAAAAAAAACTATGAACAAATTCCTATGCACACTGCACATATCTTACTTTGAAGTAAAAAAACAAAATGGCAAACACACCCGCATGTGGCCCGCGGGCCATAGTTTGAGGACGCCTGCTTTAGACTATGGCTTCCCATAGGAGTGAAAGAGCTAAAAATCAAAGCCTTGAAAAATCAGCTCCAATCTTCTTTTGTGAAACTTTTCCATTAGTCTAAGGAAAAGACTTTTCCAGTAGCCTATCTTGCCCTTTAAAAAGAAAACACACACACACACACAAAGTTTCCTCTTGTTTCCTGTTCTTATTCAAATTTTGATCATAGCCTAGAGTGTGTCTACATTCCTCAGGTATTCTTTAAAAGCTAGTCTGTGCCACATACCTCATTTTAATTTTTACTTGCACCCAGTAAATTATACATATGCAAAAATCACTCAGTATTCGTTGAAAAATAAAAACAATGAACATGTGAATGAATGAGTGGATGTAAGTTGAAGCTGTTATGCTGACTTTTCTCTGAAGACAGCAAATTAATATTTACTTTTATTTCTATTATCCACAAAAAGAAGAATTACTAAGTAAAGCAATTACGGAAGAAAAAGAGGTAGAGAAAGAATAAATATAGACAACAATTTTGCATAAATTTTAGGAAGTCATTATAAAGGAAAATGCCACCCGTAGCTAAATAGAGATAACATATGAATATAAAGAGGGGGTCCAAAAAAACACATTTCCAATTATATATTTCTCTTTCCTGTAATCTGAAATGTAAGTAATCATTAAAGTACATATATTAAAACATATATTTCACACAAGCCAGGGCAGTGAATTTAGGATTCCATGCATAGTAAATGGTCAGTACATAATTCCAAAGGCTATTTAAGCTCAGTAGCTTCAAATTCCATTGTTGCTAAGGAGTAAAGCAAAAGGACTAGCCTCTATTCAAAATATACTTTAATATTACCATTATATTGAATATAATTATAATTACAATTAAATGTTATATCATTTTAAAAGAAATTACTTCTCCATCAAGTTTTACAATGGCCTTTGGCATAGCAGTGAAATTGGACCTAAAAATAAAACCTCAGTTAAATGAAAAGCTCAGATTATCTGACAATTTTCATACTTCAGAATTTCCCTATGAATTTTTCTCCAGTGACCTTTCTAATGACAAAGCCTGAAATGGTAGTCAATTAAATTTATATCCCAAGGCACACTATAAATTTGTCAGGACCAAAAACAAGTGCACTGTGAAGTTCATGAAATCAGCTTCTGGTACCCAGGAGTCGAGGTAGAGAACAGGTGGCCAGTTAGTTCATGGTGCTTAAGCTGACATTGACATAATGATGCTCAGATCTGTGTGAGGCTGAAGGATAAAGAAAGGCCCTCAAAGCTCCCTAATATCATGCATTTAATTATACCAATGTATTTCAGTATTAGTACCCTCAAGCAGAATTTGGCCCCATTTCTAGTCATGAAGTCACAAGTTCATGTTTGTGTGTGTGTGTGTGTGTGTGTGTGTGTGTGTGTGTGTGTAGCTTCTCCTTGGTAATTTAATTAAGGCACAGGCACTGAAGAAAAACTCATTACCTCTTTTTAATATATTTTTTATTGTTGACAGTATTACAGATCTCATTACTTTTTGATGTAGGCAAATGTAATACAGGAGGGAGGATCTCAGTGCTCATTTTTTCTCTTGGATTATGACGCCATGTCTTACTGTTAGCAAGTTCAAACTTCCATTTCAAGAGGACTGGGTTTTGGGGGGTTTTCTTCCCAAACAAGTAAAACTATATAAAATTTAAATTTCCAGTTTATTTGGTCCTTTTATCTTCAGTGATGTCTAATGATGTTCTCTGTTATGCAAACCAGTGGTGGCTGGACTTCCTCATCATTTTTCAGTTACATGGGTACATAGGAACCATGAGATTATATCCTTCAAAGAAGAATTGTGTGCCCGTTCTTTTGGGGAACTGTTGCAAGGGGAAAGTTTGCCTTGATATCTAAGAGTCCTTACATCTACACTAATAAAAGAGTAAGATGAAAATTGACCATACCTTCATGATGTCCACCAACCAATCAGGAGTATGCAAATTAACGCAACAAAGATGATGGGTTAATTTGCATATGCAGGCGCCGAGCACCCCAGCCACTCCAGGCCTCTGGACAGTGTGGGAAGGCGGAAAGGTGGCTCCGGGCCAGAGCAAAGGTGGTGCCGGAAGCCAGGGGAAGGAAGGCCCATTCTTGCATGAATCTTTGTGCATCGGGCCTCTAGTATCATATATTTAGGTAACCCTCCAATGGATGACCCATGTCCCCTATGATCACCAACACTCTATGTACACGAGGTCAATCCCCACATAGCAGGTCAGCTCCAGACACAAGTGGAACTGAAAACCATTCTCCCTCTAGACCTGAAAAGATATTTCTCAAAAGTGTATGCTTCCTTCAGTGATTTGAAACTGCTGCATTGCAAGAAGCAAACTGGTGTGCAGCAAGAATTTGTTTTTTTATTAAATTTACTAGAGGCCCAGTGCACGAAATTAGTGCACTCAGGGGGGGTGGTTCCTTCAGCCTGGCCTTTGCCCCACGCAGTCTGGAACCCCACAGGGGTTGTCCACCTGGCAGCTTAGGCCTGCTCCCTGGGGGATTGGGCCTAAGCTGGCAGTCAGACATCCCTCTGGCAGCCTGGAAGCCCTCAGGGGATGTCCGACTAATGGCTTAGGCCCACTTCCCAACATCCTTAGCGCTGCCGACAAGGTGGAAGAGGCTCCTGCCACTGCCACTGCACTCGTCAGCTATGAACCCCGATTCTGGCTGAGCAGGGCTCCCCCTGTGGGAGCGTACTGACCATGAGGGGGCAGCTACGGCATTGAGCATCTGCCCCCTGGTGGTCAGTGCACATCACAGTGACTGGTCAATCTGGTCGTTCCTCTGTAACAGTAGCTTAGGCTTTTATTATATAGACTAGAGGCCCAGTGCACAAAATTTCAATGGAGGGGGGTCCCTCAGCCCTACTGGTGCTCTCTTGCAGTCCAGGACCTCTTGGGGGATGTCTGCCTGCCAGTAGTCAGACATCCCTAACGCAGTCCGGGGCTCTTGCAGTCCGGCAACTCTCACTCCTTACCACCCGCCTGCAGTGAAGACAGAAGTTCCCACCACCGCCACTGCACTCACCAGCTCTGAGCCCAGCTTCTGACTGAGCGGCGCTCCCCCTGTGGGAGCGCACCGACCACCAGGGGACAACTCCTGCATGGAGTGTCTGCCCCCTGGTGGTCAGTGAGCTTCAGAGTGACTGGTCATTCCACCATTCAGTCGATTTACATATTAGGGTTTTATTATATAGGATGAGTAAAATCATATGGTTCCTAGCTTTTTCTAACTGGCGTAGCATAATATTCTCAAGGTAAAAAATTTTAAAACATGCAAAACCTGACTATTTTGTCAGGTGCTCTGACCTCTTTTCCCTTAGATTGTCAAATTAAAAAATGAAAACAGCCAACACAACAATAGCCATCCAGTGTGAATGAATCAAAATTATGCATATTTTCAAGGTCAGATTGGCAAAAAATATATTTTTGGTGCCGCAAAATTTTAGTATTTAGTTTATGTGTATCGTGAGATGAAAAAGGTTGAACATCACTGGCTTACTCTATTCATACTTCCTCTGCTAAACACACATTCATTAGTAATTCTGTATCATAAGGTTTTTAAAAGCAGATTCATTGGCAGTAGGAAAGCATTTTGAGAAATAAATTACCTTTAGAAACTTAAATTTCTCCTTTCTCTATTTTTTAAAGATTTATCCCACATTTATGTTCAAAATATATGCCCCTTTTCCATTAACATTAAATATTTATCATGCTATGAAAACATGACAGTGTATTAAAATGTCTGAGTTAAATTTTAAAACCATTAGAAAAAGCAGAAAAGCTGTGGCTGCTCTTTTATGCAAGCAGAGATAAAAGAAAGCTCTTTAAAAATTACAAAACTGCTTCAAACATAGTATTTTCAAATATAGTGATAGAAAGAGGGAGTTTAGATTCAGTATGAGGCCATAAGAAAATAATTGAGAGTTGAGTGATATAATATCTCAACCCATTGACAGAAACTCACCTACTAGAAATAGTACGAATCTCTCTGCAAGTTCCATCTCAATTGAGCAAAAATATGACAAACCAATCAGGAGCATCAAAAAAACATAAAAGGTGATTTCTGGAATTTAATCAAAAGTGACTATAAAAACACTTGTTCAAAAGGGAACTAATCCAAGCCTCTTTTGTATTTTTTTGTTGTTGTTCTCAAACTCTTTTGTTCCCAAAAAAGATATTTATTTGTCATCTCATTATTGAGCACCCACTGTTTGTAAAGTACTGTTCTGGGAGGAAAACAAAGAAGATTCAGCCACAGCCTGACTTGGAGTTTCTCTTGGGAAGATAAAGACTTGGATAGTGAGCCACAATTGTGGACTGTCATGCAGTTATAACAAAGGCAGTACTTACTATAGAAATGGAGAGGACAGAGATTATTAGAACAGAAGGGTGGGAAAAGGCCGTAAAGAAACAAGTGTTACCTTGGGAGTGTTGAATTAGTGCTGATAGATGGCTTTGGAGAAAGATGGGCAAGAAAAGGGCCTTCCGAACAGGGAGAACTATAGTGTAAAAAGTAAGGCAGAATTAGGGGCAGGAGACTTTGATTCTGGGGTGGTTTGAAGATGTTGAGCAGGGCAGTGGGGCCACCAGATATCTCTTTTGGATAGATAATGTTGCCAGCAGCTTAGAGTTATGATCGACTAAGTGAAGTGTGCACACTCGAGGTGGAGATGGGTAGGGTGCAAGGTAAGCAACTGGAGTTGACTGATTTTTACTTCATATCTATAATTTCAAATGTGTAGTTATTTAGTAATGTATGTTTCGGTTCAAATAAACAGGAACATAAATTACAAAGTTATATGTATTTGTATGGGCATACCCCTGCCTTTGACTTTTCCCAAATACTTCAAACATGATACTAAAAGTAATATTGACACTACCAGTACCAGCAACAGCCCTATCTTCATCTTAGTTGAGATAACTGATATAGAGAATGGCTTGGAGAGAAATAGATGGGGTCAAGTTGAGTTACAGAAATGCTATCATTAATCTCAAGCTTTTATTACTTTGAAGTAGAACTATAAGATATGGTCAATAACTATTTGTAATTAAACAGGTGGAAAAGGTGGAGACCCTGAGATTATTTCAGTGGCTTAGACATGAATCAAACTGGCATGCTATGAATCAATAAAAAATATTCAAAAATGGAAGGAACTCAAGGGGGAAACTATGAATCACTAAATTAAGACTCAAAAACAAATAATCCATATATTCTCTTTAGTCTCTTCATCGTGGTAATTTGAAGGACAGAGCAAATTTAATTAGCTCTGTGAACAGTATTGTGTTTCCATCCACGTGCTAGGTTATTCTGCTCAAGTCATACAGCTGAATGAAGATGGATACCTCTAACTGCAATAAATAATTCCAATGGTTCCCATTATAGTTCATAAACAGAGAAGGTGAACAGTAGTTGTCTATTAGTAAATTGGGATAATACCTGTATTACCACACGTTTACTCTGAGAACTAAGCGAATTAATACACATAAAACACTTAGGTGAATCCACAATATATTATTCAGACTCAATACGCAATCGCAACTGTTATTGATAATTATTTATATTCAAACTACCTATGTTAAAATTCTGGTCACTCCATTTATAATTTTTTAACCTAGGATAAAATGCATTTTTTCCTAAAGCTCAATTTTCTCATTGCAAAGTGAACATAAAAGTATTATTATTTAAATTTTGTAAATAAGGCAAAAGTATGAGTTTTGGTCATTTTATTTTCATCCTAGAGCACTGTTGAACAGTTCTCTACAAAACAATGACTATTAATTCTAAAGGGAAATGTGCCTTTGTTTAACTTTGTATTTATTATGTATTAGAGTCCAGATTATATGAAGTTTCATGTTAAATTGTAGATTTTTGTATGTTAAAGCTGCCAATTATTTCTGTTTAGTAGAAAAAATAGCCCCACAACTTAAGGTTGTAGTAATTTTGAGGACACTACCAGTTTTGTACTATTATCTCTTGAACTTATGCCAATATTCTTCATTTTTGTGTTTATATGTATACTATCTCTTGAATTCTTCTTAACCAGCTTTAACATTTTGCTTTCCCCCTTATTAATGAAATAAACACTTACATGAGCTTACTATATATTTGTGTGAGAGTTATTTTAAAACATTTTAGAGAGTATTCTTCTAAAGCAGCTAATATTTATTGAATACTAATTGTTAAATACAATTATTAATTCATTGGTTTTTAAAAACACCAGTATGAGATGGGAAACCGTATAATACATATTTTACAGGTAAGGAAACTCGTGTGATCAGTTATTGATTAAGTAAATGTCAAACTGAGAAGTGTACCTTGCCCTGTGATTAGAATTTTTCAATTACTCCCATCTTTTAATTAAAGGAATTTAGGACATGCCGCCACAGAGCTAAATTATCCTTTCTCCAACAAAACTCCAAGGTTAGCATATTAAGGAGAATGCTAGTACATGGTACATTAATATATTGAGATCCTTATTTTATGAGTTATTTTCTCCCTTGATTTTCTGTTTCTGTATTCTGTGCCTTAATTCAAGATAAACAATCTATCATTTAGGTCTAAATTTTCAAATTATCTCAGAATCCACATTTCCTAGTTATCTAATAAAAATAATTACATGCAATACACAAAGTTCTATAACTTTTACTTCTATGAAGTGGTAGATGATATATAATAGGATATTTAACATCTGACTCTTCTGCTGTTGAAGTTTGACTGAGCTCCCAATCTCCCCAGTCTGAGGTGTACCTTGGACCAGTCACCTATAATCACATTATAACAGGGCATCACTATTGTTATTGTTGTTCTTGTGGGTTTGACTCACTTAGAAGTTGAAATAAAACAAACAAAAACAGTACATGCACTGTAAGTGTATGTATATTATATATTTACTAGAGGTCTGGTGCATAAATTCGTGCACCAGTGGGGTCCCTCAATCTGGCCTGCCCTCTCCCAATGCGGGACCCCTCAGGGGATGCTGGAGAGCCAGTTTTGGCCTGACCCCCACAGGCCCGATCCAGACAGGAGGGAGCCCAATCCTGTGCATTGAGCATCTGTCCCTTGGTGGTCAGTGCACGTCATAGTGACTGGTCAACCAGTTGTTCGGTTGTTCAATCACTTAGGCTTTTATATATAGATATATAGATAGATGTTATTCATGTTCTGCTACTCTTAATTTTTTATACCTATACAGCAAACATAATTAGATAATAAAATTAATGTAGCAATGAGTAAAAATTTAAAAATGTTTCCCTTAACTCCAGCCGATTATCTGGCATCCCCCATGGCCCACCAAGGTGAGCACTTATCACATAACTCTCTATTACTGTCAAGATTATATTCCCAAAAGAGGGATCTCATGGACTCACTGTCCTGCTCAAAATTCTCACAAACACATTATGTCAGAGACTAGTATAGGTGGCTCTGTTAGCAATGCCTGCCTCTCTTCATATGCCCCTAACAGTCCCAAACATTCAAGTAGTACTAAGTGTTCCAGAGTATCACTCTCTGCATAGCTCCTCTTATCCCGTTCCAAGCCTTCTCTCATCTTTAGATTTTTATATTTCATTTTGTATCCATGCTCTAGTACTTAACCTTTTGCGCTCGGATGTCGAGTGTGACTCGACACGGTTAGCATTAGAATAAAAGAATCGAGAAAAAAGAAAGCGAGTGCAAAGGGTTAAGACAGCTTACTTTGTGTCCTGGGCAGAATAGGGGTCCCCAACCCACAAAAAAAAGATGCCCACTATGAATAAATCAACTTACATGGCAAAAGGTACTCTCAGATGTGACTAAAGATTTTGAGATGAGAGATTGTCCTGGATTATCTTTGTGGGCTCAGTGTGATCACAAAGGTCATCTGAGGGAGGCAGGATGGTCAGAGAATGAGATATGATGACAAAAACAGAGACAGAGATTTAAAGATGTTATGCTGCTGCCTTTGAAGATGGAGAAAGGGGCCATGAGCCAAGGAATGCAAGAGAACTCTAGAAGCTAAAAATGGCAAGGAAATAGATTTTCCCTTAGAGTCTCTGGAAGGAACACAGCCTGCCAACCTGTTTTATACTTCTGAATTCCAGAACTTTAAGATAATAATCTGTATTGCTTTAAGCCACTAAGTTCTTGCTAATTTTTTACAGCAGTAATAGGAAACTGATACATCTTTATATTGACACTAGAGGCCCATTGCAGGAAGGTTCCTGCAAGAATAGGGCTTCCTGCAGCTGTCTCTGCCACCCTGCCTGTTTCCCTCCCTTCTCCGCCATCCCACTTGCTTCTCTGCAGCTTCACTCCCTTCTGCAGCACTTGGCTTCCTTCTACGCTGTCTTCAGTCTTCACTCTGCGCCTGGATATGCAAATTAACCGCCATCTTGGTTGGGTTAATTTGCATACTTGCTCCTGATTGGCTGGTGAACGTGGCTTGTGGGCGTAGCGGAGGTACGGTCAATTTGCATGTTTCTCTTTTATTAGATAGGATGATTAAAATAGTCTTCTCCTCCATATGGAAAGCTCCAAGGTGACACACTATGGTTTAGTCTACTTTGTTTCCCACAAAATTCTTTAAAAACAATTAGATGCTCAATTAATATTTATAGAAGAGATGGCTCCTTGAGAGTAAACCAGTTTAATTAGTCCTCACTTAAGCAGAATGTTTATACTGAATTTGGCTAGTCTAAAGGGACATCATTTATCGTCTTAAATGATTCTTCATAGTTTTTTATACTTTTTGTTAGAATGAGATGATAATTTCCAAATTTATCTCAGTTCTGGGTAGTATGTAGGTTTATTTATAGTTCATGTCATTTAGATACCAAATGGAAAAACAAAACTCCACATCCCTCCTGTATATATTTTTCAGGAAATAAAACTGAGACATATTTCTACAGTAAATCTAAATATCTTCTATATTATTGTGCTTAACAAGGTTATGTACATAAGATATTACATCATTGTTTGAAGTACATTAGTGCTTTTGGAAGGAGCTGCCTTCAATCTTCATTCTCATAAAAAGGGCAACCACAGTCTGTACTTTTTCTAATGGCTTTAAAATGTATGTTAACTTATAAATTCTGATCCACACTAATGTTTGTGTACCATAATCTAGAGACTATTAATGGAAAACATAATGGGGGAAAGTTTTTACAAAATAGGGCACAAGGGAAACATGTTTCTCAGAGTGTTTTGGTTACAAAATTCCCTTTGGCAATGAGTACCGGTATGTTTTTATAGAAGTTTCATGGAGCAAAATTACTAATAAATGTGTGTATATAGCACACAATGTGAGAACAGAATCCAGCCATTGATTTGGAGAAACTTGTCCCGATGATAAAAGTTTTGACCTTTGTATATAGAGCTGACGTCTATGACTTCTCATTAAGGCTTGCCCTTCTGTGTACAGAAAGTTGGTGTACACAGGGGGTAGGGGCTCAATGTTAGTGTGTTACCTATATATGCCAAACCTAAGAATTCCTCTGGTTTCAAAACCAGCTTTACAGGAAATATTGGGAGCACATTTTTTTATGCAATCTCTATAGGTCATGGTTTTAACCTTTGCCTGGTTTACAGAGCAGTGGAAATGAAAACCCATCCTAATAGCAAAGTCCATTCTTCATATCACTCAAGATACAAGAATAGAAATGTATAGAGATATGATGAAGATGATGAAGTGATGATTACTCATCCTTTACTCATTTTGGTAAGGTAAATAAAAAAGAAAATTTGATTCTTTGAAATGGTGAACTGCCCAGCAGGGGGAAGAAGCTTTTCCTGTGTTAGAACCAGAAAGCAAATTAGCACAGGTGTCACCAACACTGTACCGCCTTTCACCTACAATAAAGAGGCAATAAGCTTTTCTTAAATGGCCGTTCCTTACCGGAGCCAGCAGGGAGATGACATATACATGCATACTTGGGCACTTAATGTCTAGAAATGGGGTTAAGTGCTGCATTTTACTTTCTCAAGCCTGACGAAAATGAAGACTTTATAAAAATAAAACATGATGTTGGGAGGCTGGTGGCTGTCTTGGCCCTTTGCCCTCCTGCAGAGCTGAGCAGCACAACCCGTGTCTGTGTGAGAAACAAGGTGCCCTCTCAGCCCTCCTGCTGGTGACATGGAGGATGTCTGCCAACGTCTCGCTCTACAAAAATAATTTTTCAGTGGAATCTGAGTTTCCTTAGTTAAAAATCAGTTGATTCTAATTTTTAAATTTAAAGTGCAACATTTTTAAAAGGAAGTTAAATATATACATTTTTTTTAAACTTTTGAAGATATTTGGAAAGTTACTACATTACCCTGTGGGAGAGAGAATGTGTACATAAATATATATAAAAAGAAAAAGCACTGAGAAAATTTTACTTGCTTACAAATTTATATAGACATTTTATATATAGGCATATTTAAATAAAAATGCAAAAGCATGTATATGTTTGTTGATATTTTTAGATTCAAAATGCATTGTTTACAACATCTGCTGATATTTCATAATTACAAAGGTAAAGTCACTATCCAAATTAATTGTAGTAATTAGCAGACTGGGTTTCTCACCACAGGCAAATATCAGACTTTTAAAGTAACAAATGAGAATTTAAAAGTTGAAGCAGTAGGTAGTGTATTCTCTGAAAACAAAATGATTATTTAACATAATTTTATAAAGAATGAAATATTTATACTAATTCCTACTTTAAATTACACAAATAAATTCTTCATATTCCATTTCATTTAGTACTACAACCCTGTGAGGACTACTTTGGAAAAGTTTTTATTTGGTAATTTTGCTTGATTTCTATTCTGTTGATAGTTTATGAATCTAACTCCAATGAATTTAGGTGGAAAAGATTCTTAATAATTAATTATTATAGGTATAGATTCAGAAACTCACTTCATTTAACCTAGAAGATAGCTTTAATATTTAATTTATGACACTTCCTAATATAATAAAATTTGAATAATTGTGGATTATACTGATGGAATGAAGAGTGAAGAAAATCAACTCATGGATCTTTGATATTTGATTTACTGTACTGATAACATTACCTTCGACAATATACTATAGGAATCTTGCTAAATTATAATATCTTGGAGAAATTAAGTAGCCTTATTGACCCTAGTATAATAGATATAGTAATTATTAACTAATATGGTCATTTGTAAAGAAATATGCTTCAGGAAACAACAAAATTTTGCCTACTTCATTTCTATCCCTCACCCTCTAAAACATATATAAATCAGTTCACAGAAATTATGAATTTAAGAACTCAGATTATTATAATGACTTAGTTTGAGAGAATTTTAAATGTCATTGCCCATAACTAACTTTAACTTCAGCCCATTCTTCTTTGGATATCTTGTAATTTATTACCTATTTCTTGCATCATTTCATCTTTTTTTTTTTTTCATTTCTTTGTTCAATTAGCTCTCTGACTGGGGTTTGTTGTTGTTCATTTCTATTCTTAGTTTTTGAATTTATAAATGAAGGTGGTATTTCATATTGTTAAATGCTTTTATGAGTATATTTAATCCTTTTTAACTGTCATTGTTCAGTTTATTTCTGTTTTATGATTATTTTTCCAGGTAGAATTTTTTTTAATCCTCAAGTATACCCAAGTATATTTTTTCTATTGATTTTTAGAGAAAATGGAAGGGTGGAAGGAGAGGGAAAGAGAGAAACATTGACATGAGAGAAATATAGCGAATGGTTGCCTCCCACAATCGCCTGACCGGGCATAGAACCTGCAAAGAGGTCCCTTAACCAGGAATCGAACCCTCGAACCTTTGGTCCTCGGGCCAACACTCTAACCACTGAGCAAACCCGGCCAGGGCTCCAGGTGGAATTTTTGTCAGTTGATGTATGTTGACTTCATATTTTTCTTGTTCATTTTGCTATATTGAAGTGTTTTTACAAATTTTCTACTTTAATGGTCCTCTCCTCTGTCCCTGTGGTGTCCAGTTACATAGTGCATGTTCATCTGTTTTGGTGGTGTTAGTGAAATCTAATAAAAAGTTTATTTCCTGCCCTAACCGGTTTGGCTCAGTGGATAGAGCGTTGGCTTGCGGACTCAAGGGTCCCAGGTTCGATTCCGGTCAAGGGCATGTACCTTGGTTGCGGGCACATCCCCAGGAGGGGGTGTGCAAGAGGCAGCTAATCAATGTTTCTCTCTCATCGATGCTTCTAACTCTCTATCCCTCTCCCTTCCTCTCTGTAAAAAATCAATAAAATATATATTTTTTAAAAAGTTTATTTCCCAATACATGTTAACAATGCTTAGTGTTACTTTATTCCTGTTTACTTTAAAGATCATATATATTCTGAATTAGTAATACCTTAAAATTAAAATTTTGATAATTGAAAATTAATACAAATGTAAGTAATGAAATAGTAAAAACTACTTTTCCACTCTTTATATCAAAATAAATTAATGTAATGGAAAATAAATTTCTTTGTTGGATTTAATGTTTAAATTAACATCTATTTAAATTTTTGTAGATAGTTCATAAAGCCTGTGAAGGAATTCAAATTGGAATATGGGCCAAAATATAATTTTCAGAGGACAATGTCAAGTTCCTGTAACAACAACCACAAAAAAAGATTTTCCTATTTATCCTGATGTATACTGACAGGAAACTAATGGTAAACTCAGTAGGGTAATGAGGCACTCCTTATGAAGATGTGGGGAAATGTTAAGGATAACCCAGAGACATGGTGCAGTACCCTGAGGCCGGCCACATAAGAAAGCTGTGCCACCGCTTCTCTAGGGGAGTGGCTGTCTGAAACCTGAGAGAGTTACTGCATAGAGAGTGACAGCAGGAGCTGTGGCCGATGAAGGGCATAATCAAACCAGGTGAGTTGGTAAGGATGAAGCCAGGTAAGTAGGAAAGATGGATCCAGGTGAGTTGGTAAAGATGGAGACAGGTGAGTAGATAAAGATGGATCCAGGTGAGTTGGTAAAGATGGAGCCAAGTGAGTTGGTAAAGATGGAGCCAAGTGAGTTGGTAAAGATGGAGCCAAGTGAGTAGGTAAGGATGGATCCAGGTGAGTTGGTAAAGATGGATCCAGGTGGGTAAGGATGGATCCAGGTGAGTAGGTAAAGATGGAGCCAGGTGAGTAGGTAAGGATGGATCCAGGTGGGTAAGGATGGATCCAGGTGAGTAGGTAAAGATGGAGCCAGGTGAGTTGGTAAAGATGGAGCCAGGTGAGTTGGTAAGGATGGAGCCAGGTGAGTAGGTAAAGATGGATCCAGGTGGGTAAGGATGGATCCAGGTGAGTAGGTAAAGATGGATCCAGGTGGGTAAGGATGGAGCCAGGTGAGTAGGTAAAGATGGAGCCAAGTGAGTTGGTAAAGATGGAGCCAAGTGAGTAGGTAAAGATGGAGCCAGGTGAGTAGGTAAAGATGGAGCCAGGTGAGTTGGTAAAGATGGAGCCAGGTGAGTAGGTAAAGATGGAGCCAGGTGAGTAGGTAAGGATGGATCCAGGTGAGTAGGTAAAGATGGAGCCAGGTGAGTAGGTAAGGATGGATCCAGGTGAGTTGGTAAAGATGGAGCCAGGTGAGTTGGTAAGGATGGATCCAGGTGAGTAGGTAAGGATGGAGCCAGGTGAGTAGGTAAGGATGGAGCCAGGTGAGTTGTAAGGATGGAGCCAGGTGAGTAGGTAAGGATGGATCCAGGTGAGTAGGTAAAGATGGAGCCAGGTGAGTAGGTAAGGATGGAGCCAGGTGAGTAGGTAAGGATGGAGCCAGGTGAGTAGGTAAGGATGGAGCCAGGTGAGTTGGGAATGATGGAGCCAGGTGAGTTGTAAGGATGGAGCCAGGTGATTGGGTAAGGATGGATCCAGGTGAGTTGTAAGGATGGAGCCAGGTGAGCTGGTAAGGATGGATCCAGGTGAGTAGGTAAGGATGGAGCCAGGTGAGTAGGTAAAGATGGAGCCAGGTGAGTAGGTAAGGATGGAGCCAGGTGAGTAGGTAAGTATGGAGCCAGGTGAGTAGGTTAAGATGGAGCCAGGTGAGTAGGTAAGGATGGAGCCAGGTGAGTAGGTAAGGATGGAGCCAGGTGAGTAGGAAAGGATGGAGCCAGGTGAGTAGGTAAGGATGGAGCCAGGTGAGTAGGTAAGGATGGAGCCAGGTGAGTAGGTAAGGATGGAGCCAGGTGAGTTGGTAAGGATGGAGCCAGGAGAGTAGGTAAGGATGGAGCCAGGTGAGTAGGTAAGGATGGAGCCAGGTGAGTAGGTAAAGACGGAGCCAGGTGAGTTGGAAAGGATGGAGCCAGGCTATAAGTACACTCCTCCTTTTTCTGCCCCTTAATGCACTCAATCTGCAGAAAGATTTTGACTGGTATTTAATTGATATGTTTTAATTACTGGTTAATTTATCTTTTTTTAAGTTTAATAATTACCAATATTTCATTTTCTCTTAAAATCCACATCATTTCCTATTTTGTTTTGTTTTTAATGCTTTTTCTCAAGATTTGTATGACATATGAATCTCTTAAATATTTCTGTATTAACTATTATTGTCATAAATTTAAATGTTTTTCTTTTTTAAAAAATTTATTTTATTGATTTTTTTACAGAGAGGAAGGGAAAGGGATAGAGAGTCAGAAACATCGATGAGAGAGAAACATCGACCAGCCACCTCCTGCACACCCCCCACTGAGGATGTGCCCACAACCATGGTACATGCCCTTGACTGGAATCGAACCCAAGACCCCTCAGTCCACAGGCTGACGCTCTATCCACTGAGTCAAACTGGTTTCGGCGAAATGTTTTTCTTAAGTTTGTCATTTTTTTTTTAATTGTTCACAGTGCCTTTGATTTACAGAAGATATATTTTGTGAACCTAAGGATACTAACACATATTATTTCTTCTGGAGATTTTTAAATATTAGAAATACCTTTCTATTTATTAGCCTAATGTAGTTGTAGATTTTTTGATAGCTACAATCTATATATATAAAAGCCCAGCGACCGATACAGCGGAACAACCAGAACAACTGGTGGCTATGACTCTCACTGTGACAGCCAACTGGCATGATCCAGGCCCTGATTGCCCCCGCTACCCTGGCCAGCCTGGCCCCCAATCAGCCCCCAACACCTTTGTTCTGAGCCTTTTTGTGAGCCAAATTAATAAATGCCCACTGATTTGATTAGTGAGTCAACATTCAGGTTGAGTCACCTACTGACTCAGTAAACCTGGCCGGAAGAAGGTGGGAAGAAGGAAGGGGTGGGAAGGAGGAAGGGGCAAGGGAAGGAGGTGATAACCAACACAGCAGCTCAAAGACAGGAGCCCTAAACATCTGAGTGAGGTTACCATGCCCAAATCAAAAGCATATGAATGCAGTCAAGGAGTGTCAGGAAAACCCAGGTTCAGTCTCAGAAAGTAGAGGTCAAATTAAGAGCATCACACCAACCACAAAGAAAGCTGCCCTCCCCCCGCTGGCTCCGCCCCCAATTGGTCCTCCCCACCCCGATTGGGGGCGGGCCGGCCAGCCAACCTCCCAGACTCCACATGTGCACAAATTCATGCACCAGGCCTCTAGTTTATGTATAAATATAAGTATATATGTTAACTTAGCTCAGAATACTTTTTTCATTGGAGGTCTGATAAAAGTTCTAAGGAATGTGTGTGTAGATTGTGCTTGTGTGTGCTTGACTATATAACTAAGTACCCCCAATGATTTTTTTTAATAACCCATTCATGTTCATTTTATTATATGCATCACATCAGTCTCTTTAAGGACTAAGCAAATTGTTTCATTGATCTGTTTATGCCAGCATCACACTGTTTTAATTACGGTAGATGTATCATTTTTGGCTTCTGCTAATGAAAGTCAGTTTGAAGTCTGTTTCTGCTCACCAATGTTCATCTTTTACATGGAATCCTTGATTCCGTCCCATCAATCTTTTCCCACTAAAAGAAAGTAAACCCATCAGAGATCCTGTGTTGAGAAGTCTGGGGGTAGAATATGAAAACAACAATTTGCAGAACACTTTATGCAAACTCAGAAAAGTGCACCTTGTCCAATTTGGCAATATAAGTAGCTCCTAAATTGCATTTATGTAAATTGCGAAGGTGGTCAAATCACCTGTAAACTTCTTTGAATTGTCATTCATAAAGGTAAAGTGGCTTTATACCTGTCAGAAAATGTATCTGAATAATTGTTTGGCTTGATGTCTGTCTGTTTCTAGTCAATGTAATACAGTGTTGAACTGAGAGCTAAAAGCAACCTAAATCAGAGAGAAAAATTATTACCCAGCTTCAGCTCGGATTCCTATTAAAGCAAGTTATTTCACAGTTTTATAAATAAGTGCCGAAATGTCCAGAAGCTGTGCCTGCCTTCAGTGATGAGCATGTTTTCTCGCTGCACCTTGGGGAACTGGGCTCATGAATGCACGACGTTTGTCAGCTCTCTCATTCTCGGGGCCACCTGCTAATTTGCTGTAAGCAACCGACTTGATGATGATATTTTTGTTGCTTCACCCTCTAAATTACCTTCATGCCTGAAATGTTCTAATTGGTATTCTGTTCCTCAAAGCATCACTAGTTGATTTTCCTAAGAAAATGAAAATGGTAAGTGGGGTTCTCGGCCTGAGTTCCCACAGGCACAGAAGTTGTGACGCGCTCACTGCCCACGCCTCTGCTGGAAAGCGATTGCTTGATGGGGCTCCTACGTTAAGACTCACAAATCCCAATTTAATTCACTATCCTTCTGACAAGTTGCTAACAGTCTCCACCTTCCCCCCCACACACACCTGAGATACCTTTTATGAAGTCTGTTGTGAATAAATTCGACAATCTATTGGACACGATTTGTTGTTCTTATAGTATTGACCAAAAACAAAACAAACAAAAACAAAAAAACACTAGATGTAAAGATGAAAGTGTTTGGCGTGAGGAATGGGAAAGGCAGACATGAAAAGGAATGTTTAAGATGCAGAGAGCCACGCACAGGCAGTGCGGATCAGCCTGGCAGTGCCTGCCGCAGGGCCCTGGTTCACATGCTGATTGAATGAGCCAGGCGAGTCTCATTTAAACCAAGTGGGAAATTATAGTTACCAAATCGACAATTATTTCTCTCGCATATATATCTTTCATTGCTACGTTTCCGTCATTGCATGGGTCACTTCTGGCCTGAGGACTCTTTCCATTCTTGATTTCATTAGTGTAAAAAATATGCCCTCTGAACACTGACTGGCATAACTTCCAGGCAGAAAAATCAACTGTGTGAACCAACCAGAGCATTTTCAGCCGCCCCGGAGCTGCCGTGCCCTGGGCAGACTGTGCAGACTGCTAATGCTTTTCTGGGATTTCTTTTAACATAAAAACCATTTGATACATCAGCTTTGAAGTGGCGTGGCCACACCAGGCTCACACTGCACAAGGACACAACCTCTACACCACTCCAACAGTCTCCACACACCGAGCTGGTCCTCCTGGAATAAGCCAGAACAGGCTGTGTTATTTGTAACAAGCTGAGGTCTCTGCCCACTCACTTCCTTGCCTCTTCTATACTGCTGGTTGAAGTATTTTGTGATCCACAATGAGTCTGATTTGGTCAATGACTCATTTACCCAAATGTATATGAGCATCAATTACAGAGAAGCCTTGGTGACAGGTGGTAGAATTTGAAGGAAAAACAACAGTTATTCCCTGGTCTTTTCTGGGGTAAATATGCTGCAAAGGAGACAGTTACATTCAATAAGAAGTTACAGTGATGGCTGACCAGTCCTGGGATAGAATTCGAAGGGGCTATAAGAACATGTAGGAAGATAACCTAACCTCGCCAAGTGGGACCGGATAAATGTATATAATAAGTATTTGTTGGGCACCATCAAATGAGTAACGTGACATTTATGCTGGTGCCTGAAAGATAATTTGGATTAGGTTCAGTAAAAAAGTGACAGTTTAGAGGCAAGTAAGATCAAGAAGGCAGAGGAACAAGCATGGGAGAAGACCAAAAGCCAGAGAGAGCGAGGTGTACTGAGGGGCTGAGAGAAGGTCAGGACAGCTGTCACAGGGATGCGCCCGGGGGAGTGACCAGAGCGGTGCGGGGAGGGGAGGCCATGAAAGGTCCTCCGGGCCAGGTTGAAGGGCCTGAAATGTATCTCTGTGCAGCCTGGTAGTCACAGTGCTCACAGTGCCTACAAAAGAAGACTTTCTTTTGTATTGTTCAAACCTCAAATGTATACATTTCTGAGCACTAAAAGAAGGTGTCATGGGGAAATGCACCTACACAGAAGGTACTCACTAGTGTTTAATGATTCTGAACCTGAGTGACTTTGTCAAATAGGAATTATAAATATCCCCCATTTGTAATGACTTTGTAATACATATGTGCAAATGTCCTTATTTGTCATGTTAGCAAATAACATTTTTTATCTTTAAAAACGGTTCTTTAACCTTTGGCAAAAGCTGAATTTCAAAAAAAACTTAAAGGCACTGAAATAGAACTGCGTGTTTCCATTGCGCTGATATATAATTATGAGCACCTAGACTATAAATAAAAATAACTCATCAGGATTCTTGTATAACCTGAGCAATGCAGAGTAATTAAACCAAGAAATTAAATACTCTAAAATTAAAAATGCAATTCCATACATCAGATTTAGCAATGATTTTTCAAGAAACTGATTGATATCACAATTTTGAAACAGCCTAGTTTGGTCAAATTGTAGTCAATGACTGTTGTGTTTATTTTGAAAGTTGTCTTGCATTAGCAAAATCACAATTTAAATTTTCAAGTAAACTTAAGTTGAGTAATCCAAACATTTAAAAATGTGTGTGTGTGTGTGTGTGTGTGTGTGTGTGTATGTGTGTCTGACAAAGAGCTTTATAGGAGTGATTCTCATTTAAAACATCTCACACTATGATTTGTATTATAAAATATAGTCTTCATAGTTACAAAAATACAGGCTATTGCTGATGGCAAAGTATTTGTGCTATTCTACTTAGCAACACTTTAGCCCTGAAAAATGCTCAGTGGTTAGAGCATTGGCCTGCAGACCGAAGGGTCGCAGGTTCAATTCCCAGTCAAGGGCACATATCTCAGTTTCATGTTACCCAGCCCATGTAGGGGTGCATGCAGGAGGCAACCAATCGATATGTCTCTCTCATGTCAATGTTTCTCCCTCTCTCCTTCCCTCCTCCTTCTCTTCCACTCTCTCTAGAAATCAATGGAGAAAATATCCTCCAGTGAGAATTAAAAAAAAACAACAACACTTTAAACAATTATAAACTATGAAATACATATAGAGGTTTTTTTCTATGTGTACATGTGAAACACTATCCAAAGGCAAGTCCTTATATAGAGAGGGACTTATACATTGATTGTAATTATCCATGAGAAAATCATAACATTCTTTATAGTGCTCCATGTATTCTGTTAAATATTTTCTTATCGATTTCTTGGCATGTATCAATAGTCAACCCATATTAGTTTCTACATATGAAGGAAAACTTCATTGATTTTAGCTTCTTTTCCTTGACCCAATGTATCTTGAAGAACACATGTTTTTTTTTTTTTTTTTTTTTTTTTTTTTAAATTTAATGAATCTTTATTGTTCAGATTACAATTGTTTCTCCTTTTTCCCCACATATCTCCCCACCACCCAGTTCCTACCCCCCCTTCCCTTACCTCCCCCCCCGCTGTCCTTATCCATAGGTGTATGATTTTTGTCCAGTCTCTTCCCATACTCCCCACACAGACACCCCTTTCCCCCTGAGAATTATCAATCCACTCCGATTCTATGCCTCTGATTCTATTAAGTTCACCAGTTTATTCTGTTCCTCAGATTTTTAATTCACTTGACTTTTAGATTCACTTGTTGATATATATGTATTTGTTGTTCATAATTTTTATCTTTCTTCTTCTTTTTCCTCTTTTTAAAGAATACCTTTCAGCATTTCATATAATGATGGTTTGGTGGTGATGAACTCCTTTAGCTTTTTCTTATCTGTGAAGCTCTTTATCTGCCCTTCAATTCTGAATGATAACTTTGCTGGGTAGAGTAGTCTTGGTTGTAGGTTCCTGCTATTCATCACTTTGAATATTTCTTGCCACTCCCGTCTGGCCTGCATGGTTTCTGTTGAGAAATTAGCTGATAATCGTATGGGAGCTCCCTTGTAGGTAACTAACTGTTTTTCTCTTGCTGCTCATAAGATTCTCTCTTTGTCTTTTGCTCTTGGCATTTTAATTATGATGTGTCTTGGTGTGGTCCTCTTTGGATCCCTTTTGTTTGGGGTTCTGTGTGCTTCCTGGACTCGTAAGTCTATTTCTTTCATCAGGTGGGGAAAGTTTTCGTTCATTATTTCTTCAAATAGGTTTTCAGCATCTTGCTCTCTCTCTTCTTCTGGTACCCCCATAATTCTGATGTTGGTTCGCTTGAAGTTGTCCCAGAGACTTCTTACACTATCTTCAACTTTCTGAATTCTCTTCACTTCATGCTTCTCTGGAGGAGTGTCCTTGGCCTCTTTGTATTCCAAATCTTTGAGTTGATTCTTGCAATCCTCTAGTCTGCTTTTGGGTCTCTGTATAATATTTTTTATCTCAGTCAGTGTATGTTTAATTTCTAGTTGGTCCTTTTTCATATCCTCAAGGGTCTCATTGAATTTATCGGCCTTTTTCATGAAATTCTTGAAAAACCTTATAACCGTGGTTTTGAACTCTATGTCCAGTTGCTTATTCTCCTCCATTTCTTTGGTTTGTGATCTGTTTCCTTGCCTTCTCATATTCTCTGCTTCCCTGGGTTGGTAGGGTAGTTTTGTGTACTAGGTGTCCTATTGGTTCAACGGGTCAGCCTCCCAGTTACTTGAGGTGGACACTCTTGGTGTACCCTTGTGTACTGTGTGTTCCCCAGCAGGAGCTACAGCAAGGGCTAGTTTTCTCCTCCTTTGCTTGGGCGGTTTTGGAGCAGTCTGGAGCTGTAGTTAGTTAAGCTGCCACAGAACAGGCCATTTATATGCAAAAGCCGCTGTGTGGAGCCTGGGCGGGTTTGTAGGATGTGCGGGGCGGGGCCTCTGGGTGGGGCCTCAGGGCTGGGCGGGGTCTCAGGGCGTCACTAGGCTGGGGCGTGGCCAACGGCAATGGCTGCCGTCAGCCGTCTCTGCCTTTCCACGTTTCCAAGTCCCTGCGCCCCGCGCTCCAGCGCAGTAAACAATGATTGCTGGGCGCACCTCTGCAAAAAAGTCACTCTCACTTTCCGACCCGATGGCCGAGAGTCCAGCTTCTCCCCGTAGGCGTCTGGGTCCCCGAGTGTCCCCAGAAACTGGATTTCAGAGTGATCGGGAGCTTGTCTCCCTGCGGGTTGAAGAAAAGCCGCGCACCCAGCCGCCCGCCGCAGGCCGATTCGCGTGCCTCCGTACCTCAGCTTTTCAGCGATTGTGCTCCTTTCTCTTCTCAGCTGTAAATCTTCCACTCAGCCAGCTTTCCCGTGGTTCTGGGTGGTAACGTTTTTGTCTTTTAGTTGTGTTTTTGAAATTGTTGTGTGAGGCAGCAGATTAGTTGTTTAACTATGCCGCCATCTTGGTTCCGCATCAGAATCCCCTTCTGAGCTTTTTAAACAGCTACTCTGCATTTCTATCCCTCCATTTCTCCAACTTTGCAGTTTTCTTGAGATGTCAGGCCAACTCAGCGCTGGGGTGTTTAAAAGTATCTAAAATAGCAGTTCCATCACCGAGTCCACTGCCATGTTTACTTTTTTTAAGAAAAGCTCAAAAACTACTGAAAATTTAGTTTTTGAAAATAAATATACATATAAGTATGCATACACACATCAGTTTACTTCCATAGGCAAGGATAAAAAGATTGTCTTCCCTCTTCCACTTCTCTTCCAATTAAAAAAGATGGACTCCTGTCTCTTGGATGTCTGGGAGCTAAAAAAGAAAGTAGCTTTTTTCTTACAGCTCTGTTTCCCTTGTTCCTTCAAAAGAGTCAAGACTAAAGAGGCTAGAAAAAGCCAATCTTCCTATTGCTGCCTGCCCTTCTATCCATTTGCTATCCTTTCTGCACATCATTACATGCTGTCCATACTTCTATGAATAATCCATTTAACAAATTCTCCTCCATGCATTTCCTCTGTCCTTTGTGAGAACCTTGACATATACAGTAAGTAGTACCAGAAATAGTCCCAGGAAACAGACTTTCAAATGAAAATCTGAACATGGTTTGTTCATATTTTTAAGGAGTGTACATAAAGTCACTTTGCTGTGGGAAAGGGGTACAATGTTAAGGCACAGGATGGGGTGGCATGTCATGATTATTCAAATTTTTCCTAGTGACGACATGGAATGAGATAGATGCAGGTGGAAGACAAAATGCAAGAGATTGTATGGCCACCATACTTAACAGTTATGACAGAATTAGTAATGATAATGAAAATGAGGTCAGCTGCCTGCTTCTGAGAGCTATAGAGGATAAAAAGAGGAATTGAAAACCAAGACTTTTCAATTTAGATAACAAGTGAAAAATGAGAAAGTTTTGATGGCAGTTTTAAAGGAACACCTTCATCTCCTACAGTCTTGGGTTGAAATTGGCTGAATACCAAGTCCAGCCCAGGATATGATTTTAAGTGTTGAAGAATGGTATCCATCTCACATCATCCCTGGACTTACAGAACGACTTATCCACCACCATTTCATCCCATACAACATTACCTCAGACCAGGGCGTCACCTTTTATAACAAAGCAAGTTCAACAACAGGTCACTCCCATCCATATAATCACTGAACTTAACACATGCTCCAGTCCCTGAAGCCAGTTGAGAAACAATTCCTTTCAAGGTCAAATGCAGTACTGCAGAACATGCTATATTCCTTAAACCAGTGGTCAATATATTGTGCAGAAATCTATGGGTCCAAAATGAAAAGTGAAAGTAAGAGTGTCCCTATTACTGTTAAACTAAGAAATACACTTGATGAATTATTTGCTTCTTTGTCTGGAAACACTGCGATTAAAGGGGTTTGAAAGCAGTATTGTCCAAGAGAGCAATATTTCCACCAAAGAATACAGTCAGAGGTTGAACGTTGAGACAACTCTATAGCCATTTTGAGGTTCTCATGTGCCAGAAAAATAAGAAGAGAAGTGAGTCAAGGATACTTAAATTGAGTTGCTGCTATCAGTGGTGGGGAGGAGTGTGTACAAATAAAACTGTATGTGGAATCCAGAGGATTCGATAGGATGCCTCCATGTACACCATTGTCCAACAGTCCTAGTCAATGAAAAACTGAGGTAACTCGATGAAGAGCAGGAACACCAAAGAGTCAGAGGGTTGGGGTTTTTTATTTTATTTTGTTTTAGGAATGAAGGTTTGATGCATCCCTCTAGGAAAAGAATGTCATTTAGTCATGTGGTGATAGACAGTAAGTGAAACTCAGAAAATGTGGTAGAAGATTAAAGTTCTGATTGTTGACTTTGTCTTTGTGATGAGGTATATAAACGGGGACTGTACCAAAAAGGTCTGTTGTTGTTAACTGGCCCTCTTTTTTATCACAGTGCCTTATATTAATAATAATGATGTAGCTAACATTTTAGATTTACAAATGGTGACATGTTCTAATTGATATTTCCTCCAGATGTTACATTATCTAATCAGATATGTGAATTCACTGTTGAGGGCACAAATTTTTCACCCATATAAAAATCCAGAGTGGATGTAAAAGACAAAAGTGATGGATTATACTACATATCCTATTAATCTATCCAACAGAGGGCTCTAGCTGGAGATTAGACACAGGAGAAAAGAAGGTCAGTGGCTTTATTCTATGGCTTCCTCCATGTGGGGTCATCTTCAGTCGGCCCTCCACCAAAGCCAAGCCCCTTTCCATATGGCCACTGTCCCTGGGACTCCTCAAGTAGAGAGGAGGTAAAGAGTCCCTCACTGTTACTAGGTCTGGGGCACTGAATTATTCTTTGTTGATTTTCCTAAACACTGCCCACCTCTTTATAATCTTCATTAACTTTCCTCGATTTCCCTGTTTAATTAAAGATGTTAGCTAAAGGTAAAAGCATGAAATAGTTATAAACTTTAAACATATTATTTTAACTTTAAAAAACACAAAAGATATTCCAATTGTTCAGAAGAGGCTTACTACTTTTTGTTTTCCATTATCCTTCTTGCATAAACTATACTCATAATGCATTATTTATTTTTTTCTGGTTTCAAGTTTTTAAAGTGGACTAAGATTATCAAAACATTTGTGAAAAAATATCTGAATACATAATTCTAGATCTTTATTATTCTTTCTTACTCTTTATCTTTAAATAGAAAAAAAATTTAAATGATTTCCTATATAAAAACTTTCCGATGCATTCAATGTGATTTTTATAAAAATAACTCTATATTCTTATATTATTTTATTTGGCATAATATATAACTAAAATATACAAAAGAATGTGCCCCACTAGCCCAATAGGTTTGGGAACAAAAATCCACTGGGCAAGATAAGCATACAACTCTACTGGTAGGAGGAAAAATAGCAAATGCAGCCTACCAGACACAACAGTGCAACATCCTATGGGAGCCAATGAAAATATTTCACTGGGGAATGGTGAACATCAGTGAAGCCAGCACATCAGTTAAGCAGAGCCTGTTTAAGAGACATACTTTAGATGCCTCCATGGAAGGAGATGCCAGAGTGTAAACAAAAGGGTGTGCAGAGTGTAAACAAAAGGGCTAGGACAGAATCACAAGGAACACCAGCATATGAGATGTGTTGAGAGAAGGAAAAAGAAGACTAAGGAAACAAAGTCTGAAATATTGGAGACTTAAGAGGAATTACTTGTTATATAAAAGGGCATCTTTCATATTCTAATGTAGTTAATTCACAAATTACTTACTTAACTTGGCTGCATTATGCTGGCATGCATGGGAATGTTTACATCTCAGGGAGCACAGGGATTTGGAATGAGCACATGATCATAAATTAAAGAGCCATGGCTGTGAATTCTGCCTCTAATTCTTACATGTCACAATGACTCTGTCTCTCTGAGCCTCATTCACTTTAACTGTAAAACTGAATAATTATAACATGGAACAACCATGAGGATCATGTGTCTTCCATGAAACTTACTCTTTGTAAGTGCTCAATAAATGTGCCTTTCCTTCTTTCCTCTTCCGTGTATTATCTCTAGCATACATTGTAAAGTGGTTGAATACTGAGAAGGAATTCCAAGCCATCCCTTCACAACATATGTGTGAATTGCTGGATCTTGTTTGCTTTAGTTTTAATCTATGCCACTTACTGACAATTTCTCTACAACTGAGGGAAAATGTTCTGCTTCATAGCCCAGAATACATGCTCTGTGGTTTCCTGATTGATTTTATTGATCTTATTGATTTTATTTCATACTTATTTGGTTATATTTCTCAATTTAGATGTTCTTCCATGACATTCTATTTCCATAGTTTATTTGAACCCTTGTAGAGTTGTATAATCTCACAGCCCTAGTTAAACCCTAGTTCTCCTCTGTAGGACATCTTCCTGTGAGGGGGGTCCTAGAGTTAACATAGGCAACCAAAAAAGTATCTGTTATAGAAGCAGCACTTCTTCTAAGAGTCCAATGGAGGAACTGTACTCTGTTTCATACTGCATGCCATGAAAATAGGTTAAAATACGGAGATAGTGTACCAATCTATATTATAAAATGCCAGGGACCTTACGACCTAAACAACCAGATGGATGACCGTTCACAAGGAAGTGCATGGAGCACCTCTAGGTCCCTCCCCTGCGGCTCACAAGCTGCTATCACAGCAAGGCTGGTGGCTTGCGGGCGAGTGGGGCAGTGGGGGGGTGGGCAGGGTGAGGCGGGCACGGAGGCCTAACAACCTTGCTGCTGCCATGGCGGCTGCGGATCAAGCCCAAAGAGAGGCCCAGAGAGAGAGGTAGAGCCTGACCTTCTGCTGCCATGGCTGCTGGCAAGGCCCAGAGAGAGAGAGAGAGAGAGAGAAATAGAGAGAGAGAAGGCCTGATCAGAAGCTGCTGCGGGGCTGCAGATCAGGCCCGGAGATAGGACCGGAGATGCTGACTGGCATAGAAACAGACCAATCAGAACCATATCTGGGTGAACTGCAAGGAGCCAATGGCTGCCTAGGAGGCGGAGCTTTTGACGCTGACTGGCATAGAAACCAAGCAATCAGAACCTAATCTGGGTGAACTGTGAAGACAGAACCTAAGGTGTGGGCTGAGGAGGGGTTTTAAGGGCAACAGCTATTTGGTGTAAAGTGTAAGAAAGCGGTTCAATTTTTTAATAACCGGTTTGGCAGTATCGTGCATATGGCTGGCTATCAGTCCAGATATAGGGATTATGTATTTTTATCTGCCTAGAGCATCTCCTCCTGCTGAAAAAGACTTTATCCCCCATATAAGCAATCCTATCCTATATAATCTATCTATACTAATAAAAGGGTAATATGCTAATTAGACTGGGTTGACCAGCCATCTCCCAGACATCCAACTTCCTTCCGGACAAAGCCATGGTGGTGGGGGCCGAGGTAGAGACAGTTAGGGGCAATCAGGCCAGCAGGAGAGGGCAGTTGGGGGCAAGATCAGGCCGGCAGGGGGTTAGAGGCAATCAGGCCAGCAGGGGAGGGCAGTTGGGGGCTAAATCAGGCTGGCAGGGGAGGGCAGTTGGGGGTGAGATCAGGCCGGCAGGGGACGGCAGTTGGAGGTGAGATCAGGCCAGCCGGGGAGGGCAGTTGGGGGCAAGATCAGGCTGGCAGAGGAGGGCAGTTGGGGGCGAGATCAGGCCACAGAGGAGGGAAGTTAGGGGCAATCAGGCAGGCAGGCAGGTGAGTGGTTAGGAGCCATCAGTCCTAGATTGCGAGAGGGATATCCGACTGCTGGTTTGGCACAAACCGGCAGTCGAACATCCCCCAACGGGTGTCCGATTGGAGAGGGTGCAGGCTGGGCTGAGGGACCACCCCCCGCACGAATTTTGTGCACCAGGCCTCTAGTATATGAATAAAACTTATGTAATCCTTTATGTGATCTAACAGTTATTTTTAGGCACAAAACACAAAAATTGTGGAAGGAAGATATAAAATGGCAATTTTCTTTCTCTGCCTTATATATCACTAGAGGCCTGGTGCATGAAATTCATGCACTCGGGGGGGGGGGTCCCTCAGCCCAGCCTGTGCCCTCTCACAGTCTGGGAGTCCTGCGATCAATCACCCCAAAGAGGTAGGCCCCATCCACCCACCACAGTCCACTGCAGCCCGCCAGTCAGTGGCCTGGGCCTCCCTCTTTGGGGCGATCATGGAGCCCCCAATTGATCTCCCCGCCAGCTGGTGGCCTGGGCCTCCCTCTGCAGGACGATCATGGGGTGATGGCCAGGGCCCCCACCAATCACATTGCACCCACCTTGGCTGGCCGGTACCAGTGGGTGTCATAGCGTGGTCATCTGGACAGTTGTTCTGCTGTTCGGCCATTTGGTCGATTTGCATACTACACTTTTATTATTCTAGATTTTAAATCTAAGAATCTATGACCCTCCTACTCATGAGTTGCTCACAGTGTTTCATTGGTCTACCCATCTTATCTACAGGATTAAAACTGTCAAATCCAGACCAGCTTTAGAGACAGCAGTGTGGCAAAATGCAGCTGTAATGAGCATCTGAAATGCTGACTGTCCATGTTAAAAATTCAGAGGGTTAGCTACTGAAATATACCAGGATAGAGTTTCTATATTCAAGTTTTATTGTTCTTAAAGAAAAATTGGTAGAGAGTGCATGATGATTATTTTTACCATAACAGAACCTGAGATTTATCAGACTTCAACCTATTTTGAAATCTGTATGCATTAAAAAATCTCCAAATGAACTACTCATATTAAGATACTTACTTCTAACATTATGAATGGGATTATTAAGATCCATGACCCTTAGCAACCCAATAATGGGCATTAGAGCTTTATGCTGATATTGAAAAGAAATAGAGCATATCATTTGAAGAATCCCATCTTAATGGCATTTGGAAATTTTTTCAAAATATTAATAACATATTTCAGTGGTCAGTTAAACATTTCCAATCTTGTCTTTTGAATTATATTGATTTTTAAAATCTAAATATAAACTTAGTGTGTCCATATGTGTGTATGTGTGCAAAATCTTTTCACTGCTGGTCTTTTTAAATTGAGACGCCAAGATAATTAAAGAAAAAAAGTATATGTGCGTGAGAAATTTTTCTAATTTTAATTTTAAATAATCTCCTATATCTCACTGGCAATTCCTTTTATGAGCACAGATTTTATGCTCTGTGGTTATTTCGTCTCACCGTAAGTATGACAGCAGGCAGATTCAGGAGGTGAACATCAGTTTGGGAACTAGAAACGCTGTAGATAGAGTTTTGCACCATGCAGGCATTTTTGCTTCTACCAAATCAACCAGAACTCTAAGCAAAGATTATTCTTTAAAAAAATTACTTAATGACCCTCTAGAAAAACTTACTAACAAATGCACTAAATAATTAAATGAAAAGCATAACAATTTACAGGCATATGGTGCGGGTGGGAATTTCGTTTGGGAGCTGGAAGAAGCCCTTATGCACGCTGGCTGGGTCAGCATTCTTACACTCTGCTGGAATCAGGGCTGACTCCATATGCCGTTTACACAAGAGCCTGCTCCTATACTTTCGTTATCATTAATTTTACACTATCTCTTTTCTTTACCTCTCCTTTCCTACATTTTCTGCATGCTCTCCTGTGGACTTGGTGTCTCTTGCTTCTTTGCTCAGCTCCTGAAATCTACTGTGAATAATGTATTTCGGGGACACTGCCTGCACCAATTGGTTTTCTTTGCAGAGGTTTCTCCAACACAAAATTCACTATTTGTTTTTATGAAAGCATCCAAATTAAAGTGTGTGTACTTCTTCAAAGCCCAGTCATCTGCACTTTGTCCCTGACCAATAGCCTTTCTGCATGGTGACAAGAGACCATATTCTTCAGGATCTTATAGCAAAAAATCATGAGTAGGTCATTTCTCCTTTCCTACCCTCGAAGGGAAAAATAAGCATCAAAAAAACCTTCTTTCTATAGCACATTCATTTTTTCCACAATAAAGTGGGATATCAGGAATTACAGTTGCTTGGCATAGTTGCTGCCTTGGCCCTTATAAAAATTCACTCCTGAAACATGTATTTGAATATCACCAAGACATTTGACAAAACTTTTCAATTTGACAAAACGTTTCAATTTGACAAAACTTTTCATTTTAACTGGCAAAATGGTGAAACATGGACTCAATGCTCTTTAATGACTTAGCATTTTAATTTATCTATCATTTTCCAGAGCTACTGGATTGATTTTTACCAGGGGTGACATTTACACTTTATGATGGAACTCTGACCAGGGCTGTTTTGTTCAGTATTTTTATTGATTACTTGAATTGGGATACTTACAATCAAGAAAACACAAGAAAAAAAATATCTTAAAGTTTACATTATGAAATGAGTCCACTAAAATAATTTTTGAGATAGACTTACATAAAATATTACAGCTAGTAGGCAATCAGCTATTTCTTCACTTTTGTTGATTTCCAAAATTTTACATTACTTTTATTTTTTTATATCCTCACCCAAGAATATCTTTTTATCAATTTTTAGAGAGAAGGCTAGAGGAAGGGGGGAGAGAGAGAGACAGAGAAACACCAATGTGAAAGAGAAACATCAAGCGGCTGCCTCCCATACACACCCCAACCAGGATCAAACCCACAACCTAGGTATGTGCCCGGACCAGGAATCGAATATGCAACCTTTCAGTGTATGGGATGATGCTCCAACCAACGGGGCTACCTAGCCAGGACAATTTTACATTACTTTTAAAGACCAGTTCTTGCTGTTAACAACTGTTCAGCAATGAACTATGTTACACATGGCATATGTTTTGAGAATCACCTATAGCTCTGAAGTCAGACTGCTTGAATATGTATTCTGGACCCCATTTTCACCAGCTGTGTGACTTTAAGTTATTTAACCTCTCTGTGCCTTGAGTGATAATACTAGTATCTACCTTATATGATTCCTGGGAGAAATAAATAACATAATGAATGCAAATTATTTGAGCAATGCCAACCAGGTGGTATGTGCTCAGTAAGTCCCAGGGATTATTATTATCTTTTCTAAGTAGTTTTGCAAATGGAATATGTTTTCTTCCATATTCAGGGCTTAAATTTTATCTTCAATAAAAGTAATTTAGTAAGAGAAATCCTCAGTTACCTTACACTCATTTTACATTTTTATCTGAATGTTGGTTTATGTATTCACACAGTACTGAAGAATGGGGAGGTTTCCTTAAATGAGACAGCCCACACTCCAGAACTATGAAAAGAAATGAGCAATTCAAGGGAAAATTAGATTAAATCCTTAAATTAAATTCCAGATTAAAAAAAGATCCTAGTAGAAAATGTACCAGTATGGTTTGCTATTAAGATCTAATATTTTCCCAATTGTGTAGTAATGGAAGTTGGGGAGAACATCCCTTAGGCATTCTCATGAAAAGATTTGGATAAACAGCTTAAATAGACAGTGTGTAAGGCCGCCTCAGTAACATCAAAATTACCTCCAACTTAATTCTACTCATTCAAATAAAGACATTACTTTATTTCTAAGTTAATACGAAGTTCCTTTTTAATGTAATAATTGGCAAACAATATTATTTGGCTTGATGTGTAATAATCCTAAATGTACTTCCAGGGTTATTAAATCAGTGAGAATTTCAAGGCCATCGAAAAGAAGATGCAATTATTTTATTTTTCTCATGCTTCCTTCTGTGACTTGAATCTTCAGATTTTATTTACAAAGTGAGTTTTGTATTGTAAAGATAATTAAAAAATCATTATTTTACAATAAAAGACTGTGAAATAGAAGTTAATACAGTAAAATAAAAAAGTAAAGCAGAATAAGATGTTTCATTTCCATCTCATCCGTTTCTTATCCCTCCTACACAGGAGGAGAAAAATGGATATTTACACTGAATATTGGGGAGTTTGACATGTTCTTACCTAAATACATCTTTAGGACATTTTCAGAATTCTTACATAAACATCTCCTATGAACACTTTTCTATGGTTTATTTTTAACCAAATCCATAAACTCTGTGAGAGAGATATTCTGCCTTTCCAGGAAGCGGCCTCACTCAGCACTCAGCTCACAGGAAACAGCTGTACTGCCAAACAGTTTTACCAAAATTCTAAAGAATATTGAGTACAAATATTTTACACAGGTACAAAGTAATAACAGTATTTTAAAACAGGGGTGGGGAACCTCAGGCCTGCGGGCAGTATAAGGCCTGCAAAATCATTGGGTCTGGCCCTGCCAAGGCATTAGGGGTGAGTTAATTAAATGTCTGACCAAATATAGCAGGCTAATTTTTAGGTTGAAATTTTGTATGGCCCGCAAATAATGTTATAAATATCCAAATGGCCCTTGGCAGAAAGAAAATTCCCCACCCCTGTTTTAGAAGCATGAATTCATCTCTCATCCTAAAGAGAACAAAATGAAACCCAACAAGAGTCCTCTAAACTAAAATGGAAATCCTACATGCTGCCCTTTCAAAAAGAAATATATATATTGTATATGCACATACTACCCTTCGTCAAGTCATCTCAGTGTTTCATTTCACATCATATGCCTTAAATATTATGCATTGTCTCTATTCTACCACAGTTCATTCCTCTACGGTACTACAAACTAAATTTTTATCTCTATTTATAATTTTTATCTCTCTGTATATGATTCTCATTATTCTACTATAACTTCTCTCAGGAAAAACAATGCCCCCCACCCCAATTAATGACTTTTTCCTCTTCTCCCTCCTCATTCTATCTGTCCTCTCAGCAGGAAAACATTATGTAGATGCTGCTCCTTCCTTTGGCATCCCCTGCTTCAGGTCTCCCCAACCCTCTGTTGCCTCATTTCCCTTCTCACAACTGCCCTAACACACAGAAAGAATTCTTTATAATTCTTTGTAGGTCACTTGCCAAAGCCACTTGTTCATGCTGCTCTGAGATCAAGTAACCCAGAGGGAGTGTAGTGAACCAGCACTGGTAAAGAATTTGACGTTTGAATCAACTGGGTTTCTACCTTCAATGGGTTCAATATTCTCCACTAAAAGATATATTTTCAAAAGGAAGAAACTAAAATATTGGTGTAAAAAATACTGTGGGGTATTTTTCTCAGCGAAGGGGAATCCTCAAGAGTAATTCTTTCTATTAGGACCAAGTTCATTTTCACACACTCTGACACTGAAACAATGACATAATGCTCAGGACTCTGCTGCTCTTCGCCTCACACCATCTTCGTCCCTGTCTCTCACCTTCTATTACAAGACTTGACTCCCTAACTGTTTCCCTTTCTGCTCGTCGAAGTCCCAGCTTATCCCTCCCCTGTGACCTCCTTGGCAGCAGTCCCTATCCCTTCTGCTGACTCTCTCTCTAACTGAGCCTTAAAGATTCAGGTTATCTATGGCTTCTTCCAGGAAACTTCCTAGACCAGTCCACGTTGGTTCATGCTGCTTTCCAATGCTACGTTAATACCCCCTATGCATTTCTATGGTTGTACTTGCCAGGTTTAATGAAAGCCCTCAGATTCCATGTTGGTTTTTCCCACAGTGCTGTGAGCTCCTGAGGGCAATGGCGGCCTCCTATTTTTTTCCCCCATTGGCCTGAGCATATCTGACATATAAATAGAGAGATAAATATTGAATTTAAAGTTCTTGATGATACTATCCTAAGACTCATCATCAATGAGATTAAGTTTAGTAAATACATAATATATTTTTGGACCTCAAAAATTGTCCACCATAATCTCATTAATTCACTAGAGGCCTCAGCCCAAACTGCCCCCTTTCGCAGTCCAGGAGCCCTCGGCAGATGTCCGACTGACGGCTTAGTCCTGCTCCAGCCATGAGCCCAGCTTCTGGAGCACTGACCACCAGATGGCAGCTCCTACATTGAGCGTCTGCCCCCTGATGGTCAGTGCACGTCATAGCGACCTATCGATCTGCTGTTCGGTGGATTTGCATATTAGCCTTTTATTATATAGGATAGCTCTATGTTTTTACTATTGTTACTAATTACTCAACTTTACAAAATGATATTCTGATGGAGTGGTTTACTGCACACATCATGTCATTTTGTTCGCAGTGTCTCAAAAAAAGATACCATGGGCATGGTCACCCATCCCTTCTCTGAGAGGGTTTGATAAATCTCAGAACAGAGATATTATAAAACATCATTGGCCCAGTCGGTGTGGCTCAGTGATTGAGCATCTACTTATGAGCCAGAAAGTTAAGGTTCGATTCCCAGTCTGGGCACATGCCCGGGCTGCGGGCTCAATTGCCAGTGTAGGGCATGCAGGAGGCAGCCAATTAATGATTCTCTCTCATCATTATGTTTCTATCTCTTTCTCCCTCTCCCTTCCTCTCTGAAATCAATGAAAAAATATTTTTTTAAAAATCATTGGAGGTGGAATGATGGATCCAAATTAATGGCAAGATGACTCTACTCAGCTAGATAATAAATGTTCAACAACATATACTGTTATGTCAACTTAGGTGCCATTAGAAAAAGAAGAGTGATCTTCAAAGTTTAATTTTATTGCTGGGGGGAAAAATCAATGTTTTTTTAAAATCTACTATGGAAAGTTAGGCAAAGTAATTCCATTTATCTCAACGATTTTATTAAGTGAGCTTGTGTATCAGACTACTCTATAAGGATATGTAGCAATATGGATTACATTCAAAAGGTGAGAAATTCATGGACAATCTTCTCCATTACTGAGATCATTACTATGAAAGGTATTTGGCAACTTACTAAAAATTTTATTGGGGCTCATTTTCAAAAAGCCTTAGTCACTTTACCAACTGAAAATATAATTAACAATGTCAAAGAGATCAGATAAAATAAATATGTATTATAGTCGTAAGATTAAATTTCACCTTTTAATATCTCCTTTTTTCCTTACCTATGTCCTATAAAAGTTGTTTACTCAGGCAACAAAAAAAAAGACCAATTTGGTCAATGCAGGAATCAGAGTGTGAATATTTTTAAACAAAAACAACAAAAAATGTGTTGGTGCCTTAGTCGTTTAAGCAATTGCTTCAAATATCTCTTTTTCTATTTGCTGAGACATTTGAATGAACCTTGTGTATCTCAAATTGAAGTTGCGGGTCATTTGTATCCAGTCCACTGCAGAATCTGAACAGGGATCAGGAGACAGAAAGAACTGAGAATATTTCATTACCAGGAAGGAAGAAGATTTGATAGAGTACTATAATCAGCATGAATCAAAGAAAAGTTGGTTTCTTGCTTAGGATGGAGGCTTATATTTATAATTGCTGGGTTGAGTGGTTTTCTCCAACTCAATCGTTTAAAGGTTGCTGTTTTATCATATTTTCCTAATCACTTAAAGATGGTTATCTTGTCATAAATCATGTTTACTTAGGACCAGTAACATATGTATGGCCTTATAAGGATTTCTCTTTTGAGCCACATAAATACATTATTTTGTAGTAATGAGCATTAGATCATGACTTTATACTTTTCACTTTCTATAAAAGAAGACAGACCTTAGTGGAAAAGGAAAAGGCATAAAATTCAGAGTGACTGCATTCATTGTAATTTGAACATGTTCATTAAATATAATCATGGCATAATTTGTTTCTTAATGAAGTAATAGAGGAATATGTGCTGATAAAAGAAGATTGGGTGAGATGAGAGAAGGAATATTATCTGGGTCTTATCCTCATAATCAAACAGACAGAACTTCTCTACACATGAGAGAATTGCATCTTTGCAACAGAATCAAGTACAAAATTACCAAAATAATATTCTGACTTTTTGGGGCCACTTATGAAAAATTACTAATTTGTTTAATTTCAGCAAAACAACCACTCTTGAAGTTTGTGTTCCTCTGTTGTAAACAGGTAGAGCAGTACCATATATCTCACCAAACCAACTGGAATGAATCACATACTGCACAGATATTGTTAAAGATGAAAAAGTATTACATCTCCATTAATAACAGAAAAGCTGCATCATCTATAGTTACACAAGCAAGCTTTAGCACAATTATATGGGTAATGAATTTCCTTTTATTTGGTTAAAAACAAAACAAAAATCTATAATTGTATATAGAAGGACATTTTCTTTTTAATTGTATAGAAGTCCTTATGAAACATGATTTAGTCTGCTTTTTATAAAACCTTATGGTAGCCCAGCTGGTGTGTCTCAGTGGTTTGAACGTCCACCTATGAACCAGGAAGTCTTGGTTAGATTCCCTGGTCAGCTTCCAGGTTCAATTCCCAGGGGCGGGGGTGTGCAAGAAGCAGCCAATAGATGATTCTCTCTCATCATTAATGTTTCTATCTCTCCCTCTGTCTGAAATCAATAAAAATATATTTAAAAATAAAATTAAAAACCTTACAGTAGAAAAGGATTTACTGAAAAGATGTTTAAAAAAAAAACACAGAAAATTTCAAAACATAAAAATCATTCTAAAATATCAGTATCCAGATACTGTTACTGTTGCCAGAAATATGTATACACATTGCTAAGTACTTTTTTAAAATGGCATCATATTAAAACACTGCAACAAATAACTTGCAGTTAACTTTTTTCCACTTAATATTATAAAATGCCCTTAATTTTAAAATCAATACCAATAGGTCCATCTGCTTCTTTTTTTCAAATTGCTAGTGATAACCATAGTAATTTGTTTAACTACTGTCCTCTTGATGGAATTTTTAGATGAGTCCAATATATTGCTACCACTAACAATGTTATAATAGATATCTTTCTATATGCTCACATTGTATGTGCATTTTAAATTTTGAGAAACTGTCAAATCAGCAACATGTATGAGATTAGTTTTTCTCCACATTTTGTCATCACTGGGAATCTTAAACTATTTTAACCTTTGCAAATTTGGTAAGCAAAATCAATGTCATGGTTTTCATCTACACTTATTATTAAGCACATCAAATTATCTTTTAAGATAATGTTAGGATTCCTCTGTCAAATTTTCTATTGGTCTGGTCATCATTTTGCTTATTTTTAAAGTACTCTAGATTTATATATTATACTAGAGGCCCAGTGTATGAGATTCGTGCACTGGGGGGAAGAAGGAGGTCCCTCAGCCTGGCCTGCGCCCTCTCGCAGTCCAGGACCCCTCACGGGATGTCCGCCTGCCGGCTTGATCCCCAGAGGGATCGGGCCTAAGCTGGCAGGCAGGCATCCCTCTCACAGTCCAGGGCTCTCACAGTCTGGGACCCCACACTCCTTACCACCTGCCTGCAGCAGAGGCTGGAGAGGCTCCCACCACCACCACTGCGCTCACCAGCCGTGAGCCCAGCTTCTGGCTGAGCAGCCCTCCCCTTATGGGAGTGCACTGACCACCAGGGGGCAGCTCCTGCGTTGACCATCTGCCCCCTAGTGGTCAGTGCACATCATAGCGACCGGTTGTTCTACCATTCGGTTGATTTGCATATTAGGCTTTTATTATATAGGATATCATTTATGGAATGTATGAAATCCTCTGAGGAAAAGTACTGTTATAGACTAAAAGGATATATCCCTGTAAAAATCATATATTGAAGCCCTAACTCTTAGTATGACGGCAGTTGGAGTAAAGAAGTAATTAAGGTTAAATGAGGTATTAAGGGTGGGGTCCTGATTCAACACCATCAATTCCTTGTAAGAAGAGACACCAGATAGCTCACTCAATCAATCTTTGTTCACAGGCACCAAGGTAAGGCCATCTGAGGACATAGCAAGAAGGAAGCTGTCTTAAGAAGAGAGCCCTCACTGAAGACCAAATTGGCTAGAACACTGGTGTTGGACTTCTAGTCTCCAGAACTGTGAGAAAATAAGTTTTTATATTCTAAGGCATCTAGTGCATCATATTTTGACCAGTATTTGGTATTTTGATCACTTCAGACCACTGAGATCATTTTTGGATCACAATTCAATCAAAATTGGTGAGTATATTAGCTTTCTGTGTTGCATAATACCACAAACTTACCAGTTTAAAACTACAATCATGGCCCTGGCCAAGTGGCTCAGTTGTTTGGAGTATTGGAGTATCATCCCCTACACCAAAAGGCTGCTGGTTCAATTCCCAGTCAGGGTAAGTATGGGAGGCAACCGATCAATGTTTCTCCCTCACATCAATGTCTGTCTGTCTCTCTCTCTCTCTCTCTCTCTCTCTCTCGCTATTTTCTTTCTTCCTTTCTGTCTCTCTAAAATCCATATATATAAAAGCCTAATATGCAAATTGTCCTCAAGAGAGTTCGACTGGGAGACCTATCGCTTGCTATGATGTGCGCTGACCACCAGGGGGTGTCACAGAACGAAGGAAGGCCTCAGCCAGCAGCTGGCAGCTGGGGAAGGGAGGCTCCAGCCAGCAGCCAGGGAAGGGAGACCCCGGCCAGCAGAAAGAAAGCCCTGATCGGCCCTGATCGCCGGCCAGGCCTAGGGACCCTACCCATGCTTGAATTTTGTGCACTAGGCCTCTAGTCCTATATAATAAAAGCCTAATATGCTAAGTGTCCAACCGTTCATTCCACCATTTGACCAGTTGCTATGACACGCAGTGACCACAAGGGGGAAGATGCTCCAACAGGTAGGTTAGCTTGCTTCTGGGGTCCAGCTGATCAGGACTGGGCAAGACAGGCCAGACATGCCCTGGAGCCCTCCCACTGTCCCTCCCTGGCCTCTAAAATATTTCTTCTAATTAGTTTCCTTTCAATGTGCTCAAATCGTGCACTGGGAAGTGACCAAATGACTGGAATAACTGGAACAACTGGTTGACCAGTTGCTATGACATGCACTGTCCACCAGGGACCAGACACTTAATGCAGGAGCTGCCCCCTGGTGGTCAGTGAGCTCCCACAGCCAACGTCCCAAGGCCAGCCCACCTCCCGTGATCCCTCCCCCCAGCCAGCCGGCCCCGATGGTCCCAATTGGTGCAGCTGGCCAACCTCCCACAGTCCTTCCCCCGGCTAGCCAACTTCCCACAACCCCTCCCCCTGACCAGCTGACCCCGATGGCCCTGATTGGGCTGGCAGGCCAACTTCCCACAGCCCCTCCCCCTGACCAGCTGACCCCGATGGCCCTGATTGGGCTGGCAGGCCAACTTCCCACAGCCCCTCCCCCCAGCCGGCCAACCTCTTGTGGCCCCTCCCCCTTGCTTATCCCCCTGGATGACCAGCCCCGATGGCTCCCATTGGGCCAGTCGGCCAATCTCCCATGGCCCCTCCCCCCTGCTGGCTGGCCCTGATTGCCCCTATCGGAACTTCCTATAGCCCCTTCCCTGGCCGGCCAACCTCCCATGGCCCCTCCCTGCGGCAGGCCAACCTCCTGCGGCCCTAATCGCCCTGATCGCTGGCCAGGCCAAGGGACCCCACCTGTGCACGAATTCGTGCACCAGGCCTCTAGTCAATAATAAAAAAACATATCCTCAAGTGATGATTAGAGAAAAATAAATACAATTATGTATTATCGCATAGTTTCTATAGGTCAGAAGTTCAGTCACAGCCTATCTGGGTTCTCTGCTTCAGGATCTCACCAGGTTAAAATCCAGGTGGCATCCAGGACTATGGAAATAAATATGCTTGCAAACACTCTTAGGATGCTGTCATAATTCACTTCCTTACAGTTATAATATTGAAGGTTTTTTTCTTTCTGTCAACTGAGGGTCATTCTCAGCCACTCATGGTTCCTTGTTACATGGCCCTTTCTATAGGACCTCTCACAATATGGCAGCTTAATTCTTCAAAACAGTGATAGAAATAGTTTCTCATATCAGGGAGAGCCCAGTCTCTCCTTTAAGGATCTTCATTTGATTAAGCCAGACCCACCCAAGAACATCTCCCTTCTGATTAACTCAAAATCAACTAATTTGACACTGGGCCTCATATGTATAAATCAGAGAATATCTGGGTCTCCCCTGCCCCTTTTGATCAGTGGAAATCCTTGACAGTACACCCTGGAGTAGTAGAGAACCTTCTCCAATATCTGTACAGACATTAAGTGCTTCATTCCTGCTTCCTCTCTATCTGAAGGCTCCACTGAGCTTTTCTGGATTCTATCTCCTTTCACATCACCCTCTGCAAGTCTCTCTTCACACAACATTCTGAGATTACTAAACACAATGGTGATTTTAAAGAGAGAGAACGTTTTCAAGGTGGAGATAAAGGGTGTGCATACATGGCAGAAATTTACAGTTTTATTTTAAACATGAAGACCCTCTTAAAATGTTTGGTAGCTTCTTTTCATCTCACCTCCCTCTCCCACTAGCCTTCACACAACATAATTTCACAGGGTCTCTTTTCTCCATGTCTCTTCTCTCATTTACATCTTTCACCCATTTCAAATGAGAAAGAAAAAGATAAAAGCATCAGAAAGTTATCTGATTTCCTCATACTGAATAGCTCTTAATGGTGATTGGGTGTTGTGGACACTCATGTTCTGGTGATTTCACCTCCCAGCTCACATTGTCTATCAATATATTTCCCTTAAAATATTTCCTTCCCTAAATGGAAACCTCATGCTTGTTGTCAAGATAATAAAAGCTACATATTGTGACATATTTATACTCTTCCTATACCAGAGCTCTGGGAGGATGCTTATGCAGTTTGTCTTATTCATCTTAGAAACACCCAGCTTCAGCCTTGTACCAAACAAGCCTTCCATATTTATGTGCTGTTGCATTGATCACACAAAAAGATATATTGAAACTTAGCACGTTCACATAGTAAATACTATATGAGTGTACCCTGGGTTCCTTGTTAATTTTCAGGAACTTATATTTCTGTCAATGTGTGTAGGACTTCAGGAACATGGAACTTAAAGTAGCATAAAATACAGCACACCACACTACCATCTCAGTATACCACATTGTATATGACATGTCATGTCTCAGAATGCACTATCTACACACCATATATACAATTCCTATTGTATTACATGGTACCTGAACACCACAATCCCACAGCATGTACATGCACACACACCACCTCTATTACACTAGCATACCACAGAGCACAACACACACTACACACCCCACCCTCCACATCTACCATCCCCAACAGACCACATTACAGTAACCACACAACACACCATGCCACTTCCAACACAACATCCCCTCACTTACCATCACAAATTACCACACCAGTCCATCCCACACCAAACATGAAAGTATAAATTATTTGAATGCTGTGCATTTGGTGTTATCTCAATCCTGAATGAAATGCTAAGATTCAAGGATAGCTCATCTACTACTGTTTTATACCATTAGAATATTGACCAACATAAAAATTATTGTGCACTTCAGGGAGAGATATCTACATCCATACTGGAGTTATGAACGTAAACCAGATATTTATCTTTCTCCAACTGGCTTATTTCGCTTAGCATAATGCTCTCCAGTACCATCCATGCTGTTGCAAATGGTCAAAGTTCCTTCTTTTTTATAGTGGCATAGTATTCCATTGTGTAGATGTACCACAGTTTTTTAATCCACTCATCTACTGATGGGCACTTAGACTGTTTCCAAATCTTAGCTATTGTAAATTGTGCTGCTATGTACATAGGAGTGCATATATCCTTTCTGATTGGTGTTTCTGGTTTCTTGGGATATAGTCCTAGAAGTGGGATCACTGGGTCAAAGGGAAGAAAGATAAATGTCACATGATCTCACTCATATGTGGGATATAATGATCAACATAATTTGATGAACAAAAATAGATCCAGAGACAAATGGTAGGGGAGGCAGGGGGGTGTTAGAGAGCAACCAAAGGACTTGTATGCATGCATATTAGCATAACCAATGGACACAGACACTGGGGCAGTGGGGGCTTGCCCAGGATGGGAATGGCCGGGGGGGTGAGGGGGGAGGGTCAATTGGGGAAAAAGGAGACATATGTAAAACTTTAGACAATAAAAAGAAAGAAAGGGAGGAAGGAAGGGAGTGAGAAAACTGGGATGTGAGAGGGAAAAATAAAGTTGAATCCTGATAATTTGTGGGTGATCAGGCTTTTAGGATAATGTACTGGTTTGTCTGCCAATTACTCTTCTCAGACCAATAGTATTTATCACAATATACTGTAAATATTTCTTTGCTTGTCTTGGTTTCCAACATACTTGATGAGGTCATGATCAAATCTTTTGTTTCTGTTCACTCAGAATTTTTCCCAGCACCTGGCACACAGTAGGCATTCGAGTGATTTTTATTGAATCATGGCTTTGAAGACGGGGATTAACTTGTTATTATAAAAGTTATAAAAACATAACTTCAAAATGCATCTACTCTAAGTCTAAAAAAATAAATAATTTTGTTAGGGGATGTTTCAAGCCCCTGATCCTCATTCACTCTGATCCTCTTTCAAATTTATTGGAAATTTTAGGGCATTCAATTTTAAATGGAGTTGTGTAACAGATTTCAAATTAAATAAAAGTAGATTTTCCTATGATTTAAAAGTGGATAAGTTTCTAATTAATTATGCATATAGTTCACTTGGCTTGTCCTTCACAGGGTAGGATTTCTAATGGTGTTTAAAGTTGGGAAAACCATGAACAGTCTTTCTACCATATGCTATCATTTTCTTTAATTACAGTCCTATTTGGTTTCTTAATGAAGTAAAAATAAAATCCAATATATAAATGTTATGACATTTAGGAATATCTAATTCATGTTCTCATCCTGTGATTGATTTTCCTTAATGAAGAATTAGAGTGGATTTAGGCCTATAAAACCAAATATATTCTAAATCCCTCAACATATCAGTTTCCAAATAATTGTATTTTATTTTTATTCCAAACCATTCAAGTATGGTATTTTATAGCTCCTGTGAGGCCATCATCTTAGCAAGGTATCTTCATGAAAATGCAATCAATGTAATTTATCATGCACTTGAATTTGAAAAAGACCAGTTCGAACTGCACATTAACTCTGACGGCAACCACACTGGTTCTTATTTATCGTGAACATACTTTTCTGTCACCTCATTGTGTTCACCTTTATCTTATGAGTTAGCTAATGGAAAATGTTATAAATGAAAATATATTTACTAAATTGTAAGATTTGAAAGTTATATCATCTAATATTAAATAGCAAATTGTAACTATTTTTGTTTGAGCAGTCATATATTAGAATAGAGGTTTGAACTTTTATCTGCTTAAAAACATTTTTTAATTATTTAATAAAGGTTTATTTTTTAAAATGTACAGCCGGTGAGATCTTTTGTTCATGCATCTTCTCCAGCAGCTGGGGCGTCCCCACCTTTGGTGTTTCTGGTGTAAATCACTTGAGGTCTGTGCTTTGAGACGAGTTTAATAAGTCCTTTACTAAGGAGCTCCTGAAGGGCTGCCCTGGCCAAGGAGCCGGAATCTTCAGCCTCTCGGAGACCACAGCTGGGGTGATCAGCTTGTGGTTGGGAACTTCCTTACAGAGCTTGTCATATGTGGCTTTGTCAAACAAGACCAGGTTATTGAACTTGTCCCGAACTTTGCGTTTGGACCACTTCCTCTTTTTGGCCTTGCCCCCGCGACTTGTTCACGGGGTCTTTGTCTTTCTTGGCTGACTTTCCAGCATCTTTCTTCTTCTTGTCGTCCTTGGGCGGCATCGCGGGACTCAGAGAACAGGGATGTGCTGCTGCCTCGCCAAGATGTCGGCCCGAGAGGCACTTAAGAATATTTTCATACAAAATCATAGTTTAAGAATATTTTAATACACAAACAGAAAGTTAGGTAGTTTTGTTTTGTATTGTTACTCTTGATTTAACTTTTCAGAATATCCTTGGGATGGTGAGTAAAAGTGTACTCAGTATGTTTTTCCCTCTCTTTATTATGCCTCCTTAATAGACACATCAGTAGGAGTAGCAGACAGAATTCTACTCCCTATGACCCACACCTTTGTATAGTCCTGTCCTGTTGAGTGTGGAAGGCACTGAAGAATATGACAGAATATGATTAAGTTGTGTTATATGGCACAGTTGACTTTTAAAAAGGGCGATGATCCTCCCTGGGCCTGACCTAATCAGATGAGTTCTAAAAATAGACGAGGCTTTTCCTGGAAAAAGAGATTTAAAAGGTGGGAGGAATTCAACTTGAGAGTCTCTGTTGCTGGCTTTGAAGATGAAGGAAGACACATAGACAATTTCTCAAAATGTATCACAGCCTAAATGAAAGGGCTAAACTGCAAACATTTTTAAATAGTCCAAAGGAGAAAATACCTATAACCTGGGTTATACAAAATCTTCTCAAATACAACACCAAAATCAACATCCATAAATAAATAAAAAATAGAAAAATTGAAGTTTATCAAAATTAAAAACATGTGTGTTTTAAAAGACATTAAGAAAACTTAAAGGCAATCATCAAACGGGTAGAAACTATTGGAAAATCAAATATCTCATAAAGGACTTGTATCAAAAAACTATAAAGAACTCTCAAAACTAAAAATAAGAAAATAATGTAATTAAACTGAACAAAAGTGTTGAGTTGACATTTTGCAAAAAAAAAAAGAAAAAATGAATGGTTAATAAGCACATAAGTGATAGTTAGTGTCATTCATCATTAGAGAAAAGTAAATTAAGACCACAATGTGTCCGGTCGGCCATTCAACCAATCAAAGTGTAATATGCTAATGATATGCTAAGGCCACTCAATCACTTCACACCCACTAGAATGGCTATAGATAAAATATATCTTTTTTAAAAAGAGGATAAATTTTAGAAAAAATGTAGTGAAAATGGAATACTCACTTATTTCTGGTAGGAATTAAAATAGTGTTGCCACTTTGAAAAACAGTTTGGTCGTTTCTTAAAAATCAAAACATAAATTTCCCACATAACCCATCAATTCTACTTCTAGGGATCTACACAAGATAAATGAAACCATATGTCCACACAAACACTTATAAATTAATATTACTAGTAGCAATTAATTCACTTCTTGACTATTAATAATCCTATAAAATAAAAACCTATATGCTAAGTGTCTGGTTGGCCATTCAACCAATCAAAGTGTAATATGCTAATGATATGCTAAGGCCACGCAATCGCTTGCTATGACATGCACTGACCACCAGGGGGCAGACAGCTGACCGGTCGACCAGTCACTATGACGTGCACTGACCACCAGGGGGCAGTCAACCAGTCGACCGGTCGCTATTCCATGCACTGACCATGAGGGCGCAGACAGTCTGACCAGTAGGTTAGCTTGCTGCTGGGGTCCGGCCGATCGGGACTAAGTGAGACAGGCCGGACATGCCCTGGAGCCCTCCCACAGTTACTCTCCAGCTGGCCAACTTCCCGCGTCCCTCCCCAGCCCCGATTGTGTACCAGTGGAGTCCCTCGGCTTGGCCTGCACCCTCTCACAATCCGGCACTCCTTGGGGGATGTCAGAGAGCCAGTTTCGGTCCAATCCCACAGGCCAGGTCAAGGGACCCCACTGATGCACAATTCGTGCACCGGGCCTCTAGTAGCTTAGTACCAGGTAATAGTCAAAAAGTAAAAATAATCAAAATATCCATGTACTGATGAATGGATAAATAGCATATAGTACACCTATGTAGTGGAATACTACTTAGCAATAAAAATTAATGAACTAGCCCTGGATGAGTTGCTCAGTTGGTTGGAATGTCATCCTCTACACAAAAGGTTGAGGTTTGGTTCCCAGTCAGGGCAAATACCTAGGTTGCAGGTTTGATCCCCAGTCAGGGTGCATACAGAAGGCAACCTATCAATGTTTTTCTGTCGCATCAATGTTTCTCTCCCGCCTCCCCACCCTCCTTCCTCTCTCTCTCTATAAATCAATGAAAATATATCGTTGGGTGAGGATTTTTTAAAAATTAATGCTGCATGTAAAACACAGATGAACCTCAAAAGTATTTTGCTAAGTGAAAAAAGCTGGACTCAAAAGACTATACATTATATGTTTCCACTGAAAGGAAATGTCTAGAAAAGGAAAATCTAGCAAGGCAGAAAGCAGGTTCTTATTTGCCTAGGGCTAGAAGTAGAAACTGAGATTGACTCCAAATGAGCATGAAGAATCTTTTTGGGGAGACAGAATGTGAGATTATGTTGCTATTTTTAAAACATGTAAATTGATTTAAAGTTACTGAACACGTAAAATTTATGGTATGTGTTCATGGTTTGTAAATACTTCAATAATGCTGTTTTTAAAAAATCACACAGGTAGTAGGTGTTACACAGATAGTAACTTGCAAATGTAGGCAATTCTGTATTCACAGCCAAGGCTACACTAAATATGTCAAAGTCCATTAAATCTATTTTTGGCCTTGGAGTTTTCTAAAGTGCTTTCCTTCGGCTGAAGTATTTTGTATTTCTGCTGGTTGTCACAACAACACAGTTGGGGTATGTCAATGCAAGTGTACTGCACTTGTTGGTAGTGGTATTAACGGTAGTACTTAGGGGTATGGTACACGTGCTTAAAGACTGAGTTCTGGCTAATAACCAGAGATGGGAGAACATTTGGATAATGAATCAGACTTACATAAAACTTTTATTATTAACATAGCATAGCCAATAATGAGAAATGCTGCCAATGAAAAAAAGACAAGGTCACTGTTCTAAAATATAACATGTTTTTTTATAAATACACTTATATGCTATTAGAAGAATTTCTTTTTCCGGAGGGGTACTAATAAACATTGTCAGCCCTTTATCAATAGAAATATTCATTAGACATACATTAGATAATTTGTTAGAAGTTTCTCTTTGACTTGGACTTCACCAGGCAACCTCTGACTATCCTGTTTTTAGTTTATGCTGAAAATATAAATTAGGTCTGATTGAATTAACACTAAATTGGAAAGCATAGTTTATAGCTTGCAAAATCATATTTAGCCTTCTTAATATGTCCCTAGAGCAAATTCCCTTCAGGGCATATTAAATTTACATGACATTTATATAATGGCTTGTGAATTGCAAACAACACATATTAGTATCAAAGAAGAAAGCTAGACATAATATTGAAATCATGTTACATGAGACACATTTCTCTTATTTTCAGAAACCAGTATCATTTTTTGTTGACTCAAATGGTAATGAAATTAATTTAATGCTTATACTAGTAAACCAACTGCCTGTATTTATCTGAAAACTTGTTCTTTAAAAATAGAAATTCTTATAGAGTATACAGTTTTAAGTCTTTTCATTTTAATATTTTCCTTCAAATCAACTCCTAATCAAGATACAGTAAACAAAAAAATCATGTTCAATACTTGATACTGAAACATTAAGTTAGAATTACTATATCTCACTCAGAGAAAAATTAGAATGTAAATTAGTTTGGTTAAAGATAGGAAAATTTTTGTTTTCCCTATCTCAAAGTAAGGTTATTTTGAAATGAAAATTGTAGATATTTTAGTACTGTACACTTTTACCAAAGGCCTGATAAACTTGATATAAAATATAACACAGAACTTTCAAAAATTTTAGCATATAGCATGTGATTGTAAAATTAGATTCCTAACTGGAACATGACAATAAAATATATGCAGACTAGAACTAGAACTTTGTTTAAAAAATAGTTTTTCTTGACATGGTGTCTAAATGTTGTACTATCTGTAAAAAGATTTCACCTATCATTATCGTCTATGCCTGTGGTGACATAATTTTTCAGAGGTTCTTATTTTAAAGTTCTTTATATGGATCTGAATTAGATGTGTCAAGGTATCTATATATATATAAAAGCCTAAGTGACCGGTCGCTATGACATGCACTGACCACCAGGGGGCAGATACTCAATGAAGGAACTGCCCCCTGATGGTCAGTGTGCTCCCACAGCGGGAGCGCCGTTCAGCTGACCAACCTGTCCTGGCAGCCCACCAGCACCACTGGCCTTGTGGAAGTCGGCCTTGAGCACCATGGCTGCTTCCCCTTCCTAGACGCCCGGCAAGGAAGAAAGGATATAAAAGCGATCACCAGGTGGCTCCCGACAACCAGCACAAACATCAGCGGGATGCATCTGGAATCTGGGCCAGCAAGGGTGTCCCACCGCCCACCCAGAGGGCCAATCGCATCCCGACCCCCTCCCCTCTGGGGACCCCACCCGTGCATGAATTCATGCACCGGGCCTCTAGTTAAATATGAAAGATTACACTACTGATAAGATATCTTATTACTCCCCTGGTTCTTGTCACAGGCAAAAAGTAAAATTATTTTGACCCCATCCCTTACTGTTGGACTCCTGATTACATGCAATGGTTAACCCAATAGGTTTCATCCTACCTAATAAAAGAGTAATATGCAAATTAACCCCAACTCCGCTACACCCACAAGCCACACCCACAAGCCAATCAGGAGCAGATATGCAAATAAACCCAACCAAGATGGCTACAGCCAGAGAGAGCAAGGTTTCCCAGGCAACGGAGGAAACCAAGCTTTCCGCCTGCCCTTGCAGGCCTAGGCCTCCACTCAAGCTACAAAATTTCAATTATAGAAGATAAACAAATCCAAATAGAAATGGTGGCAGCCACGGAGCTAGAGAGAGCAAGCCAGGGTTGCCCCCGGCAACGGAGGGAGCAAAGCTTTCCGCACACCCTGGCCTGCCCAGGCCTCTGCTTAAGGCTATAAAGTTTCAATTATAGAAGGTGAATTAACCCCAACAGAAATGGCTGCCGGCAACGGAGCAAGCAGGAGGCTTGGCTCTGCTCTAGGCTACAAAGTTTCAATTGTAGAAGGTAAATAAATCCCAGATACCAGGGCCTCTGCTTGGGTCGCCAGGGGGCGTGGCTGGCCTGAAAACCACCACAGGCCCCTTGCTCAGGCCACCCCATGCCCCAAGGGAACCCCCATCCTGATCCGGGACACCCTTCAGGGCAAACCAGCTGGCCCCCACCCCTGCACCAGGCCTCTATCCTATCTAATAAAAGAGTAATATGCAGATTGACCATCACTACAACACACAATATGGCTGCCCCCATGTGGTCAAATATCCTGCCCCCATGTGGACACAAGATGGCCACCACAAGATGGCCAGCAGGGGAGGGCAGTTGGGAGGCACCCAGCCTGCAAGGGAGGGCAGTTGAGAAGGACCAGGCCTGCAAGGGAGGGCAGTTGGAGGTGATCAACCCTGCAGGAGAGGGCAGTTAGGGGTGACCAGGCCAGCAGAGGAGGGAAGTTGGGGGCAAACAGGCTGGCAGGGGAGCAATTAGGCATCAATCAGGCTGGCAGCGGAGTGGTTAGGGGGTGATCAGGCTGGCAGGCAGAAGCGGTTAGGGGCAATCAGGAAGGCAGGCAGGTGAGCAGTTGGGAGCCAGCAGTCCTGGATTGTGAGAGAGATGTCCAACTGCCCGTTTAGGCCGATCCTGGTGGGATCGGGCCTAAACGGGCAGTCGGAGGGGTCCCAGATTGGAAAGGGTACAGGCTGGGCTGAGGGACACCCCCCCTCCGTGCACGAATTTCGTGCACTGGGCCTCTAGTTTTAACAACAGGAACCATTTCCTCTGCATGGCAAGAATCTGTAATTTGTGTGCAGATAAATCATGGAATAATTTACTGGGAACATTTGTCAGACACTGGTGATAAAACCCTCATATAGTCCTTTTGACCTTAGAACTAAAGTGTCCTTGAGACATATGCTCATATGAGATAAATAAATAGACAGTCTAAATACAGTTCTTAACCTAAACAATTGCTAAATAGAATATAGACAAGATGTAATCCTGTATTGTGCATTCAGCATAACTGATGCTCTTGCTGCTGCCATCTGAATTGGAGAGACTTACTAATGTTCAAAGTTCCCTTCAGTTCCAAGTTTAAATATTCAATTCAGTATTATTCAATTTAATATTCAATTCACTATCATTCAATTTTAAGCACAGTCATAAAAATTAAGTGGACATAAAGTTAAAAGTTTGAATAACAGTGGTGGGTACATGGGTTGGTGAAAACGTTGATGTCTCATACAACACTTATCTCTCACAGCTTTAACTACAAGAACTTAAATTACAAATGTATGTGTGAAGGCATCAAAGAATCAATGAGATGATAAAAAATTAGTGTCAAAGTCCAGCATTAGAAACTCTGTGAGATGAACCCAGCATTAAAGGCCACATGTGTCACAGAAATTGATGCTGATTTTAGAAGAGGCTGAGAGGCTGAAAAGATCAGCAAGGCTTCTGACAGATTTACACACTGAGGAGTACAAAAAAGGAGCTTCCAAGTAGAAAGAGCCCTGGTAAACCACAAAGGGAATGATTTAGAAACCAAAAGACCATACCAGAAGAGAAGGAGAAGCTGGAGGTACATCAGCCTTCATAGGACTAATGATTGCTAATGACCCTAACCTTCCAACCAAAGAAAATTTAAAATCTCTCTGGAAAAAGAGTATATCCTTCATAGCTCAAATTATCTTGAAAATTTCTTATTTCAATACACAGCACTGAATTTTTAAGAGAATAGAAATAAATGAACACAAGTTCAGGTAATAGAAATATCATGAATTTTAAAATAATTCTGCATAGTATACTGTATTTAAGGAGATAAATGTCAAATCAAGAACTTTGGCATAGAACAGAAAACTATACAAATAAAATTTATATAATGGGAAATTATCAATTATTGAAACTAAAAACAATGAATGTGTTCAAAAGCATATCATACATAGCTAAAGAGAAAAAGCAATAACTGAATAAAATGACCAAACTAAATAACAGAGGGGAAAAGAGAAAAAAGTAGTGTGTAGGTTACTTATGGGATGAAAAGAGCTTATGTGTTTTTGGAGAGCTGTAGGTAAGACTAGAGAGAAGGTAGTAGAAAAAAAATGGCTGAGAATTTTGCAAAACTGACAAAAGATATCAAACTACAAATTCAAGAAGGTAAAGGGAGCAAAACATATAGAAACAGATTCATAGATACTGAGAACAGACTGACAGTTCTCAGAGTGAGGGGCTGGGTAAAAAAGGTGAAGGGTTTAAACAAAATAATAATAAAAACAGACACAGACAATAGTATGGTGAGGGCCACAGAGAAAGGGGGTGGGGCTAAATGGAAGAGGACAAAAGGGGAATAAAAGAGACTTGACTTTGGGTGGTGAGCACATGCTGCAGTTATGCAGATGATGTGTTACACAGCTGTACACTTGAAACCTGAATGGTTTTATTAACCAACTACAGGCCCAGTGCACGAAATTTGTGCACGGGGGGCGGGGGCAGCCTGCACCCTCTCCAATCTGGGACCCCCCAAGGGATGTCCAACTGCCCGGTAGGATCGGGCCTAAATGGGCAGTTGGACATACCTCTCACAATCCAGGACTGCTGGCTCCCAACTGCTCGCCTGTCTGCCTTCCTGATTGCCCCTAACCGCTTCTGCCTGCCAGCCTGATCACCCCATAACCACTCCCATGCCAGCCTGATTGATGCCTAACTGCTCCCCTGCCAGCGTGTTTGCCCCTAACTGCCCTCCCCTGCAGGCGTGGTCCCCCCCCCAACTGCTCTCCCCTGCAGGCCTGGGTCCCCCCCAACTGCTCTTCCCTGCAGGCCCAGTCGCCCCCAACTTCCCTCCTCTGCCAGCCTGATCACCCCTAACTGCCTTTCCCTGCTGGCCTGATCGCCCACAACTGCCCTCCTTTGCAGGCCTGGTCCCTCCCAACTGCCCTCCCCTGCTGGCCATCTTGTGGTGGCCATCTTGTGTTCACATGGGGGCAGCCATCTTGTGTGTTGGAGTGATGGTCAATCTGCATATTAGTCTTTTATTAGATAAGATAGAGGCCTGGTGCACAGGTGGGGGCCCACTGGTTTGCCCTGAAGGGTGTCCCGGATCAGGGTGGGGGTTCCCTTGGGGCATGGGGTGGCCTGGGCAAGGAGCCTGTGGTTGTTTGCAGGCTGGCCACACCCCCTGGCGACCCAAGCAGAGGCCCTGGTATCTGGGATTTATTTATCTTCTATAATTGAAACTTTGTAGCCTTGAGCAGAGCCAAGCCTTCTGCTCGCTCTGTGGTGGCAGCCATTCCTGTTGGGATTTATTTATCTGCTATAATTGAAACTTTGTAGCCTTAAGCAGAGGCCAGGGCAAGCCAGGGCTGCAGAAGCTTGGCTTCCTCCATCGCTGGGGGCAACCCTAGCCTCCTGCTCTCTCCAGCTCCGTGGCTGATGCCATTTTTGTTGGGATTTATTTATCTTCTATCATTGAAACTTTGTAGCATTGAGTGGAGGCCTGGGCCGGCAAGGGCAGGTGGAAAGCTTGGCTTCCTCCATCGCTGGGGAAACCCAAGCCTCCTCCTGCTCTCTGTGGCCACAGCCATCTTGATTGGGCTTATTTGCATATTCGCTCCTGACTGGCTTGTGGGCGTGGCTTGTGGGCACGGCTTATGGGTATAGCAGAGGTACGGTCAATTTGCATCTTACTCTTTTATTAGATGGGATGTCACCCCAATAAATTCAATTTTTAAAAATTATGGATGGACATGTAAAAAAAGGAAGCATCAAGGGAAGAAGATTTTCAGCTGAGCTATACTTAATTCCAAACCAATGTGAGTAAAGAATAAAGGCCTGAAAGAATGAGATGAGAACTTTCCATTGGAACATTCCAAGAGGGAAGAGATGGGATGCTCTTCCTTATCAGCCGTCCATTGATAAATTCTAAATCAATTCCATAACTATTGTGGAGCTCTGAAACATTTCATAACTTACAATTTTGCCTTCAGACTATAGAAATCCCCAAATTTCTGTCTAAAAGTCTATATACTCCAGAAGTTGTAATCCTTGGCTAGTATCTCGCTCCATTTCAGAGTTCAACATACTTATTCTCTCCATACTTTCAGCTAGAAGTAAAGGAAATTTACTCGAAATTTGAGAAAAAATAGAGACACTTCTTATATCTAAGTTAAGGAAAGTGAGCTATGTTGCTTATAGTTATACACTACTTATGGATTTGTTTACTTGCCTTCTGTAGTTAATGTCTTCAGCATAGTAGCAAAGTATTACATTTAAAGAATTTGATCTAGCCCTAGCCAGTTTGGCTCACTGGAAAGAGCATCGGGCCACGGACTGAATGATCCCAGGTTCAATTCCAGTCAAGTGCATGTACCTGCGTGACAGGCTTGATCCCTGGCCCTGGTCAGGGCTCTTGTAGGAGGAAACCAATCAATGTGTTTCTCTCACATCGATGTTTCTCTACATATACATATACCTTCCCGTCCATAAAATATTTGACCTATATAATATTACTAACTATATGTAACTATTTTCGAAGTGTGTAAACAATAGCAACAATCATTTTATAGCTTCCAACTTTGTATTTTCAAGTTGATATCGATGCAGATATTCTGATAGATAGGTAGATAGGTAGATAGACAGACAGACAGACAGACAGCAGTGTGTTTGCTCATTGTCAGTGATCTCCATTTGAAAAATATGTTATATTAATCAATACATTTCATTTTCTTTGTTAATCATACTGGCCAATGTTTATAACATGCTACAGCCTGTGGCTTTACTAGCGTGCCTGTCACTGCTTCTCCAAGTAGATCTGTGCTTACTAAGAGTGCTTGGGGATGTTTCTTATGTCTTAAGCTAACTGTGCCTGATACATCTAATTATAACTAAGTTATTATAATTGTATTATTTTTAATTCATATAATTATAATTGAAAAACCATGAAATGAGAGGGAGAGATAACTGTTTTTCCACAAAAAGTCTTTGGAAAGACTCAATAAAGGAACATAATATAAAATGCATTTGAATTAGATATGAATGACAGTTCAGGACAAGTTTTTAGCAACATAAATAGAAAATTTTTTTCCCTTAAGTGGCTACACAAGTCTCTTTAATATCTTTACTTTACTTTTTTTTAAAAAAAGCAATCAGGAGAGGGATGAGGGAAGAAGAGAGTTGTTGTTTAATAGAAACAGAGTTTCAGATTTGCAAGGTGAAGAGTTCTGGAGATCTGTTTCACAACAATGTGAATATACGCAACACTATTGAACTATACACCTAAAAAAGAGCCAAACCTGTTATCATAGATAATAGAATTACAGGCATATTTCCCTTCAAACTACAATTAACTGAAGACTGACCTTTAAAAAAATAATTGTTTCTATGTGAAAAGATTTATAAATAATGTACATGCATGTGGTTTTGAGTGAACATAAAACATCAGGTTCACATGAGTAATTGTTTTTATGATTTTCCTCTTTAACCATTAAGGTTGTGTCTAATAAGTTTGTGGTGAATGTTACTGTGCATAAAACATTGTGGTTATTAAATCTGAGAATGCTGTTTTCCTAAACTTTGGCGTTGGAGTTTTCAAATTGTGTTTCTTAAATGGAGTCTTAAAGGGCGGAGTTTCTACAGCAGGGGGGGAGGGGTAGCAGTTGGGCGAGGCGAGAGTAGAGAAGTTAAAGAGAAGGTACAGGGGGAGTGGGGAGGGAAACAGACTAAAGAATCTAGAACACCAAATCCAGGACTTCAATTCCTCTACAACCAAAAAACTCAGGTTTCATTTGCTATACATTGGGTTCTTGGTAAGAGTACAACTAGAAAATAAAAGATTCTATGGGTTTTAAGAAGTTTGAAAAACATGGTTTTAAATAGCAAAAGACAATAAGAGGAATATCATGTACTTATTATGTGTCAGGAAGTATGCTTAAAATGTAAATATTGTTTTGTTTCATTTTCACAGCAAATTTAAGAAGAGCTGTTATTGTTATTAAATTTTACTGAGAAAAAAATATGCCTCAAACACATTAATTCAGGCAAAACCACATTGTTTATAAGAAAAGTAAGGTATTTGGCAATCAAGCCAGTTTCCATGCTGATCACATTAGTTTTATAACTCTTATCTGTGTTACCCTTTTGTAAATATAATTAAAATATTTTACCAATTTTCTTCATTATTCAACTCTGATTTTTCATCATGGTTCTGAGAAGTATCTCAAGTATTTTTAAAATCCCTTTTGTTTTGAATTTACCTAACAGACCTCTGTCTCATAGATGTCAAGAATGTGTTTGTGTCAAACAGTAATATGTACATGCGTGAATATGTTTTCTTGGAACACCATATGTAATTAACAATTTATTTCTGAAAAGCATTTAGTACTATGACTGGAAGAAATAGAAACCTAAATTTGACTTTAAATAAATGCAAAAATGTGCAAGTAATAGCCTGAGGCAGGTGATGCAATATGCCAACAGAAATATTTTAATGAACTGCCCAGAGAAATTCAGAAAAGGCATTTTAGAGTGGTGATGCTATCATTTGGGTTTAGAACACTGCATTTCACTTTCAAGTCTTGGACTCATAGAATAAAAAGAATTAATGTAAAGAAAAGCATTGAGCAATTTGGGTTCTAGCATCCTGACACCATGAAGGTGCAAATCAAGAAGGGTACGGTCCATGCGTGCTCTGTGCACAGTTCATGGCAATTGTCTCAGCTCTTGTTCTGAAACAAGACATTTTGAATGAACAAGCTCACAGCAAACCCAGGGAAAACACCTATGTTGCTAGCTAGGAATCTATTTTTAGGAAACTCAAGTATTCATTTCACTGAAATAAATTTATATAAAAACAACATTTTTCTTTATACTTGAGTTATTTTTCTGAGTACGAAAGTTGATGACTTTCCTTTGGCTACATGAAGATAAAAGGTCAAGTGCAAAAGAGGATTCCTGAAGTTCCTGATACAATTCCATGTTGTTTAGCTTTTTTGTTTACTTCAGGTTTTAAAGCCATGCAAGACCCCGAATAGCTGTGGCAATCTTGAGAAAGAAGAACAAAGTTGGAGGGATCACAATACCAGATATCAACTATACTACAAAAGCCACTGTTCTCAAAACTGCCTGGTATTGGCACAAGAACAGACATATAGAACAATGGAACAGAACAGAGAATCCAGAAATCGACACAAGTCAGTATGCTCAATTAATATTTGACAAAGGAGGCAAGAGCATACAATGGAGTCAAGACAGTCTCTTCAATAAATGGTGTTGGGAAAACTGGACAGATACATGCAAAAAAAATGAAACTAGACCACCAACTTACACCATACACAAAAATAAACTAAAAATGGATAAAGGACTTAAACGTAAGATGGGAAACCATAACAATCTTAGAAGAAGCCATAGGCAGCAAAATAGCAGACATTTGTCATAGAAATATCTTTATTGATACAGCTCCTAGGGCAATGGAAACTAAGGAGAAAATAAACAAATGAGACTACATCAAAATAAAAAGCTTCTGCACAGCGAAAGAAATCATCAACGAAACAACAAGAAAGCTCACTGCATGGGAGAACTTATTTGCCAATGTTACCATACAAATTCTTATACAAATTATCTTTTTGTAAATGAATTATTCAGAGGCATAACCCTTATAATTTAATAAGCTTATGATTTTGCACAAGTTATAGAATTGTGATTCTGCTTCAGCCCATCTTTACATTTCTATTGTTTGATAACTACTCCTAAAAAGAGTTTTGAAATGACAGAAATATAGAAGGCACAATGTAACAAAAAAAATAGTCACATGAACCTTAAATTTCTTTTTTCTGTATTGCTGTGCAATCAAGGACAGGATTTTTCTTTATTTTAATACTTGTTGAATAACAATGCCAATACTTGATCTTCACATCACAATGATTACACAAAGGTAAGGGGAAAGGGCAATCTCAAATCAATTTTACATTAAAGCCAAGAATTTTGAAAGTATTGCTTTCCCTGAAGTCTCATATAGATACCAACAAAAGCACCATTTGTGGTGATGGGGCGGGTTGTTTTACAAAAAGAAAATAGCTTTTTCAAAGGCTGTTTGTTGCTTTAAATGTTGTTTAAAAGCTTTTTAAAAAGCAACTTTTTTCCTCTCCTTAGGCATCAACAGGTGATAATTGCCTTAGCATGCTTTTAAATAATCCTGTTTAAGACACACAGTAGCATGGAAGCCTGTGCTTGGCAAACTTTTTACTTAACTGGATTGTGTGGGTGTGGATTTGGGGTCAGCCATGGAACCTCTCTACAAATAAGGACCCTGGATTTTCTGTTAGCATGGTCTTTTTAATTGTCATATAGTAAAATTGATTTTTTGATGTTTATGTCTATGAATTTAACATATGTCTAGATTCATGTAACTAACATCATAATCAGGATACAGAATAATTCTATCACCCCAGAAAAACTTCTTGTGCTATCTCCTTTGTAGTCACACCTTCTTCTTTCCCCTTAAGCCATGGAAACCATGGATCCATTGTCACCACACTTTTGTCTTTTTGAGAATACTATATATTCTCTGCAACACATTTTTCCTGTGACTAGGAAAACGACCCGCTGAAGAGCAAAAGAGGGACCTGTGACTTTTTCTGCACAGAAGATGAACTGAGACAATGAAATCAGCTGTGAAATACACAATTTTTTTTTTATTCACCAGCCATTTATTGCTCACCAGTATGTGTGAAACATCATGCTAGGAGTGTATTTAACCTACATTTAACAAATAAAGTAAATATCAAAGAAGCCAGGAGGAAAACCAAGATGGCGGCATAGGTAAACACCTAAACTGCTGCCTCGCACAACAATTTCAAAACTACAACTAAAAGACAAAACGTCTATCACCTGGAACCACGGGAAAGCTGGCTGAGTGGAAGTTCTACAATTAGAAGAAAAGAGAAAAGAGCATTGAAACGTGCACAAGCACTGAAAAGCTGAGGTACGGAGGCACGCAAGTCGGGCTGGCGGCAGGTGACAGGGTGCCCTGCTTTTTTTCAACCCAAAGGGAGACAAGCTCCCAATTACTCTGAACTCCAGTTTCTGGGGAGACGCTGGGGACCTAAACTCCTATGGGGAGAAGCAGGACTGTCTGCCATCGGGTCGGAAAGTGAGGGTGGCTTTCCTGCAGAGGTGCACCCAGCAATCATTGTTTACTGCGCTGGGGCACAGGACACGGGGACTTGGAAATGCGGAGATGCAGAGATGGCTGACTGGCAGCCATCGCTGTTTGCCATGCCCTAGCCTAGTGACGCCCTGAGACCCTCCCCGCACAATCTACAAACCCACCCAAGCGCCACACAGTGGCTTTTGCATATAAATGGCCTGCCCTATCGCAGCTTAATCTAACAAACTGCAGCTCTGGTCAGACAGCTCCAAAACCTCCAAACCCCAAGCAAAGAGGAGAAAACTGTAGTTCTCGCTGTAGTTCCTGCTGGATGGCCTCAGACAGTAGCTGACCTGCACCCCATTGGAGAACCAAAAGCTAGTGTATCTAGTGGTCAGTGTGAGACAACACCAGATTTCAACTACTCAAATCCATAAGTGACACATTTAAGAGGCAGACTCAGTGAGCACCAAAGCCCCACTGAAGCAAGTCCTGCCCCATAAGTGTGTCTCCAGCACAGCAGTTCTTCCACTCCATCAACACAGGGAAGCAGCAAAATGTGGAGAAACATGTCACGAATGAAAGAAATGGAGGAAAGCAAACTACTGGACATAGAGTTCCAAACCACATTTACTCAAGAATCTTCGAAAAACCACAAGAAACTTGATGAGACTTCCAAGGAGCTTAGTGAGATCTTCAAAGACCTTAATGAAAATGCCAAAAAAATGGAAAAGGACCAGTCAGAAATTAAGCATATACTGTCTGAAATAAAGAATATACAGAAATTCAACTATAGATCAATGGACCCCAAGAATCAAACCAAAGATCTGAAATATGAGGAAACAAAAAACACCCATTCAGAAAAACAAAAAGAAAAAGAATCCAAAAATATGAAGATAGTGTAAGGAGCCTCTGGGACAACTTTAAGCATACCAACATCTGAATTACTGGGGTGCCAAAGAAGAGAGAGAGCAAAATATTGAAAACCTATTAGAAGAAATAATGACAGAAAACTTTACCTACCTGGTGAAAGAAATAGTCTTACAAGTCCAGGAAATGCACAGAACCCCAAACAAGAGGAATCCAAAGAGGACCACACCAAGACACATCATAATTAAAATGCCAAGGGTAAAAGACAAAGAGAGAATCTTGAAAGCAGCAAAAGAAAAAGTTAGTTACCTACAAGGGAGTACCCATAAGACTGTCAGCTGATTTCTCAACAGAAACTATGCAGGCCAGATGGGAGTGGCAAGAAATATTCAAAGTGATGAACAGCAAGAACCTACAACCAAGATTACTCTACCCAGCAAAGCTATCATTCAGAATTGAAGGTCAGATAAAGAGCTTCACAGACAAGAAAAAGCTAAAGGAGTTCATCACCACCAAACCAGGATTATATGAAATGCTGAAGGGTATTCTTTAAGAAGAGGAAGAAAAAAAGGTAAAGATAAAAATTATGAACAACAAAATGACAACAAATACATACCTACCAACAAGTGAATCTAAAAATCAAGTGAATAAAAAATCTGATGAACAGAATGGACTGGTGAATATAATAGAATCAGGGACATAGAAAGGGAGGGGATGGACAATTCTCAGGGGGAAGGGGGTTTGAGGGGTGCGGGAAGAGATTGGACAAAAATCTTACACCTATGGATGAAGACAGTGGCGGAGGGTAAGGGCATGGGGTGGGGTGGGGAATCAGGTAGAGGGGAGCTATGGGGGGGGGGGGAAGAGGAACAACTGTAATAATCTGAATAATAAATATTTATTTTAAAAAATTAAAAATGAATAAAAAACATTTTTAAAAAAACAAAAACAAAGAAGCCATATATTTTAACCTTACCTGGTGTAATTGGTGGAAACAGGACATGAACTTAGATATTCTGACTCAAAGTTTCATAGATTTCCACTACACTGTATATGAATGAAACAAAAATCTTTCCTTTAGTCTATTAATGGAAGCAGGACAAATACATATATCTAATATTGAAATTAAGGTGGACAAGTACCAAGGCAGATTTAGAAATAAAATGGAAATACATAATTCTTGAGCTATCTGTGGCAGTTGCTCACCCAGTGTCCTATAAACTCTCTAAAGCCAAGGAGTTTGTAATCCCAGAAGGATAAATTGGAATTTAGGCAAATCTGAATGGCTTCAGTGTCCTTCTGCAGAGGAGGAACATTCAAATTCTGAGATTTTAATTGCAACATCAGGACTAGAAACACCAACATTTTTTTTAACTAGAAACACCAACATATTTTTTAATAACTATTACATTAGTTAGTAGAATAAACTCAAGTATTTTTGTCACCCCAAAGTGAACTGAGCCCTCGCTCATCTGCTACATGTTATAGAGTCACATGGGTATGAAAGCAAAAAAAAAAAAAAAGAAGCTTCATTTCCATCTCATTTAAATAAAATTAACCCTGGGGATTATGTTTTATTTTGAAATTTTTTAGAAAATGATATAAACTTAAATTATCCAAAGATATTCAACTACTTCTTAACATAATTAAATATGTTTGGTTAGTTCCATAGTATTTTATGATTTGAAAATGAAAACATTTTGGATTCTATTTGAGACATGCTTCCCCTCCCACCCCCACCCCAAAATTTAATAGTATGATGATTCTAACTACAGTGTATGAATTTTAACACTATGAAATGTTATGCATTTCTTATTTTAGATTGTGCTAGGGTAAGCAGATGTTCAACAATTTGAACTCTGTTTAGAATCTTCCTACCTGCTGGGTTTAATTTCAGAAGCAAGCAACGCTCCTGATGACAGACAAAATATTATTTGTTCTTTTATCCATGTGCCACGTTGCACTAATTTTCATCATTTCAAGCTCTGTTTATGGCAGGTCATCTCTAGAATACATAAAATCTAATTGTAACCTCAGAAGGAATGGATAAATTTTGCTCTTGTGTCTAGTAAGTAAAATATTATAAAATCATTTGAGATATACAGAGAGTACATACTGATGCCTGATTTTCAGTTGAAAATAAAAACCCATATATTTTCTACTATCTATACTAATAAAAGGGTAATATGCTAATTAGACCGGATGTCTTCCGGACAAAGCTGCAGCAGCTGCCTGAGCCTCGGCCCTCGCAGCCAAAGCTCAGGCAAGCCGCGGATGGTGGCTGCTGCTGCGAGGGCCTGGCTGAGCTCAGGCAGCCATGGTGGCCGGCAGTGGCAGCAGCAGCTGCTGCATGATGGGGGAGTTGCCTTCTCCTAATCAGCCCAGTCACTTCCCGCAGAGGGAGGCCAGAGGCAGCAGCAGCGAGGGGGTGGTGGGGGCAGTGCCTTCCCATGATTGGCCAGTTGCCTTCCACAGAAGGAGGTCAGACTGCAGCTTAGGAGCCATCAGTAGGACATCCCCTGAGGGCTTCCAGACTGTGAGAGGGGGCAGGCCAGGCTGAGGGACACCCCCTCCAGTGCACAAATTTTCATGCACCGGGCCTCTAGTATTCAATAAATGCTAAGACCTTAGGAAAAGTGTTTATTCACCTTTTGTATAGGTTTTAAAATATCAAATAAAATTACCTTATACTACTTTTATATAGTTAGATATCAGTATATTTCAATTTTCTGAGATTGTTGAAATAATCTCTGTGTACACATTCATTTTAACAATGAGTAATATGTTACCTTTTTCTTGATTTGTTTACTTCAATGTCTGCATTACTCAATTGGTTGAGTTCTCCATTACTATCCTATATAATAAAACCCTAATATATAAATTGACCGAATGGTAGGAACAACCGACAGAACAACCAGTTGCTATGAAGCGCACTGACCACCAGGGGGCAAATGCTCAATGCAGGAGCTGCCCCCAACCCGCAGGCCCTGACTGGCAGCAGCAGCAGGGGGCCGGACCAGCGTGCAGGCAGCACCAGGCTGCCAACCAAGGCAGGTACCAGCAGGATACCCCGATCGACCTACCAGTCGCCCCACAAATAGGCCCTGATCGCTGGCCAGGCCTAGGGACCCTACCCATGCACAAATTCCATGCACTGGGCCTCTAGTATTGAATAAAGTGCTGATAGCAGGCTTCCTTGCTTTATTCTCTTTATCATAATGAAATCATTCACTATTTGAATGTTAATGATTATTTAGGACTTTGTAGATTCTATATATTAAGAAAGCTCCCTTCCATTAATAGTATGCTAAATGTTCTAAACATAATGAGTATTAAATGATTGTTATTCATCTACTGAAGTACTAATTTGACATTTCTCATTTATTCTGTTAATGTTTTAATTGTGTTTATAAATTTAAGAATGTCAAATCAACTTTGCATTCCTGAAATAAACCTTACTTGTTCATGATATAATATACTATTTATAATCACCGGATTTAATTTACAAATAACTTATTTAGAATTTTCATTCATGTTCATGAAATATATTTGTCTATTCTTTCTCTTCCTTGTAATATTCTTGTTGGGTTTAGTCTCAAGGATATATTAGATTCATGAAATGATTCAGGAATATTTCATCATTACACATTTTTTAAAATTCACTGGTGAAACTATGTAGGACTAAAGACATTTTATCCAAGATTTTTACTTAGGGTTTTATTGTCTCTAATCATTATTGCACATTCTTATTTCCTTTTTGTTCTGGTTTTAGTTTTGCACATTGTATATTTCCAGAAAATTTCTGGAAGATGTATTTCATGTGAATTCTAAAATTTATTGCCATAAAGTTATTCATAATATTCTTACATAAAGTTAAAGACATTTCCATAATTAGTGATAAATTGTCTCTTAATAAACTTTGAAGAATACTAAGGGTAACATTTATGGTGAGTAAAGGAAAACATATCAAGCTTTTTCTATATAAACAAAACTCTTGAGTACCCAAATTCTTGACAAAGGATATTTTCTTTTGTTAGAAATATTTCAATTAATATTTGAAAAGAGAATAGTAGAATTAGAATATCACCATTTTGCAAATGGCTGCTAGTATCGGAGAGTCGGGGGAGCGAGTTGTGGGGAGAGGAGAGAGGACAGAGGAGAGAGATTGGGTACCTTCTAATGGAAGTACACAAGACCTTCTATAAGCAATCTTGCCAAAAAAAAAAAAGTCTAACTTGAATTTGATCACACCTGTAGATCTAATTTTCAATTTACAGGAACACAGACAATGGAGGGACATGCTAAATATCACCAGAAAGATTCACTATTCAAAATCAAGACTGTGGAAATCTCTACCGAATAAATAACTGGTTCCTTTCACAAGTAAGTTTCATGGAAAAAGACATAGAGACAGAATTTGTTGATTATAAGATTCTTAAAGATATTTAAACAATTTGCAATACTTGAATCTTATTTGGATCTTGAGACATTCAGTTAAAAATGACATAGTTGTTGTAATCAAAATCCTAACAAGCTATTTTGTAGATATTGGCAAACTAATTTTTTTTTATTTAATCCTCATCCGAGAATATTTTTCCATTGATTTTTAAAGACAGTGGAAGAGAGAGGCAAAGACAGGGAGAAATATTGATGTGAGAGAAATAAATTGATTGGTTGCCTCCTGCACATGCCCTGACCAGAGCCCAGGCCAAGGAGGAGCCTGCAACCAAAGTACGTGCTTTTGACTGTAATCAAACCTGGGACCCTTTGGTCCCCAGGCCGATGCTCTATCCACTGAGCCAAACCAGCTAGGGCTATTGATAAACTAATTTTTAAGTTTAGATCGAGTGGCCAAAGGTCCAGAATAGCCAACACAATATTGAAGAAGAACAAGTTGGAGGACTGACACTACTCAACTTCAAGACTTACTAGAAAACTATAGTAGTCAAAGCAGTGTGGTATTGGTGAAAGAATAAACAAACAGGTCAGTGGGATAAAATAAAGAGCCCTAAATAGACCCACATAAATAAAGTCAAAAGGAGCAAAGGAATACAATAGTCTTTTCAACAAATAGTTCTAGAACAATTGGATAGTCACATACAAACAAACAAAAAACCTGCTAGAATTGAATATAGAACTTACACCCTTCACAAAATTTAACTCAAAATGAGTCATTGACATAAATGTAAAATGCAAAACTATAAAATTCCTAGAAGATAACAAAAAAGAAAATCTAGATGGCCGAGGGTAGTGGTCAGCAAACCGCAGCTCGCGTGCCACATGCGGCTCTTTGGCCCCCTGAGTGTGGCTCGGCGTTAGAACCACTTCTTCAAAATAGACTCGCCCAGGCCAAAAACCGACTTCTGCGCATGGGCCATGAAGTTTCAATCGCACTGTACATGCGCGCCCGCGCGTGGTATTTTGTGCAAGAGCCACACTCAAGGGGCCAAAGAGCCGCATGTGGCTCGCAAGACACAGTTTGCCGACCACTGGCCTAGGGGACAGAGATGACCTTTTTAGATACAATACCAAAGGCATAATCTATGAAAGAAATGGTAAGTCAGACTTTATTAAAATAAAAAATGTCAAGAGAATAAGAAGACAAGCCACAAACTGGGAGAAAATATTTACAAAAGACATCTAATAACGGACTGCTGTTTAAAATATAAAAAGAACTCAAAACACAATAAGAAAAGAAACAACTTGGTTAAAATGGGCACAAACTTTAATAGATACCTCATCAAAGAAGTTATACTGGTATAAACAGGAAATAAACATAAAAATGTTCAATATCATATGGCATCAGAGAAATGCAAATTAAAACAATAATGAAATACCACTACACACCTATTAGAATGGCCAGAATCCAGAACACTGGAAACACCAAATGCTTGAAGATGTGAAGCAACGGGAACGAACTCTCACTCTTTTCTGGTGGGAATACAACCATTGTTTGTCAGTTTCTTACAAAACTAAACAGTCTTACCATACAATCCAGCAATCATATTCCTTGGTATTTACTCAAATGAATTGAAAACCTATGTCCACACAAAACTTACATCCTGCACATGGATGTTTATAGCAGTTTTATTTTTAACTGCCAAAACTTGGAAGCAATAAAGATGTCTTTCAGTAGCTAAATGCATAAGTAAATGCATCTGGACAATGTACCAAACACTAAAAAGACACTAAAAAAAATGAGCTACCAAGCCATGAAAAGACATGGAGGAACCTTAAATGCATCTTACTAACTGGTAGAAGCCAATCTGAAAAGGCTACACACACTGTATAATTCCAACTATATGACATTTGGGAAAAGGCAGCACTACAGAGAGAGTAGAAATTCAGTGGTTTCTAGGGGTTGGGGTGAGGAGGGATAAATAGGTGGGGCACAGAGAATTTTTAGGAAAGTAAAACTACTGTTTGATACTATGGTAGTTGATAGATGGCATTATACATCTGTCCAAATCCATAGAAGATACAATGTCAAGAGTGACCCCTTAATGTGAACTATGGACTTTGGGTGATGATGTGTCAATCTAGGTTCATCAACTGCATCAAAAGTACCACTCGCACATGGTCTTGAATCTAGGAGAGAGAAGGCTCGGAGAATATCCATGTTGTCTTGCCAACATTCAAGCCCAGCCTTGTACGAAAATTCCCTGAGTAAACTTATGTAATGATGGAGTTATCAGCCTTTCTCTGGTCTCTAAGCCCAGGAAGCTTTACATAACACTGGTTCATGATAGTGGGGAAGGTGTGTAGGGGAAAAAGGGGAGTTAGAGGGGAAATACGGTTATATAGGAATTCACTGTACTTTCTGCTCAACTTTGCTAAACCTAAAACTTCTCTAAAAATATAAAGTCTATTTAAAAGGAAAAAATGATTACATTTGTGGATATTAGAATACTTATTGCATTTTTCATGATAGTACAGAATTACTGTTAATTATTTTACATTTGGTAATGCTGTTTGCAGTTGCTTTTAAAACCTAATAATAAGTCTTTAATTGAGAAATGTAATATTTCTCTGGCTCTTAGTTGCACTGTAAAGTGCTCTGAAATATTTCCTTTCATATCCTATCTATATGAATGTAATTTACTTGTTTAGTTCCAATAGCATATTTATGCATGAGTATATAAGGACATATATATGTCAGTATTTGATTGAGGTACATGCTTCATTCATATTTTAATAAGATGAAAAAGGTACTGCTCATACTATGTGACACAAACAAGGTGATGAAAATGGTGGAAATATGAATATAAATAGCACACTTTTATCATTTAATAATTGTCTTCAGTTGTTTGTAAATATGTGTTACTTTTCTGAAGATTCTCTTTATACTTCACAGGTTTCAGGTATCACCATTTTTATGGAAGATAAATACTTGTTTTATTTCAGTTCTCTGCTGAAATGGGCATTGAAACAGTGTATGTTCATCCTTTGGAGAATATATATCCATATTCTAGGAAGAATGAGTTAAGCTGTTTCTATTTCTTCCTTAAGTATCTAAAAATTGTGATACCTAACTATGAAGTGTCATACACTTTCAAATATAATTGCTCTTAAGAATTCAAATGTATTAAGAAATCTCTTTTGTGTTTGGAGGAGTTTTTTGTCTCATCTCTGGCTGTGAGGGACACCATACCAAATCCTAGAATGTCCTCCTGGCAGATGCCATTGTTAGTGTCTGCTTCAGTTAATGTCCAGCCCAAAACAATAACTCACTGTCTGAATTCTTGCTTATTTTTTTTCATATCTGAAAGTAAGATGCTTTTTTGTTTTGTTCTTTTTTAATGTTTATTGAAAAACCCTGGTCAGGATGGGGCTTTGCAATTTATTGCAGCTGTCATTTGCTGCTATAATCACACAACATGTAAATCCCCTGGCTGATGTTTAGCTGTGACAATACCTTGTTTTGAAAAATAAGGACACTGGGCTCTAACTTTTAACCAGGCTTCAGTGTCACGGCCCTAATACACTTGTAATAAGAAAACCTCTTTTATCATGTTAAGGCTCCCTAACCTCAATCAGTAGGTGAGAGAAAACCAAAGCCCAATATTTGTGTCAATCCATGCCTTTGTTCATGTAATATCTAGACAGTGTGAGGAACTGAAATATTAGTAAATCCAAACTAAAATGTTACAATTATGTCTGAGTTCTTTTCTCCCAATTCAATAATTTGAATGTCTAGTTTGTAATCCTATATAATAAAACCCTAATACGCAAATCGACTGAACAGTGGGATGACAGGTGAAATGACAGATCGTTATGATGTGCACTGACCACCAGGGGGCAGATGATCAACACAGGAGCTGCCTCCAGCCCACAGGGGCAGCAGCGGGAGGGCGGGGCTGGCAAGCAGGCGGTGCCAGGACAGCCAAGGAAGGTGCCAGCAGAGCCCCCTCCCCCCTCCCGCCCCGATCGCCCCACAGATCGACCCTGATCACCAGCCAGGCCTAGGGACCTTACCCGTGCATGAATTTTGTGCACTGGGCCTCTGGTTAAGATAAAAACCTTCAACAACCTGGCAGGATATAAAAAGGAAGCATCCCACAAGGGTAGCCAAGGATGTGGAGATAAGGGAACCCGCCTGCCCTGTTGGTGGTAATGCAGATTGGTGCAGCCACTATGGAAAACAGTATGGAGGGTCTTCAACAAATTAAAACTGAAACTGCCTTATGACCTAGTGATGCACTTCTGTGTATATATCTGAAGAAACCCAAAACACTAATTCAAAAGAATATATGCATCCCTATGTTCACTGCAGCATTATTTACAATAACAAAAATAATAATATAGTAATAACTATGTTATGGTGCCAGTAGAACACTAAAAATATCAGGGGGAACTTTGTAAAGAATACGATTGTCTAACCACTAGGCTGTAGACCTGAAACTAATACAAAATAAGAGTAAGTATAAACTGTAATGGAAAAAAAAATAAGAAATGTAAAATTAATTTAAAAAAAATAAAATAAAGCCCTAGACAGCTTGGCTCAGTGGATAGAGCATCAGCCTGCAGACTGAAGGGTCCCAGATTCAATTCCAGCCAAGGGCACATGCCGGAGTTGCGGGCTCGATCCCCAGTAGGGGGCATGCAGGAGGCAGCCAATCAATGATTCTCTCTCATCATTGATGTTTCTATCTCTCTATCCTTCTCCCTTCCTCTCTGAAATCAATAAATATATTAAAATATAATAATAAAATAAAATGGAGCATCCATTTGAAAGTTAGGGAACTTTCTCCATTCAGTGGACATAAAATTGTGTTGTTGAAACTGCAAAGAAGGAAATGTAATTTGAGCAAATGACTAGACTCTATTGCAAATGTTACTTCTATACTTAAATTCACATAAATAATATTCGTTGGTTTTCTAATATTTTAAAAAATGTCTGACCTTTTGGTCAGAATATTTTGACCCTTGCTCCTGCTCACCACTCATCATTGCACCTAAATCTCAAGTCTATCATTTTACTCGAGGCGATTTAAAATTATTTGTCCTTGAGGTTCTCTGCCTGAAGGGCACTCCCCCCAGATTACTACATCAGGCTCCTTCGCATCATTCATATTGCAGCCTAACTATCACCTTTCAAAAGCGTATCATTCCATCTAAAGCAGTTCTCATCCACCACCACAGTTATTCTCTTTTTAGTACTATTTTATTTATTTAAAAGCACTGATAATTTTCACATATGATTTCATCTATTTATTACATATGCACTTTATGTCTATCAACACAAAATGTGAATTTCAGTAGAGCAAGGGCCCAGTCAATTTGGTGCACCTCTCCTAAACCAGAACTCCTCCCTCTGACAGGCAAATAATAAAATGAAAGGTAACTATTTGTTAAATACATAAAATAACGTATAAACACAGTACAGAAGACTTAATGAAGGTCACATAACAGAATGTAAGATTTTTAACTTTGCCAAGGAAAAATTAAAGTTACAGCTAATGGCTCTTGGAAAGTGGGAATTAGTGAGAATGAGGAAACTGTAGGGTGAATAACATCGTCTTTTAAAAGAGGGCATCAAGGAGGCGGGACTTCTGGAATGACGGTATGAAGAGCCCAGCAAATCCTCTCCTCAAAAAGCAATGCTACAATGGGGAAAATTTACCAAGACAACCAGTTCAGTACTCTAGAGATTAACAAGAAGCATATTATAAAAATGGAGAAGAGTGGATCCCAGAAAAACTACCAAACCTGAGGCAAGGACAGCGGGAGTTTATGGAGTTTTAGCTTGGAGGCCTCTTTCATTGGCCCCACTCCTTACCCCAGCAGCTTGCTAAGTGGAACCAGCTGTTTCCCTGCTAGAGGGCACTGACTTCATTAAGATCAGAGTGTAGAGAAATCCCAAACTCCTGGACACTGTCCAAAAGGGTAGCAATCCTGATGGCAAGCAAATAGGGAGACTAAAATCACAGACAGCATGAGGTTGCAGTTCTGGTTGAGAGGCAGTAGTCTACCAGATTAGCCAAAAATTTAACAAGGATCTTGGAATGAGACAATATTAGATGTCCCTGATAAGCTCCCGCATATCTCTAGCCACCTGGAAGCCATGGGCAAAACTGTACAGACACTCGGGATAGACTAGATAGGTCCGACCTATCCAAATATCACTACTGTATTTGGATCATGAGAGCTTATGTAATCCTGGGGAAATTACAAAGGGACCAGCAGGAAGTAAAATGCCAGGGTTGACTTATGAAGTGACAAAACTCTGGCTGTGTTCATACAACCAACCCATAAAATATGTAAACAACTGAGTGTGTCTGGGTTCCAATCAAGTTTTGACAGAAACTGGTGGTTGGTTGAGCCAGATTTGGCCCACAGGCCTTTGTTTGCTGATTGTTGCTTTAAAAAAATGTAAGCTAAACACTGTGGCATAAAATAGATCACTGGTGCCCTGGCCGGGTTTCTCAGTGGTTAGAGTGTTGGCCTGCAAACTGAAGAGTCGATGGTTCTATTCCAGTCAAGGGCATGAAATTCATTTGCAGGCTCAATCCCCACCACCAGTTAGGGAGGCAACCAATCAATGTCTCTCTCTCGCATCGATGTTTCTCTCTCTGTCTCTCCCCTTCTCTTCCACTCTCTCTAGAAATCAATGGAAAAAAATATCCTTGGTTGAGGATTAACAACAACAAAAGTATCAGACCATTGGTCATAGTAATGAGGGGGGATTATAAAAGAGCATGAAGAAACATTTGCAGGTGACAGAAATAGTAATTACAATTATTGTGTTGACTATTTCACAGATGCAAACATGTATTAAAATCTAATAAATTGTGATTTTTAAATATGTAGTTAATTATATATCAATTATGCAGTTATTAAAAAATCAATTAATAGCATATTCCACATTAACAGAATAAATTAGAACTATCTTACCTAATAATAGACAAACATGTAAAATGACCGTACCTCCCCTAAGCCCACAGCCAATCAGAGTGAGTATGCAAATTAGAAGGCCAAAGATGGCAGCTGCCCAGCTGCTCCAGGCCGGGAGTGGCCAGGCAGGGCAGGATGCCTGCTATGAGAGGGAGGAAGACAGGGGAAAGCTGTAAGACATCAACCGAAGGACTTGTACGCATGCATATAAGCATAACCAATGGATATAAGCATAACCAATGGATAAATTTAGTATTTTTAAATCTACACAGACTGTAGCATGCTATGTCCAGTAGATCCATCAATAGTTAGTAACAATGAGTTCCTTGCATTATGAAACTATTTTTATGTCAATTTTTAACCATACCCTAAAGTAGAAAGGATAATGAATCATCATGTATTCAGAACAGCTTCCACAGTAATCAATCATTTTTGTCATTCTTTATCATCTATCCTCCCTTTTTATGGCTGGCGTATGTCAAAACAAATTCTAGACATCATGGAATTTTACCTGTAAATACTTAAATATGTCTGAGATGGATTTTTTTAATTAAATACTTTTAAATGTAAGAATCCTGTATTAATTTGTTAGAGCAGCCATAACAAATTACTATAGACTGGGTGACTTAAGCAACAGAAATTTTCTCACAATTTCTGGAAACTGTGCCCAAGTTCAAAATGTTGGCAGGGTTGATTTCCTCTGAGGCCCATCTGCTTGGCCATCTTGAGTGCCATCTTCCCCGTGTTTTTACTGGTCTTCCCTCTATCTGTGTCTGTGTCCTAATTTCCTCTTTTCATAAGGACATGAGTCATATTGGAATTAGATTCACCCTTATGACCTCATTTTACTTTAATTACTTCTTTAGAGGCCCTATTTCCAAATACTGTCACATTCTAAGGTGCTAGGGGGTTAGAACTTCAACATATGAATTTTGGGAGTACACAATTCAGCACATCACAGACCTGCACAATGAGAGAGAATTGTGATGACCGTGGAAATACATAGCTCCCGTCTCCCTTTCCAAATCTCCTACAATGAACTACACCATTTGATGGCAGTCTCCAGCTGCTGCACTTTGAGCTGTGTCGCAGTGGTTACAACAAGCCACACTCTCTGCATTGCTACCAACCAATGACTAGGCACAGTGAGGAAACTAGAGCCTGCCAACTTTGCCCGAGGAGCTTCTACAATGGGCAATAATTGCTCTGGATCTCTTCAATGTCCTGGTCGAGACCTTCTCAGAGATGTACTACAGTGTGAGACCCCTCCTACACTTTCCTTCCTCCCTTCCTCCATTCCTTCCTTCCTTCTTCTCTCCTTCCCTCCCTCCCTTTCTTCTCACAAGGGTAAGATCTTCACCATGACCTCAAACCTCTCCCTACCTACTGCTGCTCTCTCTCTCCTTTTTACTGTCTAGGTCAGGGGTGGGGAACCTTTTTTCTGCCAAGGCCCATTTGGATATTTATAACATCACTAACGGGCCATATAAAATTATCAACTTAAAAATTAGCCTGATATATTTGGTCAAACATTTAATTAACTCACCACCAATGCCTTGGCAGGGCCAGACCAAATGATTTAGCCTTTTACAGCGAGGGCCAAACGTTCCCCACACCAGGTCTGAGTATTTCCCCCAATAAATCTTATACATGTCTAATTCTATTTTTTAAAAAAATATGTTTCTATTGATTTTAGAGAGAGAGTAAGCAAGAAGGAGAAAGAAAGAAAAATATTGATCGGTTGCCTCCCATACACACCCCAACCGAGAACAGAACCCGAAATCGGGATATGTCCCCTGGCAAGAAATTGAACTGGTGACCTTTTGGTGCATGGGGCACTGCTCAACTAACTGAGCCTCACCAGCCAGGACTCTAATTCTATCATGATGTCTTCTTCTTGGACACAATAAGCATACTGAGAGTAAATGTTGAAATCTGTAAGAAATCAGTTTAAGTAAATGATTGGCAATGTTGGGAATCAGGTTTTTCACTGTTGGAATGGGATATTTAAGATAAGCAAGAATAGGAGATGGTCCATGTGTTAATCTATATATAGAAAAGCCTAAGCGACCATCACAACCGAAACAACTGAACGGACGACTGAACAGGCTGTGTGGGGCAACCAGGCCAGCAGAGGGGTAGTGAGGGACGACCAAATGACTGAGCAGCAGGCTGAGTGGGGTGAGGCGGCAGGGGGGTTAGTGAGGGACGAGCAAACAACTGAGCAGCAGGCTGCAGGGGGTGACCAGGCTGGTGGAGGGCAGGGGGCAGTAAGGGGTGACCAGGCCAGCAAGGGGGGAAATTAGAGGTGACCAGATCATCGGGGAGGCAGTTAGGGGTGATCAGGCAGGCAGGCAGGTGAGCAGTTAGGAGCCAGTGGTCCCGGATTGTGAGAGGGATGCAGGCTGGGCTGAGGGGACCTCCCCACCATGCATGAATTTCATGCATCGGGCCTCTAGTAGATTATAGCTAGAGATACCAATATGAACTCGTTTATCTTAATGTACATACAGATTGTTACACATAAAATATTTATAAATATGTATATATACATGGGTTAATATACATATATATTTCCTTGTTTTGTCAGCTGAGAAGGCCCAGACAAATGACCCTTCAGTAGCAATAAGCACACCTATCACTCAGACCTTCGTTTCTAACACCATTCTTCAATAAAAGGAGCCAGGGTTCCTTAAAGAAATGGTTGATCCTAGCACTGGGGCAGGATATCTACAAGATTAGACTGGAGCATCTTGTAGTGTTAGAAAGAAGGTAGTACTAAACAAATAAAAAAAAAAAATACACACACACACACACACAATGATGAAGGTATATCAAAGGGACATAGAAGCTGACATGAGAGCCAACATAAGTGGCTCCCAGTGACCAAAGCTAGAATAATTTGAGCAAAAAAAAAAAATTCTATTGGATTATAATACAAAGTAAAAGATAAAACTGACAACCACAACTTCAGCCAGATGATCAAGGTGAGCATTAAGAGTAATAAGTCATCTTGATGTGCTATGATAAAAGTAACACTTTATCTCTGTGCTCTCAGAAACTCATAATCCTAGTCTAATCGTAAGAAAAACACCAGGCCAACCCCAATGAGAGGCATTCTACAAAACACCAGACCAATACTCCTCAAAATTGTCAAGGTCATCAAAGGAAAATCTAAGTAACTGTCATAGCCAGGAGGATACTAAGGAAACATAAGAACTAAATGTAAAGTGGTATTCTGGATGGTACCATGGTACAGAAAAAGAACACTGGTAAAGACTAAGGAAATCAAAATAAAATATGAACCTTAAATAATGTATCAATATTAGTTTATAATTAATATTGGCCCATACCATTTTATGTGGAAACTTCAAACTATTTCATAAGTTTTTGGTAAATCTAAAATTGTTCTAAAATAAAAGTTAAAATAAAAAAAATCTATAAGACAAAATGCCAAGTGGATTATGATTGCAATAACTAATATTTACTTAGCACTTTCCAGGCTACAAAGTATTCTCTACTGCACTAACTCGTTGAATGACAAATCCATTACCTTCCAGGATTTTATGATGAGATCATGTTATGAAGCCTGTCTAAAAAGCACATGAATAAAACATGTAACTGTCATTATTTCAATAAAATCATGCTCTGCTCAGAGAAAAAAGATGAATCATAAAGGACCTGAAGTTACCAGCACAGCTTTTAATTTCTGGCAAATTTCACATCTTTGCTCAGTATGTCAAACCTGTTCTGGGCATATTGGGCTTCTAGTTTGCAGATCTCCAGTGATTTCTAACAGCAGTGAATGTGAATACTTAATGAAATTCATCATGCATTTGCAACAAACTGCTCACCTTTCCCAACCCCAGAGAGAAATGTGAAAGTAGAAGAAAAGAAGCTAGTGATGAATTGTATCCCTCTTCGCCAGAGCAGGAGGGAATAATTGACAGGACAGGTGTCTGCCAGGGATCCAGCCGGCAGCACTCCGGAGTTTCAGAGCTGCTGCTCTCAAAATGCATCCTCTTGCTCATCCTCCCACCAATATCACTCTCCCTGTCATGTCACTTCACTCCTTTCCTTTCCTTTGCTCATGTGTCACTTTCCCCTTTCCTCTTCATTGCTTTCAGCCAATCGGGAAATCTCAGGAAAATCTCCGAATCCTACTGATGCATAGGATAGGTGGCTAACTATAAATTAGAGTATTGAAATACACATCTGATCCCACAAATACCCTAAAGCACTTGCCCGCTTTTGCCAAACTTCTCATTTCCTTATTTCATTTTCCTTTGGTCAAATAAGAATCAGGCAGGAACCAAATGCAGGGGTAATACCAAAGTATGGGATGACCTCCCACCCAAAAATGCCATTAAGCATTTTGATGGGTCTGTGTGGTATGTCTCTTGAGTATAACTCATCATAAAACTATAATGTATGAACTGAAAATAAAAATCCTCATATAAAACCTAAATACTCTTGATCATTAGACAACAGGATTTAAAATGAAAAGACTGAGTGACAGCTCTGACACACGCAAACCATGTGACCTGAGGCTCTGACAGGCTCGGTCTCCTTATTTGTAAAATGGGGACGTTAAGAGCAGCATCTCAGGAAACTGTGAAATGTAAAGGCGATAACGTGGTTAGGGTAGATCGTAAGCACTTAATGAATATTAGTGGAGGGAAAAACCTATTTGGAATGAGAGTGGCATATGCTGTACTGACTCTGGCTTCCAGGTCCACATTGTGTAAAATGGCAAAAACTCATCTTGATTTCAGGGTGGGACACGTTAAATTTTCTTTTCGGATATGATTTTGAAATAAATATTAAAAATTAGTTTCAATAAATTATGTAGCTTGGTATTCATAAATATAGTCATAAAGATGTAGCATATCACAAATAATCTAGCCTTGAATAGACACATCTGTTTGGAAAGACAAACACTAATGAGATGTGTGTTTAGAAGTTGAAATTATTAGTGTTCAGCCAATTCTTTGAAAGCAAATAATTTATTTTTTAACCTTTTAAACCAATGACGTAGCAATATTCTCAGCATATATATACTAGTGAGTTTTCTATATATTTTGAATAAATGAATGACAAATATATTAAAAAGTTACATGATATTTAGAGAGAACTGCTAGTATATATACTAATATGTAGTATATAAATGAAATAACATTAACTTTTATGTTTCCAGTATAAAAAAAATTTTAATCTATGCTGCCTATATCAGTTCCTTGGATATCTCTGCTAGCTGTGTTTATGGATCCACCAAGATAAAATTGAACAAGGTGATTGCCATGTCTCAAAGCATTTGATATAGATTCTACTTCAGAGTTCAAATTACTTCAAGTTGTGTGTGCCCATTAAGCAGACACAATTCAGAGTGGGCAAGAACAATAGTTAAAATTGCTGTAGATTGCCCTGGCTGGTGTGGCTCAGTTGGTCATCCAGTGCACCAGAAGGTCACTGGTTCAATTCCTGGTCAGGGCACATACCTGGTTGTGGGACCAGGATTTGATCTCCATTCAGAGTGCATATGAGAGCCAACAGATCAATATTTCTCTTTCACATCAATGTCTCTCTCTCTCTCTCTCTCTCTCTCTCTCTCTCTGTAACTCTCACATTCTCTCTCTCTCTCTCTCTCTCTCTCTCTCTCTCTCTCTCTCACTCACACACACACACACACACACACACACACACACACACTTCCTCCTCTCCAAAAAAAGAAAAATCAGTAAAGATTCTTTGTAAAAAACAAAAATTGCTATAGATTTGGTCTTTTCTCAAGGAATTGTAAACTTTAGAAGAACAAGAATATGAATACCAGGATTAAGTAGGATGTTTACAAAAAAGTAAGAAAGGGGAACATAGAATTTAAAACAATAAGCTAGCTTCCTTTACTCTGTTTGTACACATTAGATATTGATCTAAAAGCTTTTTTGATGCTTAACTTCAGAAAGATAAGGCAAAATTTTCATACTCCTTGGCTTCAGAGTGGCAAGGAAGGAAATGACTATTATATCAGCAACTCCAAAACTCTTTTCCTATATTTAATTGGCATGATTAGAAAATTTAGGCATATATTTCTTTCATTTTTTTGACATTATGGGATAAAAATTCAGATTATAACTTGTCCTTATAATAAGACCATTACCCTCCAAATTTTCTCCAAGTAGTTGTTAAGGGACACTCTGAACATCAGCAAACAAGATGATTCTGACACTGTATCCAACTCCTTAATACAGAAACAATTAATCAGAAAACATTTGTCACCACTCAGGAAGCAATCAAACTTCATAGCATTCACTAAATGACAAGTCACATGAGGCATGATATTTACAACTCATCTCAGGGGCACACCTTCCTAAATATGTGGAACTGAAACTACAAAGAAACCAATTGGTTTACAGAGAAGCCTTCAGCCAGTCAATAAAATGAGAGCTGGAAAAAAGGTCACAATAAAAGTCACTGTAAAGCAGAGTTCCAAATTCCACGGGATGTGGCTTTTTGACCTGCTGCCAACAAAGATTGAAATGTTATTCATTTCCCCCCACATTTTCATGTAAATTTAATTTTTATGAAATTGTTGACTTGCTAACCCTGGAGAATAGATGTCCCTATTAATCCACAGAATGAGTCTTAATGGTGAACTCTTTAAACAATCACTTTCATTCCCTAACCTTTCCTTCCATTCAAAATACTACATATACTGTACCCTTCTTGAAAATATTTGCTGGGTAGAAAATGAAGAGAAATATGAATGTTTTAAACTTGCTCCCTTACCCCCAAAGTAATAAGCATATAATCCTTAAAAACTAAGTAATTGCTCCCTGGGCATGTCATGAAAGCAACAGCAAATCTAAAAGTCTAATTTTTTTCCATAAAATAAAAGCAAAAGATGCAGAGATGGGCAGAAAGCAAAGAATCAAAGGTTACTGAAAGAGTTATAATGTAAGAATGCCTTGAGCTTGGCTTGGTTATTATTCACTTCTAGAAAATTTAATGTTACATTTTTTAAATGTTCCTTGAGTTTTCAAAATGTCATAGAAGAAGGCGGTAACTAATTTTAGTTCTCATTAAAGTTTCTTTAATTCACATATGGATTTATAAAAGAAGCTGATTTCTGCTCTCAGTTATGTTGGACCAACTCTTTCACTGAACACACCTGTAATAACTAGATAAACTTTTAAAATCTGTTTGAAGGCATTAGGAAGCTACCCAATCAGTAAGGACTTGAAGGGTCAAGAACCCTGAGAGAAAAGAAGAGTAGAGAAGTGAACTTGACATTTAAAAACACTTTTACCTGTAAGGCATTTCCTAATTCCCAAGCAGTGGCAGAAAAAAAACTAGAAAAAAGTGGTAGCTACAAATCTTAGTTTGGGTGTTTCCTGAAACAAAGATCTTAGTACAAGTACTTCATTTGGGAGATGCAATGAACATCAAGAAGGATGTGGGAGATGATGTAGTAAGGGGAAGCAACCAATAAGGATGCCTTAGTAGGCCAGACACAGACAGAGGACAGCTGTAACTTAAGCCTGGATTAACTCTGTGAAATGTTGTAAAGCACATACCTCAGATATATCCCATCCAAGGCTTCATGGGGATGGGGGTTTGGTCTACACTTTCTCTTCTGGCATTGGTAAAGGGATATTCCTGAGGGAGTTAATTAATCACAGAGCACTTCTCGCCTTCCATGGATATGGCAGATAGAGTAGTCTTCCAGAATAAGTCATGCAGCATGAAGATGTAGATACTGGCAGCCTTCAATTACCTAGAGCACACAGATATAGTAAGCTTTGGGGTATCTGAGGAGGTACTGACAGTATCTGCTATAGTGCACCCTTTGTAGTACTCAAAATAACCCACACCCAAGACAAAGCTGCTCTATCCTGACACCTACTCTTCAAGATTAAATGTTTTAATATGTTGACATGAACGGGAGTTTTAGTGAAACAAGAGACATGCTTCATTGCAGCTAATCTAAAAGCTGCAACTAGTATTCACTATCTATGTCTTCTACTACTCAATCAAGACTTCTCTTATAATTGGGCAGTGCTTCTGATGATCTGGGATAAACTACATCTTTATGCCTGAGGGCTCTGAGCCCCTGGTTACCATGCTCTTATTAGGTCATGCTTCCTGCTACTATCCATTTCTGGTCAATTATTAGATATGAAAACACAATGAATCTCCCTGCCTTCATTATGTAGCAGCAACTCTATATCCTCATGTTAATAATGATCAATTAACCCTGACAGTGAATAATTTCTCAAATGCATTCTGTGCTCCTCCATGAGAGTCCAGAATGACCAGAGTATCGTTTAGCTTTTGTGGAACTCTTACTGTATAGCCTGGTGGAATCATCTCTCTCCTGAGAACTGCAATACCAATTCCTCAAGGGGATTATTGGGAATATGGAAAGGGAACACTGGTATTCTTGGTTCTTAGACCCTAAGGGTGCGCACTCTGTGGAGTCACCAATGTTTTAATAATAATTTTAAGACGCTATCTGCCTTTATCACTGTGTTGGTAAGTGCACAAGTGTGTTTGTGATTGGTGTTATTGCTTGGTTATATTTATGGTAGTTCCCCATAATTTTCCATAATCTACCTGATATTTTCAAGACCCAGAGTAGTTAATCAAATGGAAATATGATAAGGACCACCAACCCTGCACCTTTAAGTATATAGGGTGACACTAAATCTGTCATTTATCTCAAGATGTTTTATGGTTTCTCATTTAGGCCCTTGACCAGAAAGGAATTGTATGGGTTTCCACTTGTTTTTCCAAAACATTATGGTTCTTTCTCCATAAGTCAGCTAACAAATGTAAGAATTCGGCCAAATTATAAGCATATGTATCCTCATTGTGTAATGAGGAACTGGGAAATTCACAAAAGGACATTGAGGAACCATTAGGTTCACAGTGAAGCAGACTGGGGGGCCAGGGCTCCATGTATCACCTAACCTCCATATTATTCCCACTAGCAGAAGCACCGTAAGGCCCTTTTTTAATATCTTGGGGTTAGGGTAAACTCAGACTCTCAGATGAGGTTTTGAGCACAAGTGGTTTATTTGGATATGAAAGAAACACTGACATGGAGGAAGTGATGCAGGGGATGGAAGGCAAGTAATAAAAGATACATTATTAAGCTAGCTAATCCCATAGGAGAAACTCCGGGTGCAAAATACATGTTCCAGGATTATCCCAACCAGGGGTAGGGAAAACCATTAAGAATTATACACCAATAACTGCCAATCACTAGTTAAGGAATGCTTTGGGGTATTTTCAATTCCTGAGCATTTTTAGCACTACTACATAAACAGCTAGAGCAGCGTTCCAGAAAAATCCATCAGGCTTATATATGCAGCTCTAGTAAGTCTGACAAATACAGGTAAAGCTCTGACAACATCAGCTACAAAATCTGAGGAAACTAGAAGAGATTTCCACATTTTCAGGGAACTTAAAAATTCAATACACACCAAGGCATAAATCTTCAAATCAGCTAGAGAAAAGAGATGAATCACCTTTAAAGAAACAATAAGGCTGACAGTTAACACTTAAACAGAACCTATGAAAGCCTGAAATCAATGAAATGGCATCATCAAAGTGCTGGGGGAAAAAGCAAGCAACCTAGGTATCTATACCTAGGAGCAAATATCCTTCAAAAGGAAAGCTAAATGAAAAGAGTTTCAGATAAACAAAACTGAGAGACTATGTCGCCAGGAGATAAAATATTTTTATAAAATACTAGAGGCCCAGTGCACGGATTTGTGCAACAGTGGGGACCCTCAGCCTGGCCTGCACCCTATCACAATCCAGGACCCCACCAATGCACGATCAGGGCTGGGGAGGAACCACAGGAGGGCTCCAGGACATGTCCGGCTCATCTCACCAAGTCCCAATTGGCTGGACCCCAGCAGCAAGCTAAACTACTGGTTGGAGCGTCTGCCCTCTAGTGGTCAGTACGCGTCATGATGACTGGTCAAACGGTCAAACGAACAGTCATACACTTAGCATGTTAGGCTTTTATTATATAGGATTTTAAGTGCTAAAAGTACTGTATGTTCAGAAACTATTAATAAAATGTTAAATATAATCTAAATTATATAGGTAATTCAATAGAATATAAATGCACTAAATACTTCCTAAAAGAAGATTCATGAGATTGGGTAAAATAAAACAATAATATATGCCTTAAATATAAGGCTAAAGATAAGTTCACAGGGAAAGAATGAAAAAATGATATGTAATACAAATGTAATACAAATATTGCCCCAAACTGTACATATAAGCTATACCAATAGAAGAAAAAATAAATTTCAAGGCAAGAAGATTATTACAAAAAAATATATATATATTTCATTGTGATTATATACTCCACCCATCAGAAAGAGTTATGTACCTCATAAAACAGTATCTAAACACATAAGCAAAGTAGATTTGCTCTCAGTAATAAATAAAATAAGAAATCAATAATATCAGTTAAGTATAGAGAAGTTTTGAAGAATAAAATTTTAAACTTTGATCCTATCAACATATACATCACCATCCTCAACAATTGGAAGATACACATTTTTCCTAAGATGATGTGGAGCATTTTTTTAAGTTGATAATAGTCTAAGCCATAAATCAATTCTCAACAAATTTATAAGGATTAAGATAATTCCATGTGTATCTCTGACCAAGTGGAATTAAGTTAGAAACCAATAACGAAAATATAACTAGAACCCCCTCCCCCAATATTTAAGTCAAAGTTAATATTGCAATGTAATTTTTTAAATCAGTTAAATTGAAATATATTGAACATAAATCATAGTGAATCTTCAGGGACACATTTAAAGATTTAGAATGGAAATTTATAACCTTGGAGGGGTATTTAGAAAAAAAATTAATTCTGACATCCCATGATCTAAATATCTATCTCAGTAAGTTATTCAATGAAAATAAAAGAAAGGGAATGGTAAACACAAGATAAGAAATTAATAAAATACAAAGAAAAGCACACAGAGAAAGATTTAAAAACTGAGGAGTTTGAAAAATAATCGTTTAATAATGGAAAGACTTTTAAGAGAGACATTGAAAGAAAATCCAAACTATCAAGAATTAAAAATATAAAAGACATAAAAAGACAAGAACAACTTTATATAAATTTAGGTAAAATGAACAGATTGCTAATGAAATACAATTTAGTAAAACTGACACAAGAAGCAGACAATCTAAATATTCCTATACCTCTTAAAAACTGCAGCTCTATTTAAAATTTTTAGAAAAAACTTTAGGCTGTCCAACTGGCATGACTCAGTGGTTGAGCATGGACCTATGAACCAGGAGGTCACAGTTCAATTCTTGGTCAGGGCACATGCCCGGGTTGCGGGCTCTATCCTCAGTGTGGGGCATGCAGGAGGTAGCCATCTATGATTCCCTCTCATCACTGATGTTTCCATCTCTCTTTCCCTCTCTCCCTTCCTCTCTGAAATCAATAAAAATATATATATATTTTAAAAACTTTAGGCTGAGATGACTTCATAACTGAATTATTCCAAATATTTTAAGAATAACATCAATCTTATAAAAAACTGTTCTATAGAATATAAAAAGAGTGAAATTCTCAACTTATGTTATGAGACCGTAATAACTATCATACCAAAATCTGACAAACACATAAACATACTTACAAAATCCTATCTAAAATATTGGCCCCTCAAAAGAAAAAAATCCAGAAGCATGTTGAATTAATTCCAGGACTACACAATTGGTTATAACATCTAAAAATAAATAATATAATTCATCACATTAACAGAATAAAGAATAAAAATATATGATTATCTTAATAGTTTCAAAGAAAGCATATGATAATATTTCACATGCTTTCATGGTAAAACTGGTTATACTAAGTCTTCCTTAAGCTATCTAAAAAATACCTAACATCTGAAAGTGAGATTCAATAGTGAATATTGAAAGATTTATCTATGAAATTAAGGGGGGGGGCTAAAATATCTACTTATCACCATTTTTGTTCAATATTTTTCTCAGGGTCCAAGTAAGAAAAATAAAGAAAAAGAATTACAATAATTTCAAAAAATAAATAAAACTTTTTTAAATCAACATGTTACATATATAAAACATATAAAATAAATCTAAAGACAATTTTTCACCTTAAGTGATTATAAGAATCTTATAGGATAAAAGATTAATATAAAATCAATTTTATTTCCATTTAAAGGCAATAAAATAATCAGAAAAATATTTAATAATAGCATCAAAATATCAACTATATGAGCATAAATATAATTAAGAATTATACAAAATTATCAAAATAAATGAAGATATAACTAATGAGGATTATGAATGTTCATGGATGGAAGAATAATATTGTAAAGATTTATTTTTTAATTCATCTATAGGTTTCATGCACTTCCAATTAAAATCCAACACATTTATTTTTTAAACTGACAGCTTTTTCTAAAATTTATATGAAAATGTAAGTGGTCGCCAAAACCGGTTTGGCTCAGTGAATAGAGCGTCGGCCTGTGGACTCAAAGGTCCCGGGTTCGATTCCGGTCAAGGGCATGTACCTTGGTTGCGGGCACATCCCCAGTAGGGGGTGTGCAAGAGGCAGCTGATCGATGTTTCTCTCTCATCGATGTTTCTAACTCTCTATCCCTCTCTCTTCCTCTCTGTAAAAAATCAATAAAATATATTTAAAAAAAAGAAAGAAAAAAAATGTAAGTGGTCAAGAAAAGTGTAAAAAAAAAAAAAACTTTAAAAAGGACAAACAAAATTGGAGAACTTACATAGCCAGATATCAAATTATAAAGATAGAATATGTAAGAGAATGTTGTACTAAGTCAAGCAAACCAAATAGATGAATGAAATGGAACAGTCAACATTCAGAATTACACATGTCAACTAGTGACATGTATCACTGCAGAACAGTTGGAAGAATATGGACTTTTTCAATAAATTGAGTTTGGTCACTGTACAGGGATATGTGCTTAGTCAATCCATATGGACAATCATTAGACTGGACAACCTACTTCACATTAAAAAAAAAGTGAAGTGTTAAGAATAAAGGGAGTAAAAATGTAAATGTAACTTAACACAGAAGAATATTTTTATGACATTGCAAAAGGCAAGTTTTCTTTAAATAAACATTGATAAATTATCCTATATAATAAAAGCATAATATGCTAAGTGTCTGGTCATCCATTCAACCAATCAAAGCATAATATGCTAATGATATGCTATGGCTGCTCCACCACTCGCTATGACGTGCACTGACCACCAGGGGGCAGATGCTCCGACCAGCAGGTTAGCTTGCTGCTGGGGTCCGGCTGATTGGGACTTAGCCAGATGGGCCGGACATGCTCTGGAGCCCTCCTGCAGTCCCTCCCCAGCTGGCCAACCTCCCGCATCCCCCCGCCCTGGCCCTGATCATGCACCAGTGGGGTCCCTCGGCCTGGCCTGCGCCCTCTCGCAATCCGGGACCCCTTGGGGGGTCAGTTTTGGCTTGATCTTGCAGGCCAGGCCAAGGGACCCCACTGGTGCACGAATTCATGCACCAGGCCTCTAGTATTAAAATAAAGAAGGGATTCTTATCAAAAGACACTAATAGGAGAGTAAAGATGTATGCCACAGTAGGAGAATATATTTACAATGCAAAATATATGAAGACATTATACCAATCACTATGTAAATGACAACCAACCAACATAAATTATCAAGAATCTTTTGCAACTTCTCAAAAATGGATAATTCATTGTCAACAACATAAGATAAAGCATTTAATCTTCTAAATCGCCAGGAAAATGTAAACTAATTTCACAATGATTTACAATTGCTTATCACCAACATCAATATGAATGAAATTGAAGATTGTCCTGGCCAGTGCTGCTAAGTGGTTAGAGTGTCCACATGTGCACCTAAGGGTCTCAGGTTCGATTCCCAGTAAAGGGCATGTAGCTAGGTTGCAGGCTTTGGCCCAATCAGGGCTCCTGTGGGAGGCAACCAATCGATGTGTCTCTCTCACATCTATGTTTCTCTTTCTCTCTCTTCTCACCCACCTTCCTCCCTTCCACTCTCTCTAAGAATCAATGGAAAAAAATATCCTCTGCTGAGAATTAACAAATGAAAAATTTTTAATTGAAACAAACAAACACTGAAAACATCAAGCCCTGGCAAGAATGAGGAGAAGCTGGAACTCTCATCTTTTTCACTTTGGAAAACTGTTTGGTACTCTCTACTCAAGATGGACATGTACATACCCTATCACCTCCTCCCCAAACATCACAAATCTAAATATAAACGCAACAAAAATACATACATAGATTGACTGATAGGTTTGCATTACTACAATATTTGGATAGATGCAAACCAGAAATAATCCAAATGTCAATAAAGATTAGTGGAATTCATATTAATAGATAACTAGTTCTAATTACCAGAGTGGAACAACAGCCATACACATAACTTTCAGTGAAGAAATCAAACACAAAGTAATACATAGTGTATGATTCCATTCAGGCAAAACTAATCTATAGTGGGAAAAGTGGCTTCCTTTGGAGGAAGTGGGCAGTAAAATGGCAAGGACACAGAAGGACATTTGTGAAAATTCTCAAGGTATATACTTATTTGTGCACATTTCTGTAAGCACATTATAATTTGATAAAAATGATTTAAAAACAGATTAAAATAATGGGAATTATAATGTGAAAGGTAAAACATAATGTCAAAATTAATCACAAAAGAAAACAAAGCATGATTAGTGTTAGGACTTTGTACTAGACACTAAATCTAATTTTCTTGACTTGTTCTTTATTTAAATAAAGTTTTGAAAAATTCTTTGGAAAGATTAAATTATTACTAAATAAAATATTGCATATTAAATGCAAAAGGAATAAATTAGAGGATTAATTCAATATACCCACAGGGTATTCTGGATTAAATGAGAAAAATCTTGATTATAGAATTTTACTATTAAAAATAGAAAGTTTGCATGCTTGATGGACTATATATTTGCATTAATGACTTAGACTACTTGGGCTTATCACCAATTGGAAGTAGCAAGAGCTTCTCAAATAATTTTAACCCCAATTAAATGTCTTATCTTTTCTCCAAAGCTGCTTATGCTTCCCTGTTCCTAGTTGCTATAAATGACAGCCTAGTATCCTAATAATTTACATTTAAAGCCTCAGTGCTATCCTTGACACTGCCCTCTCTCTTCTATGGATCTTTTGGTCTTATTAGCTTTCACATCTATCAAAACGTTTACATTCCAGTGACCAACCTCTCATTCAAGCCCACAATTACTCTCTCCTAAATTATTGCAAATAGGCTTTTCACTTCTAACCTCTTGATGTCAGTCAGGGCTATGCAAGGTAGTAGTCTTCATAGCAGTCTTTTTTGTGGGCAGCACTAATCATTTTATTCTTCATTTCAGATTTTTAATTGAGTTCCTATTACCTGGAGAATAAACTCTAGTATTCTTAGTTTGACTTCCAAGGCCATCCAAAATCTAGCCCCAAACTAATTTCCAACAAGCATGTTATATTCTAGTAATGCAACAGTAATTGCATTCACCTCACTTTTCTGCCTGTTTCTTTTATTGTACTGCTCCCATTGTCGAAAATGATTTTTTTCCCATTTTTCCACAATTCTAAATCCTCTACAGTTAAAACTCAATTTGTCATGAAGGGTTTTGCTACTGAGTGAGGTCATAAAAACTGCAGAGTAAGAACTTAAGTGGTTTTTAAAATTCATCAGGCTTTAGAATCACCTGAGAAGCTTTTAAAATTAACCAGCACTGGAGTCGTTCTGCAGACTCTAAGAGAGCATAGCTACAGTTACTAAAGTCTGTGAATCTTAAAAGAAAGTCCTTTTGTGACAGCATGGATGGACCTGGAGAGTATTATGCTAAGTGAAATAAGCCAATCAGAGAAAAACAAACACCATATGATCTCATTTATATGTGGAATCTAATGAATAAAATAAGCCAACAAACAAAATAGAAATAGATTCATAGATAAAGAACAGACTGACAGCTGTTAAAGGGGAGAAGGGATTGAGGGACTGAATGAAAAAAGTGAAGGGACTAGGCCAAAAAAAAAAAAAAGGAAAAGAAAATAACAACTCATAGATACAGACAAGAGTATCATGATTACCAGCGGGAGAAGGGGGGGTGAATGGAGACAGAAGCAGGTATAGGGGGGATAAATGATGATGGAAGTAGATTTGACTTGGTGTCATGAAAAAAGCAATACAATATACAGATGATATAGAATTTTATTAACTTGAAACCTATAGACTTTATTAACCAATGTCACCCAAATAAATTCAATAAAAATTTTTTTAAAAAGGAAAGTCCTTCTGGTGTTGACTGTTGCCACCAGTTCAACACCATTCCAGAGTAGTTTTGGGGGACCTGATGGACTAAAATTTGTGGGCACAGAGGATGGGAGGGCTACACAGACAACTAAGGTTGTATCATATCTGACTTCGCATGTGTAGCAACAACCATGATCACAAAATGAAGATTGAAGTAAAAGAAAATTGCTTGCAGTCCACTTCTGATAAGATTCTGAAAGCACCTACCAAACTGACTAACCTATAGATAATACAGTACTTATAAACTCTGGAAAAATTACCAAAAAATAAATCATAAAAACAGTATAGCAAAGAAACTGAGCAGATTCTAGAGAAAAGACATTTGGAAGAAAGTAAGAGTATAGTGCCAAAAACATCGTAAGAAAACAGTCAACATATGAAAATTGCATGGAAAATATTGAAAGCAATCAGAAAAAAAAAAAGCAAACAAGCAAAAGCAAAACGTATTTTGTATCCAGGAAACACTGCTTTGAATACCACTGACTTCTCATTGGTAACAACTGAGGGCAAAGAAAAGTTGGAACATCTCTAAGGTGCTAAACAAACAAAACAACCAACAATAAAAACTTATCAACCAAGAATTCTATAACACAAATTTTTTTTCATGAATGTAGGCAGATCTCCAGTTTCCACCTAAGATGTAAGAGTGTTGCTCCCATCCTAATAACAAGAAAAAGAGGATAATGGACAAAATTATGTTTCTTAGACACATCAAAAAGCTGAGGTAATAGAACAACCAACTACTCTGATATCAAAGGAAAGGTAGGGCAGGGGCACTGTTGTAATAGCTGCAGCAGGAGGAAGATCAGATCTTCACACTAGAGGATAAAAAGAATTTGGCTAAATTTTGGTGAATTGTAAAAAATATATATATATATAGTGAATTGTCAAAGTCCCAGGATGAGAGATTGTAACAGAACAGAAACCCTGAGAAGGGGCACTTTGCACTCACCAGAGACTCTTCTCCAAGGACTCCACTCGCTAGATACACAGGACTCAACATGTGCATAAGAATCTACAGGTCAAAGAGTGGGAGCAAGAGGAAGTTGGAGAAAGCCTGTTTCTCCAACTTGTGCAGCATGGATGTTGCAGGCCAAGGTGTTGCAGGCCAAGAGGAGGAGAGTAGCAGCCTTTGGGGAAAGACACTAAGGTGCCTTCTCCTCTAAGTCGTAAAAGGGTTAAGCCACAAGGCAAAGGGCAGCAAATCCTATGCCTGAGGACAGAGTACAAGATTCACTGTGGCTGGAGAAAGTGGAGGAAGGGAAAAGGAAAATCATCTCGTTCCCTTGGAGAAGAGTAGGAAACTATCCTGGACTGAGTCCATTCCTAACACGGGGGGGCAGTGACAGGATGGTTGAGAGAACCCCACCCCTGAGAACCAGGGACTTGGGATCTGAGTAAAACTAAGGCTGAACCAGGAAAACAGAGATCAATTCCCTTGTTTCTCAAAACAGGCCAGCATGCACAAGAAACAGTCAAAAACAATTTGCCACTCAGAGAAGCAAAAACTTGGAAATAGACCCTCTCTGAGGGTATCCGATATATTTAACATTTTAAAGTGGTGTGACATCCATTACTTAGATAACAGATTAAATAACAAAATAATAATGCACATCACACTATTTCAGATAGATAGGCAGAAAGACAGGTAGAAGGTATAGACGAGATAGGTAGATAGATAGATACATACATACATACATAGATATTTGTACCATGGAAAATATCTTAGGCCAAAACCGGTTTGGCTCAGTGGATAGAGCGTCGGCCTGCGGACTCAAAGGTCCCGGGTTCGATTCCGGACAAGGGCATGTACCTTGGTTGCAGGCACATCCCCAGTAGGGGGTGTGCAAGAGGCAGCTGATCGATGTTTCTCTCTCATCGATGTTTCTAACTCTCTATCCCTCTCTCTTCCTCTCTGTAAAAAATCAATAAAATATACTGAAAAAAAAAAAGAAAAAGAAAATATCTTAGAAGCAAATTCAGGAAACATAAACATTGAATACTTCAGGGAGTGAAATTTACAGAGAGGTAAGAAGCTTTAACTCATTTTTTTATTCATCACTACGATATTTGATTATTTTAGTAAAGTTCTTTTTCAAGTATTTCATAAAAGTTAAAATTATTGTATTGATGTTGACAAAGATGCAGGAAAGCCACTACTCGCAAGAATTACTGACAATTTTTAGATTAATATAACTTTTTTGGAAAACATGTTGGGTTTCAGGGGGTCCTCTGGGACTAGGGAGTGCTGGGTTGAGAGCCACCGAGTGCCCCACTGAGCCGCCCCTTTTCTAGGCTCCTGCCTGGGGGCCTGGCTCACACCACCTATCATGCAAACCTTGCCACACCCAAGGCTCCGAGTGTCATGGTGCTGCCTGCGCTGCCTCCTCCCAGAAGCCTGGCCAGGGGTGCGGAGGGAGCTCTGCCCAGAAGCTGGGCTGGGGAGGAACCCCTTAGGCTTGGATGGGAGGTGGGTGAACTGTGCATGCTCGGCCGCAAATCTCGAACCTTCCGGAAGCCGGCAGGGCCGGGCTGCTGCGTGGTCTCCTGGCGTGGAACCGTGAGGCCTAGATATGGGAAGGTTAAGGCTACTAGAAACGCCCACGCTTCCTTCTACTGCACATCTTCGGGTCCATTTGTTCCGCCCAGCAGCAGTGAGGTGTCACAAATTTGCCTCAGGAGACCATAGCTGCCCTTTAGTTCCTCGAGCCTGGTCCCTGGTCTCTGACCCAACTGGGCTGTGAGCCCCCTGCGATGTGGGAGATGCTCCTTCACCCCGTGGGAGTGTGAAATTGTCAGTGAGATGGCGGCAGTCTGCAATATTTTAAACAGGCATTAATTCCAAGACTTCTTACATGCTAATCGCCTTGTCAGTCAGTTTCATTAAGAACTCAACCTGCAAGAGACTGTTGCCCACAGGTAACACTGCTGGCTGTGTAACTGAATCTTCAGTGGGCGAGTCCTCTGTTCTGTCTGACTGTCTGGTCAAGAATTCCCTGGTACTGGCTCTGGAAGGCCTGCTGGCATCTACCACTGAAGGCTATGGCTGGAAAGCTCATGATACTTGCTCTTGGGACCCAGCCGCCATGGTGTGAGGAAACCTAAGCCTGTGGAGAGAAGCAGCATACAGCACCAACGGAAAGCCATCTTTTGTATTCAGCATTGCCAGTTTCTCCCCTGGAGGTGAGCATTTGGAGGCAGGCTTCAACACTTACCATCTCCTCAGGTATGTCATGAGCAAGATTGAAATCATTTTTGCATTCTAGCCACTGTGCACAATGCTCAAGGCATTGTTGAGTTTTCCCGGACATAAACTCCCAAGTCTGAAAGTCATTGCTACTTTGTTTCTTATTCACTATCATCAAACCACAGCCTTTAAAAGCCCCCAGACCATGGGCAGGGACTCAATGAAATAGGAGTAGAAAAGATCTGGATCTACAACAGCAGAAACAGCAGCAGCACAGCCTTGTCATCAGCCCCTTGCCCCTCAATATTAATCAGATGAGAGGGCCCTAACTGGTTTGGCTCAGTGCCGTGGTGGGCAAACTGCGGCTCTTTGGCCCCTTGAGTGTGGCTCTTCCACAAAATACCACGGCCTGGGCGAGTCTATTTTGAAGAAGTGGTATTAGAAGAAGTTTAAGTTTAAAAAATTTGGCTCTCAAAAGAAATTTCAATCGTTGTACTGTTGATACTTGGTTCTGTTGACTAATGAGTTTGCCGACCACTGACTCAGTGGATAGAGTGTTGGCCTTCGGACTCAAGGATCCCAGGTTCGATTCCAGTCAAGGGCATGTACCTTGGTTGCGGGCACATCCCCAATAGGGGGTGTGCAGGAGACAGCTGATTGATCTTTCTCTCTCATCCATGTTTCTAACTTTCTATCCCTCTCCCTTCCTCTCTGTAAAAAATCAATAAAAATTTTTTTTAAAGATGGGAGGGTGGGACTGCTGTCCTGACCTCCATAATTACATTGTGTGGGAACTTTGGGAAATTTTTTCTTTTTAAGACAGACTTGATGTTCATGTAGTCATAATTTTACCTTTCCTCAAATATTACAATAGAGGAACAAGCATTCCTTGTGATATACCCCATTATACTGCCTTCTCTAGGCCAGATATTCAGTACCTTGGTTTTAAATCTTGTTTATTGCAGGTTCAAACTTCTGCTGAAGGAATGGATTGTAAGGATTAGTTTGGTGGTTGCACTTTAGAAATATGTGGTGATGCATATTCAATTACTTTGTCAAGTAGCAATTGCAAGTAAAGTCATGTTGGTTCACAGATATTAGCCCTTTACACAATATGATCATTAAATACATTTTTGTGATGTCAAAGGCTCATTTATTTTCTCTTCTGTGTCATATTGGAAATCTACCATTTGTTATGGAAGAATTGTGACTTTAACATTTCACCAGATTGGAGTATAGATTATGTCTCACCCTTTTATTATTAAATGTTTTTATTTTCTTCGAGTTAACAAAAAGAAAACATTTTGATGATATAATCATTAGACATTGAGTATGCTAAAAGAGTATCCATTTTTCTCTTTTTTAGCATAAATTTAATCATGGACCTATATCCTAAGAAAGTAATCCAAAATTTTGGAAACAATTATATGGGTAAATGTATTTAACAAAGTACTCTACTGAACCTTTTACATTTATCTACAATTTTCAACTTAGGATAATGCAATTTTTATGGCACTTCCACTTTATGGACATGATATAATCATTAGAAATGATTGTTATAAAGACTACACAATATGAACAATGAATGTGATATGATTGCTAATTGCAAAGTGAAGATTAAAAGAGACAATGCTGCAAAATTGTGCATAGACAAAGAACCAAGTCTACTAAATTTGTGTCCTGGAAAATTTACCACCCTACACTTCAGTACTCATATCTATAAAATGAATGTAATAATACATATATCATAGATTTTTCACTAGAACTGAATGAGAAAATAACTGAAGTACACACATTAGCTTTGTGCTCAATAAATATTACTTATTAGTATTATTACTATATATTATGAAAATGGAATTTTAAATAGACAAACATGCAGATATAATTGGTATTGGAGTCAAATATACATATATATATATATATATATATATATATATATATATATTCTTTCCTGATGTCATTGGAATTATTTTCCTTTTCTGCATTTTCCAGTTTTTTCATAATGTGGATCACTGTGTTACCTTCATATTCTGGAAAATTAATTATATTGAATAATGTGGGCTTTATTTATAATTGAAAAATTTCTGCTTAGGACAAATCTGCTCAATATGGAACTATCATCCATATTTGGAACCTTCCTTCAGAGTCCTTTCAAATGCCTAATTTGGGGAGGAATAAAGCTGTTTCCTATATTCTTCTTATACTTGAACTTTAGTGTCCTATCAAAGTGATTCTCTTAGATAAAATTCTCTTTTGCTGGAATACTTAAAGCTTCTAGAAAAAAAAAAGACCAAACTTCATTTGGGAAAAACAATTCTCTAACAGTCCAGAAAATGACAGAAGTTAATTACAGCACTGAGCCCTGTTCCTAAGTGAGGTTCTTAGCTCATTTCGGAGCCAAAGATTTGTAAGGCCAAAGGACAAATCCCTGACACACATGTGACTGATGACACTGCCCTAGATCTAGTAAGTGTGACTTTATTCAAATACATCCCTGGACTGCTGACAATACCCAAATCCATACCATTCCAAATGAAAGCATGAAGAAGCAATTTTCAGGTGAACTGAAGAAGAAAATCATATGTTTGCACCAAGGGAGGTAGCAAATTTATGAGAACAATATGGGTGAAATGACAGGTTTGTGGGATGATTTTGGTACATTTGCATGTGAATGCTCACTCAGCAGGAACTGTGAGAGGACAAAGTGGGGAGAAACAAATAAAAAGTCAATTCTTACCCATAAAGTTGAAACTGCTGTAAATAGTTAGAAATTTGGAATAGAAATGTGTATGTGTGTGTGTCTGTGTGTGTGTGTACACTTTTTCCTCCCAGAAAGAAATTAAGGAGAAAAAATTACTTGGTTTTTATTTGACTTCAAAATTAACACTGAAGAAAGTTTTGCTAATAATGTGTGATTACAGCTTTGAAAAAAGCATCTATAAATGTCTTATGTGTTGACAATTCAATACCCAAGGAATTTCATCAAATGGATGAATTACTAGTTTTTACAAAAGTAAAATAATTATAATTATAATAAAAGTAAATAACAAAATACTAAAGATAATGATAAATGTAAGATAATATATTCTAATGTATAGGCAGTTTTGTCTCTGGATCCTTTTTATAAATGGGTTTTCAAAAAACTAGGTTTATAATAAAAATAAAGCTATCCTATCCACAAATTTTGTCAATGCTGTTTTCTTGTCCACTGCTACCATCTCTTCCTTCCTTAAAATGCCATTCTATAGATGTGCCACATATATTAAATCTTTTAATGGTACTGTAGCATTTCTTATGGCTGATTTTTTGCAACTGTGGGGTTCCATTTTACAGAAAGAACTTACTCTAGCTTTTCTACATGTACACTCCATCAGCAAAGCTAAATTACAGGAGAGCATTTGGTCCTATAATCTTACGTAAGTTGTAGTTTATTCAAGTCGATAGTATGCACTGTGGATAAAGGAGTAGAAAACAGATTCTGTCATAATCTGCTGTACCATTTTAAGGGCAATTTAGCAGTAACTTAAAAACCAGTACTGAAAATTTGGCCTATTTGGCCATGTGGTTCAATATCTATTCATTTATACAAAAATCCACATCCTATCTAATAAAGAGGGAATATGCTAATTGACCCTCACACCATCGCAAAGATGGCAGCACCCACAGCCAATAAGGAGGGAATATGCTAATTGACTGCCCCACCATCAAAGATGGTGGCACCCAAGCCACAAGATGGTGGCGACCAGTCCCCTCAGCCCCGCCGGGGTGGCAGGCATATGGCAAGGGGGCAAGCTAAGTGGCTCCGCGTACCTGCCTCTGGAGTCCCCCTGTCCCCTCAGCACCCCAGCCACCCAGAACCGGCCAAGGTGCATGCAAGCCTCAGATGGCAGCTGGGGATGGCGGCTGCCCAGCTGCCCAGGGCCACCCGAGGCTCAGGCAATCAGGGCCAGCCAAGGCTTGCGCTGCCAGCAGTGGCAGCAGCAGAGGTGTGATGGGGCGTCGCCTTCCCCTGATCACCAGGTCGCCTCCCACCCCTGAGGGCTCCCAGACTGTGAGAGGGGGCAGGCTGGGCTGAGGGACCCCCCCCCCACTCCAGTGCATGAATTTTCATGCACCGGGCCTCTAGTATTGTAATAAGATGGGTATAAGGAGGTTCATAGAGGATATGCTCAACACAATGAACCATTGGAGATATTCCAAATATGTATTAATTGAGAAGCACATAAATAAGTTATTATTTTATAAATAGTTCTGTGAAAAACTATGAAGTTATTGAGGATAATAGGCTTATGGGCCTGACATTGAAAAATATTTCAGAAAGGATTTAACTTAAGAAAAGCAAATTGGGTGGTAAAAGATGAACATTATAATACAATTGTGTAAAATAACTATATCATTATATTTATCTGTGTGCAAATTTAAGTGCATTTAAAAGGTCAGGGAAAGTGCACATCAAGAATAGAGATTATCCTGGGATGTGAGCTGGGATAGCACATATGTGTATATGGGTGTGCATGTGTGAGAATTTTTTATTCTCTATTTTTTTCTATTTTTGTTTGTTAAGTGTTAATGTATTTCTTTAATTGCTAATGTAATTGAAAATAAAATTTGATGTTTCATATGCGAGACATTTTATATATAGGAGAAACTACTAGAAAGCAGTAAATCCAATCTAATAAAGAAGGAATATGCAAATTGACTGACATGCCATCACAAAGATGGTGGTACCCAGTCCTCTCAGGCCCACCAGAGTCCCCCAGTCCTTTCAGCCCAGCCGGCAGGGTGGCAGGCGCATGGTGCGGCCGGACCCGCCCTTAGCCCCCCGGCCACCCAGGGCCAGCCCAAGGAACAGGCAAGCCTCGGATGTCAGCTGCCCAGCTGCCTAGGGCCAGCCTCAGGCACAGGCAAGCCTCAGATGGCAGCTGCCCAGCCGACGCCCCAGGTACAGCGAATGCCCAAAGCGCAGGCAAGCCCTGGATGTCGGCTGCCCAGCCGCCTAGGGCTGGCCTGAGGTGCAGGAAAGCCTTGGATGGCGGCTGCCAAGCTGCCCAGGGCTGACCAAGGCTCAGGTAACCAGGTCTGGCCAAGGCTTGCATTGCCAGCAATGGCAGCAGCAGAGGTAATGATGGGGGCATCGCTTTTCCCTGATCGCCGGGTCACTTCCCACCCCTGAGGGCTCCCAAACTGTGAGAGGGGGCAGGCCAGGCTGAGAGACCCCCCTCCAGTGCATGAATTTTCATGCACCAGGCCTCTAGTCTATATATATATATGTATATATATATACATATATATATATATATATATATATGTGTGTGTGTGTGTGTGTGTGTGTGTGTGTATATGCCTAAGCGACTAGCCAACCTGCCGACCGTTCAACCGTCCAACTGGTAGCTATCATACACAATGACCACCAGGGGGGCAGACACTCAACACAGGAGTGGAAACCACAGGCATGGAAAAATGGAACAGATTGATGAATCTCAGAGGGAAAGCGGGGAGGACAGGAAAAGATTAACCAAAGATTTTATATGCATACTAGAGGCCCAGTGCACAGATTCGTGCACCAGTGGGGTCCTTCAGCCTGGCCTGCGCCCTCTTGCAATCCAGGACCCCTCAGGGGATGTCAGAGAGTCGATTTCAGCCCGATCTCCGCAGGCAGGCTGAGGGTCTCTAGTAAAGAATAACAATATCAAAGAGATTATGAACAATTACCCTGTATCAACATTTAATCACGGGTTTTCAGAGAACAAAAAGATAATTTACAGTGAAAGAAGTACTTTCTAAGACCAAAACTCTGAAATTTTAAAAAATTTAAAACTAAACAGAAACAATAAAAATTCTTAATATCATCGCAAGAAATCAGAAACACCAATCAGAAAGGATATATGCACCCCTATGTTCATAGCAGCACAATTTATAATAACTAAGATTTGGAAACAGCATAAGTGCCCATCAGTAGATGAGTGGATTAAAGAATGGTGGTACATCTACAAAATGGAATACTACGCTGCTACAAAAAAAAGAAGAAACTCATACCATTTGCAACAGCATGGATGGAACTGGAGAGTATTATGCTAAGAGAAATAAGCCAGTCAGAGAAAGATAAATATCACATGATCTCACTCATTTGTAAACTATAATTAACAACATAAACTGATGAACAAAAATAGAGCCAGAGTTATAGAAGCATCAAACAGACCATCCAACCTAAGAGAGAAGGCAGGGGAGGAGAGGGAGAGGTAAGAGATCAACCAAAGGACTTATATGCATGCATATGAGCATAACCAATGGACATAGACAGTAGGGGTGTTGAGGGCATGTGCTAGGGGGTGGGAAAAGCTGGGGAGAGGTCAATGGGGAGAAAAGGAGCCTTATGTAATATTTTAAACAATGAAGAATTTAAATAAAAATAAATAAAATTCTTAATATCTAGCATGGTGTCTGGCACATAGTAGCTATTGAATAATTATTTGTTAAATGCCAATAATTGTCAAGAGATTTTTGGATAAGTTACATCTCTGCTGCAGAGGGCTCCTGTTTGTCAAATAAATTGGTTTTCCTAAATTATTTTAATATCCCATTAAGGTACAAAATCTTCATTTAATAGATCATATCATTTCTATGTCAATATATTATGCTATAATTTGTAAGAAATTTTCTGGGACTTTCAATTTTGAAAAAAATCCATCCCATCATTTATAGAAGTAGTGATGAGGTGTTTTACTTCTTTGAATATTTAATTCAGAAAATATAACCATCATGTGTATGCCTCCTATTGGCAAGGTATATAATTTCACTGACAAGGCATCCATTTCATGCCTACAAACTTGGAAAACAATTCCTAAAACTGCCACTAAAAGGAGACCTATCAATTACTATTTCAGAATTGAGTCTGGTTTTAATAAGGTATATAATCACAGTAAGTTAGTAGAAAACTTAAAATCTATTTGTCTACATGAAAATGTTAAGAGAAAGGGATACTTCCTAGAAGAAAAATATTTCTCTGAAAACAGACAAGATAGGTTTTATTAAAAATTATGCTAATAAATATGGTGGAGTTTAAGGTTGTATGTGAGAATCTATAAAAGGAAAGCAAAATGATAAATAAGGTAAATGCAAAATGTGTGAACTGTAACTGATTTTTTCCAATTGGAAATAAGTTGTAACTGTAATAAAAAAAATACATGTACTTTGCTTTAAAAAATAAAAAAAAAAAGAAAAACATACAAATGAAAGTAAAAATTACACATAAAATGAATAATCCCACCACCACAGATAACCATGGCTAACATTTTGTTTATATCCTTCCAATCATTTTTTCCCAAAAGTACCTACATGATTGAATTCACAGTATTTTACAATCCACTTTCACTTTAAAATATAGCATTATGCTCTTTATAAATATATCATAATCTATGTCATAATATCATCATCTTCTATTGGTGAATGCTTAAATTATCTCCAACTTTTCACTACTGAAATATAATGAAATGTCTAAAAAGTACATGTTTTCATAATTTTTATAAATTCCCAGTTAATATTCTGAACAATAAAATAGACATTACTGCTCTAAGGATGAGATTGCTGAAATTTCCTGTAGGAAAAAAACTACAGGAACCAGAAACAAAGTAAAGCAGAGAACTTCTGCAGAACATTCTATTTAGACATTCCAGAGGAAGATGGATTTCAGCAGAAGAGCAATGTAGAGAGATGCAAACAGAGGCACATGTAATCCCCACTTTACTGCAAAATACGTTTGCAATCAATACAGTTCTGGAGAAGATGTATCTAGAGGTAGTAAGGATTTCAAGAGAAGAGGTAGAAATGATAGGCATGTCTCTATTGTTATAAAGAAAATGTTGATTCATTTTTAAGCTTTTTAACATATAATTGATAAAATATTGCACATATTTAACTTACATATCTTGATGAGTCTGGATGTAAGTTTACACCCATGATACCATCACGAAGGTATTAAACATATCCATCACCTCAAAATTTTTTTTTCTGTCCTTAACCAGTTTGGCTCAGTGGATAGAGCGTCGGCCTGCGGACTCAAGGGTCCCAGGTTCGATTCCGGTCAAGGGCATGTACCTTGGTTGTGGGCACATCCCCAGTAGTGAGTGTGCAGGAGGTAGCTCATTGATGTTTCTCTCTCATTAATGTTTCCAACTCTCTCTCCATCTCCCTTCCTCTCTATAAAAAATCAATAAAATATATATATTTTTAAAATTTTCTTTCTGCTCTTTTGTGGGGGCTTTTTGTTGTTTTGTTTTTGTGGTAAGAAAACTTAACATGAAATCTATCCTCTTAACATATAGTAAAGTGAACAATACCATATTATGAATTACAGGTACTATGTTACACAGCCGATCTCTAGAAAGTATTCACTTGCATAACTAAAACTACACTTCTAGAGCAACATGTCCCCCCCCTCCTGCCCCTGACAACCACCATTCTATTCTCTGCTTCTCTGTGTCTAACAGAGAACATATATAAGTGGAATCATGCAGAATGTGTCCTTCTCTGACTGGTTTATTTCACTTAGCATAATGTCCTCTAGGTTCATCCATGTGGCAGGATTTCTTTCTTAAGACACAATAATATTCCCTTGTATGTAAGTACCAAATTTTATTTATCCATTCATCTGTTGATAGGCATTTGAGTTGTTTCTAAATTTTGGTTATCCTATATAATAAAAGCATAATATGCAAATTGACCGAATGGTGGAAGACCAGTCGACAGGAGGCGGGGCTGGTAAACAGGCGGTGCCAGGCCAGCCAAGGCATGTGCCAGTGGGTAGAGGGAGGGAACGGAGATGGAGGGGGCAACTAGTGATGGCAGATGGCAGATGGGCGATGGGGGGCGGGGGCGGTCAGCACCTTCCCCTGATCGGCCCGTCCGGTCACCTCCCGCAGAGGGAGGCCAGGTGGCAGTGGCGGAGTGATGGGGGTGACACTGTCCCCTGATCGCCCATCTGGTCACCTCCTGCAGAGGAAGGCCAAGCAGCAGTGGTGGGGTGATGGGGGCAGTGCCATCCCCTGAATGACCAGCCCAGTCGCCTCCTGCAGAGGAAGGCCAGACTATGGTCAGTAGGACTGAGGACTAATGACTGAGGGACTCCCGGACTGAGGGACTCCCCCCTCCAGTGCACAATTTTCATGCACTGGGCCTCTAGTGGTGAATAATATTGTAATGAACATGGAGGTGCAGATATCTCTTTGACATCCTGATGTCAACTCTTGGCTATATACCAAGAAGTGGGATTGCTGGATCATCTGGTAGACTAATTTTTTACTTTATGAAACAAAACAAAAAATGAAGAAGAGAAAAAGAGAGTTTCAAGGACAACTAAAATAAGAATGCTCTTGAACAGGTAAATGAGACATACTCTCAGGGGGATAAACCACATCACAGAAGAGGGAAATAAAAAGTTGAAAAAGGAAAAATTAAAATTTCAAAGCAATAAATTCATGGAAAATTGATTGTAGTGTCTGAGGACATACCCTTGTTATATTTGGTGAGAAAGATTAAAACCATAACTACAGGCCTGGACAATGTGGCTCAGTTGGTTGGGTGTCATCCTGTGCACCTAAGGGTTGCTGATTCGCTTCCCGGTCAGGACACAAGCCTGGGTTGTGAGCTCGATCCCTGGTAGAGGGCATGCGGGAAGCAGCCAAATCGATATTACACTCTTACATTGATGTTTTTTCTCTCTCCTTCCCTCTCCCTTCATCACTCTCTAAAAATCAATTTTTTAAAAAACCATAACAATATAATCATATTCTGAGGAAAAAAAAAAATCAATGTCAAATAAACCTGGGTAAAGGCATCTTGTGAAGTGTTGACTGTAAATGTGTCAGATTTTGCTTGTTTCTATAGGAGGACCCATAAGCACACAGGGCTTCTTTCTTGAAGAAGAATTAAAACTAAGGACACATCTATAATAATAACAGCATAATATGCTAATTAGACCAGATGTCCTTCCGGACAACCTTCCAGACGAAGCCATGGCTGTGAGGGCCGAGCCCCTTGCACAAATTTCGTGCATCGGGCCTCTAGTAAAAAATAAAAAACTTGTATCTGGGTGAAACTGAAAACTACAGAGCAAAGAATACATGAAATTTAAAAAGCCATGAAAGCTTTCTTACACATATAACCACCCCCAGCCACTTCCAAACTGATCAAAATAAAACATCCTGTACTCTCTCTGTGAACCTCATCAAAGAAAATGCCCTCACACGAAATCATTGAAACCATCAGGTAGAGAAAATATACAATGGAATTAAGTGTAGAAAACCTTTAGGTGTCTGACCTAACATCTTTTACTGCATCTTTCTTCCAAGGTCTTCAGAAGAATAAAACCTTCCTAAACAATGACAGTTCAGAACACCTCTCTGAATTGTCTATGAAGTGACAACTCTACCCATCATTTGGAAACAAAAGAGAGTTGGACTCAAAAGCTCTGACAGCAGTAATGGGACATAAATTGAAGCATATTCTACAAGGAGGGCTTCTCAGGTGTATTCCAGCTATTTTGAAGAAACAATGCTGCAATTGTTCTTGTGCCCAGAAATAATCTTATTGAAGGTGAAGTTTTCCTGTGTCAGACAGCTCTTCACAAAAATGAAACATTTTTCCCTTCAAGTACCTCCAAAGCAAGATAGTAAGATTTAGGCTGGGCTGCCAGAGTGACTACAATAGACCTCAAAGAGAAAGCATCTATTACAGTTTTCTTTCAGCCAAATTCTTTATAATCCCAAACATGTTGTAAAGAATTTTTCTTAGACTCTTGCAAACAATTTCAGCAATAACTAAACTCCCACTTTGCCAAACATGCTTGGACAGGTATATCAAAACTATGCAGAAAATAACCAGGCGGCTGGCAATAGTCTGACCACCTGCCAGCATTTCAGTATTTTTTTATAAATTATCAGTTTCATCCTCTTGTTACTTCACTTGTTACTATCATATTAGTCAGTGAAGAAAGTTCTTGTTATTCTCTTTCTCTTTTTTTTCTTCTTATGGGACATACATCAAAAAAAGGTTTCAGGAGCTGCCTTTCAGCCTACATTGCACCTGCCTGTGGTACCCCCGGGGGTCAGGCTGCAGCGCCAGAGCACATGCTTGCACATTACTGGGGCCAACTGCTCCCACAGCAGGCAGTCCTTTTCACTCTGAGCAACACAGCTGGCACTGCTCTGGGATGGGTGGGTGTCTGGGGTTTGTAACTACCTAATCCTTAAACTATGCCCTAGGGCAGTGGTCGGCAAACCGCGGCTCTCAAGCCACATGCGGCTCTTTGGGCCCTTGAATGTGGCTCTTCCACAAAATACCACGGCCTGGGCGAGTCTATTTTGAAGAAGTGGCGTTAGAAGAAGTTTAAGTTTAAAAAATTTGGCTCTCAAAAGAAATTTCAATCGTTGTACTGTTGATATTTGGCTCTGTTGACTAATGAGTTTGCCGACCACTGCCCTAGGTCAGTGGTTTTCAACCTTCTTCATCTCATGGCACACATAAGCTAATTACAAAAATTCTGTGGCACACCAAAGATAAAAAACAAAATTAAATTTTAAAAGGTTTCCATGAAATATTGACACCCATAAAAAGGAATTATAACCATATACAACCAGATTGATGTCTGACTTATTTTACCATCTTTTACTTGGACTAAAAAATGTTTTTAAAATCTTTGGTGGGGTCGAGAAACATTCTTGCCTTTGTAGAGCAAAATGGATTTGATTATAATATGCTCAGAAAAATAGAAATGGCTCCATTTCAAGTCCATTAAATAAACTTACTTTCAAAAACACTGATTATGGAACGGTTTTTCTATTAGTCAACTATCATATATATATATATATATATATATATATATATATATATACACACACACACACATATATATATACACATATGTATATATATGTATATGTATATATATGTGTGTATATATATGTATATATAGAGATATAGAGATATAGAGATATAGAGATAGATAGAGATAGAGATATATATGGCTAAGTGTCCATCCAACCAGTAGCTATGATGCGCACTGACCACCAGGAGGCAGACACTCAACACAGAAGCTTCCCTGATGCACAATGACCATTTAAAAATTAACGGCACCACAAACCTGGCACCGACAAACCAACAGTCAGCTTCCCCCAAGTGGGACACAGGCCCTGCCACCACCCAGGACACCCCACCAAATCGCAGTCAACGCTGCCAAGACCCCAAGGCATAAAATGCGGCCCACAGCCCAGCCCAGCCCGGAAACAGTGGATGTGGGCACCGGGTAATGACGTCACTTAGAAACACCCAACTTCCTCTCCCTAGCGACTAGCCTCCTTGGAGTTTCTTCAGCCAAGGAACATAACTTGCTTTATAGCCAGGTGCAAACATTTTACAATTTAACCAAATGTTTGTGAACCATTTTCACATGCCTCAACTCATTTGATCCTCACAGAAGTCCTGGAGTAGGTAGAGAGGAGACTCAGTAGAATCCTATTTTCTTTTCATTAGCCAGAAAATGGAAATTTAGAAAGTTTATAAACTTGACCCAACTGAAAAGAAGAAATGGTAGAACTTGAAAATGACTTCAGGTTTTCTCACTGCACAGAATATAGTCAAACACTGCTACAGTTAAATATTTTACCTTTGTTCTCCCTGCATGATCTACAATAATAATCTGCTTCATGTTCATATTTACTGCTGTGTTGCTGACAATTACATGAAAAAGAAGTTGGGGTGCTTCACTGGGCTGGAAAAAATTTAGCTAAATCAGAAAGCAGGTCTAATTAAGCAAGTTTATTCTATACATATAAAAAGCTAAGTTGACTCGCACATGTGCGATACATATAAAGCTCTCTCACTGGCACCAATCGCATGCATGTGTTTCGATCAGTCATTGTCAATCATGAATTTGGTTGACACTTCTATTATAGAGAAAGGGCGAATAGTAATACTAAAGTATTTATTCTAATTAATTTCCTTTCAATGTGCATGAATCCGTGTACCAGGACACTAGTTATCAAATAAAAGACCTGCAAGGACATGAAATTAGTTCTTCAGTTGAACCTTTCTCAAGAATGTTTTTGCCTAGCTGCTGTGGCTCAGTTGGTTGAGCATTGTCCCATGCACCAAAAGGTCACTGGTTTGATTCCTGGTCAGGGCACATACCCAAGTTGTGGGCTCAAATCCCAGTAGGGGGCATGCAGGAGGTAGCTGATGGATGTCTCCCATAGATGTTTCCATCTCTCCCTCTTCCTTCCTCTCCCTCTAAAATCAATTTTTAAAACACATATATATTTTTTTAAAAAGAATGTTTCTATTTCACTAAATCATCTAAAATTTGTGCAAGATACTCTGGTTACTTTGTACAAGATATTCTGGAAAAAATAATATTTAGCAAAGTTATACTCACCTCCATCAAGAGGATCTTCAAGTAACTTATTTGCATGTTAGTTTTTATCATTACTAATTACTTCATCCTATTCAGCAATGTATTTGTTTCCTATTGCTACCATAACCAATTACCACAAAATTAATGGCTTAAAATAACACAAATTTATTATCTTATAGTAGCAATTTTCAATGTTTTTCCTCTCATGGTATACAAAAACTAATTACTAAAATTAAGCACACACCAAAAGTATATTTTTTGCCTGACAAAAAAATAGGTATAATTTTGATTCATTCAGACCAGACAGTTATTGTTGTGCTGATTATAGTCATTTTTTATTTGACAATCTAAGGGAAAAGAGGTCAGTGCTCCTGTCTCAATAATCAAGTATTGTATGTGTTTTTAAATTCTTGTTTGAAAATCACTCTTATGGTTCTAGAGGTCATACTACATTTGAAAAGAATTTCACAGGGCTAAAATCAAGGTGTCTACAGGGCTGCCTTCCTTTCTGGAAAAATCTAGTGGAGAATTCATTTCCTTAACTTTTTCAGCTTACAACAAGCATGTCAAACTCAAAGGCTAAGATGGGCCAAATAAATGAGGCATGTAGCCTGCGGGCCGCAAGTTTGACATGCTTGTTCTAGAGGCTGCCTGCATTCCTTGGCTGGTGGTCCACTTCCTCCATCTTCAAAGCCAGCAACATCCAGCTGAGGTAGGCATGGGGGCTTTGATAGATACAGCCTCGACCTAACACAGTGAGAACAGAGCTCGTGGGAGAACTTTGTAAGGTCTATTTTAGTCTCCACTCACCTCCACGCTCTCCCATACGCATAGAGCTTTGGAACAACCTTTGCCCAACATTGCTATCAGACACTCCAGTCTTATCAGAGCTCAAATATGAGAGCAGAACTTAAATCCTACAAGGTTGAGGCACTGATGAAAATATATGGGCTATTGTGTAGCCAACTCCCATTGATTCTTCCACTAGCTAGTCCAAAAACACTAAACTCCAAACCTAAGGGATTCCTACTCCTTAACTTAAGGGTTCACGAGGGGGAGAGAGCATTTAAGAGTTAGAGAACAGCAGTTCTGTGGTACCTGCAGCTCTCCACCAGGAAGATCATCTTTTCCCTATGTGCAAACACACTAGGAAAGTCACAGGTCAGTACCTGCCACTGGCCCTTCCTACCAGACAGGGTAACTAATAACTGAGAAGAATACAGCAGCTCACAGGCAATAAGAAACAAAAACTAAATATACATTCTATATATTATCAAAACAAATGGACCAGGAATTTAAAATAAATACAATAAATATCCTCAAAGACAAGATGGAGAATGGTAATAACATGAAAGAGGAACGACAATACAAAGTCCCAAGTAAAGGTCAAATGGAGTTAAGCTATTATAAAATAACTGGATTCTTTTGGAAATAAAAAAGTACTAATTTCAAGTAAACTTTAAGAAATCAAGGATAAATATTGCAATCAACTGAATATGTACTGAAAAATGAGAAAGGAATAGGACTAACAAAAATACTTGATAAATCCAAAGTTATGCAAGCAAGTGGAGAAAAAGAACAAAGAGAAAGAGAAAATAGAAATAAAGCAAAATTATAGACTTGGTAATAATTGCAGTAATAACTGTAACTAAATTAAGTGTTAATGAAATAAACATTCGATAAAAGAAAAAGACTTTCAGATTGGATAGATACAAAAAACCCTACTATATGCTGTCGACAAGGTATGTTTTCTTTTTAAGATTTTTGTATTGACTTTTTTTAAGAGAGAGAGAAAGGGAGAGGGAGAGAGATAAACTTCAATGTGAAAGCAAAATTGATTCAGCTGCCTCCTGCACACCTCATACTGGGGATCGAGCCTGCAACTGGATCATGTGCCCTGACCAGGAATGGAACCGGCAACCTTTCGGTACATGGGACAACACCCAACCAACTCAGCCACACTGGCTAGGGCAACAAGGTATGTTTTAAAGGACCAAAAACTATCTAAAATAAAGAAAATGAGGAAAGATATATCATAAGAACATTAACTAAAATAATGCTGGTGTAAATATATTAATATCAGACAAAGAAGAATTTTAAGCAAGAAATATCACTTTAATAAATAAAGACATCTCTTAAGAACAGAAATGTCATAATAGAGTTTAACTGAACTTAATCATAGTAAGCTTATTTTTTGTACATTGCTAATTTCTAATATTTTCTTTAGGGCTTGTAATATATATACAAAGCCAGATGAGAAATTAGGCTGTTGAATGGGGTTTTTCTTCATATTTTTATTTATGTTTTGTTTTTGTTGACTAGTCAAGCAAACTTCATAATGCTATATAAACAGGAGGGCTTGTAGGAACCTTCTCTAAAGTACTAAAAAGCATCAATATAATGAAAGCTAACATTAAGCTCCTTTGGTGTGCTTGGCATGGCAAAGAATGTTACATGTACTATATTATATACTGAGGGAAATTCTGCCGTTCAGACCTGAAAAGTGAAACTGAGTTGAGCTTTACTCTATTCCTAATTGTTGCTTCATTATTAATCCATGATTCTAAAGGTCCTACAGGCATTCCTTTCTCGTTTTCCTTAGAAATGTGCAGGTGTTATAGCTATGCATCAGGCCATTTACAGCAATTAAATGTCAGCAAAACAGTAAAATGTGATGGTTCTAATAATAATGATAAATATAAATATTTTTCTGAGTTATCAATAAGCAGAATTATCAAGATACTAGGAAATCGCCAGGCCAATGTGGTTCAGTGGTTGAGCATCAACCTATGAACTAGGAGGTCATGGTTCAATTCCCAATCAGGGCATGTGCCTGCCTTGTGAGCTCGATCCCCAGTTGGGGGGCCTGCAGGAGGCAGCCAATCAATGGTTCTCTTCTCATCATTGATGTTTCTATCTCTCTCTCCCTCTCCCTTCCTCTCTGAAATCAATAAAAATATTTTTTAAAATAAAAAATAAATAACTTTTTTTTAAAAAAAGGTAATGGGAAATCTCATTGCCTTCATTAATAATCTTGAAAGGAAAAAAGAGAACTACTTATCTGAACCAAAGTATTATTTCAAAGGATTTTACAATATTAACTAAAAATTTTTTTTAAATTAAAGATGTCAAAATCTTTCTTTTGAAAAATATACATTAAACCAGTGGTTCGTAATTGCACGCTCACCAGAATTCCCAGGTAGGCTTGTGAAAACAGATTTCTGGGCCCCTCCAAGGAGTTTTTGAATCAGCAGGTCTGAAGTCATGCATAATAATTTGCATTTCTCACGAATTTTCAGGAAATGATGATGATGCTGGTCCCAGGACCAAACTTTGAAAGAGCCACCACTTTACACAAATGAATGGACCCTCCTAGGAATTCTCTAATCTTCAGTATCTGAGTAATTCTTTGTTTTTTCCTACTCGAACACAATGAATTAGTTTAACGTGAATGAGATTTCTTCCACATGAAAAGTTAAACACTTAATTGGATATTTTCCATAAAACGATTCTTGGGACTGATCCAGTTCCCAGAGACCCTCCATGTGTCTCGAAATCATGCCTGCTCAGGGACCTGTGGTGCTTAAATACAATGGTGCTCCACAATCTTCCTTCAAGGTTCTAGAATCTAGAGAGTCCCAGAAGGTGAACTTTATTGTGGTGTTTGCTCTTTCAAATCTGTTCACATCACTGCATTTTATGTAACTCCTTATTCCCATGAGCACTGAGTCCCATTAAAGCAGAAAAACACTGCAATTGAAACTACCCAACAAAATCAAGAGTATCCATGAGACACTAATACTTGTATTCTGCTTTCTTATCTGATGTGTAGCGTGTCTAACTTACAACAGGGAATGGATGTAAACAAACATCTTACTAAGAGCAACAATAAGTTGGAAAGAAAACCAAGTGGGACATTAAGACACAGTATCTTGAGTTAGGATGGCATTCAGCGCAGCAGAACAGAAAGAAATGAGTCCCTCTAGAGATGTGTCTGGTAGGACAAGTGCTATACAAAAAAAGTGTGCACGAGAACAGGTCAGAGAGAACAATCAGCAAGTCTCCCAGATCACTAGGGGAAAATACGTATCACAGAACTGACCAGGATGGATTAAATATGTTTTAAAGATCTGCTGTACAACATTGTACCTAGAGTCAACAATATTATATTGTACACTTAACAACTTGGCAAGAGGGTATAGCTCATGTTAAATGTGCCTACCAAAATAAAATAAAATAAAATAAAATAAAATAAAATAAAATGTAAATGTGTGTGTTCGTGTAAAGATGAGACAACCTGAAACATCACAAATTGTTTCATAGATGGGATCATGTCAGTGGCAGATGTAGTTGTTTCACTCACTCAAGGTTTGTGTTCTGCAGATCTGATAGGGTAGAGAGTGAGGATGGAAGACAAGATGCCATGTGAATTAGATGGCTTTTGGGAGAATCTGTAAGGAGGATATGTGTGGCTAAATGTGTGCATTATAGGGTAGAGCCTCTGCACATACACACACTGTGCCTACATTATTTAAATTCAAGTTGTCTTACTTCTCAGCACCTTTGAAATGATGCAAACCCTTTTAAATTATTTATTATCCCAGTTTCCCCAATTTCACACATTTTTTCAGGTACTTAATCACATATAATCGCCTATGATTGTTTAAAAGGCACTTTGTGTGACTTGTTTGAAATAAACTAAATTATGGTCAAGTTGTTTGTATATATGTACAACATTTGAGTGAGAGATGAGAAAGTATTTTCAAAATAAATAGGTATAACAAATAATCATTTTACTTGTAGTACAAGTTATTTACATAAGGAAGATACAAAGTACCACTTGCAAAAGAATGGAGATAAAGGTTTTTACCCCTCAGTATTACTAAAAAAAGTAAATTAGAAAATTTGGTATTTTGACAATATTAAAACCAAGAAAAATCTTGGTTTGGTTAAATTAATAGAGCAACTATCAGTAATGGGCTTTAGAAATTATATTATGTACATCATACAAATAGGTAAAATTCACAAGGAAAATGTTTTAAATCAAGTTATAAAAATGGTCATTTAACACAAAATTAAAACACTCCTGTTTTTTGTGATTGTATCTGAACAATGTCTAAAAATTTTATATCAGCTCTAAACAATAGCCAGATTTGATCTGATTATGCCACCATGTCTTCAAATCCTTAGTGACAGAAAATACAACTTTTTCACGTACCACCTTTTTGTCTTTCATAGGCAACTCATGTTCCCTCATTCACTACACAAATTTTCAAACAAACAGGACTGAGAACAGATTCATCAACCCTCATCTACCCAGCTTTAATACAGATTAACATATACTCACTCTTAATTCATCTACTGACCCACATATCTTAAGAATCTACACTAATAAAAGAGTAAGATGCAAATTAACCATACCTTCATGACGCCCACCAGCCAATCAGAAGTATGCAAATTAACCCAACAAAGATGGTGGGTTAATTTGCATAAACAGGCACCAAGCGGCCAGGGGTGGGGTGGAACGCTTGCATCATCGCCATGGCAACAACACAGGTGTTCTGCACCGCCCCAGCCACACCAGGCCTCTGGGCAGCGTGGGAAGGCAGAAAGGCAGCTCCGGCCAAGCGAAGGCAGTGCTGGCAGCCAGGGGAAGGAAGGCCCATTCTTGCACGAATCTTCATGCATCAGGCCTCTAGTATTTTAAAGAAAATCCCATACATCACAACATTTCAACATAAGTACTTAAATATGCTTCTCTAACCAACACGATTATTTTAAAGTAATCACCATACTTTAAAAGTCAATTTCTTAATATCATGAAAATTTGTTTACTTGGTTTATTTGAATAAAGACTCCTTGATGTCTACATATTGCATTAAGTTGTATGTCTTTTAAATCTCATCTATTTCATAACATTGCTCCTCATTGTATTTATTCCATTAGCATGTACTATCAAATGTTCCACTTTCTGCATTTGACTGATTACTTCCTCATGGTTAGCTTACTATGTTAACTTTCCTCTCTCTCCTGTATTTACTATAAACTGACAATTAGATCTTGGAGGACTTAAGATAATCAAGCTCAATTATTTTTTACAAATATACTTCACTTGTGGTGTTTTGTACTACACATCATTGAGACTCCATGATATCTGGCTGTCCCATATTTAATGATATCAAGATTCATCAGGGGATTTAGATGATGTTAACCTGATCCTCATTATAAAATTACCAATCATGCTTTACCTTAACAATTTTAAGATTCATAGTGATTGTAGCCTAGATCTACTATTTCATCCAGAGTTGCAAAATGTGACTTTAGGATTCTATCGGTCTTTCATGCATGTACTTATTAGCAGAATTCTTACAAAGAAAAACTTTCCTTCCCCCAACTAGTTATGATGTTCCATTTTAAGATTTTTTTTATTCTTCTAATATGAAGAATATTTTCCTGTTTATAGGAGTCAGAAATATTTTCTTGTCCTATTTTTGGATTTGTAGCCATGATCTACTTGAGTGCCTGGGGAATGTTAAATAATGTCAATAATGAGCCAGATCATCCAAAGCATAAATTATCCTCAGGCTTATATCCCTTTCTTCAGAAGCTTCATTAATTGCTCTAAGAGCATTAACTTTTAAAGGCCATTGGGGTCCCATTAAGTTACAGTTATCGTATGTTTCCATCTGAGTTGCTTATCCCCAGGGAGTAGTTTGTGTGCTAAGAGAACTTGGGGTGACAAAAGAGAGAAAGCATCACTTTTAGTTGCAAGTTAAATCAGAAAGCATAAGTTTTGCAAGAATAATCATAAAAACCCATTTATTTAAAGCACCATAAAATTTGACTGAAGTACTCTTACTGGGCGAACTGCACTCTTTTTAAAACTGTAGCCATTTTTTGCAGCCTGATGAAGCACAATGCTTGTGAGGCCCAGTTTTGTTCCCAATGGATGGGCTAGTTGGTATTCTGAGGAACATAGGAAACAACTCTGGAAATTCTGCAACTTGACTCTGATGACTGTCTTGAAAAATGCATGTCATTAAACTTAGAAGAGTGGAGAAAGATAGTGTGTATTTTAGTAAAATAACTGCTTGCAAAATAGCTGACTTTCAGGTAAAAGAAAAGAACACTTTTATTTATTTTTTTAAATATATTTTTATTGAGTTCAGGAAAGAAGGGAGAGGGAGAGAGAAGAGAGAGAGGGAGAAAGAGAGAGAGAGAGAGAGAGAGAGAGAGAGAGAGAGAGAGAGAGAGAGAGAGAGAGACATCAATGATGAAAGGGAATCACTGATTGGCTGCCTCCTGCATACCCCCTACTGGGGATCGAGCCCACAACACAGGCATATGCCTTTGATCGGGAATCAAACCTGGGACCCTTCTGTCCACAGGCCAAAACTCTAACCACTGACCCAAACCAGCTAGGGCAAGAAATGAACACTTTTAAACTACAATAACAGAGATATGAAGGCACAAGAGTAAGTAAAATACATTCAGTTTAACAGAATATATCTTTAGCTCCCACAAAGCTATACCTCTAGTGGATTAATGGTATTTCTTTTGAATGAATGTCTATATACACCTTCCTTCTCTAAAAAAGTATCCTCTTTACAAACTCACAGTATTTTTAACATCATAATACCTCAAATGCAATTCTTTGTTCTTTTTCTTTTTTCTTTTTTATTAATCGGGCTCCTCAAAAGAATAATTAAGATGCTTATAAGAGAGACAGAGAGAGGGAAGAAATAGAAAAAGTCAGAGAAAAAGAACATGAGCAGGTGCAGTAGAAAAATAGAATCAGAGCAAAACGGAGAGTCAGAGAAACAAAAGTAATTGCTTTAAGGAATGAATGGTATTTTTTCCCCATCAAAAGGCAAGGAGGAAGGGTGACTAAGCAGAATGGGAAAGTTGCAGTCTCTGGGCCTGCACAGCATCAGAGGAACAGGAACCATGGGCTCTGCAGACCCCTGAGAGGTTGTACAGACAGAGGTTCCATATATGGCACCTCAGAGCAATTGGACCCTAATATTTTCTCTCCCATCCAGGATAGCCTAGTCTTACTTTCCTCACCTCACAATATAGTCTTTGAGATGTATTCTCAGGAGAAAATACACCTAAGAGGTTCCGTGGAATGTTGTGTTCATTCTAAAGTAAAAATATAGTGGTTTTCTCCTGTCTTTCTGATCCTAAGCAAAAGCAAATGACACTCTTTGGCGATGTGATAAATGGAAGGAGGGGGTATATTGTACCTATTTAGTCATCAATCTGCTAGTTAGTTGATTGTCTCCATATTCTTCTAGGATTTCAGTTGTTTGATCCATGTCGGAGTAAAATGTGCAACTCTATGACACACTTTTTTTTAAAATATATTTTTATTGATTTCAGAGAGGAAGGAAGAGGGAGAGAGAGATAGAAACATCAATGATGAGAGAGAATCATTGACCTGCTGCCTCCTGCACGCCCCCTACTGGGGATTGAGCCCACAACCTAGACATGTGCCCTGATGGAAAATCAAACCCTGACTTCCTGGTTCAGCCACACCAGCCAGACTATCACATTCTTTTTTCATAAAGAATCCAAAACCACAGTTCCCCTGCGTTAACTATTTTATTTTCTCCATTATCACTTCGGTCCTTCTATTTAAGGGAGACTTTTTAAGAGTTGCATAAAGCTTTTCAAAAGTTGTATTGTGTGATGCAAATAAAAATAAATTGCAAAATGTAAATAGCAATGAAATATATTTATTATTAAACAACTACCAATGTGTCAAAATTTCCACTGAGACCTTAACTCAGTGACCAGGAATTTCAAAGGGACATCCAGGCAGACAGGGTTTGTCCTCATGCAATGTCAGTTTTATATAACAGGAATTACAAAGCCAAATTGTTTCCTATTAGTATGTAATTAGGCTACCCATCTTCAGTTTACATTATGCAAACACATGTCAAATGGAGTGAGAGCAGGTTTTACAGAGGTATATAGGACTCTGAAGAGAGGAACATCAAGATATTAAATCAATATTTGCAAAATGTCACTGTTAGTAGAAAATCCTGGGAATTTCAGCTCAACTATGAAGACATCTGCCAATGGATTATTTGCAAACATCAAAAATCTGGTTCTTATTATGGGCTTGAGCAAGACAAAGGGGGAAAGTTGGCTATGGCATCAGGATACGGCCATTGCTATCGTCTGGTTGTCTGTGTCCTGCAAAATTCATATATTGAAATCCTCCTGCCCAGGCAGCGTGGCTCGGTGGTTGAGCATCTACCTATGAACCAGGAGGTCACGGTTTGATCCCCAGTAGCGGGCATGCAAGAGGCAGCGATCAATGATTCTCTCTCATCATTGATGTTTCTATATTTCTCCCTCTCCCTTCCTATCTGAAATCAATAAAAATGTATTTTAAAAGAAAGAAAGAATCCTAATGCCCTCATGTGATGAGGAGATTTAGGAGATGAGGCCTTTGGGAGGTCAAGAGAACGGAGGCCTTTTGAACAGGATTTATGCTCTTATAAAAGAAACCCCACTGAGCTCCCCAGTTTGTTTGTTTGTTTTGCCATGTGAGGATACAATGAGAAGTCAGCCACCCAGAAGAGGGCCCTCACCTGACCGTGCTGGCACCCGGATCTTAGACTTCCAGCCTCTATAACTGTAGGGAAAACATGTCTGTTGTTTATAAGCTATCCAGATGGTGGTGTTTGGTTATGGCGGCCCGAATGATCTAAGACAGCCAATATAAACTTTAGCATAGCCATCTACCCCAACCCAAGTCTAATCTTCAAGAAGATATGACCTTGGCTCAGCGGTGTAGCTCAGGGGTTGAGCATCAACCTATGAACCTATGAACCAATTGCTGCAATTTCTGGTCAGGGCACATGCACAGGTTGCAGGCTCGGTCCCCAGTGGGGGGCATGTGGGAGCAGTCTATTGATGATTCTCTCTCATCACTGATGTTTCTATCTCTCTTCCTCTCTGAAATCAATTTTAAAAAAATTTTTAAAGAAGATATGACCTTGTACTGGGAACAATAAATTTTTTCTGATAAACTAATACCCTGAAATACTTCTATTGACTTATATCCTTCTAATGGGTTAGATTTTGGTTATTTTGAGTCTAAGGAAAAATGAAGTTGACACTGCACAAGACAATAATGTTAATTAAAATGACAATTATTTGGTTAGATTTTGGTTATTCTGAGTTAAAACAAACTGGAGTTAACACTGCACACCACAATAATGTTAATTAAAATGACAATTATTACCAATCTTACATGCAGACTCCCTCTGAATATGAGTTGTTTTGTTTGTTTTTATTTGGTTGTGCTTTTTTTTTAGGAAGTGGAGAATTAACTGGAAATAGAAAAACTTTTTGTTTCTCTGCATTTGTTATTGAAATTGAACTTTTAAAGACAAATGAGTAACTATTATTTTAGAGATCTTTTCTAGTCGAACGCAGACAACTTCTTGAAACCATATTTCTCTGGACAGTCCTCTCTCTCCCTCTCACCCACCCAACCTGATCCATGGAACAGGAGTGGGCCTAACTTTCAAAACATAGTCTCATAAAGCAATGGCTAATCCCCAACTTGCCTTTTCTGTGATGATTATGATAACTTCTTCAGACTGCAGAGTGTGTGTCAGTGTGGGAGTGAACTCCATTGTGTTCTTTTATCCATTGAAAAACCTAAACTTCTATTTTTGAATAATTCTAGGTTATTGTCACCTTGTCTTCTTATCTTCTCTGACTGTTAGCAATTCCCCCTCCATCTATGTGGTTATCTTGACCGCATTTATGGAGTGACAAGGTGTTTCCCCTGAGCTTCCTTCTTTGTACCTGATGATTGCCTTGCTGGAGGGAGGCAGATGGAAAGGAATCTGTGCATTCTTCACCCTTTAAAAAGTAAAGCAACTCAGATTTAAGATGTCACACTGTTTTATTGGAATGTATAAAAGGAACTGTTTTATAGTGTCATTACAATGACACTGTGCAAGGGCTGGCTCTAAAAAATACCTCTGCCTTGGGACACCAAATAGTTTAAGGCAGAAACTATCAAATGATCTCAAGTTAAATGTTTACACATCAGTATAGAATAGAACTGTTTTCTCTAATGGAGCGTCCTGTCTTGTTATGCATTCACTGAATATTGAAATCACCACTGTGGAAATTAATACTGAGGAGAGATTCATTTGTCATATGATAATCTAGTTAAGGACACATTTCCAGTCTGAGACTTTAATCTCTACCCTAAAGGTTTAGCTACCCCAAAATGCATAAAATTATTAAAATGTGTTTACTTCTATTTTACTTAATAATTATTATCTTGGGCTAAACAATAAAACATACAAAAACTCTTAATTCCCAACAGTGCTTATAAGAAAAAAAAAAGACTTTTTTGAGTTCTTTTGTGGGGGGAGTTATTTTTGGTTTTTAACACTGTCTTGATTCAAATATCCAACTAGATTCTTAGAAACATCTTTTATATGTATGTCATTACATCCTTTATTCCATGCACCACCATGTGGTAAACATATTCTTTCACTGAACTAACACAGTTCTCATTCACATAAATAACTAGCATTCTAAATGCAAAAGTAGACACATGGGACTACATCAAACTAAAAAGCTTCTGCATAACAAAGGAAACCATCAACAGACTGAAAAGGCAAACTATGGAATGGAAGAATATATTTGCAAACTGTATATCTGATAAGGGATTAATTTCCAAAATGCATAAGAAATTTCTACAACAAAATAGAAAAAACTTTTTAAAGAATAATAATAGCCAAATGTTTCAAATAGGCAAAGGGCTTGAACAAAGAGTTCTCCAAAAAAGTCATACAAATGACCAACAGGTTTATTAAAAAAGATAAGACAGCGAAATGCAAATCAAAACAACAAAGAGATATCACCTCAGACCTGTTAAGATGGCTATTATCTTTTTTCTAAAGAGTGGACGAAAGGGGCCACATGCTAACCTGACAAGCTCAGGGAAGGCCTGCATGGCAGTCTTGCAAACTCAGAGACCTAAAGTAACCACAAAGGATGGTCTGAAATTAAACTTTAACTAAAAGCAGTTATGCTGGGTAGTCATCACTTAGGCTGGTATCTTCTCTGACAAGGTCAATCAATCTTTACCTTAATTGAGCTTATTGTCTTTTTGTATCTACTATAACATATCATTGAAATGTCAGGGTAACTTGTAACTTCCCTTTTTTCTGGACCTCTCAGGGCACAACCAAATGCGCATGGGCACCAGGACAGAGACTATAAATTCCTTCATTGTTATTGTTATCATGTTAATTGTTGACTGTCAACTATCCTGTACCCACCTATGTAAAAGAAGAATGTGTCTGTAATTTTACTGTTTATCCAATCCCAGAGGTTCCCACACACACACACACCAATACTTTGCTTTCTCCTGCCTCCCTAATCTATCACCAATGGATTTCATGTAATCCACTTATGTCTTCTCCTTTTATTGCAATGTATAAAAATAGGTGAAAAACTGCCATTCTCCGGAGCATTATCTCATTCCATTGATATTCTGCTTCCCGGCAGTTGTCAACAGTTTGGCTCAAATAAACTTACAAAAATTCTTTACAGGCTTGAATGTTTTTACATTAACAAAAGGATAATTGTTGGCAAGGATGTGGAGAAACTGGAACCCTTGCACACTGTAGGAATGGAAAATTGTGCAGCCACTATGGAAACCAGTATGGAGAGTACTCAAAAAAATTAAAAGTAGAAATACCATACAACCTAGTAATATTATAAAAGAACTGAAATCAGCAATCTTGAAGAAATGTCTTCCCTCCTATGTGCATGGCAGTAATATTCACAAGATTTAGAAACAACCTAAATATTCATCAGTAGATAAATGGATAAAGAAAATGTCATAAATACATATAATATTATACAGCCTTAAAAAAGAAGGAAATTCTGCCATATGCGACAATCTACATGAACCTGGAAGTTCATGTTAAGTGAAATAAGCCAGTAACAAAAGGATAAATACTGCATGATTCCAACTTCAATGGGTATAAATTTTCAGTTATTACATAAGATGAAAAAATTCTATAGATCTGTTGTACAACATTGTGTTTATAATTAGTAACACTGTACTATACATTTAAATTTTTGTTAAGAGGATAGATTCATGTTGTGTTCTTATTGACATAAAAATATTTTAATTTTTTAAAAAGTTTCTAAGAATGTTAATTTTATATGTGAATATGAACAGTCTTGTCTGGCTGGTGTGGCTCAATGGTTGAGCGCTGAGCTATGAACCAGAAGGTCACGGTTTGATTCCCAGTCAGGGCACATGCCCGGGTTGCAGGCTTGATCCCCAGTGTGGGGCGTGCAGGAGACAGCCAATTAGTGATTCTCTCTCATCACTGATGTTTCTGTCTCTCTTCCTCTCCCTTCCTCTCTGAAATCAATACAAATATTTTTTTTAAAAAAAGAACAGCCTTGGAAAAACCAAGATGGCAGCATAGGTAAACACCTGAACTTGCCGCCTCACACAACAACTTCAAAACTACAACTAAAAGACAAAACGAACATCATCCAGAACCACAAGAAGGCTGGCTGAGTGGAAATTCTACAACTAGAAGGAATGAGAAAAGCACACTGAGACTCAGCGAGGAGGTGCGGAAGGCAGAGGTACGGAGGCATGTGGGCAGAGAGGGCTGGCAACTGAGTACACAGCTGGCTCTTTCAAGCCAGAGGGAGACACAAGCTCCTGACTGCTCTGAACTCCAGTTCCAGGCGAGACTCTGGGGACTCAGACTCATACGGGGAGAAACTGGACTGTTTGGAAGTGGGTGGACCTCAAGGGCAGCTTTCTCTCAGAGGTGCTTGCAGCGATTTCCCCGGGACACTGAGACCCAGGGGCCTCTTAGGGCAGGGCTGACAGGAAGCCATTGCTGTTTGCTCCGCCCTGAGACTCCGCTCCATCCAAGCTGAGCATAGAGGCTTTTGCATATGAATGGCCTGGTCCTATGAAATCTAAACTTACCTATCAAACTGAAGCTGAGTCAGAGAGAACCAGAACATCCAAAAGAAGGCCCAAGGCCCCACAGCAGCTTGCATTGCTTCACAGCTGGGCCTCATCTGGGCACCTCCAAAACCCAAACAAAGAAGAGGAATCTGCAGATCTCTCCGTAACTCCTGCTGGGTGGCCTCAGGCAGAGGCTAAATTAGCACCTCCTTGGAGATCCAAGAGCCAGTGTACCCAGTGGTCAGAGTGGCACCATCCAGATTACAACTCCTCAGATCCATAAGGGATACACTCAGGGGGCAGACTCAGTGAGCACCAAAGCCCCACTGAAGCAAGTCTTGCCTCATAAGGGTGGCTCCAGCACAGAAGTTCTCCCATTATAGACACAGCTGATCCTCACAACCAATTGGCCTGAAGGTCAATTCCTCCCAGTGATACCAACAACAATCAAGGCTTAACTACAACAAGACTGTGCACACAGCCCACAAAGGGGTGCACCAAGAGTGCCCACCTCAGGTAACTGGGGAGGCTGAGCCACTGGGCCCTAAAGGACACCTAGCACACAAAGCCACTCTATCAACTCAGATAAGCATCCAAAATGCGGAGACAAAGAAACAGGTCACAGATGAAAGAAATGGAGGAAAGCAAACTACTGGATATAGAGTTCAAAACCACGGTTATAAGGTTTTTCAAGAATTTTCTAGAAAAGGCAGATAAATTTAGTGAGGCCCTCGAGGATATGAAAAAGGACCAACTAGAAATTAAGCATACAATGACTGAAATAAAAAATAATATACAGAGATCCAACAGCAGGCTAGAGGATCGCAAGAATCAAGTCAAAGATTTGAAATACAAAGAAGCAAAAAACACAACTGGAAAAGAAAAAAGAATCCAAAAATATGAAGATAGTGTAAAGAGCCTCTGGGACAACTTCAAGCATACCAACATCTGAATTATGGGGGTGCCAGAAGAAGAGAGAACAAGATACTGAAAACCTATTTGAAGAAATAATAACTGAAAACTTCCCCCACCTGGTGAAAGAAATAGACTTACAAGTCCAGGAAGTGCAGAGAACCCCAAACAAAAGGAATCCAAAGAGGACCACACCAAGACACAACATAATTAAAATGCCAAGAGCAAAAGACAAAGAGAGAATATTAAAAGCAGCAAGAGAAAAACAGTTAGCTACCTACAAGGGAGCACCCATACGACTGTCAGCTGTTTTCTCAACAGAAACTATGCAGGCCAGAAGGGAGTGGCAAGAAATATTCAAAGTAATGAACAGCAAGAACCTACAACCAAGATTACTCTACCTAGCAAAGCTATCATTCAGAATTGAAAGTCAGATAAAGAGCTTCACAGATAAGAAAAAGCTAAAGGACCTCATCACCTCCAAACCAGTATTATATGAAATGCTGAAAGGTATTCTTTAAGAAAAGAAAGAAGAAAAAGGGTAAAGATAAAAATTATGAACAACAAATATATATCTATCAAGTGAATACAAAATCTGATGAACAGAATAATCTGGTGAATATAATAGAATCAGGGGCACAGAAAGGGAGTGGACTGACAATCCTCAGGGGGAAAGGGGTATAGGAGGTACGGGAAGAGACTGGACAAAAATTGTACACCTATGGATGAGGACAGTGGAGGGGGAGGTAAGGGCATGGGGTGGGGTGGGATGGGAACAGGGTGGAGTGGAGCTATCGTGGGAAAGAAAGAGGAACAACTGTAATAATCTGAACAATAAAGATTTTTAAATAAATAAATAAATAAAAATAAAGGTCAAAAAGAACAGTCTTAGTTCAGTGAAAGAATTTATTCACCACACTGTGGTACACAGAATAAGACATTTTTTGAAGCAATGTGTATAATCAAGATAGCTCTTTAAAAAATATATGTTTTACTGTCAATAATCAGCAAATGTGATATTCCTATCATCTAAACTGCAGCATTCTTACAAATTCTTCAATAGTTTCGATTGCACTTAGAACAAAATTCATCTTTCTACCATGATCTATATTTTCTGCATTATGTGAGGTCAGCTTACTTCTCCAGGTTTCTCTGCTGGACATTGAGCCATTCCCCCAACCCTGGCTCACAGTGTTTTCACCACTCTCCTCTCATTTTAGCTCCCTGCAGACATCAAGCTCTTCTCTCACCTCTGGCCAATGGTACCTGCTGTTGTTCCCTTTGCCTGGAGTGCTTCTCTCCCCACTGCTCACTCACATCAGCACTTTTCTCTACCTGAGTTCTCTGTCTGAACTCTTAATTCATTTATTCATGGCTTTTAAATCTCACAATTATTTTATAGTTGCTTTTATGTCTGCCTTTGCCCCAAAAACTAATTTGCACAGGACAGGAGCTCTGCCGTGTTCCCAATTATTTCAATACGACCTAGGACACCACGTGTAGGCAGCCAAAATATAGCTAAAGAATGAATGATTCCAAGGAAATTTGTGAAACAGGAATTTTAGGACAGGTTTAGGAAATTTTGAAATTTTGGAAATTAAGGGGACCATGGAGGAAGCACAGAGCTGCAGTGCAGCAGAAGGTATACTGCCATAGAATGGGGAAGCTGAAAAGCTGCAACAGGTACATTTCGGTAGAATGAGGGAGCTGGGAACAGCAAAAGATCTATATTTACAAAATAAAGAGAAGGAAGCCCTTCATCCAGAAGGAAAATAAAAAAGCCCAAAGGGAATGGAAAAACAATAAGGAAGGAGTGGGGGGTTGGGGGTGGGAGTGAGCCTTACATGTCCCATTTGAGGTTTGACCTTTGAGCCTGGAGTTACTATAATAACCAGTCTAAGGGAATAGTGACCAATCAGAGGGGATATCAAGGCACCAGGATCTGCAGCCTTTATAAGACATAGGAAAAAGAACTCAGTGGGACCTTTCCCCCTCCCTACATGGGAGTCCATTCTGTGGGACTCTTTCCCACTCCCCATGTGGGAGTCTGTACCTGTTCTTCAATAAATCTCCACCTTTGCTATACCACTTTCTGTCCATGGATTCATTCTTTGATTCTGGCAGACAAAGAATCCAGGTTCCAGTCCAAAAATTCCATTTCACCTGTAAAAGATGTGTCTTATTCTTTCCCTCAGTATAGAAAGTCACAAGACTATTTTTTAAATTGTATGTTCTAATAAGTAGTCAGGCTCCATCCATAAAAACCAATGACCACATACTCTCCTTTTCCACAAAATAAAGGTGCAAATACCCTCTCACTTTCCCCTTCCCTTTTCCTTATATTTCATCTTCCTCTTCTTGAGAAGCAGGAAAATCTTAAATTTTGTTAATGGAAACAACCTTTTTGTGAGCATGTGACAGTACATTTACATATACACTTCAACCCATGTATGACATTTTGTACAGTCTATCCCTGTGGTCAGCAAACTGCAGCTCACGAGCCACATGCAGCTCTTTGGCCCCTTGAGTGTGGCTCTTCCACAGAATACCACGGCCTGGGCGAGTCTATTTTGAAGAAGTGGCGTTAGAAGAAGTTTAAATTTACAAAATTTGGCTCTCAAAAGAAATTTCAATCGTTGTACTGTTGATATTTGGCTCTGTTGATTAATGAGTTTGCCAACCACTAGTCTATCCCATAAGAGCAGCTTTTTCTTATTCCAGATATTTGTATCATGTTCCTTACAATGGGGACTAGATAAGGGTGTGAAGGAGTTTGTGCAAATCAATCCTTAATACTAACAGCAAAAAAGAGGGGTGTTTCCTTACTGATTTTATGGAGAGCCAAGCATTATCCCAAGGTATGTCAAGTCTGTAATTAGAAATTGTATCTTTAGAAATCTTCAATTGATTCTTCTAAATTTCAAATGGCATTCTACTTCAGCAAACTGCTTCACTGGAGTAAAAGAATCCTATCTAACAAAAGAGTAATATGCAGAATGACCATCACTCCAACACACAATATGGCTGCCCCCATGTGGTCAAAGATTCTGCTCCCATGTGGACACAAGATGGCCACCACAAGATGGCCAGCAGGGGAAGGCAGTTGGGAGGCACCAGGCCTGCAAGGAAGGGCAGTTGAGAGGGACCAGGCCTGCAAGGGAGGGCAGTTGGAGGTGATCAACCCTGCAGGAGAGGGCAGTTAGGGGTGACCAGGCTGGCAGAGGAGGGAAGTTGGGGGCAAACAGGCTGGCAGGGGAGCAGTTAGGCATCAATCAGGCTGGCAGCAGAGTGGTTAGGAGGTGATCAGGCTGGCAGGCAGAAGCGGTTAGGGGCAATCAGGAAGGCAGGCAGGCAGGCGAGCAGTTGGGAGCCAGCAGTCCTGGATTGTGAGAGGGATGTCCGACTGCCTGTTTAGACCCGATCCTACCAGGCAGTCGGACATCCCTCGAGGGGTCCCAGATTGGAGAGGGTGCAGGCTGGGCTGAGGGACACCCCACCCTCTGTGCACGAATTTTGTGCACTGGGCCTCTAGTGTTTTTATATTTACCTAAAAAGATATACCCTAGTTTATAAGCCTTATTCAAGACTATATCTTTCTTATTCTGGACTAGACTCTTTAGTAGAATTCCTTTAATAATAAATGCTTAATTACACAGCTAATAGCTTAATAAACTTCTGTGACATTATTTAAATTAAGATAAGTAAACCAAATTAATTATTTTCCACCAACCCACACCCTCAATCTCCCCTGCCTCAGTAACCATTTTTATCCCTGTGATACATGTCCTATAAGACATTCTGTAGCATTAGGAATGTACTCTTTGTATTTTAATGCAATACTTTGTATATTATTTTCAGCTTGCTTTTTTCATATTGCAAATCAGTCTATGACAGAATGTCATATTTAGTAACTCTTCCTTGTCATAACAATATGGTTGTTCCTTAGTTAATTTCTCATTCCTTACTGCTGGACACATATAGGTCAATATCATAAAAATGAGTGGCAATGTCATAAAGTATGCATGTTTAAAATTTAATAAATGCTACCAAATGTCCCTCAATAGGGGCTATACCAATTAATTACCCTACTAGGACTCAAAATATTTTTTACCTATACTTAATAAGCAATATTTTTAATTGTTGTTCTATTTAGTGGGGACTTAATTTTTATGATAAAATATGACTGAAATCTATGCATCTTTTTGTTGAATTTAGTGTCTCATCTTTTATGAATTGTCTTTTCCTATCCTTTGTCCATTTTTACTGGGTTATTGAAATTCTTAAATATTTGAAATGTTTCTTTTTAGAAATCCTAGATGTAACTCTTTTACCTGTCAACATAGTAAAAATATTTTCCCTGTTATCACTTATATTTAACTCTGTTGGATTGCTTATTTATATATTGTTTATCAAATAGAATAACTTAATAGAATCAAGTTTCCATTGGATTCTCTCATAAAGAAACAGCCTGTCAAATTATATTTAAACATCTATTTGATGTTTTTTATTGGAACCACATTAAAAATATACATTAATTTGTAGAGAAATAATATATTTTTAAGATATTGAGTCTTCCAAGCAAATTGGCATGTCATTACATTATTTGGCATGTTTATATGCCCTTTAGCAATTTTTGAAAATCACAACAATGTTTACGTGACTTTCTACAATACAAAAAAAAATGTGAGTAGAGCTAAATGCAAAATGGTTACATTTTTTTCTTCAACAGCAATGATTCTCATTTCTAGTAAAAATAGACATGACCTGAACATGGAGAAACAGGCTGGTAATTAGTTTAACAATTTGCCACAAGATGACCTATAGGTAGATTCTTCTCTAATCATTCATAAAATCTAAAAACAAAACAAAGTAACAGCTAAAGGGAAACTTTACTTTCTGGTTTTTGAAAGATGTTATAGGTTTTTGAAAGATGTTATAGTGTATTGTAACATGTAAAATATATGGAAAGATGCCTATAATAAAAATTATTTCATAAATGAAGCAGTAATGAGAATCTTCTCACTACATGAGACTGTTTTTATAAATTCAAAATGATAAAAACACTGTTATAAAACCCTTCTCACTCTATTTTATAAATATAGATTTTCCCTTTATTTTGTGCATTTTTAAACAAGAGAAATACCAAAAAATAAAAGCATCTGTCTCAGACTAATATATATATTGCATTGAAGTGGATATTTAAATTATAATTATCCTTAAAAATATCAGATTGTATGATGGTAGGGAACTGTATCCTGAACTAAAATATTCTGGTATATTTCTGTTTTGGAATAGCATGTGAACAACCAAATCATCAAAACACAATTGTAAGGTGTAGAGTAAAATGTGTTTTTGCATAAAATTAAAGATGGTTGTTAATTAAAAACTAAAAAGGAAAAGTAGAAAAGGTATTTAGTATTACTTTCTAAGTACACAACACTCTACAAAATTCAAGGTATCATATCAATTGATGCAGAAAAAGCATTTGACAAAATCCAACATCATTTCTTGAGAAAAACTCTCAGCAAAGTGGGAATAAAAGCCTTATATGACAAACCTACAGCCAACATCATACTCAATGGGGAAAAAACTAAACTCATTTCCCCTGAGTACAGGAACAAGACAGGGATGCCCACTTTCACCACTCCTGTTCAATATAGTACTGGAAGTGCTAGCCATAGCGATCAGACAAAAAGAAGAAGTAAAAGGCATCCAAATTGGAAAAGAAGTAGTAAAACTGTCATTATTTGCAGATGACATGAAACTATACATACAAAACCCCAAAGACTCCATCAAAAAAACTACTAGACCTAATAAATGAATATGGCAATGTAGCAGGATACAAAATTAACACCCAGAAATCTATGGCCTTTTTATATACCAATAATGAACTCAGAGAAAGAGAAACAAACAAACAAACAAAAAAAAAAACATTTACCATTGCACCAAAAAAAATTAAGATACCTAGGAATAAACTTAACTAAGGAGGTAAAAGACCTGTACTCGGAAAACTACAGGACATTGAAAAAATAGATAGAGGAAAACATAAACAAATGGAAGAACATACCATGTTCATGTATTGGTAGAATCAACATCATTAAAATGTCCATACTACCCAAAGCAATCTACAGATTCAATGAAATCCCCATTAAAATACCAATGGCATACTTCAAAAATCTAGAACAAACTCTCCAAATATTCATCTGGAATTAAAAAAAAAAGACCCCAAATAGCCACAGCAATCCTGAGAAAGAAGAACAAAATTGGAGGGATCACAATAGCAGATATCAAGCTATATTATCAAGCCACGGTTCTCAAAACTGCCTGGTACTGACACAAGAACAGAAATATAGACCAATGGAACAGAACAGAGAACCCAGAAATCAACCCAAGCCATTATGCTCAATTAATATTTAACAAAGGAGGCAAGAACATACAATGGAGTCAAGACAGTCTCTTCAATAAATGGTGCTGGGAAATTTGGTCAGATACATGCAAAAAAAGAAAGAAACTAGATCACCAACTTACACCATACACAAAAACAAACTCAAAATGGATAAAGGACTTAAATATAAGCCAGGAAACCATAAAAATCCTACAAGACTCGATAGGCAGCAAAATAGCAGACATATGTCATAGCAATATCTTTACTGACACAGCTCCTAGGGCAATGGAGACTAAGGAGGAAAATAAACAAATGGGACTACATCAAAATAAAAAGCTTCTGCAGAGCAAAAGAAACCATCAACAAAACAACAAAAAGCCCACTACATGGGAGAACATATTTGCCAATGATATTTCAGAAAAGGGTTTAATCTCCAAAATTTACAGGGAACTCATACAACTTAACAAAACGAAGATAAACGATCCAATCAAAAAATGAGCAAAGGACCTAAATAGACACTTTTTGAAAAAGAGGACATACAGAAAGCCGAGAGACATATGAAAACATGCTCAAAGTCACTAATCATCTAAGAGATGCAAATCAAAACAACAATGAGGTACCATTTCACACCTGTGAGAATGGCCATCATCTATAAATCAACAAATGACAAGTGCTGGAGAGGATTCAGAGAAAAAAGAACCCTCCTTCATTGCTGATGGGAATGCAGACTGGTGCAGCCACTGTGGAGAACAGTATGGAGTTTCCTCAAAAAGTTAAAAATGGACCGTCCATTTGACCCAGTGATCCCACTTTTAGGACTATATTCCAAGAAACCAGAAACACCAATCAGAAAAGATATGTGCACCCCTATGTTCACAGCAGCACAATTTACAATAGCTAAGATTTGGAAACAACCTAAGTGCCCATCAGCAGATGAGTGGATTAAAAAACTGTGGTACATCTACACAATGGAATACAAACAACCTAAGTGCCCATTAGCAGATGAGTGGATTAAAAAACTGTGGTACATCTACACAATGGAATACTACGCCGCTATAAAAAATAAGGAACTTTTACCATTTGCAACAGCATGGATAGAACTAGAAAGCATTATGCTAAGTGAAATTAACCAGTTGAAGAAAGATAAATATTGCATGATCTCACTCATATGTGGGATATAATGATCAACATAATTTGATGAACAAAAATAGATCCAGAGACAAATGGCAGGGGAGGGGGTTTTAGAGAGCAACCAAAGGACTTGTATGCATGCATATTAGCGTAACCAATGGACACAGACACTGGGGCGGGGGGGGGGGGGGGGGGGGGGGGGGGGGGGCGGGGCTTGCCCGGGATGGGAATGGCTGGTGGGGGGGTGGGGGGAGGGAGGGAAAAGAGACATATGTAAAACTTTAGACAATAAATAAAATTTTTTTAAAATTCAAGGTATCTTATTTTCTTTATGAACAACATCAAAAACAATAATAAATTCAGCTTTAAAAAAAAAAAAGAAGAAAACCCTGCCATATGTGAGGACATAGTTATACCTGAAGGACATTATGTTAGGTGAAATAAGCCTCTCACAGAAGGACAAATACTACATGATTCCACTTATATGAATGAGATCTCTAAAATACAAAGCCATGCCCTAGCTAGTTTGGCTCAGTGCATAGAGCATCAGACCACAGAAGGGTCCCGGGATAAATTCCAGTTAAGGGCATGTACTTTGGTTGTAGGCTCGATCCCTGGCCTTGGTTGAGCCATGTGAGAGGCAACCAATCGATGCATCTCTCTCACATAGATGTTTCTCTGTCTCTCCCCCTCCCTTCATCTCTCTCTAAAAATCAATGAAAATAAAAGTAAAAATAATAAAAATACAAAGCCATACTCACAGAAAGAGAGTATAATTGTAGTTGTCAGGGGTTGTGGAGAAGAGGAAAGGGAGGTTGATGTTCAGCAGGCATAAAGTTTCAGTCGTATAACATGAGTTCTGGATACCTGCTGCTGTACAATATTGTGCCTATACTTAACAATAACATATTGTGCACTTAAAATTTTGTTAGGTGTCCTTACAAGAAACAGATAAACTAGGGGCCAGCATAGACCCCTAGAGGGAAAGTCTGACTATTAGAAAGGAGAGACGGTTGTATAAACAAGCAACAAATATACACTATGGCACCAATAGGTCCTTTCAGAACAGTAAGAACAGAGGGAAAGTTACTATGTAACTCCAGCTGAGCCTGAGTCTGGCAGGGTCTTTTCAGTGGAGAGTTAAGGAACGCTTTATTAAGCATCTCCTATGTAGTTGAGTATTTTTAACATTTTTAAACTTTATTTGGACATTGTTATTATTACCCCCTCCACTCAAATTATTACAGATTGAGAAAGTTAAGTTTAGAGATTTGGCCTAAGGTGTCCTGGTTTGTTAAGGGCAGACCTCAGATTTAAAAGTTGGGGTGCAGGTCCAGAGAAAGAAGGCTGCAGTGATTTTACTTCCTGTGTGAGTGTAGATGACTAGCACTGCTCATGGACATCAGGTGTTGACTATGCCCTCCTTCCACCTACAGGTTCCCTGAAAGACAGACTCACACAAAAACACCACTGGGCAAGGTGGCCCTTATTATACACCTAGACACGAAGATGAGTGAGAATGTTCACTGAAATAACTGAAATCCCCTTAGTTAATTCTGCAAATCCCCTTCTTGGCCAAGCATCCACAAGCCTTTCTCTCGCCCCTTTCCCATCTGAGCCCTGTTTTATCAGCTCCACCTGGTTCCCCATAGGCTTTCCTCTCTGAAACCATATTTCTTTACCATCATTCATGCAAAATGGCTGTCCTCCACCTGCGAGACCTGGGTGTGGGTGCTCAGCCCTGGAGGCTCAGCTTCTGCCTCAGCGTTCCTTGCTGAAGCCACTTTGAACACAGAAACAGCTCTCCTACCAGGAACTCTCCGTCTGGCTGCCAAGGAAATAAAACTGTCTCCTTAAAGTTGCTTTCATTCTATACTCCCCAAAGAGTGATTTTACAAGAAAAATTGTGACCTTAAAAAAACAGAGAAGAGAAAAAAAAACTTTGAATGTGAAGAAAGAAGATTATAGCAATTACTGAAAACCAATCTATTCTTCTAGACCATAATAAAGACATAAAAATAAAACAAACTTCCCCAAAACTCCATGTGAGACAGAAAAGCTAAACCTGCCTCAAAGGGGCTATTAAAATTGGTTCCCTATTTCAACCAGGATAATCTTTGCTGTTAAAGTATTTCAGTCAGTATGTCCGCTTTTTTCCACTAGATTACTTCAAGCATCATTTCTAGGAAATGTATTAAATGCAGGACAATCCAATGTTTGAGTGAAACAACTAAACACATGCAAGTTATAGTCCACAGCTCAGTAATAACTCAGCTCACTAGAGATAATTCCAAAATGGATGTTAAGAGTAGAAAGCACTCAATAACTATTAGCTATTACTGTTATCATTATTAGCATCACTCTTACTGTTCTTAGTCTTCATATTCTAAATATCTAAATATAATACCATAGCAGTGATTGACACCAAGGTTACAAATAAATAACACCTAAGTATTATAATCATCCTACAGCTGAAAAGTAATATAGTCCTGGGAACTATAGAGGCACTCCATAAACATTTGGTAAATAATGTTTACAGACTTGGTATGCTTTCTGTGAACAGAAAATGGACATTTGACTTTGTCTCAAATTGTGAATTAATTTTTAATTAATAGGAATTAAGCATGTTGTGTGCTTTACAGCTATTTCTGAACTCTCCTATCCTTTGATTCATTCTGTCACTCACTCACATGCTGTCTCATTACAAGTCCTTTGGGGTGTTTGTTTTTCAGTCTACCACAGAGAGCACACCAAACTCTGTTTTCCCCTGTGTGGACATCCTGTTTCCCAGGGGTAGGAAGTTCTCTGTAAAATCCTTTTAGAACCCGCTGCCTGATTTAGGTGTTTTTCTTTATGGCTCTCATGGTATCTTCTGGATACAATGGTGTTGGCATTTTCCAAACTATGGATTGGGACTAATTAGTGGATTATAAAATCAATTTTTTGTATTATAACTAGAAGTCCATTTTAATGAAATAAAACAGAATAGTGTAGGAAATGTCAGAGAATATCACGTGTAAGAGTAAGTGTAGTTGTGTGAAATTTTTAAATTGAACAGGCCTATATATTTATATATGTATGTATGATTGAGGCTATAAGGTAAAATAGATGTCTTGCTATATGTCATAATCAAAATAAAAATTTAAATACTGGTGTATATATAGTAAGTTTTAATTTTCCCTATTGGTAAGGTTTCCTGAAGTAGCAGACCTCTGGTTCCTATAACCAACAATGAATGTTATCTGCCTTCAATTGAGTTCTGACTCTATGTATATCATAACATATGTTTTAATTTACAACATAGACAATTAGCACGTAACCCAAAACTGGTCTCACTCCTCCCAAACTCCACTTCCCCCAAAGGAGCAATCGTGCTATAGATTGGTCAGGTTCAAGGATACTTTTACTACAATCCTACAATATGGAGCTTTCACTGTTTTGGAAAAATGGGAGATCACAATTTAGGGTCCCAACAGAGGTGGTCTCTTGTGGTATTCTTCCTTCGGTTGAGAGGAAGACAATTAAATTTTTCTCTTGAGTGTTTGAGGAACAGAAAGAAGGCCAATCAATGTACCTGGAGAATAGAATAATGGAAAGAGTGAAAAGAAAAGGTATAGATAAGAACTAGATCCTCTAAAGTTACATTTTATTCTGGCTGCAATGGGAAGCTCTCAAATGGTTTTAAGCAGGAGAGTCATGTAAGGTAAGAATGTCTTTGGAAAACTCTCTGCTGGTTGGAAACTAAGTTGCAGGAGAGCAAGCTTGGAGGGTGTATTTAGAAGACTGGTATAGTGGTCCAGGTGACTGATGATGGTGGATTAGAGTTATTATACAGAAGATAATAAAAGGCTATCATATCTCAAACATACTTTGAAGGTTGGGATATCTAAGCTTACTGTGGAATGTGAAAGATGATTCGTAAGTGTTTGAAAAGGTAATAGGTGAATGGTGGTGCTATTTGCTGAGATAGAGGAGGCATGAGGATTGAGAATGTCAATTTGGAGGGGCAAATACAGTAGTTCACTGTGAGCCATATGAAGTATGGAATACCTAAATAAAGGCTCAGTGACCCACAGATGGGATTGAATGAGATAATCTACAAGACAGTAGATAGAGAGGAACACTAATACAGATGATCCTCCAATTTCAGACTGAATAAGAGTAGGAAATTAAGAAGGATCAGCAGATGAGATAGAAAGAAAACTACTACTAGGTTTGTGTAATGTTACAGAGGTCATTCAGAATAGGGTTTCAAGGGTGAAGGTGAAGTCAGCTATGTAGGGCCTTGAACAGATTCATTACAATGAGAATTCAATATTGACTACGTATTTTGCCAAGACTTGAGTTACCAGCAACCTTTAAAGATGATTTTATATTTGTGGAGGGCAGAAAGCTTGATAAAAGTGGGCAAATAAATATACAATCAGTCCATTGGATCCAAATTTCACTTCTGAGTTCATTCTTTGAACAGTTGTGTTTATAAGGATTCATATTTCATATTTTAGTATTTTTTAGAGAGCTTCCAAAAAATAAAACAAAAAGTTCACTACTTTAAAAGAATAAAACCCATTCTATTTGAATTAAAATATGAATCTATTGGACCTTTTTATATATCTAAGGTATATGATGGTATCTTAATGATCTTATGTTTCTTATCTCTTAAAACATTTCACTATTTCATAATCCTAGAATTTATTTCATCACTATTCATCAATTATTTCCAAATATACTATTTAGAAGACTTTTTATATTTTAATATAAAAAATGGAAGAATATTAAACTCACTTAAAAGGAAAATGCAATAGTGAAGTAAATCATCATTTTTCAGTTTTCTAATTGTTACCCAAAGTATTGCATCATCATTCAAAAAAGTTATTTTAAAAAGACTGGAAAAACTATCTTTATAGCCCATTTTTACTTTTCATTGAACACAGCCGAGAATTCAGATTTTTTTCTGCCCATAATGGCAAAGAAAGTACACTAGACATTTCACAATTTTTAGAAAAACGAGAAGATGACTACACAGAGACAGCAGCACTCTGGATGTAATGATGATGATGAAAGTGATCATATAAGTGAAATATCAGAATACGAGCCTTCAGATGATATCTCTTAGGTAATCTTCTCAAACTCAAGAAACAATGTGTGAACAATGTTCTTCTAAGGACAAAAAGGAAATACAGTATTCTCCTCGTTAGTCATTTAATAGGAAGGATATCACACAATTTTTTGGAGCTATCCCATTTTGCTTCAAGAATATATGACATTTTTTAACTTTAATGAGGTGCATGTGCCAAAAATTATTTTATATGGAGAGATTTCTATGTTTAATGCTTATTACAATTTTAAATAACTACTCTTTACTATTCCTTTATTCTTCTTTCTTTAAATTATTTGTAAAAATAACTAGAAAATATTTTAAATAGATAATAGTCTATTAGATCCCAATGATAAATGGTGACAACTCTTTTTCCTGCTATACTAAGAGTTAAGAAAAAAACATGAGATGAGGAAATGAAGATTATAAGTTACATATTTTAAGCAATATGTGTAGGAATATTGCTGTGAAGAAGTACAGAGAAATAGGCAGTAGCTAGAAAGAGATGTGGATTTAAGGGATATTGAAATAGATGCTATCACTCAACAAATAATGCTGTATAATGCTAAAACCCAGCACTGGAAAAGGTCTTATGCCCTGACCCAACAAGGCCTCCTGACTATTATAACACAAATGGAGGCTAAAGTGGCCATGGAGCTATGGCTCTCAATCCCAGCTGCTGAGTCCCAAGGGTGCACTTATGGAAATCTTATGGCCCTCCAAACATATGGAAGTTCTCTGCGGGCACTTGTAATTCACATTGATGTACTTTGATTGCTCTCACTACCAGAATAGGTCAAAATAAAACATCCTGTGATGCAATTAGTAGGGACAGGAACTATTCTAAATACCACTCATCTCCTCTCCATCAGAAGGAGGTGGGCCCTGCTATGTAACAACACACAATGGAAACGAGTCTCAGGACAAATCTGTGAGATGAGACTTGGTGAGTGGCTTTGCCCCAATTAATTTGGAACCCAGAAATAAACAGGTCATGGCTGTTAGGACTATAGGGCAATACAATCCTTAACGGCCATTTGTAAGCTTCCTGTCACAGGAGAACAAAAGATCAGGAAAAACTTGCTGGACACCAGGAGTCAGACCATGTAAGGAACTGAAACAGTCTTAAAGATACCTGATCACACACCTGCATTCCATCGGCATTCCAAGCCTACCACCTCAGCCCCAGACCCACTGACCACAAACGCTTCCCATCACTGATTGCATATAAGGATGAAACTCCAGCTTCTGGGTGCTGCCATTATCGACCCCAAGTCCTCTTGGCTCGATACTGTGCAGCCTTCCCCTTTGAGTATCCCATCCCCCATCACCTTTCCTTAAATAAATTCAATTTTCTTTCATCACCATCGGAGATGGCTTTTTAGCCTACCACCATGTTCCTCCTTCAATGGCCAATTGTACTGATGGCTGTCCTTGACAGAACCTTGTATATGGGCACAGTGGATTCTGTTGGGAAGACAAAGCAAATACCTCTGTAATTCTTACTGATTTGTTCTATAAAGAAATTGAATGATGCTATGATCAAACTGTGATATGGTATAACACTGGTATTATGGTTAATACTCAACTACCTCATGACTTTCATATCTAATGATAATAGTGACATTTATTATTAAATGTATTGGGAAAATGAATTAAAGCCTCCTCAGGAGGTGCCTGGCCTGCGTGGATTAGTGGTTGATCATCGACCTATGAACCAAGAGGTCACAGTTCGATTCCAAGTCAGGGCATATGCCCAGGTTGCGGGCTCAATCACCATAGGGGGCGTGCAACAGGCAGCCAATGATTCTTTCTCACCATTGATGTTTCTATCTCTCCCTCTCCGTTCCTCTCTGAAATCAACAACAACAACAAATTTTAAAGCCTCCTATGAAAAACATCTAGCCTGAGGAAGAACTGCACCTAGCTAATCATAAGCTGATATTTCATGCTAAATAGTTCTGCACAAGCTTATCATGAGGTACAAATAACAGTAGACGAAGCGGGGAGAGGGGGAGAGTAATCAAATTGCACAAAAATATAAAGAGATATGTAATGGCTTTGTAAACAAATTAGCTTTATTTTAAAATCTTCTATGGCCCAGACCTGGCCTTATGAACCTCTTCATCTTACTGCTTATCTGTATCATTTTTTATATCCTTTATAATGAAACAGTAAGTGTAAATAAGTGTTTCCCAGAGTTCTGTGAGCCATTATAGTGGATTATAGACCCTGATGAGGGGATTGTGAGAACTCCCAATTTATAGCCATTTAGTCAGAAGTACAGGTGACAACCTGGGACCTGGGACTGGTATCTAAAGTGGGGGTGGTCTTGTGGAACTGAGCCCTTTCCTTAACCTGAGGTTCATAAGGCAAGGTCTGGGCCATAGATTTTAAAATAAAGCTAATTTGTTTACAAAGCCATTACATATCTCTTTATATTTTTGTGCAATTTGATTACACCTTAACCTGGTTAGTGTCATAACTGAATTGTGGGATATCCAGAGAGTTGGAGAATTGGTTAGTTGGGGAAAGTTCCACACACAATTGGTGTCAGAAAGCTATGAGTGTAGGAAAATGTTTTTCCCTTTAGGTAAACATATATTTCCATGGATTTATAAGTAGAAAAAAGAGTTGGTGATTATCTGATTGTATCTCCCTTATCTAAGAACTAGAGGCCCGGTGCACAATTGGAGCTGGGGAGGGACTGTGGGAGGGCTCCAGTGTGTGTCCCGCCCATCTCCCCCAGTCCCAATAGGCCAGACCCCAACAGCAAGCTAACCTACCAGTCAGAGCATCTGCTCCCCTGGTGGTCAGTGCACATCATAGCAACAGGTCGAACGGTTGAACAGAGGGACAATTAGCGCATTAGGCTTTTATATACAGAGATTATGAAGCAATTCACAGTAAGGAACTTACAAAAGGTCACACAGCTAATCAATGGCTAAGAAAAGGTTTGAAGGTACATCTTACTGCAGAGTTCAAATGCTTCACTAGTGTAGAATGACTAAGGAAAGGTAACTGCTTATCTCACAGTAATATAGTCAACTGTGTGCTCAAGGTCTATTTCATATTTTTGTTGTGGCATTCACCATATTGTTTTGTGGCTTGTTTATTTATTGTGTGTTTTTAAAAACTACTTTCAGTGTCCACGGTGGCAAGTAATGTACCTGTCAAACATGATGTGTGTATCCAAATTTTGGTGAATGAAGTTAAGAAAGGGAGGGAGGGACAGAAGGAGGGAGAGAAGAAAAAAGCAGGAATGAGTAGAAAAAGAGGAGGTGAAGATGGATAACAAATACAGAAATATATATATACTAGTGGCACGGTGCATGAAATTCATGCACAGGGGCAGGGGGTGTCCCTCCACCCAGCCTGCACCCTCTCCAATCTGGGACCCCTCAGGGGATTTCTGACTGCCGGTTTAGGCCTGAACCCTGCAGTCAGCAGTCGGACTTCCCTCTCACAATCTGGGACTGCTGGCTCCTAACTGCTTGCCTGCCTGCCTGCTTGATTGCCCCTAACTGCTTCTGCCTGCCAGCCTGACCACCCCCTAACTGTTCCCCTGCTGGCCTGATTGACACCTAACTGCTCCCCTGCTGGCCTGATCACCCTCAACTTCCCTCCCCTGCCAACCTGATCACCCACAACTGCCCTCGCCTGCTGGCCTGATCCCCTCCCCTGCCACAACCCACCTTCTCTGCTGGGACCCAACTCCTCCCTGCTGCACATAGACACAGGACCCCCAGGCCTCATTGTGCAGAGCAGCCACCAGGCCCTACCTCCACTGTGCGCTCGGCCATCTTGTGATGGCCATCTTGTGGCAGCCATCTTGTAATGATGTCACGTGCAAGGATGCGAAGATCGCCTAGACTTTTATTAGTATAGATGGCCCTGGATTCTGCCATATTGGCTTGTAACTGAGGAGATATATCTCCTCATGTCCTACTTTGAGCATGTATAAACTAAACTCTATTTTCCTGTGTAAACTTTCTTTAAATACCTGATCCAGACTATAAGCAAATAAAATATTTAAATGCTGCTGTGGTTGATAAGGTATAAAGAGAGTCTAATTATTTCCCTCTACCCTCAGCTCACAAGGGACTTTACAGAGCCATACATCTCCTAGAATTCCAAGAGCATTAGAAAAACACTGAATAAGGTGGTTTCCATCTTTACAAATTGGTCAATGCCCCACAGATGAGGTTGGCAACCCTCAGAATTGCAATATCTTTTCCCATAAGATACTGACTTTTCCAAAACCACATTTATTTGAATAATAACTTATTTAAAAGAGCAACAAAAAGAAATTTTTCCATATATCAAAAATATTCTATTAATATAAAAAATATCAGCTTCATTAGAGTAATTCACAAATTAATATCTCTACCTCTTATTAGATATACTAGAGGCCCAGTGCACTAAATTCATGCACGAGGGGGGAGGAGGTCCCTCAGCCCGGCCTGCAGCGACACCAGCGTCCCACGCCCCAGCCAGCCTCTGGCCATAGGCCCACCCACCCTCCCTCCCTCTGCAGGTCAGGGTGCTCAGGACACTGGGGCCTGTCACCAGGGCAATGCCACCCCAGCATCCTGTGTGCCCCGGCCAGCCTCTGGCCAGAGGCCTGCCCACCCGCCCTCCCTCCCTCTGCAGGCCAGGGTGCATGGGACACTGGAGCCGGTCGCCGGGGTGACACCGCCAGCGTCCAGTGCCCCGGCCACTATGGGCGCCGCCATCTTTGTAACAAAGTGATGGTTAATTTGCATATTACCCTTTTATTAGATAGGAATATCCCAGGGGTGGTTTATACAATTGTTGATGTCATAAGACTAAGTGTTAGGGGTGGGAGGGAAAAATAGAATAGTGGGGTCTAGCCATAGTTATAAGAAATATTAATGCTCTATTAACTGTGATTGTTTTGTTCTGATTAAAGAGGAACATTCTGACCTGGCTGAGTTATACACCCCAGGACCTGGAAGTTAACCTCAAAATGTGAAATGTGGTCAATTCTCCTTATCCAAGAACTGTCTATCATCATGGAAAAATTAACAACCTATTGCCCAAACAATGAAGTACTGGAGGCATACCCTTTGCAACTACCAGTCCGCATTGACTGTAATCTATAACCATTATACCCATTCTTATTCCTTTTGCCTACTTCCCCATGTAATCTTTGTCCTTCTACCCAATATAAGCAGTTGGTTTATTGGGGGGAGGGAGCACAGCAGATTTTTGTGGATGACCTTCTGCTCCCCCCAAGTTGCAGGCAATATTGGAAAATAAAACACTCATATACAATTCACCCCTGTCTCTGCTTAATTGGCTCAAGTAGTGACAGGCAGCCCAGACCCATTCACTGTACAGTTTCATAAGAACAAAGAAATTTGCTTTTAAAATTTTGTAAGCCATATGCTTACATTTTTCAGAGCATATAAAGCCACACTATACTAGAGCATTATTGTTATTGGGGGTCTTTACCTTTTTGTCTATTTCCATATTCCTCAATGTATTCTATATTCAGATAACAATTTTATAAGTAGAATTTATCATTTTGTGTTCTTTAAACATGAGAAAATTAAGAGCAACTTTTCATTATCGTTTTTTTTTCTTTTATCAGTGTTACTCTATTAAGAGTTTTGAGGATTACTTTCTGTTACAGCATCAAATCAAGCTAATTACTTTGAAATAGTTTAAAGTTAAAGATAAACTGAACAGCTCCAAAGATAAAGTGCATAACCACATTCTCTTGAGAAGCCTCTGTTGATCAAATTTGGACTGGCTCTTAGCAGTAACAAAATAGAATCTTGAAATAGCAACAGACAAGAGTACAAAAGAGAGCAGGTCATTCATGGAAGGGTCTTCCTTTGAGATTACTCTAAATTTATTTCCAAAGCTTTAGGCAACAATAAACTTCTCTTCCTCCTCACATTTGCAGTAGCATTAACTCCCAGTCTCCATCACAATAGGACGGTGTTGCAACTATAAATTCTCATCATTAAAAAGCTCTAGTTCAACATTGCAGTGGAACACACACTGTATATAAAAGCTCACCTCTCAATTCTATCTCAAAAGAAATATATCAGGTTCCAAAGGCTTTTCCTGGACTCATTGGCTGTATAGTTACAAAAATGTGCTCTGTTCACCCACTTAAGAGTTAGGTAAAAAGCAAATAGTAGTACCTTGAAAATTACAACTTTAATATTCATAATAATCATTACATAAGGGTGAGCCACAGGACCATGACTGGCAATGATTTGTGATTCTATAGAGTGTGTGCCCTTTGTGTGTGGAGGAATGGGTCAGACTCTTTCCATCACAGATGAAAAATAACCACAGTAAGAAAGAGAACCAAAGTAAATACTTTGAAGCAGTTATCTGTGAAGTGAGTATTATAGAGGGGAAATTCACAAATCTCAGCTACACCTAGGATTCAAGATAGAAGCAGGAACTTGTAAAATTATTTCATTTATGAAGTCCTAAAAATCCCGTTTTGTGTTCCTCACCTGTGTGAAATTTTGATTCTAAGTATGCTTATTCTTATTTATGTGTGTATTGGAGATGTGAAATTGTAGTGATTTCTCTGAAATATTTTCAAACACCCCCCCCCAAAAAAAAAAAAAAAACCTTTTTGAACTTTCACTATCAATAGAATCAAAGTACTCATTGTATTATGGCTTTACCTATCCTAATATATAAAAACCCAGGGGCCGTCACGACCGAAACTGGACAGATGACCTAACACAGGCTGCATGGGGGGACAAGACCAGCAGGGGAGTGAGGGACGACCAAAAAACTGAACAGCAGGCTGCATGGGGCAACCAGGCTGGCAGGGGGATTAGTGAGGGATGACCAAACGACTGAACAGCAGGCTGTGTGAGGCAACCAGGCCAGCAAGGGGGGAGGAGAGGGAGTTGGGGGCGACCAGGCTGGCAGGGTGGGGGCAGTTGGGGGCAACCAGGCCAGTGGGGCGAGGGCAGTTTGGGGCAGCCAGGCTGGCAGGGGGAGCACTTAGGGGTGATCAAGTAGGCAGACAGGTGAGCAGTTAGGAGCCAGTGGTCCCAGATTGTGAAAGGGATGTCTGACTGTCAGTTTAGGCAGGCAGTCGGACATCCCCTGAGGGGTCCTGGATTGGAGAGGGTGCAGGCTGGGCTGAGGGGACACCCCGCTCCCGTGCACAAATTTTGTGCACTGGGGCCTTTAGTAGTATAATAAAAAAACATTATTCCCTATCAAGCCTTATATAGGTTTTTCTATTTTTAATAATGACTACTCCTATATCAAGTACTGAGTTTTTTATTTTTAATAATTTGCATCTCACTACAAAATGGATGTGTGTGTGTGTGTGTGTTGTGTGTGTGTGTGTGTACTTGGAGACTCATTTTAACAGTTGGCTTACTTGTTAAGGAAAACCTACATGTTAATGGCAGCACATGACTGCAGAGATCAGAAGGAAGAGAAAGGAAGCTCCTATGAGAGCAATTACCCTCAAGACATGCTTGGAACCAAGAGGCATAAAAATAGCGGTTCATCAAACAGAAGGAAGAACTTTTTAGGCAGAATTTAGAATGTCAAGATCCAGAACTGTAAATTACATGATCTACAAGACATTTGGTTGTGGCAGAAAAAATAAGTATAAACTTTAGACAAACTTTAGACAAATTCTGACCCTCTAATTCTCATAGTGTGACTAATTTTTGAATTGTGACTATAAGTAATTCAAAAACTACTTTTTCAATGGATTTCTTTTTTATCTTTCATGTGACATCTTATTTGTGGCATGAGGGAAGAAAACTGGTGAAAACAGATTCAAAATCTTTTGCCGCTTTACCAAATGCCTGCCCACTAATCATAAGCAAATGTGTCCTTTATTCTTTAAATCTATTGAGAAAGTAACCATTTTCTAATGGAATAAATGAGTTTTATCCAATATAAAGATAGCAGCCTCTCCCCCACTTTACACACAAATCTAGTAATTTTCCTTGCTTGATATAGTATTTAGTACTAACTTTCTCCCAGAGATTACTTTAGAAATCTATGAAAAAAGTGTAAACACTATTTTATAATCAATATATTTAACTAGAGGCCCGGTGCATGAAATTCATGCACAGGTGTGTGTGTGTGTGTGTGTGTGTGTGTGTGTGTGTGTGTCCCTCAGCCCAGCCTGCACCCTCTCCAATCTGGGACCCCCCAAGGGATGTCCGACTGCCCATTTAGGCCCAATCCCATCCCTCTCACAATCCAGGACTGCTGGCTCTCAAACACTCACCTGCCTGCCTGCCAGCCTGATCACCACCTATCCACTCCCCTGCCAGCCTGATCGACACCTAATTGCTCCCCTGCCAGCCCAATTGCCCCTAATTGCCCTCCCCTGCCGGCCTGGTCACCCCTAACTGTCCTCCCCTGCAGGCCTGGTCTCCCCCAACTTCCCTCCCATGCTAGCCCAGTAACCCCTAACTGCCCTCCCTTGCCAGCCTAGTCGCCCCTAACTGCCCTCCCCTGCCTACCTGGTCACCCCCAACTGCCCTCCCCTCCAGGCCTGGTCCCCCCCCCCCAACTGCCCTCCCCTACCAACCTGGTCCCCCCCAACTGCCCTCCCCTGCAGGCCTGGTCCCTCCCAACTGCCCTCCCCTGCAGGCCTGATCACCCACAACTGCCCTCCCCTTCCAGCCATCTTTTGGCAGCCATCTTGTGACCACATGGGGGTGGCCATCTTGTATGTTGGAGTGACAGTCAATTTGCATGTTAGTCTTTTATTATATAAGATATATTATATAGGAATCTAGCTTTAATTTACTATGCCTATCTCAATAATAAGATACATAGTTCAAATGGGTGATATGTGACTATAGCTACTGACTAAAGAAAATGCAAAATATATATATTTACATATATATTACTTTTCAAAGGTCAAAAGGAGCCTTGGTAACTTTGTTCATTTTAAAAATTCTGTTATTTAGCTTCACAAAAGAAATGTAATTACAAAGTGTTGATTGTGAGGAAAGAAATTGAGGAAAATACAAATAAGTATAAGCATATACAGTGTTCATGGATAGGAAAAATTAACATAATTAAAATGTCCAGACTACCCAAAGCAATTTACAGATTCAACATAATTCCTATTACAATACCAATGGCATATCTCACAGATTTAGAATATTCCAAAAACTTATATGGAACCAAAAAAACCTCGAATAGCCTCAGCCATCTTGAAAAAGAAAAGCAAAGTTGTAGGTATCACACTACCTGATATCAAACTACACAAGGCGATAGGAATCAAAACAGCATGGTATTGGCACAAGAAAAGGCATATAGATCAATGGAATAGAACATAGAACTCAGAAATAAACCCATGCCTTTCTGGTCAATTAATATTTGACAAAGCAGACAAGAACAAACAATAAAGAAAAGACAGTCTCTTCAATAAATGGTGCTGGGAAAATTGAACATATAGATGCAAAATAATGAAAGTAGATCACCAACTTATACCATACAAAAGAATAAACTCAAAATGAATTAAAGTCTTAAATGTAATTAATGAAAGCATAAAAATTCTAGAAGAAAACATAGGCAGTAAAATTTCAGACATTTTTCGAAGCAATATTTTTGCTGAGCTATCTCCTTGGGCAAAGGAAACAACAGAAAAAATAAACAAATGAGACTTCATCAAACTAAAAAGCTTTCACACAGCAAAAGAAAACTATCAATCGCCGAAACCGGTTTGGCTCAGTGGATAGAGCGTCGGCCTGCGGACTCAAGGGTCCCAGGTTCAATTCTGGTCAAGGGCATGTACCGTGGTTGCGGGCACATCCCCAGTAGGGGTGTGTGCAAGAGGCAGCTGATCGATGTTTCTAACTCTCTATCCCTCTCTCTTCCTCTCTGTAAAAAATCAATAAAATATATTTTTAAAAAAAGAAATAAAAGAAAACTATCAATGAAATGAAAAGGGAACCCACTAAATGGGAGAACATATTTGCCAATGATACATCTGGATAAGGGTTTAATTTCCAAAGTCTTGATTCAAACATTAGTGTTGCTCTAACCACCCATTACTATTAAAAGATAGTTGAATCGCTTCTTGGCCTTTTGGCTAAGATCAAGTGTAGTAAAAGATAGTTGACATACAATATTATATTAGTTGCAGGCATACAACATAATAATTCTACATTTATATGCCTTATGATGTGACCACCAGGATATGTCTAGTAACCATCTGTGACCATATAAAGTTATTATGATTTTTAGATGCATTTTTTATGGCAAGCATAGTGATATAAACAATCTTTAGTTACTCTGCCCTTTGTATTATTTTCTGATGTGTTTACGTTACAAGTGGCTAACAAGTACTTCAGAATTGAATCCCTTTCCAATTGTGGAAAGTGAGGCAATGTGCAAGGTTGAGGAAAGTTGTGTGTGAGGAATATTTAGGATCTCTTAATGAACATAGTTGTTTATCTCAGTGTGGGATGGCAGGTGTTCTGAGTTCCTGTTGCAGGGAGCATACGGAAGTTTGTTCTCTAAAAGAGTTATCAATAATAAACATTTATGACTCAACTTTCTATAAAGGAGCTAGAGCACAGCTTAGAAAATAGCACTGTCCTTTGCTTGTCAAGCACCTAATTAAATGGGCATGGTATTGTGTCTACAACTTGGTGGACAAGCATTGTTGAGAGAATGTAATGCCCTTCCCTTTCTCTAATTCTAATTCATACATTTTCTTATCTATCAAAACAGTTTCACTTATACTCCTCACAACTGATTTTTCTTGCCTCCTATTTCATTGAGAAAATGAAAGTGAACATGCATGAATACACTCAATTTTCCACCAATAAATCTACATGCCTACCTATCCTTAAATACATTTCTCTCTTCCTTCCTGTCACAAGGCAGTATGTGCCCCATATATTCATAGAATACCTAATACCTTTCATGACCTAATACTTAATACCGTGGACTCTACCTCCTAGGCTCATTCCAAATCCATCTGTCATGTGGTTATTCCCTCTCTACCTCTCTTTAAATTTGATTTTCTTATTTCAGCAAACAAGCTAACTTAATTTTCCATAATACAACTAAATTGAAAGGTATTAGGTCATGGAAGGTATTAGGTATTCCTGCTTCTACTATCTATTTTCTGTACCTTAACAAAAATAATCTTAAAAATTGTGCTTCTCTCCTTAAGACAATCTTAATTGCTTTCTGTTGTGCAAAGATATAAACTCCTTACCATGGACAACAGGATCTGTATGATCTAGTCACTTATTGTCCTCTAACATCCCCTTGTATTACTCATCCTCACTACAGTACATGCTGTAACACACTGCTCATCTTAAATATCCTGAATGCCCTTCAAAATTTATAGCAGGCCCTTGGTATGTTATTTTTCTCTATCTGAAATATCCTTCCATTGACTCACAGACAAATTTCGTCCTTTTCATTCTTTTTTTTTAATCTTTTTTTCTCATTTTTTTATTAAGGAATTATATGTGTACATATCTTACCATTGCCCCCCTACCCCACTCCCATACATGCCCTCACCCCCCAGAGTTTTGTGTCCACTGGTTATGCTTATATGCTTGCATACAAGTCCTTCGGTTGATCTCTTATCTCTCCGTCCTTTTCATTCTTTATCTTTTATCTCAAATATAGCATACATAGAGTTTTTCCAGCTTACCTCATCTAATTTGGGCTTATTTTGCAAATCTGTTCTCTATTTCAGCCATTTGCTTCCTTTATAGCACTTAGCAGCTATCACAATTATTTCATTTATTTGTCTCCTAGAATATAAGCTCTATGAAAGTGAGAATAGCATGCATGGTACATGACATATAATAGATGCTCAAATAATTTTATTGCATGGATTAATGATTGAAAGATATGAAATATTTGTAAGCATATTCCCAGTCCGACAAACTGGGATGATATGAGAGGGACACACTAATCAAAAAAACCTCCACCCATACTGAAGCCTGACCTATGCCCTGCAGTTGTACATCTCCACCAGCAGGCTCATCTTGAGGGTCTGATATGGGGAGAACAGCAAAGTTAGGAAGCAGTCAGTCTACTCCTATATCCCTGAAGCATAGCAAATAAGAACTTTCCAGTGTAGTCTTCTGTACTCATCTGTAATCCCCGTGTGAAATCAAAGCACATTAGAAATATAACAGTATGTATAGTGGTGGTATTTTCATGGTTGCTGCCTCCCTTTTCTTTTCTTTCCTTTAATATATTTCTATTGACTTCAGAGAGGAAGGGAGAAGGAGAGAGAGAGACGGAAACATCAATGATGAGAGAGAATCACTGATCCGCTGCCTCCTGCACGTTGCCCACCAGGGATCGAGCTTGCAACCCAGGCATGTGCCCTTGACCAGAATCAAACTCAGGACCCTTCAGTCGCAGGCTGATGCTCTATCCACTAAGCCAAACCAGCTAGGGCTGACTCCCTTTTCTTACCAATGACTCAATTTTTTTTAAATGAACAAATGATACATTATAGAATTGTACGCTTGAAACCTTTATAATTGTATTAACCAATGTCACCCCAATAAATTCAATAAAAATATTTTTAAGTGTGAAGGCTACTATATGGTGTGTGAAGGAGGGGCTTGACCACAGGGCCCTACACAGGTGTCCATGCTGCTCACTTCTCCCTGCAGGTGTTCTGCTCACACATAAATTAGCCAGGTAGGATTGAGATGAACCAAAGGTAAGTGTCCCAAGGAAGTCAAACTCCAGCTTCAGCCTGAGAAGCAACAATTGTTAGTGGAAAGCTTCTCATGCCTTAGTTGCCCAATTAACTATTCATAGTGAACCTCCAAAGGACTGAACAATGGTTCAGATCAGAAGTTACTCTGCAACAGAAATAAGACAGAGATTGGCTCAGAGCCAGACAAGTAGTTCAGGGGGTAAGTGAAGGTAAATACAAGGCCCCAAGCAAAGCCTGGAACATAATCAGGAAGACATAAACATAGATGTGCCAAAGACAAGCAGGATTAGCAATGATAAAAAGACTAAGTCCACTGACTGTTTCTCCAAAATCCAGGGGCATCTCAGATGTGAACAGAGACGTCAATTAAAGCTATATGAATAGCCCTAGCTGGTTTGGTTCAGTGGCTAGAGTGTCAGCCTGCAGACCAAAAGGTCCCGGGTTCGATTCTGGTCAAGGGCACATGCCCGGGGTTGCAGGCTCGACCCCCGGTGGGGGGCGTGCAGGAGGCAGCCAATCAATGATTCTCTCTCATCATTGATGTTTCTATCTCTCTCTCCCGCTCCTTTCCTGTCTGAAATCAATAAAAATATATATATTTTTTAAATTTATATGAAGCCAAAACCGGTTTGGCTCAGTGGATGGAGCGTCGGCCTGCGGACTGAAAGGTCCCAGGTTCGATTCCGGTCAAGGGCATGTACCTTGGTTGCGGGCACATCCCTAGTAGGGGGTGTGCAGGAGGCAGCTGATCGATGATTCTCTCTCATCAATGTTTCTAACTCTCTATCCCTCTCTCTTCCTCTCCATAAAAATCAATAAAATATATTAAAAAAATAAAAAATAAAATAAAATAAAATAAAATTTATATGAATATATATGGGGTAGGAAAAAAATAGATTTATAGGTGTTCATATGGAAAATAATATAATAATAGAAATAATACAAGAATAAACTCTGTGTTTTGCATACTCACAACTGTAAACCTATTTTGCCCCTCTCTGTATATACTTTTTAGAAGGGTTATAATCTTTTATAAATTTATCAAGTGTCTTGCAATAATTTCTTACCATATATATTTCTACATATAAAATTCTATTTTAAGCACTGTTTATTTTCAAATACACATACAAATTAGGCCACTGTAGTACAGTATTGAAATAATAAAATTTGGTGCACTTGTGTCTATCTACATAAAAATTAGATATTTTGGATAAATACAGTTCTATCTTCTGTTTGCAAAAATGCAGCATTTTCTACATTGGCACTGTTCTATTTTGTGTCAAGCCCATCTGTTGCAATTATCCAAATGTCTATTTTTATTATTCAATTTCCCAATAACATGTGTCTGCCTTCCCTGTCCCATTAACTCTCTATTCTTTTATGTGCTTCCTATAGAATAATCAGCTCTATTCACTATATTCCTCTGGCAAAAAAAAAACACACACACAAAACAAAACAAACAAAAAATTTTAGGAAAGGAAGAGTATATGGATAAAGGGCAACTTTATACAGATAGTTGCTGATGGTTTTTGTAGTCTTTAAGATAGACACAAGTGCACCAAATTTTATTATTTCAATACTGTACTACAGTGGCCTAATTTGTATGTGTATTTGAAAATAAACAGTGCTTAAAATAGAATTTTATATGTAGAAATATATATGGTAAGAAATTATTGCAAGACACTTGATAAATTATTACAAGCACCTATTCACCCTTCAAACAAGATTGACACAGGCAGAATAATCTCTCCCTAAATCGGCATGGAGTAGCAGTAGAAAATCCAAAGTATTTTATTTACCATTGCATCTGATTTGGTTAAACTATATTGTATAACACCCCCAAAATTAAGCACAGATGAATAGAAAGACTTATTTAAATGTAGGACCATGGTTGTCAAAGATTTCTCTTCTAGACAGAATTCATACTTCTTCTTCCTCAGGAAAGCTATCTCTGTGTATGTAATAGAGTCTTTACAACAGCTAATAAGTAAACACATGGGCACTTTCCCAAAGTCTTCCTTATTTTCAGAGTAGGAAGCAAAATATCATATTGACCATCAGCTACTCTGCCCACCTAGAGACCCCAGACTTTTTTCTAGTTAGAAAACAGTGCTAAGAAATCTCATAACTGCATCTAGCCCCCAAACTGACTTCTAGCCTAGTACTACATTTGACAATTCTCTGTGCTGTTAGAGGGCTATAACCAGGGCATAGTCTTTCATCTTCTGATCTACAAAATGTCAGAAAAACACTAAGGATCCAATGACTACTTATTTTTTTCAATGACCACTTTTAAATAATTTCATCAAAGAACAAATGTTCCTGGAAACAAATCTATTTACCTTAGTTCTAGAGCCAAACAGCTTATACATCCTATATAATAAAAGCCTAATATGCTAAGTGTCTGACTGTTAGACGGTTTGACAAGTCACTATGACGCACACTGACCACCAAGGGGCAGACGCTCCAACCGGTAGGTTAGCTTGCTGCTGGGGTCCAGCCAATTGGGACTGGTTCAGTTGGGTGGACATGCCCTGGAGCCCTCCCATGGTCCCTCCCTGGTCCCAATCGTGCACTGGTGGGGTTCCTCAGCCTGGCCTGTTGGTATCGGGCCGAAACCAGCTCTCCAACATCCCCCAAGGGGTCCAGGATTGCGAGAGGGCACAGGCCAGGCCCAGGGCCTCTAGTAACAATCTTAATATATAAAAACCCTGGGTCTGTCACATCCACAACAACTGGGAGGCTCTACCAACTGGAAGTCAGTGCTGACTGCTATGGCTGCAGGCACAGTGACCCAGCAATGACTGCTGAGGGGGCTGCGAATCAGGCCTGGAGAGAGGCCTGAAGAGAGAAACAGGGTCTGATCCATAGCCCCTGTGGCAGCTGTTGATCAGCATTTGCCTCTCTCTTTCTTTCCAGGCCTGGTCAGCATCTGCGCCTCCATTTCTCTCCAGGCCTCCACCAGGTCTGCTGATCAGCCCCGCCTTTCTGATCAGGCCCCGTTGATAGGCCCAGAGATGCTGACTGGCATAGAAACTGACCAATCAGAAACAAATCTGGATGAACTGTGAGGAGCCAATGGCCGTCTAGGAGGTGGAGCTTTTGACGCTGACTGGCATAGAAACCGACCAATCAGAACCAAATCTGGGTGAACTGTGAGGAGCCAATGGCTGCCTAGGAGGTGGAGCTTTTGATGCTCACTGGCATAGAAACCAACCAATCAGAACCAAATTGGCCAGCAGAGAAGGGCAGTTGAGGGAGAGATCAGGCCTGCAGGGGAGGGTAGTTGGGGACAATCGGGCCAGCAGGGGAGCAATTAGGTGTTAATCAAGCCAGCAGGGGAGCAGTTAGTGGGTGATCAGGCTGGCAGGCAGAAGTGGTTAGGAGCAATCAGGCAGGTAGGTGAGCAGTTAGGAGCCAGCATTACCGGATTCTGAGAGGGATGTCTGTTTGTTAGTACCCTTAACTGATTAAATTTGTTTACTCAATTGTAAAATTCTACATAGTTTTATGATATGTTGTAAGATCATGAGCCAAGGTAAAGTCTGCCTTATGCATTGGTGACAGATGCAGGAAAGTGAGAACACATTTTGTGTGTCCTTTTAGCCAAGCAACCACCATAAATAATATTTTTAGAGCATAAAAGCAACATCTCTTAGGCTACCTGTTATTTTTCTAATAGATAAAAATAGTTTTATTCCCCACGGGAACAGAGAATATAGTTTTAGGTCCCCTTTGCACTTATTTTAAAAGCTTTGCAATTTTTGCTCAAAGTTTATTAAACAAACACAAGTCAGGGCCTTATAAGAAAGTATTTCTATGGGAAATAAATAAATTGAAGAGATTACCTTTCAAAATAAATTTATGAGATTACCACCAGATGATGTTAATGCTAAAGAAAGCATAATAAGTATATATAACTAATATGGGGTTTTTATAGGTGGCGAATATATTCTCTCAAAGCCTACTTATAACCTTTTCCTTCAGCAAGTTATCATGGCTCAGTCACCAAAGATGCTCTGATAAGCTAAAAAAATCTTTATTCTCATTGCATGGGACATAATTTTTAAACTACTTTATTTGAGGTATAATTGACATACAAGAAGCTGAACATAAGAATACACTTGTAAAACCACAATGAAACATAATTTTGAAGATAACTATTTCCTGAATCTTGGGACATCTCCTCATCTTTTATCTTTTAGATAAAAAATATGCAAATATTGGGTTATAAAATATAAATATTTGCCTAAAAAGAAGTAATACCTCCCCTACAAATGTATTTGATGTCATTTCTTGAATTATTTGCACAATAAAACATAAAAGTACAGAAATAATGCTCTTCAAGTTAGCAACTAGCAAATAAATTTCCAAAGCAAAACATAAATTCCTCCAAATTACATGGTGATTACAAGGCAGAGAACACAGCCCTTTTTGGGCAGGTAGTGCTCATGGCATTTGGAACAAAGACTTTCTAAATCACATGCCAGGAGGAAGAAGGAAGGAGCAAGGCAAATTAATAACAACATTAAAATAAGGTAAAATTTGTAGAGAGTGCCTGGGAAAGGCCTTGAGCTGAATGTCATCTGAATCCACCGGTGCCCGGCAGAGCCATGCCCTGGAAACATACCTTGCCAGAGGCAAGTGTGTTGTCAGCCTGACCTTCAGCTTAGGTGCCAGGGAGTGGGTTTCATTATCTAAATCCAGGCAAGCACCAGGAACAAACACGATTATCTGGGCCCACCCAGATGTGATGATTACAAAGAAGCCACAAGAATGCACATAATCTCCTTTGTCTTGGGCTTTAGTAAAACTTCCTGGTGTTTTGCTGTATAAAATAAACGTGCTGTATCAGCTCTGGGTCACTGTCTCTCCATCAGAGGACAGCTGTCCCACCCAGCCCCAGCTTTTTCCTTCTATCTCTGTGTCTGTCTATTTCTTTCATTTTCTCAATCCCCAGCTGCCCCTACTCAGGAACCAGACCGCTCTCTAGCCGCGCTGGATGCGGAAAAGAGATAAATATTTATAAAAATTATTCGGCATTTTATTTATGAGATGTATATATATTATTGCCCTTTCCACTGATATAGAGTATTAAAAAGTGTGAAGATGCAAAGTGTGTTTTCTGTTCATTTTACAGTTGATTTTACAGTTGATATAAATTGATGTACATTCAGGTTATTTCTCTAGTTTGAACTATTAAGATACTGTGCTCTTAACATTTGTGTGTGTGTGTGTGTGTGTGTGTGTGTGTGTGTGTGTGTGTGTCACACACATAAGCATTTTGGTGGAATGTCTAACTACTAGTGAAAATTTTAGGTACGTGGGTATGCTTATGCTCAAATTTAGTAGAATAAGTGCTTTTTCAAAGTACTTGTGCCCATTTATATCCCCATCAGAAGTAGAGCTTAAATTAATCCACATACTCTTAAACATTTAGTATTATACATGTTTTTTATTTTAGCCATTTGGGTAAGTATGCAATGGTATGGCTTTGTGGTTTAAATCTGCATTTCCCTGATGACTAATTAAGTTGAGAACTTTTCCTTATATTAATGGCCACTGAGATATCATTCCATTGAAAGTGGTTATTCAATTCTCTTTAACCATTTTTTCTTATTGTATTACCTGCCTTTTTATTCATTTGTAGAAGTTCTTTACATATTCTGGATATGCAAATTTTTAAATTATATGTTATAAAAAACTCTATGACTTGTCTTTCACTATTTTTAATATCATTGGTTCAACAAAGGTGTTTTCTTTTAATGTATCGCTCATTTCCTTTTAGATTAGTGCTTTTGTATAATTATAAATAAAGCTTTTTCTATCCAAGTTCAAAAAGATATTTTCATATAATCTATTCCAGAGACATTATTGCTTTCACTGTCATTTTAAGATACATGATCTATCTGAAATTGCTTTTGGATTATTACATAACAAAGGAGCCTATTTCTTTTCCATTTGGATATCCAATTGATCCAGTACCATATTTTGAAAAGAATTTCCTTCGTCACTGCCAAAAGTAAACTTCATCTACAGCCCATACAGTGTGAGTTTATTTTTGGACTCTATTTTATCCTAATGATACAATTGTCTATACTACCACCAATACCACACCGTATGATGCAGTGTAGCTTTATCATGACTATCGATAGGCTAATTAAATCAATAAATATTTGTGGGGGGATATCATTTTATAATATTAAATTGTCTAATCCCTTGCCATGCTATATTTCAGCTTTCTGTAATTACTCTCATAAAAGTTTTACAATTTTCTTTTAGATGTCGTATGTATGTTTTAATAGGTTTATTCTGGTACTTGATGTGCTTTTATTTTATTACCATAATATTTAACATTTAAAATACAATTTATGTTCAAATTAATCTAATTTTTGTTTAGGAATCATAAATGTTCCATATTTTTTACTAATAATTTCCCCAATGTGTGTACTAGTGGAAAAGATCATAGCTATGAGCACAAAGACATCTGCCATAAAAATGTTTTGTTATTGGCCTTTGTTTGGTTATGATGGAGGAATGGGATGCCGAGATTCATCACAAGACAGATAGATACTCAGGAGCTTTGAGGATCATTACATGGATTCAAAGGAGAGAAGAATATGTATAATGGATCAGAAACTGGAATTTTAGTAAATATAAAGATACTGTTCCATCACTAATTTCACAAAAGGAAATTTTCTAAAGTCCACATCAAGGAAAATTCCCAGTCAGTGGAACTGGGTGTTTACCCAGAGGGCATTCCCTGGGTCAGCGCTGGCAGAGAAGTAGCTTTCTTGTCTCAAACTTAAGGTGTGTAGACAGATGGATCTCTCTTTTTCAGTGAACAGATTCTCAGCAAACTCCCAGGTCCGAGTCTTTGCTTTATCCCACATTCTTCTCCCAGTAATGGCAGCCAAAGATGAATTGAGGGGAGCCCAAGGCACAAATTGAGTAGCTGACTCTCTGGATACATATTTACAGCTTATGTTTGATATTCTCATGTTGGATGTTCTTCCAGTGATCATAAATGATGAAGAATTTATTGGTTGTATTAATATCTAATTTCAGCATCCTTGGATTCATCTGTAGAAATAGGTCTCAGTTGGAGCCCTAGTTCCATGATCTTAGAAACCAGCTCTCCCATCTGACAAGTGAGCCTGCTATTGCTCTTCGGTGAGAACAAAAAGGAGAAAAGGCACAATAAACTCTCCCCCATTGAGCTCTTACTGCAGTGAACTGATTGATGCATTGGAGGGAGCAGACATCCACATTTCAGATATATGGGTTTTTCAAGGTAAGTTAGATAGACAAGACATCGACTTGCTTCTTTTTTGTGTTCAGTCATGGCAATAGTCACTTCTTCACTAAGTTCTCTTCTAGCCTACAGCTGCTTACAATAATAGTTCAGTTCTGGTGTGAGATTGACCTATAAGGGCTTTTATTAGAGAAGGCCTCTCCTTCCACCTTACATCCTGCCTCTCCTCATTAATCTAATCAGATTTTATTTATTTCTGGCATAGTGAGATTTTTTTACTAATGTCATGAGAGAGAAAATGTTAAACAAAGAAAATGACAGTATCTAGAGAATGCTATTTTTTAAATTAATATAGACAAAATGTTATCTTATTATTATTCTATATTAGATCTTGAATATTATGTCTGTTGATAAGATGTAGAATTAAAACAGAAATTAATTATTGGCACATTATTAACCCTTATAAAATGAATGGCACTCATTTAACTAGTTTTTTATCATAAATATAAAATCACATCATATTTTGATCAAGAAAATTAATTAAACCTACCAAGAAGTCTTCCCTAAACTCACAATCAATAGAACACAATCACTTCTTCAAAGGAGTTTTTTCCCCACAACTGTGAATATCCTCATTCAGAAGTTTGGTAAATAAACCCCTACCTGTGTCCTGACAATCAGTCAGCCAGTCAAGACCCTGGTTTTGTTGTTGTTGTTGTTAGTTACTATATCAAACAGAAAATATCTTTTTATAATCTTACATCCTACATCACAACATATATGTTCCTCATGGATTCTTGACTCATAGATGGAATTTGAGAAGAACAAAAATTTGAGAAATGGAAAGGATTTGAGTGATTAAATAATCTTTCACTTAATCATTTCTACAGTAATCATTTGCTAATGTTTGCTGGAGACTCTTATAATTTCACATCCAAAGTAAAGGCACATAACATGTATATATGTGGTTTATATTTATTACTAGTTGAATTAATTTCAGTTAATTTATTTTATAACTCGCGTTAAAATGTTCTCACATTTTTTTAACTATTCTCAGGTTTGTAGTTTAATGAACGTGTTCATGAAGGATTGGTCTCTAATGTGTTTTCTTTTTTTTATTGTGGTAAGCAGACTTAACATGAGCTATACTTTCTTAACCAATTTTTTTTAATTTTAACAATCCTGGCATCCGGTTTTATTATTATATGTTTCATGTGTACATTATAATTCAACATCTGTACGTACTACAAAGTGATCACCCCCAAAAGTCTAGTTACTATCCATCACCAGACAATGGACCCCTTTCATACCTTTCTCCCACTCCAAATCCCCTTCACTCAGGTAACCACTGAACTGTTATCTGTAACTGAGTTTATTTTTGTTTTAAATGTTTGTTCATTTGTTTGTTTTTTAAGTTGTTCCATGTGAGTGAAATCATATGGTATTTGTCTTTCTCTTTCTGACTTATTTCATTTAGTATTATATCCTCAAAGTCAATCTATAGTCACAAATGGCAAGATTTCATTATTTTTATGGCTGTATAATACTCTAATATATATATGTATTCCACATCTTTATCTATTTATCCATTGATGTACACTTAGGTTTTTTCCATATCTTGGCTATTGTAAATAATGCTGCAATGGATATAGGGGTGCATATATCTTTTTGAATTAGTGTTTTTGTGCTCTTCACATAAATACCCAGAAGTGGAATAGCTGGATAATATGGTAGTTCTAATCTTAATTTTTTTGAGGAAACTCCATACTGTTTTCCATAGTGGCTGTACCAATTTACAATCCTACCAACAGTGTATAAGGGTTCCCTTTTCTCCACATCCTCTTAAACACTTATTTCTTGTCTTTTTAATTACAGCCATTATAACAGGTATGAGGGGATAACTCATTGTGTTTTTGATTTGCATTTATGCAATAACTAGAGGCCCGGTGCACAAAATTTGTGCACTTGGGAGGGATGTCCCTCAGCCCAGCCTGTGCCCTCTCGCAGTCTGGGACCCCTCGCTCATTACTGCCCACCTGCTTGCTGCCCCTCAGTGCTGCCAGGGAGGCAGGAGAGGCTCCCACCACAGCTGCTGCGCTCACCAGCCGTGAACCCAGCTTCTAGCTGAGCAGCACTCCCCCTGTGGGAGTGCACTGACAACCAGGGGGCAGCTCCTGCATTGAGCATCTGCCCCCTGGTGGTCAGTGTGCATCATAGTGACCAGTCATTCTGGTTGTTCTGCCGTAAGGGTCACTTAGGCTTTTATTATATAGAAGATTAGTGATGGTGAAAATTTTTTCATGTGCCTGTTAGCCATCTGTATGTCCTCTCATGAAAAATGTCTATTCAGATCTTCTGCCCATTTTTCAATTGGGTTGTCTATGGTTTTTCTGTTGTTGTCGAGTTATAAGAGTTCTCTATATATTAATCCCTTATTGAATGTATCTTTGGCAAATATGTTCTTCCATTCAGTAGGTTGTCTTCATTTTGATGATGATTTTCTTTGTGTGCAGAAAAATCTTTTTCGTTTTATGTAGTCCTGTTTGTTTATCTTTGTTTCCCTTACCTTTGGAATCAGATCCATAAAAAATATCGCTAAGGTCAATGTCAAGGACTTTACTGTCTATGTTTTCTTCAAGGAATTTTATGATTTCGCATCTTACATTCAAGTCTTTAATCTATTTTGAGGTAATTTTTGTACAGTATAAGACAGTGGTCTCATTTCATTCTTTTGCAAGTGGCTGTCCCATTTTCCCAGCACAATTTGTTGAACATGGTCCTTTCTCTATTGCATGTTCCTGGCTCTTCTGTCATAATTTATTGTCTATATATTATGTGTGGGTTATTTCTGGGCTCTCAATTCTGTTTCATCTTACTTTGAAGTGAACAATTCAATACTAATTTATAGATACAATGTTGTACAGCAATTCTCTGTAACTTACTCATCTTGCATAATAACTGAAGCTGTATACCTATTGAATAGCAACTCCTTATTTCCCCCTCTCTCCAGCCACTGGCAATCCCCATACTATTCTCTGTTTCTCTGAGCTTGACTATTTTAGATACTTCATAGAAGTGGAATCATGCAGTGTTTGTCCTTCTATGACTGGCTTATTTCATTTAGTATAATGTCCTCAAATTTTATCCATGTTATTTCGTATTGCAGGATTTCATTCTTTTTTTTAATGCCTCTATTGTATATATATACCACATTTTGCTTAATTATTTATCCATTAACTTATATTTTTAGATTGCTTCCATTGGCTATTGTGAGTAATGCTGCAATGATCATGGGAGTTCGTCTATCTCATTGAGATCCTGATTTCAAACCTTTTGGATATATACCTAGAAGTAGAAATGCTGGATCAACAGAAGTTCCATTTTTAATTTTTTTTAAAACCTCTATACTGTTTTTCATAGTGGAGGCACAATTTTACATTCCTACCAACAGTGTACAGAGTTCCACTTTATCCAAATTTTTACCAATATTTGTTCTTTTTTGTTTTGTGTCTTTGTTTTTAAGCTTATTTTTTAAAATGTCATCCTAAGTAACAGGTTGAGATGATATCTTATGGTGGTTTTGACTTGCATTTTCCTGATAATTAGAAACGTTGAATATATTTTCATATACCTGTTGGCCATTTGTATGTCTTCTTTGGAGAAATGTTCATTCAAGTCCTTAGTCCATTTTTTAAATGTGTTATGTGTTTATTTTTTGCGATTAAGTTCTAGATGTTCCTTACACATTTTTAGAGATTAACCACTTATCAGATAAATGGTTCACAAATAATTTCTATCATTCTGTAGGTTGCCTTTTCTCTATTTTGATTGCTTCCTTTTCTGTGCAGAAGCTTCATTTGATTTAGTCCCATTTGGCTGTTCTTGTGGGGAGTTTTTGTTTTTGTTTTTTACATGTACTTTTGATGTCATACCCAAGAAATGATTGCCAAGACCAATGTCATGAAGTTTTCCCCTATGTTTTCTTGTAGGATTTTTAGGGTTTCACATCTTATGTTTAAATATTTAATACATTTTGAGTTGATTGTTGTGGATGGTATAAGATAAAGGTCCAATTCCATTCTACATTTGTATCCAATTTTCCCAAAACCATTTACTGAAGGGACTATCCTTTCCCCACTGTGTATTCTTGGCACTGCTGTGGAAGATCAGTTGGCTGTATATGTGTGGGTTTATTATGGGGCTCTCTATTCTGTTCCATTGTTCAGAATGTCTTTTTTTATGTACCAGTACCACACTATATTAATTACTGTAGTTTTGCAATAAGGAAGTATTATGATGCCTTCAGCTTTGCCCTTCTCTTTCAAGATTGTTTAGGCTATTCTGGATCCTTTGTGGATACATATGAATTTTAAGAATGGGTTTTCTATTTCTGTAAAAATGCCATTGGGACTTTGATAGGAATTGTATTGAATCTATAGATCATATAAGGAGTGTGGACATTTTAACAATACTAATCTGATCCATGAACATGAAATCTGTTTCAATTTATTTATATACACTTTAATTTTGTTCACCAGTGTTTTATACTTTTCAGTGTACAATTACTTTACCTCTTTGGTTAAGTTTATTCTACAGAAGATCTATGACCCATTCTGAGTTAATTTTGTATATGATGTGAAGTAGGGATCCAAATTCATTCTTATGTATATGGGTATCAATTATCCCAGCACCATTTATAAAAAGATTATTACTTTCCCATTGACTTTTTAATTCGTTATTGATTTTATTTGTTTAAGATTAGACAGAATTCTAAGTATCAGGAAAACCTGGAGAAGTGTGGGAGCAAGGCATGCCAGAAACACTGAAAATTTATGAAAAGCCAAATGATAACCTTGACAGGAATTAAAACACATGGATTGGTTGCCTCCTTCACACACCCTGACCAGGGCCTGGGCCAAGGGGAGGAGCCTGCAACTGTGGTATGTGCCCTTGACCAAAATCGAACCCGGGACCCTTTGCTCCAAAGTCTGACGCTCTATGTACTGAGCCAAACCAGCTATGGCTTCTCTATTTCTATTTTAGGCAACCAATTGTCTGACTCCAGACACTTGATGGTAAAGTAGACTAAATATAGTAGTGAAGTCAGTTTTCAAGTAATATTTTATTTCATTGGGTCTCATCAGCACTTTAAAGCAAACCTTTTTATCTGGACAGTCCACGTAGGAAAGAAGGTGTGCCACCATTCAAAATAACAAATCCCTTGGCTATATCCACTTCTACATTGTCTACTGACTAAGCCCCTTAGAAAAGAAATGTGCTGCATTACAATTTCAAAAATAGTCAGAGATTGAAAATTAATGCGCTATGGGAGCATGTTGTTTTGGCCTTTTGTCTAAAGGGCAAAGGCAGACAAATCAGTCTAAAGGCTGTGTGCCATATATAGGGATTTGTTTCCTGCACGAAACTCCAAAGAAAACAGTGCATTCAAACGGTAATGAACAGAGGGCCTGGGTGCAGATAATGGTATATTAAAGTTGGATGAGCTAATTGTGCATTTTCATGTGAATCAGCCTCCTGCTAAGACTCATTAGGAATGCACATTAAGGATATAGACAAGTATGCCCCCTTTTAATCAAGTGTCTTATTTCTAACAACAATATTAGTATTGTGAGCATTCTGGTAAGTGGAATTTTTTACTGAAATTTAATTATACATCCTGGAAATTTGATTCCATTTCAAAGCTATAAGAATATCTTCATGTGAGGGTAGAATGGGATGAAGAGGAGGGAAAAAGAGAATGGACTAGAATAGGAATTAATCAATTACTTTCTTTCCTCCTAAAAACTAAATATGCTGGCCTGTTGAGCTGAATTCTTACTTGGAACCCATACAAATTTCCACAAAATATCAGTCTACAGATGGTGCTGAGGAAATGACAGTCGAGACCATAGCAACAAAACTTAGGGAAAAAGAGAAGCATTTCTGCAAGAGAGTGATAGAACACATGGGGAGCCTCAGATGGAGAGATGTGACATAAAGGGCAATCTGCACCCAGAAGAGCAGAAAAATACCCATATGATTATTGTTAGACATGTAGCAGGAGAGCGAAACATAATTTAGCTTATTTTAAAAATTGAAATTCAACCTGAAATTCTAAAATTCCTTGCAGAAGAAATGATCACTTTTTTTCTGTTCATATTATACCACACTGCAAGAGGCAAATATTTAAAAATTGGTTGCATTTCATTCCAAAGTGTGTTAAAGAGAGATAAAGAAAAAAAGATCACCACAAAGATTTATCTTACAAAAATGTGCCTAAATATTGCAGTTATTTCTGTGGGATTCTGGATAATGGTATGCTGATCACATATCACTGCCCTACTCCCATTCCCAACACCCTCTCCGGGGAAGGTGAAAGACCCAGGCAAGCATGCTGCTGGTGGGCCATGGAGAATGCGTCAGAAAATACAAGTCCTGCTGGAATTTCTAAGGAAGTAAATCAAGGCATGGCTTCCTTCTCCAAGGGGCCTAGCCCTAGAGTAAAAGATAATGTTTATCTCTCCTCAATCTCAGGATGCTGTTTATATGTGGTCCCAAGTGGCTGAAGCCTTGAGATATCTGGAAGGTAGGCAACACATGTTTATCTACTTTTTGTGATGCTTAGAGCAGCTACTCAATCACTAATGGTCCCTGGTGGAAGGAAGTAGCACTTATGGCTGAAGCCTGCATCTGGGACATGGCAGCCAAACCCTTGGAAAAACAGAGCAGAAAGGCATCCTCCCCAAACCACAGCAGAAGGGTTAGAATCTACCCAGGTCATTCACTCTGAGGCCACACATGAACTACCATGCCTTACATCACTGGCTAATTTGCCACAGTAGAAGAAGTTATGTCAAGGTATACAATTAAAAAGATATACAACTAAGACTACTAGGTTTAGGAAATGCATACATAATCTTGTTGTCACATGACTTTTAAAAAGGAGAGAAATTGAAGATACATAGTTTATAAAGCCAAGCCAGCATGGCTCAGTGGTTGAGCACCGACTTACAAACCAGGTAACGATTCAGTTCCCTATCAGGGCACATGCCTGGGTCGCAGGCTTGATCCCCAGTAGCGGGTGGGCAGGAGGCAGCTAATTGTTGTTTCTCTCTCATCAATGTTTCTATTTTTCTCTCTCCCTTTCCCTTCTTCTCCCTGAAAATAAAAAATAAAAATAAAAATTAAAAAACACTGTATTTTTAAAATTATATAAAATGGTAACCTAGGCAGTTTACCTCATGGATACATCACCCCTCTGCAACAGCCCAAGCAAACAGATGTCCCATCTTTGCTTACTAAAGGTCAGCAACAGGGATCCCCATCCCAAGGAAAGTTATCTCACATTGCTGGGAAGTTCTTGGCCACACTATCAAAGGATGCCCCAAATATGATTTCTTTCTTTTTTTCTCTTTATTTTTGAAAGTATTACATAGGTCCCCTTTTATCTTCCATTAACCTCCTCCAGCCCCTGTATGATTTCTTTCTATGGGCCTGACCATGCTAAGAACAGAATTATCTATTTCCTCCTCTGAGTAGAAAAAAAATCGGCTTTCAATAACACCTCTTCATAGTGTTGACCATGTTTTTCACCTGGGCTGCTACTGCGACCAAATTTTATCCTTTAATGGTGGTGGCATACCATTCCTTTTGGAGGGGAAAGAAGTGTGTTCATTGGGTTGTCATTTCATATTATGTCATTTGGTCATGAATTTATTTCAATTTTGTATTAAAATGGGTCCCTTATTCCCACTCTGAAGTCATTCAGAAGCCTCACTTTGCCTTGGAGTACCTTGAACATCTCTCCCAGTGTCACTCTGAAATGTTGATGAGCTTGTCCTTACATTCCTATCAGCTATAAATCCACAGCCCCAACATGAAGCCCTACTGTTGAACAGAACACTTCTGCACCACCTGTGTAACCTTGGGCAGGTCCCTTAACCTCTTGTTCAAAAAATGTGAGAGGTCTATGAATTGACATTTGCTCTTACTTTTCCCAACTGAAATGTGTCCCCTCTCCCCTCCCCGGGGCCACATCTCACTTGTCCTTCAGGCCCACCACCAAGGAGCCTTCCTTTATTCCCCAGTCCACACATATCTCTGCCTCTCTAACTGTTGGATACTTAGGGTCAGTGCCATAAACCTGGCTGTCCTAGGTTAATCTTGCTTTTCATGCTAATCTCAGAATGGAGTTTCTCTTGCCTTCCTAAGGTCCAGGGCTGTGCCAGTCTACAAGTATGCTCCACAGGGAATGGCTACTTGATTAGGGCATGAGTGGGGAGGGCCAGGTGTGAGGGCACAGGCAGGGCACAGCCCACTCTCCTCAAAACCTCGAGAGCCTAAGCCACAGATTCCGTATGTGACCTCACGGAGTAGTGATGACCTCACGGTTTCCATGGCAGGATTAACTGCAGAAATATAGTGTTCCAGGGGAACCTTCCCTACCAGTTCTCTACCAGATACCAATCTGTTTGGTTGTCTGAGAAAGAGATGATTGACCGGATCTTGTACATGCAGTGTGACTTGTCCTCTGTTCCCTTGGAGTGCAGCACAGCAGGTAGGCCTAGGCTGGGCATCTAGGAGGTTTGGTGTACACACACCTCACCTGGCTGTCGCATGATCCTTTTGGGCTTGTCTATCACATCTGAGAACTGCCCTAGCTATATGTAATACCAGTAGCCTGGGTCCCCCCTCAAAGACCCACAGAGTTCCCGCTCACTGCTGAGGACAAGTGCAATGTCATTCCTGGGCAAATGTTCAGAAAGGTTATCATCTTTCTTGCTGTAACCTTCCACTTTGGGCTATAAGATACTTCCATTCAGCCCCTTTACTGGTTGGCTTCTTAGCAAAAGTCGGGTGCATTTTTGTGTGCAAACGATCAATGGAGAAATTTGAGGAAGAACTGTTGAGCCGTGCTCATGAACCTCTCTTTCAAACTTAAGTCACCTTCACTGTGCTGTCATGTAGACATCCACATGGGTCCCTCAGACACACCCAAGCTGAGCTGCTGAGTACCAAGAGAAAGGGTGGGCCCAACCCACAGGAAGAACAAAAGAGCTAAGGGGAGTGATGAAGAAAGGAGGGCTAGAGGAAATGTTATCCCAGAAGGTTGGGTTGATATGAGCCTAGACTTGGTAACCAGAATCTGGATCTCAACCTCCTGGTCACTCTGCCTCAGTATCTGGCCTTTTTCTGATCTAGATAAAAGTACCAGAGGACTGGAGTTCAGTGTGGTTGAAAAAGCAGTATGAATCGAGCCTGAGAGGAGTTGCCAAGGTGGGAGGGGTTCTAAACCAGTTTATATTAAGTTATTTTTATTCCCACACTTGGAAGGCATTTCCTTAAAGCCTCAGAAGTGATGGGCTGTAAGAAATATCTTATATGTTGTGGGAAAGATGGAGGATATCCTGAATGCAATTATTTTTGGATTGTTTTCTCTAGGAATGGGGAAAATTTTCTGGTCTGCTGCTGCTTTCCTAGACCCCACAGAACTGCTTTTGCAGCAACACCCCTTCTGTAGGGGTCTCATAGCAGTGATGGGTTAAGGCTATGTTTGGGGTGCCAAGCAAATTAGAAGGCTTCAACAAGAACCTGGGAGAGACCTGAGAGAGGGTACGTCCTGGCAGGACAGAGTAGAGCACAAGTGACTGATCAGTTCTGATTTTCTTTCCAGCAACAGTGACTCCTACATCTGGTCACTACCATGTCCCCTACCGAAGGCAGGGAGAAACCCGAGTGGGCTGGCATGGGGAGACATACTGCCTGGTCGCTGGCTACCGGTGCTATGGGGATGCTCCTTTGGCCACCCCAGCAAAGGTGAAGGCAGAAAAGACAGTTCCCAGAGGAGCACGTAAGAGACATTATCCTGTGAAATGGTCAAATAAAGACCTCGGTTGCTCCAGCCCCAAAATTCCAAGACTGGAGCATGGTGGCAAGAAGCTGACCCCACAGAAGCTCACCCCAGCAAAGGTGGAGGAAGAGAAGCCAGTCCCCAGACGAGCACTCAAGCGACGTCACCCTGTGGAAGAGTTGAATGAAGACCTTGGTTGCTCCAGCCCCAAAATTCAACGACTGGAGCATGGTGGCTGGAGGCTGACCCCACTGAAGCTTGCTGGCTGAGGCACTCTGCAGGGAGGACAAGCATTTAATGGCCTAAGGCAGCTAATGCCTCTTCCTTCAGTGACCCCCACTGGCGATTACAACCTGAGCCATTCTGTCTGTGCCTTCCTCAGCCAGGAGCCTCCTTCTAAACAGACATGGACAAGAAGCCTTAGAAACTGAGGTTTCAAATGGGAGTCTGCTCTAAACATCCCAGGGCTAAAGCTGGCCTGGCAGAAAACCTGATGGTCCTCTGCTCAACCCTCTAGAGTCCCTTCTTGGGCAGAAGAGAAGTCTACACTCTGTGAGCCCAGTAAGATCCAGGAGCAGAGAGGATGCAGAGTGGCCTTAGCAAGGCCCCACCTTGTCTACCAGATGGACTTCTGCCCTGAGTCATTGCCAGCGGCTATCAACACAAACAGAGGCTTCTTAAAACTGAAAGAAGCAGTGTGTAGTACCCCAGGGAGCCCTCGGTCTGGGGTCTCAGGAGCAGAATAGGGAGACTTAGGAAGTCCTGCTCCCTGAAAAGTCTCTAGCAGCAACCCTTATCCCCCAGGGCTCACCTGCTTTTTTATTCCCAGCTTATCTGTCCTCAGTGGGGTCCCCTAATGATCAATAAAATAAGTTTCTGTAAAAGCCATGGTTTGACTTGAAATCCAGTTGTCCAATGTGAGGCCCCAAACCTCCCTGTTCCCTTGAAGTACATTCCCATGTGGGCTACCTGGTCCTGTAAGACCTTCTGCCTCCAAAAAGAAACCTTAGGTGCAGCTTCTATGGGCTCCTGCAATAACATCTGTGCAAACTGGGGCAAGTCTCAGGCTAAAACTATGAGCACTTCCCTGTGAAAGTGTGTGTGTGTGTGTATGTGTGTGTGTGTGTGTGTGTGTGTGTGTGTGTGTGTGTAAAGGCAAGACTGAGAAAATGCTGTTTTTATCCTTTGACTAACTCAACAAATATTTATTAAGCACCTGTGCTTGTCGCTTGGGATATTTTGGTGTCTGAGATGACTCAAGGCCCCCCCTCAAAGCATCCACAAAAGGAAGAGACAAACAAGTTAATAATATAATTTCAAATAATAATTGATATAAAGAAAAGTAAAATAGAATAAGAGGATAGAGTGATAAGGGGGTGCTAAATTATACAAGGTTGTCAATGAAGGCTTCTTGGAAGAGGTGATTTTTTAGTGAAATGTGAGTGATGGGTCCTGTGAGGAGCTGGAGGAAGAGTATTTCTGGAGGACGATGTGGCAAATGCAGGCCCTGAGTAGGAATGGCCACCTGTTCTAGGACCAGCAGAACGGCCAGTGTGGCCAGGGAGGAAAGGGAAAAGAATGAAGATGTGATGGGAGAAGTGGTTATGGGCCAGACTATATAGTGAACTTTGTCAACCATGGTGAGGAGTGTGGATCTTAAGTGTGATGGGAGTCATGGGTGGGCTTAGAACAGGGTAGTAAAGTGATGTGATGATGATGGAAAGATCACTCTGACTGCTGTGGAATATCTCAGCAGTTAAGGGGACAGTTGGTCCTGGGGGATGGGGGAAAGCGGTATCAGCAGACAAGAAAGAGCACAGGCTTCGGAGCAGTGTCCCAGGCCCACCGGCCTCAGCAGCCCAGAGCAAAAGGGGACACTGTCAGCAGCTTGTGGCCCTCCAGCAGGGGTGAAATCACCATCATGTGGACAGACAACACACTTGTCCTCAGGAGCCACAGCATCAAGACTGTTATTGCTCTTCCCCCAACACATACCTTGAAAGGCCAGGGCAGGTCCTGATCATTTAAGAAGTTTCCCTCACCTGGGTTAGAGGAAGGAGGCACATGCACTGGGGCTCCCAAAAAGTTCCCACTGGGAGTGTCAGTTAACCCACAAAAGACAGCTAATGCCTCTTCCTGCAGTGACCAGCCCCACTGCCCAGCACTGGAGATTAGACCCTTAGTGTCTGTCTCTGATACTTGCTGTGACCGAGGGTGACTCAGCCACTGCAAAGTCAGATGGGTTGGCCATTCCCAAAAATGAGGCAAACAGATTCAGATGCATCTAGGGACCTTAGGAAAATTAGAGATTCTAAGCACCCACACCAGTCCTACTGAATACATTTTTAGGGTGGGATCTGGATATGTGCTCTTTTAAATCTACCAGTTTATAGGAAATACAAGGGACAGAGGGACAGGTGAAAGGACACCATGGGATGCAATCAGCAAATACCAAATAAATAAATAAATAAATAAACAAACAAACAAAACACCTAAAGGACAAAAGATGTGACTTTTTATTTTCACAAATAAATCGCAGGAAGAATTCTTCATCAAGATGGAAGAGAAGGTAAGTGCTGTGCTCACTTCCTCCCAGTTCTACCACTAAACTACAGAACAACCCCTCCCGCCTTGAGAACAGCCTGAAGACGAGCTGAACAGAAGTGCTATATAATTAAGGATATTCAGGAGCAGCCACATTGATACTGGTAGGAGGGTTGGAGATACAGAGGGGGCAGGCCCCACACTCACATGTGGCAGTTAAGAAGTGGGGGTGAGGGGATATCTGGGCTATAGAGGTCCCCTCTCCAGCAGTGAGGGGTCCCAGCCCCACTCAAAGCTCCTTAGCCTAGGGTCCCTGTATGAGGAAGAGAAATCCCCATAAAACTTCTGGCTGTGAAAACTGGCAGGGATTGTGACTGAGTGAAAGAGAGGGCTGCTTGCTGGAGTCTCAGGTTCCCCTTAACAGGCCAGTGCATGAATTTACTCACTGACAAACTCACTTGCTCTGAGCTCCAGCATTGGGACAAGAGCCTGAAAAACAGGGAAGAACTGCTTCAGAGCTAGGGCTAAAGGAGCAGCTTTCTCCCAGACAGAAGTGTGGGCAGAAGCCATTGTTGTTGATCCTCCCCCCAACCTAGCTTGCATACCTATCAATAATTCCTTTAAATATAAATGGTTTAAAAGCTCCAATCAAAAGACTAATTTTCATCAATACACAAACGAATAAAGAAGAGATGGTGCATGGATACAATGGAATATTACTCAGCCATAAAAAGGAATGAAATCCTGCCATTTGCGACAACATGGTTGGATAGACCTAGAGAGTAGATAATATGCTAAGTGACATAAGTCAGAGAAAGCCAAGTACCATATAATTCACTTATATGTGGAATCTAAAACACAAAATAAATGAACAAACAAAACAGAAACAAACTCATAGATACAGAGAACTAATTGATTGCCAGGTGAGAGGGGGGTTGAGAAGGTGGGTTAAAAAGGTGAAAGGGATTAAGAAAAGTACAAACTGCCAGTTATAAAAATAGTCATAGGGATATATAGCATAGTAAATATAGTCAATATTCCTATATAATAAAGAGGTAATATGCAAATTGACCCACTTACCCTCGCACAAGATGGCCGCCCCCATGTGATCAAAGATGGCCGCCACAAGATGGCCGGCAGGGGAGAGTAGTTGTGGGTGATCAGGCCAGCAGGGGAGGGCAGTTGGGGGTGACCAGGCCTGCAGGGGAGGGCAGTTAGGGGCGACCAGGCCTGCAGGGGAGGGCAGTTGGGGGTGACTAGGCTGGCAGAAAAAAACAGTTGGGGGCAATCGGGCCTGCAGGGGAGGGCAGTTAGGGGCGACCAGGCCTGCAGGGGAGGGCAGTTGGGGGGGGACCACGTCAGCAGGGGAGGGCAGTTAGGGGCAACCAGGCCAGCAGGGGAGGGCAGTTGGGGGTGACTAGGCTGGCAGAAAAAAACAGTTGGGGGCGATCGGGCCTGCAGGGGAGGGCAGTTAGGGGCGACCAGGCCACCAGGGGACGGCAGTTAGGGGTGACCAGGCCTGCAGGGGAGGGAAGTTGGGGGTGACCTAGGCCTGCAGGGGAGGGAAGTTGGGGGTGACCGGGCCAGCAGGAGAGGGCTGTTGGGGGTTACCGGGCCAGCAGGGGAGGGCAGTTGGGGGTGATCGGGCCGGCAGGGGAGGGCAGTTGGGGCAATCGGGCCAGCAGGGAGCAGTTAGGCATTGATCAGGCTGGCAGGGGAGTGGTTAGGGGGTGATCAGGTTGGCAGGCAGGCAAGCTGTTGGAAGCCAGCAGTCTTGGATTGTGAGAGGGATGTCTAACTGCCGGCTTTTAATGCCAGCAGTCAGACATCCCCCAAGGGGTCCCAGATTGGAGAGGGTGCAGGCTGGGCTAAGGGACACCCCCTCAGTGCACGAATTTCATGTACTGAGCTTCATAGTAATAACTATGTATGTTGTCAGATGGTTATTAGACTTACCGGGACAATCACTTCATAAGGTATATAAATGTCTAATCACTATGTTGTACACCTAAAATTAGTATAATATGGTATGTCAACTGTAATTGAAGAATAAATTTAAATAATAGTAATGTAAAAATAAACTTTTCCTAAAAATTACACTTTCCAAGTGAGGATCATATTGGCTATTTCCACAATCCAAAGATAACTGTTTTAAAAGGACATAGAGTTTGAAAAATAATACAATTTTCCCAGAATAATACAGTTTATAATAAGGCATGTGCTTGTAATTTATATAATGGAGTATCAAACAGTAAAAGAACACAGGATTTATAGTCAGATCTGAATCCGTATCAGGTTGGGCCCTTTAACAAAGATCACAGCTCCCTTGTCAACTACCAAACCTCAAAAATAACAGTAACTACCTTGCTGGCTGCACATATGGACTAATCTTGTTGGTTACATATATGCATTAGAAATAATTAAGTAAAACTCCAGTCTACCATCTTGTGATTGTTGACTGACTTAATACTTGGTAGTTACTATTACTACCTTTAAGGTGATAATTGGTCATGAATAAGGGCAGTGTCTAAGAATGTCTCCCCATCTAGGACTAAAAATTAACAATATTTTGCCCAGTTTTATATCATTTTTATTAGCTATTTAAAGAAATGTTGGACAGAAGAAAGATTAGACATGTCACATGATGGCTCTGGAGGGTAAAATGAGGAACAATGTTGATACACTACCAATCTGATTCTAATTTTGCAAAAGGAAAAGTTCACATTTGCCTAGGGGTGGAGTAAGTGATTCCAGAACTCGAGAGTTTTTAATAGATTGTATGGGACCAGATGATGAAAACCTTAGGGTATTTCCCTTCCTGAGATTCTGATTCTATGCTTTACACTTTGCTGGCAGCTCGTCAGGGAGACAGCAGAGGCAGAGAGTGTAGTGTATGGGCAAGAGAGATATAAGACAATGCTTCTAAATCAAAAGAAGATTATAGTCTCAGAGAAAATCTGAACAGCAATTAAATAGTTGGGTATTAGGTACCATATTGAATAACACAGCTTTCATGTGTTTGGATCTAATTAAATCCCATAGTCCCATATAAATCCTAATCTTTTACAGATTTTTGTTTATACTTTCTTCAGCAGTTTTATCCCTTTAAATGGGATTTACTAAAAGCAGCTCAACCATTTGGTTTTCGAAATCCCTCCATGTTAGTCTAGACTTTTATGAACACTTATTTCACAACACTTACCACCATAAAAGCAAAATTATGGTTTATTTCCTGTCTTGAGATACAGATTTACCTGCACATTTTTAGCTTGACTCTCACATTTTTAAGAATGCAAGTTCGCTTTGCTGATTCTTCCCAGAAGACACTTGTGTTTTAATAGAAAATATGAACTGCACGAATGAGATTGGAATGCTCATTGTTCTTCATAATGAATTTCATTCCCATAAAGCTTGTTCATGCTCTGGTCTGCTAAATAAAGACAACGCAAGGCTATCATCTTTGCTTAACCGCACACAGTGCCAGATCAGAGTATCATATAGAGGCTCAAGTAGCTAGCTACTAAGAAATGGTAAATCTCTGGTTAATCATAATAACTTGTTAACACAGGGGTCCTCAAACTTTTTAAACAGGGGGCCAGTTCACTGTCCCTCAGGCCGTTGGAGGGCCGGACTATAGTTAAAAAAAACAACTATGAACAAATTCCTATGCACACTGCACATATCTTATTTTGAAGTAAAAAAACAAAACGGCAAAAACACCCACATGTGGCCCTCGGGCCGTAGTTTGAGGACGCCTGACTTAGAAGTTCTCTACTTGAAGTAGCCAACTGAATGGGACATGGATACAATATAATCAATAAATTGGAAGGAAATTAGGATCTCTAATTCAAGGAAGCAAGTACAACTAATTATGTTTTATCATAAAAAATTATTCCTTTACTTCTCTGAAGTCAGAATGGAAGTCTCAATTTTAAAACTGAGAAACTGCAAAAACTCCTTAATGAGACATTTATCTTGGTACTAAATTTTAATGGAAATGCTCAAATAGGACCTAAATATATTAGAAAAGAAGGAGCATGCCTGACAATATCTTCAATAACAGATTCATAACCATTTAAACTTTTTAAAATAATGTTTCTTTCATTTTTGCATCTATTTACTTATTTTTATTTAATTTTTGTTTTAGCAGTAGTCTTGCTTTGTCAATTTCAGAAAACTCACTCAGGCATTCCTGAGGAGAGCCTGTTTTACAGTGAACAATAGAATGCATACAGAGTAGATAAAATACATTGATTATGCAGGGTACCTACAAAAAGGGAAAATCCTGTTTGCATTTGTGTTTACCCTTATGCCAGAATCATTACAATTTTCACAAAAGAATATTTTAGTAGGGATAGGAATTAAAAGAATAAAGCAGGGCTTTTAATGATGTAGGCAATGAGATTATGACTTATAGTAAATGTAATGTAACCCAACCATCAACGACTAGAAAGAGGAGATGGGAGACTACTATGATAATTTTAGTTCCCAATTTAAAATATCTACTAGCCTTTAATTAATGATAAAATAAATTCCAAACTCAGTATATACCCCCAAAAAAGCCTCATTCCATCATACTTCCAAGTACATAAACCTTGCTACAGTAGACTTTATGTCACTGTTACATACACTGAGATCACATTGATCTGTTAAGAATATACATGGTTTTGTGTTTATTTGCTTAATGTCTGACTCCCATTAGGTGGTAATGGCTAGGTCTATTTTTACTCATCTTAGTAGCCACACTACCTGGCATCCAATAGATACCTATATAAATTGCTTTAAATGAATGAATTAATAAATCTTGTGCATCCATTTTTTTATTTTCTGTATTATTTTTCATGTTATAAAAGCTCAATAATCAGCCTGGCCAAGTGTGGCTCAGTGGTTGAGCATTGACCTATGAGCCAGGAGGTTAGGGTTCAATTCCCAGTCAGGGTACATGCTGGGGTTGCCAGCTCGATCCCATCGGAGGGTGTGCAGGAAGCAGCTGATCAATGATTTTCTCTTATCATTGATATTTCTATCTCTCTCTCACCCTCTTCCCTTCCTCTCTAAAATCAATTATAAATGAAATATATATAAAATCAATTATATATATATATATTTACACACACACACACACACACACACACACACACACACACACACACACACACTAGAGGCCCAGGGCATGATTGAATCATGCACGTGTAGGGTCCCCTACACGCTTTCGCTTTCCGCGGTGGAGCTGGGTGCCTGGCCGCTGGTGCACCAGGCCTTTCAGAAGCCTCCGGCTCTGCGGAGGCTTCTGAAAGGCCTGGTGCCGGAGCAGACAGGCACCCAGCTCCCCCACTTTTGATGGTCTACGGCCGCTGAGGGGGGCTACCCTGCTGTTGAGAGGCGCAGGGGGCGGGACTCCCCCGCCCCCTGCGCCTCTCAACGGCCGATGAGGGGGGCTGCCACGGACACCTGGCTACCCTGCCTTTGAGAGGTGCAGCTGGGTGTCCTCGGCAGGCCCCCTCAGCGGCCGCGGATCTGTCCATTGAGTGGCGCAGGGGGCGGGACTCCCACCCCCTGCGCCTCTCAACAGCAGGGTAGCCCCCCTCAGTGGCAGTGGATCCATGCCTCTCAATGCCGGATAGGCCACCCGAGTCCCGCCCCCCCCCCAGCCTCCCGCCGCCCAATCGTGGGCGTAGCGGAGTGGTGGTAATTTACATGTTACTCTATTATTAGATAGGATATATATATATATATAATACTTTTTAAAAATCTCAATAATCTTTAGTTGCACATTTCTCAAACTGTTCTGAACATTGTTGTCAGTTAAGTTTTCCCAAAACACAGTTGTATCGGTCACAATTCAACTCACATAGTTTCCATGGTTCTTCATTATCCAGAGTCTAGATCAGCCTTTCTCAATCAGGGTTCCCAAAGAGCATTAAACCCAAATGCCCTGAGCACCCATTGTATGTAATGAATTAATTTTTTTTCTGTGCATCTAGATAGGTAATAGTTATGTAGTAACTTTGGGAGGATTGAGAAAATAATTACTCAATTTATCTTATGTAAAGCTTAATTCTCTTGTGGAACCCTAGATGAGAAAGCCTAATTCCAGAAAAACATTATGGACCTGCCCTAATTTTCTGGTCTATTCTCCTACAACTCCTCTTCACATTCCCTTGGAGTTCTTCAAATTGGACTCCAAGCAGTAACCATCAGGCATTTCTATCTTTACTTAACATTCCCACTTCCTTGTATATCTATTATGCATCGCTTTAGATGAAATCTTACCCAGTATTTAAGATTAATAAAAAATATCCCATGAAGATTTATTTTACTGCCTAGGTATTTTTTTTATTTTTTTCTTTGAGCTTCCTGGATAGTGTTGCGCTTACTACATTTAACTTAGCATGACAGATATATATATATATTATGTGTGTGTGTGTGTGTGTGTGTGTGTGTGTGTGTGTGTGTGTGTGTGTGTTTTACCTCTACTATGAGTTCCTTGAAAGCTGAACTTTTGTCCACAGAAAAAAAAGAGCATTTGTCTTTTGCAGAGTAGATGCTAGGTTCAGAGGGCAGACCATCTTGCTGCTGAGGGAAAAGATCAAAGCAGAACTATAGAATAATGGAAAAATATAGGAGAAAGTGCAAGTGTCCTCTGATTCAAAATGTCAGCTTCCCACCACTGCCTGACATGAAGAATCAGGGCTCATAAAGAGCCATGTGTGCGCGCGCGTACACACACACAATTTCAATTTCCTGCATTTAACTGCTAACTTTCATGAAGTTCACTGTAATAATACACATCTCATGTCTGCAAAGCTGACTGTGATACTATTTTATTATGTCTTCTTGGCATATTCTCATTTATGATATTTAATACATTAATGTTGGAATGTGCTGAATGGCCCCCTGATGATTATTTTTTAAAGGTGAATATGCAATTTTAAGTACTTAAAGAATGAGAATGCAAATTAATTGCTAACACTACATTACAGTCAATGTTTTATTATAAAATTCTGCTGTTAGCTTAGAGGCTGTTTCTTAACCATATTTAGAAAAGCATCTATTATTTGGAAATCAACTCAATGCAAAACTGTCTACTTTTAAACCTGAGCCTAACAGAAATCAAAATATACAGGAAAATTTGAAGTGTGTTTTAAGAGGTCATTCTGAAAATTAACTCTGTTGGTGTAGGTTATTCTAGTCGGAAGTAGGCTGTTGGTCTTCATTTTGCCTGGAGTATATGCCTACCTATAAAACTGATAAACTGGAGGTCACAATGTAATTTCTGCCATATAACTTCTTTTCATTTAAAGTTAAAACAAATACTAATTAGCAAAAATATAGAGATAGGTATATAGGTGTGTGTGACCATAATTTAACATTACAACAGTTAACACTAAAAAAATTAAAAATATATACCTTAAATCTTAAAAAGTGTTATAAATGAATGAATAAAACATAAACTATATAGCACAATATGTCAAACAAAGGAAATATAGAAACAAAAATTACAGATTTTATAACATTTAAAAGCAGAATAAGTGTTATCTCACAGTAAGTGGAAATAAGATAAATTCCCTATTAAACCTCTGACTGAGAAATATATGATACAAAAAGTTACTTTGCCCACCCAGGCAGCTTAATACTGACATCTTTTTTAACAGAAACACCTTAAAGTTGTATCAAGAACAACTCGGATTAGCCCCAACAGAACAATAAACCCTATTTGCAAGGAAAAATTATATTAGAAAATGGGTAAACTTTCAAGACATTCTCTATGTGAAGGTCCCAAGGCTGCAGTACAGACCACCTAGTTTTTTTTAAAACAGCCCAGAAAACAAGCTGCTACATGCAGGAAAAAATGTAGTATAACAATTTTTTGCGGTGTACAATATTACTAAAATCCTAGCTCTTAAGAAAGCTGGAAAACTAGAAAATAGATTATAGAAACAAAGAATACTCTTTGTACAAAGAGTAAGAAGCAACATGGTTCAAATACTAAGTTGAACTAGCTATATGACTTGGAAAGATTTAACTTTCCAATCTTTAGTCATTTCACTGTAAATATAATAAAAACCATTTTTATTACCTTATCAACCTGTATCTCTTTAAAATGTTATACTTTCTAAGCCAGGCAGCATAAAATACACACACACACACACACACACACACACACACACACACACACAGTAGGGTGGAAGTAGTAAGGTCTGTTGCTCACTTGGTTTTTTTGTGTGTTTTCTTTCGAAGATTGAAAGATTCTTTAAAAATCCAACTACACATATATATCTGGAAAATGGGACTAATGATACAGAATTTACAGAGTTGTGCAGATCAAATGGGATTACAACGTAAGACCCTTAGCCTTGTGCCTTGCACATTAGTAAATAATAAATGGTGCTCATTACTATCACCATAGGCTCCTGATGCTATGGACAGCCATGGAAAATGCTAAGGGGAAAACCTGAGGTGTGCAAAAGAACAGTGGAGTGTTGTCATTTGCACATTTGACTTAATGCAAATTCAAGTGTAGTTGCTTGAGGAAAAGAAGAGAACCAAGAGCAAGTATGGGCAATCCACTCTCCATTCCTCTCCATGAACATGTGCAGCAGTGAAAGTGGGGGCCCAGCAACAGGATCTGCTGTTTCTTCAGTCAACCCATCTGCCTCCAATACTGTGAGTATCTCAGCAGCATGATGCTTAAACATACACATTTTTCCACTGCAAGATGCCAAGACACAAGCCAAAACTTCATCTGATATTTAAGTGAAGAAATGATGATTGGATCAATGCTGCAGGAAAAGCTGTCTAACTTTGTTGGCCTTTTTGAGGTTATCCACATCTGTATATTGTACATTTTGAGTGTTTTGTGGGAATTTTCAAGAGGAATGTTTTACCTTACTCAAGTTCCACCTTATAAAAAAATCTTTAGAAGCCTCCTCTGTGTAGGATGTAGCTCCACTTTATAAATATGGAAGGGAAAAACACCCACAGGGAAAAAACAAGAAATATTTTTAATGATCCCACTAAATATGGGGTTTGCAACAAAACTTAAATCCAATCTAGAAACATAAACACTGAAGATGGTTTGATCGAAGTGAGCCAGATGAAAGCTTACCTAATTAATTGTTACAACATATTTTAAGAGAATGGAGCAAAGGTATTACAGGCATCAAAAGCACACTTAATCCCTAACCAGAGGGGTGATGCAGGGAGAAATCTTGAGAAATGCAAACATCAACCTATGGACTAGAGAGATGACTAGAGACTCGGGAGGCAGAAAAATACCTAGAAGGCAGAAGTGGTTATTTGGTTATTTTGCAGACAAATGCCTCTTGTGTGTGTTGTGAGGGAGGTGGGGAGGAAGTAGGTGTGGCATAGACATCCTATCTAATAAAGAGGGAATATGCTAATTGACCCTCATGCTGTTGCAAAGATGGCAGTGCCCACAGCCAATAAGGATGGAATATGCTAATTGACTGTCCTGCCCTCAAAAATGGTGGCACCCACAGCCACAAGATGACAGCGCCCAGTCCCCTCAGCCCCGCAGCCACCCAGGGACAGCCCAAGGCGCAGACAAGCCTCAAATGGCGGCTGCCCAGCCGCCCAGGGCCACCCGAGGCTCAGGTAACCAGAGCCGGCCGAGGCTTGCGCTGTCGGCAATAGCTGCAGCAGAGGTGTGTTGGGGCGTCTCCTTCCCCTGATTGCCAGGTTGCCTCCCGCCCCTGAGGGCTCCCGGACTGTGAGAGGGGGCAGGCCGGGCTGAGGGAACCCCCGCTCCAGTGCATGAATTTTCATGCACTGGGTCTCTAGTATGCACATAAGAGAAACAGCAATAAAAGTGGGGGTAGAAGGGAGACTTGAATACTAGAAGCTACTACCAGATGATATAGCATTTAACATTTACGGCTCTGCTCCCGGTGATGGCAATCTGGGCTATATGGTTTCCTGATGCAAGAAAGGAATCATAAACACTTCTTTGGTTGTGCTCTCACTGGTCTTGGGGGGTGAGGGGGTTCACTAGATAATTATCGCAGACATTCAGGGTTCATCAGTGTTGTGACTATTAAATTAACATTTGTTAAGTAGAGCCCTGGGATATCAGATGGTGAACCAGATGGTTCAGCAAACCACCACAGGGAATTGAAATAGAGGAGTTTATTCCTCACAGGTCCTGGAAGAAGTACAAGGCAGGTCTTGAGGGCCCACAAGGAGAGGTCAAGGTAGGATGTAGGCAAAGAGCATCACAGCACCTGAGGCAATGCCCGCTTAGGGTCCACATAGTGGAGTGCTTTGGAGTTCCCAGGCTAAGGCCACATTGGTCAATTCAAACAAAAAGCACTGGTTTGGTAAGCTTGTCAAGGGGTGAGGGGGCTCTTTTCTAAGGGGAGCACAAAGGGAAAGCCCTGGAAGGCAGGGGGAAATGCTTATCTCAAGGAGGAGTCATATCAGGAGCTTACATTTGCAGGTGACTCTGTGGGCTGTTACCTAGGGCATATGTTGTGGGTGAGGGGAATTAGTGTCAGTTCAAGACTCCTTACAGGCTGCTTGGCCACACAAAATGGATGCCAAGGCAGCAATATTATATAATTTAGCTAAACTCTCAATATTCAGGAAAGACTAATCTGTCAAGAATGGAAAAGTAGGAAACCAAATTAATACAATCCTTATTCCCCCCGTCATCTAGTTTAAAAGTTTGCCTTGCTCTCAGTGACAGGCATGATGTTCAGAGCAGTGTTCTAGGCAGGCAGTCATGAGTGACTGTGCACACTGGATGCCTGAGATGTTCCTCTACAGGAATCTGTGATGACTACCAGCGCTGGGCTATACTGTTAAATACAGACTGAATCTTGAGGGAGAAACCAATATGGCAGCATGGGTAACACCTGAACTGCTGCCTCGCATAACAATTTCAAAACTACAACTAAAAGACAAAACGGACATCATCCAGAACCACAGGAAGGCTGGCTGAGTGGAAATTCTATAACTAGAAGGAAAGAGAAAGGCACACTGAGACTCACAGGAGCTGCGAAAGGCAGAGGTATGGAGGCATTTGGGGAGAGGGCTGGCAACTGAGTACACAGCTGGCTTTCTCAATCAGGAGGGAGACAAAAGTTCCCGACTGCTCTGAACTCCAGTTCCAGGCGAGACTCTGGGGACCCAGATTCATTCGGGAAGAAACTGGACTGTCTGGCAGTGGGCGAAACTCGAGGGCAGTGTTCTCTCAGAGGTGCTTGCAGCGATTACCACAGGACACTGAGACCCGGGGACCTCGTAGGGCAGGGCTGAGGATCAGCCATTGCTGCTTGATCTGCCCTGAGACTCCGCCCCATCCAAGCTGAGTACAGAAGCTTTTGCATAGGAATGGCCTGGTCCTTTGAATTCTAAACTTACTTAACGAACTGCAGCTGAGTCAGTGAGACCCAGAACATCCAAAAGAAGGCCCAAGGCCCCACAGCAGCTTGCATTGCTTCACAGCTGGGCCTCAGCTGGGCACCTCCAAAACCCAAACAAAGAAGAGGAATCTCCAGATCTCTCTGTAGCTCCTGCTGGGTGGCCTCAGGCAGAGGCTAAATTAGCACCTCCTTGGAGATCCAAGAGCCAGTGTACCCAGTGGTCAGAGTGGCACCATCCGGATTACAACTCCTCAGATCCATAAGGGACACACTCAGGGGGCAGACTCAGTGAGCACCAAAGCCCCACTGAAGTAAGTCTTGCCTCATAAGGGTGGCTCCAGCACAGAAGTTCTCCCATTATAGACACAGCTGATCCTCACAGCCAATTGGCCTGAAGATCAATTCCTCCCAGTGATACCAACAACAATCAAGGCTTAACTACAACAAGACTGTGCACACAGCTCACAAAGGGGTGCACCAAGAGTGTCCACCTCAGGTAACTGGGGAGGCTGAGCCACTGGGCCCTATAGGACACCTAGCACACAAAGCCACTCTATCAACACAAGGAAGCAGCCAAAATGTGGATACAAAGAAACAGGTCACAGATGAAAGAAGTGGAGGAAAGCAAACTACTGGATATAGAGTTCAAAACCACGGTTATAAGGTTTTTCAAGAATTTTCTAGAAAAGGCAGATAAATTTAGTGAGACCCTTGAGGATATGAAAAAGGACCAACTAGAAATTAAGCATACACTGAGTGAAATAAAAAATAATATACAGAGATCCAACAGCAGACTAGAGTCAAGTCAAAGATTTGAAATACAAAGAAGCAAAAAACACCCAACCGGAAAAGAAAAAAGAATCCAAAAATATGAAGATAGTGTAAGGAGCCTGTGGGACAACTTCAAGCATACCAACATCCGAATTATGGGGTGCTAGAAGAGAGAGAGCAAGATACTGAAAACCTATTTGAAGAAATAATGACTGAAAACTTCCCCCACCTGGTGAAAGAAATAGACTTACAAGTCCAGGAAGCGCACAGAACCCCAAACAAAAGGAATCCAAAGAGGACCACACCAAGACACATCATAATTAAAATGCCAAGACCAAAAGACAAAGAGAGAGTATTAAAAGCAGCAAGAGAAAAACAGTTACCTACAAGGGAGCACCCATACGATTGTCAGCTGATTTCTCAACAGAAACTATGCAGGCCAGATGGGAGTGGCAAGAATATTCAAAGTGATGAATAGCAAGAACCTACAACCAAGATTACTCTACCCAGCAAAGCTATCATTCAGAATTGAAGGTCAGATAAAGAGCTTCACAGATAAGAAAAAGCTAAAGGAGTTCACCACCACCAAACCAGGATTATATGAAATGCTGAAAGGTATTCTTTAAGAAGAGGAAGAATAAGAAAAAGGTAAAGATAAAAATTATGAACAACAAATACATATCTATTAACAAGTAAATCTAAAATTCAAGTGATTAAAAAATCTGATGAACAGAATAAACTGGTGAATATAATAGAACCAGGGGCATAGAAAGGGAGTGGAATGACAATTCTCGGGGGGAAAGTGGTGTGGGGGGTGCAGGAAGAGACTGGACAAAAATCATACACCTATGGATGAGGACAGTAGGGGGGTAAGGGCAGAGGGTGGGGTGGGAAGTGAGTAGAGGGGAGCTATGGGGGGAGGGGAATAGAGGAACAATTGTAATAATCTGAACAATAAAGATTTATTAAAAATCAAAAAAAATACAGACTGAATCACTTTCTGGAATATTCCTCTGCCTGATCATTGCTGTTGCTCTGTTGGGGGTGGAGTGGGGGAGAGGTGGGTGTGAGGCCCTAGGTTTGACACTCTACTGGTATTTACAGGCATTTGCTGTGAGGATAAGGAACTGGCACAGAGATGCAGATTTCTGATGAACCTCCATTGGTTCTACTTCAACAAAGGTTTCAGGCTTAAAGCAAGAAAGAAACAGTTACAAAATCAATTTAGTGATACCAGCTGCCTCTTCATAAAAAAGGGTTAACTCTGTGTATTTTGGATGCAACATTTTTGTCATCCATCTTTGTAAGTACACAGGTAGGGAACACTGCCAGTAGCCCTAATACTCCATTAAAGGGGCAGCAATTATGTCAAAATAAAAATATATTGTCCATTTGCAACTAATATTGACTACTTGCTATCCGTTGCTGGCAAAAAGATATAGCAGAAAATATTCTATAAGACAGAGAACTGCTAAGCAGCTGCCTAATCATGGACTATGCAATTATTATATTTTCATTCTGGCTCTGAAAAAGGAAAGGCTTAAGATGAATGAAATATGCATCAGCGCCTCTAGCAATGAAATTAAGCCACCTTATTAACTGCAATTTTTACAAAGGTTTCTAAAAACTCTCATTAGGCCTTTTGTTTGAACTGAATTTCATCTCCTGCCTCATCTTACTTCCTAGAATATAAAGAAACTCACTTGAACACCTTGGTTTTTATGTAGAGATGGCAAATAAAACATTTGGATATTTTGGAAATAGAATACATGTTTTTATAAGGTCAATATTACTTGTTTCATGTGGTATTTAGATTATTCCTTATAGTGATTATCTTCTTACTATTATTCACTATTATCGTCACTACACTCAAACTATTATACAATATATAATTAATGTTTTAAAAAAAATAAGGCACAACAGGAATTATCACTGCCATTTACTAGGTAAGGAGAGAGTTTCAGAGTACAGCTGGCTTCCTGGACCTCTCAATGCCATTAAGTACCAAAGCCTCTATTAAAACTCAAATTAGAAAAATTCCAAATTCTACAAGTATCCATCTCATCAGTCATGTTTCCATATTAAAAACTTGTCAGGGATCAATGAGAAAATGCATAATTTATTTTTACTATTATATCAATCTAATAATACTAATGTAATGAGATATTTTCATTAAATGTTAGCTATGTTACCCATAAAAGTTTATAAATATTAATCTCAAGTTATTAAAGTCTCTAAATACTTAATATTAAATGCCTACACATTATTATTGCTTCTTCATCTTTAAGAAATCATCCAAGGAAATAATCATAAAATGAGAACATTATTGGAAATTTTTTTATGACCAGGTTTTCAATCACTTTGAAATGATATTTGGCATTCTCAACTAGGAGAATTGTGCTGTATATTCAACTGAAGAGATTATTGACTAAAAGGATTAACAGTAAATTCACAGGAAAGGAAGCAACTACCTTGAAATTGTGTTTGATCTCAGGAAGTTTTCTAGCTCCCTCCGGCATCCTACAACCTACCAGGCAAAAGTAAAAGAAAAAATCAAACAGACATAAAGCAGCTACCTGTACAATTAAATTAAAATCAACTGCCTACTATGAATAATAAGTATTAATTTGTCTGCTTCATATTATACATATCTTTATAAAAATCTTCTAAACCAGCAGATAAGCTCCATACCTACAAAGAGTCTACAACTAGAACAGATTAAATCAAGGCTCCTTAACTGCTGCACCACTAAACTAGTTGAACTTCAGCCACAGGTTGACAACATCCTACCTGTGGAGGTTACCACTGGTTAAAACAAACCTTTTGCTTGCAAGTCCCAAACCTATATAAAAATAAATAAATTTATAAAGCCCATACTAATAATAAAAGTATTGAGCATATAATCCCTTGTAAAATCTTTGAATTTAATATACTCTGTGAACCATGTTCTTAACTCACATTTATTTGAGGTCAATATTATTGTATGTATACTTCTGAAACTGGAAGAGCCCTTTTCATGATGTCCACTTTTCACAATTTAAAATAGAATAACAGAGAAGCTTCTGGACACAATTTCGAAGACTACTTCTAATTAAGGTATATCACTAGTAATTAAAAATAAGAGGAATCTGATACATGGTCTTTCAGCCCTCGGTATTGATAAATCAATCACATTCAAGCACAAGCTAATAACCACAAGACAAGAGTTTGGAGAAAAGGAAATCGCAGGTTCTACAAAATGTGCATGATGGAATTCGCCCTATTCAGGCACTCATAATTTATATAGTGGAAAAGAAGCAATAAGAAGTGAATCACCAAAGTAATGGGTGATCAATAATCCTTAAGGGGTAATGGAAGACACTTTGGATTAGGAACTAAAAGATTATTATTCTAGTCTTGGCTTTGACACAAACCATTTTTGGTGATCTTAGGCAGGTTGTTTCTCTACTTTCGGCTTGTATTTTCTCATCTCTAAAAGGACATTTGAGGAATGGAAAACTGATTGATTAGATTTAGTTTCTTGAAGTTCAGGTTCTGAAATTCCCAAATTACAGATATGCAAAATAAGTTGTTTTCATGAGTTCTTCTTTTCAGTCAAAGTTTCAGAGGCCTGGGTGCAAAATGTGGAGGAACATCACAGCACTACTCCTCATTACAGTTTGCTGACCTTAGTCAGACCACTCCTTTGTAATGAAGAGATCAAGGTGGGGTTGATGTTATTTCTACACATTCCTTCACATTTGTGGACTGGTTTATTTAAAATGAAGATGGAGGGCGTATATAAGGTTATACGGGGATAACTGTCACATATAGTTGTCCAGTTGATAACCCATACTACGTGTTCGGTTGTCCTGGGCTGGATACAATTAGAACATGCAGAGTACTTATCTAGATTGGATGTGGGGTGAATTTTCATAGAAATTAAAACCTAATACATAAGAAAAACCAGAAGAAAAAAAAAGGCATCAGGTTGACTTCTGGTCAAGATGGCAACATAGGTAAATGCTGTACTCACATCCTTCCACAACCACATCAAAATTACAACTAAACTACAGAACAACCATCATTCAGAACTGCCTGAAATATACAAATCCTATATAATAAAAGGGTAATATACAAATAGACCAAACAGCAGAACAACCAAACAACCTATCAAAGTGTAATATGCTAATGATATGCTAAGGCTGCTCAACCACTCACTATGATGTGCACTGACCACCAGGGGGCAGACAGTCAACTGGTCAACCAGTCGCTATGATGTGCACTGACCACCAAGGGGCAGATGCTCTCCTGATAGGTTAGCTTGCTGCTGGGGTCTGGCCAATCAGGACTGAGCAAAATGGGCCAGACACACCCTGGAGCCCTCCCGTAGTTCTTCCCCAGCCCAGTAGTACACTGGTGGGGTCCCTCAGCCTGGCCTGCACCCTCTCGCAATCCGGGACCCCTTGGGGGACATCGGAGAGCTGGTTTCAGCCTTATCCCGCAGGCCACTCGCAGCAGGTAGGAGCTGAAGATAGCACTGCACTGCGGGTTTTGGTCCGATCCCTGCAGGCCACCCAGAGGGACCCCACCCATACACGAATTCATGCACCGGGCCTCTAGTAAGGATATAAAGAAGAAGCCACATTGAGACTGGCAGGAGGGATGGCAATGCAGAGTCAGAGATCCACACCCACATGTTGCAGATAAAAATCAGGAAAGGTATCTCAGCTTTAAAGAGCCCCTGAGAAGCGAGGGACCCAGCCCCACACCAGAACGCCCAGTCCATGGTTCCAGTGCCAGGAATAGAAGTCCCCATAACTTCTGGCTGTAAAAACCAGTGGGAATTGAGGCTGAGAAAGACAGAGGGCTCCTGGAGTCCTAGGCAGTTTCTCTTAAAGGGACCACTGTGCATGGACTTACTCCCTCTGACCTCAAGCACTGAAGCAGCAGCTTGAAATACACCATGACAAAACTTAACTGTCTGGCATCAGGGCAAGGACTGGAGGGGCATCTTTTCTCCCAGAAAGAAGTGCTGGCAGAGGCCACTGTTCCTTTCCTGAGCCCCCTCCCACCCCACTCCCCACTCCTGGCAACACAGAATGGCAGGTGGGCACTACATCTGAATCTCCACCAACCTATCTATTAATGTTTGTCCCACCCTCGTGATTCCCTGAGACCACACCCCATCCAAATTTAAGACCTATCCAAGCTGTTTTCAGTGGCTTTCAATACAAATGCCTGTCTTAGATCATGCACCAGATGTTCCTAAAATTTCTCAAACAAGTAATATCTTACCTCAACATGCCCCATACCTGTTGCTAAGTGGCCTCAGACTCAGCATTAGCAGCAACTGGCCTTGGTTCACAGCTTGGCCTCACCTGGGCACCTCCAGGCCAAGCACAAGTAGCAGACATCTGCAGATCTCTTTGTAACTCATGCTCTGGGCAAAACACAAGTAGCACTGACCTTGGCCTGCACCTCCCGGGAGGGCCCAAAGCCAGCACACCTGGTAGACAGCTTCACACCACATCAAAGCACCAGCCAACTACTTCTACAAGCAACACCACAAGAGGGTGCAAAAATGGAGTGCCCAACTCAGGTGAACAGGGAGCCTGTGCCACTGGACCCAACAAGACACTTACTACATTCAGCCACTCTACCAAGCCAAGGAGATATAGTGGTTCTACTTAACATATAGAAGCAAACACAGGGAGACTGCCAAAATGAGAAGACAAAGAAACATGTTCCAAATAAAGGAACAGGAAAAAAAAAAACTCCAAAAAAAGAACTAAACAAAACGAAAACAAGCAATCTATTAAATGCAGAATTCAAAACACTGATTATATGGATACTCAAGGAACTTAAGAGAAGAGTAGATGAACTCAGTGAGAGCTTCAATATCATAAAAAGGACATGGAAACCATAAAAAAAAGAACCAGTCAGAAATGAGGGATACACTAACTCAGTGGTCGGCAAACTCATTAGTCAACAGAGCCAAATATCAACAGTACAACAATTGAAATTTCTTTTGAGAGCCAAATTTTTTAAACTTAAACTTCTTCTAACACCACTTCTTCAAAATAGACTCGCCCAGGCCGTGGTATTTTGTGGAAGAGCCACACTCAAGGGGCCAAAGAGCTGCATGTGGCTCGTGAGCCGCAGTTTGCCGACCAAGACACTAACTGAAATGAAGAATAACTTACATGGAATTAACAGTAGAGTAGATGAAGACAAGAATCAAATCAGCGATTTGGAATATAAAAAAGGAGGGAGGAAGGGAGAGAGGGAGAGAGGAAGGAAGGGAAGAAGGGAGAGAGGAAAGGGAGGATCATAAAGGTAAAAAGAAAAAATCCAAAAAAATTAGGATAGTATAAAAAGCCTCTGGGACAACTTCAAGTCTACCAACATTAACATCATGGGAGTGCTGGAAGGAGAAGAAACAGAGCAAGAGACTGAAAACATATTTGAAAAAATCATCACAGAAAAATTCCCTAACTTGGTAAAGGAAATAGATGTACAAGTCCAGAAAGCACAGAAAGTCCAAAATAAGATGAACCCAAAGACGCCCACACCAATATATATCATAATTAAAATGCCAATAATTAAAGACAGATGGAATCGTAAAAGCAGCAAGAAAAAGACAGTTAGTTACATACATGGAGCTCCCATAAGACTGTCAGCTGATTTCTCAACAGAAACTTTGCTGGCCAGATTGGCAAGAAATATTCAAAGTGATGAAAAGCAAGGACCTACAACCAAGATTACTCTATCCAGCAGAGCTATCATTTAGAATCAAAGGACATATAAAGAGCTTCCCAGACAAGAAAAACTAAAGAAATTCATCACCACCAAGCCAGTATCACATGAAATATTAATGGGTCTTCTTTAAGAAGAAGAAAAAAAGATAAAAAACATGAACAACAAAATGGCAATAAATACATAACTATCAATAATTGAATCTAAAAAATGAATAAACAGAACAGAACAGATTCTGAGATACAGAGAACATCGATGAGAGGGGGCTCAGGATATGGGTGAAAAAGTGAAGGGGTTACAGAATAGTCATGGGGATGTAAAGTACAACATAGGGAATATAGTCAACATATAATAGCTATATATGTTGTCAGATGAGTATGAAATTTCTCAGAATAATCACCTAGTAAGTGTAATATCTAATTACTGGGTTGTATACCTGAAACTAATATAATATTGTATGTCAATTATAATTGAAAAATAAAAAATGATTTTAAGCCCGGCCAGCATGACTCAGTGGTTGAGTGTCGACCTATGAACCAGGCAGTCACGGTTTGATTTCCGGTCAGGGCACATGCCCAGATTGTGGGCTCAATCCCCAGTGTGGGGCATGTAGGAAGTAGCCAATCCATGATTCTCTACCATCATTGATGTCTCTAACTCTTTCTCCTTCTCCCTTCCTCTTTGAAATCAATAAAAAAAAATATTTTTAAAAAGAGCCCTGGCTGGTTTGGCTCGGTAGGTAAAACAGCCTGATGACTGAAGGTTCATGAGTTCTATTCCATTCAAGGGCATGAATCTCGTTTTCGGGTTCAATCCCAGGCCACAGTTGGGCGCATGCAGGAGGCAAACAATCGATGTGTCTCTCTCACACTGTCTCTCTCCCTCTTTTTCACTCTCTGAAAAACTCAGTGAAAAAATATCCCCAGGTGAACATTAACCAAAAAAAATCTTTTTAATTTTAAAAAGAATGGTCAAGTAGAATCATTATACATTTAGTTATAATCCTAATAGGAGCTATATTTAACTGCTCTCTCTTTTGAAAATTTATCAATGACCATGTTTTTAAGGGAAAGATTAAAGTTATAACTTTACATGTGCATTTCTGCCTCAAATGCTTTTATTATTAATCAAATACCTAAAGAGAAAATTAAGGGTTGGTATCTAAGAGAAGCATTTATTATACTTCAAAAATAAATGCATTAGTAGTTCTGTTTATTCACATGCAAGTCGAAAGGCAGCTAAATCTCAGCAGGTTTATCCCTCATTATTAGCAAAATTAAACAGTGTGAAAAAGAAGAGTTCTCCGTGTTCCAAATCAAATAGGGAAATTTTACAGTGCATTTTAAATAACTATCTATACCTGCATAAGCATATAAAAGTATGTGAAAATTGTGTAGCGATGTGTGCAGTTGAGTGAGTTTGTAAAGCTGATAATTTTGTGTGAGAGAGAAAAATGAATAAATGATCTTGCACGTAGATATGTGAATGTATGTGCATATGTATACTTCCTATGTGTTTTATACAATGTGCAAAACACTCAAATATCATATATACTTCTACAACCAGAAGCACACATAAGTCTTCAGTTTCATAGAAAGTTTTCCCCACTGAATAATGAATTATGCCTGTGCATACAGGAAGAATTTATTCTTGGTGATTTATGGAAGCAATTTAAATGAAACATGGAAAGATTTGGGTATTTTGCTATATATATATATGTAGATGATAATTTTTAACAATTTTGATATGTACCTAGATATAAAAAGAACAAATATTGAACTCATAAAGAAAAAAAGATAACTAATTTTTTTAATATATTTTATTGATTTTTTACAGAGAGGAAGGGAGAGGGAGAGTTAGAAACATCGATGAGTGAGAAACATCCATCAACTGCTTCCAGCACACCCCCTACTGGGGATGTGCCCACAACCAAGGTACATGCCCTTGACTGGAATCTAACCTGGGACTCTTGAGTCTGCAGGCCGACTCTCTATCCACTGAGCAAACTGGTTAGGGCTATAATTTATTTTTATGTAAAATATTAACTGTTTGATTTTTATTTTATACAGGTACATAATTCACAAATAAATCAAATCAATATAAGCCAAAAGTCAAAATAATACAAAAGGCAAATGATTTGCATAATTTTGCAAAGATTAAGTGCTTTTATAAATGACAAAATTATTATGGTGAGTAGTAGGGTGGCAATGATGCAGCTCTAATTTTTCAATGGTTATTGGGAAATTAGGCAGTTACATGTTAAATGTTCATACTAAATCCATAATGAGTAAGCGAATGATCACATTAACATGCACCATATGTTTACAATCATTTTGCTATGGTTACTCTGCTATCTCTAAGGGACAGGAAAAGTTCAGTTTAAATTGGGAGAAGTAATAAGAGTACATTCAACAATGAAGCCAGAGATACTAGCAAATTTACCTTCTCCCTTCCACTAGGAATCTTGAACTCTCCTTACTTCTTACTTTCTTAATGAGCCATCAAATTCTTTACTTTTACAGTTTATCCACTTTTCCCTCTGTCCTCCAACACATGATCAGCTCTCTTCTCTCACTCTTATTGTTCTCTCTTCCTTATGCTCAATTCACCTATCTCATATCTGCCTTTTCCTCTTTATGGCTCAGCTTACCCAACTTAACCCTGGGCTCCACACCATTCACCCCCTGTATGTTGGGATATATAGGCTTATTACAATATCACTCACAAGTTACACCCTCCCTCCTTAACCACCTCACACTCATATGTTTAAATTAAAAGTAGTATAATCTTAAAATACTTGTTTTCCATTTTATGATCTCCCCAAAACATGAACTCCCAGAAATCTATACAATCTACACACATGTTAAAGGGCAAAGCATATAAGCAAGCATCTCTGAGTTTTTTCAGCTTAGTCTGGGAAAGTATGCTCAGTATGTCCCCATGAGGCATGACATGTCAATTACATAAGAACAATAATTATTATTAACTAGGAGCCCAGTACACGAATTCGTGCAACTTGAAAGGAACTGTGGACCGCGAGGCTGCAGTGGGCACATGGATGGGTCTTGGCCCATCCTCCACGCCCCTGCCCAGCCCCGGTCCCGTCTGCCGGCAGCCCCACTTCCGCCACCATCGTTCCTGTGTGCTGATGGCTCTGACCCCGCTGACAGCATGGAGCAATTGGGACCAGTGTCGTGCGAACGGCAACAGCTGCCCCGATTGCCCCTCAGGAGCAGGGGGAGGTGGAGAAGCTCTGAGGGGCGATCGGGGCTGGCAGATGCCGTTCGCACCCGCTGACAGCACGGAGCAATTGCGGCCAGTGCCAGGCGCTGGCTGTGGGTGCAAGTGACGGCTCCAGAGCCAGCAGCAGGTGCGAGCACGAGGCAGGCCTGCAGTGCATGGGAGCAAAGAATTTTCAGTAACCACCAGAGGCTCACCTCGATACAGTGACTGGTGCCCTGCCTTGGTCTGGCACCCGCACTCACCTGCTCCACCATCCCACCATGGCCGACGCCTGCCTTGTTCTGCAAGTTCCCCCTAGTGGTCAGCACATGTCATAGTGACCGGTTGTTTGGTTGTTCTGCCGTTTGGTCTATTTGCATATTAGCCTTTTATTATATTGGATTAATATCCTTTCTATTGATGATAGCTACTTTGGACTGAATTTCTGTCATGTGACACACAGATTTATGCTGTAGCTAATACTCAAAGCAATCCCAGGAGGTCTGTGGCATCATTTTACAGGTTAGAAAACACAGAATTAGGCAAATGAAGCATCTGCACACCTGGGATTCCCACTCAGGGAAACCTGATATTGATACCAGTGCTTTATTAACCATGGCACCAACAATATAATCCCATTTTATTTTTTTAAAATTTTTTATTTATTTCAAAGAATAAGGGAGAGGGAGAGAGAGATAGAAACATCAATGATGAGAGAGAATCATTTATCAGCTGCCTCCTGCACACCCCCTACTGGGGATCAAGCCAGCAACCCAGGCATGTGCTCTGACCTGGAATCAAACCTCAAACTCCTGGTTCACAGATCGACACTCAAACACTAAGCCACACCAATTTGGCATGTAATCCCTTAAAAAGTCAACAAACTAGCTACACTTGATTGTAACCTTCCCCTGGTTTTGGTGATTGTTATTGTTGTTTACTGCATATATGTTTGGGGTAAGGAGGTTAGAGGGCTTTGCTTATTTGTTTTTAACACCAACAATCAGCATTAATATGGTATGGTACAAACCATGAGCCTCACAGCTTCCAGCCCATTGAGTCCTCAATGTCTCAAAGATGTTGAGGGCTGACATAAGGAAGGAGCTGGAGAAATATGCCAGGGACATGAGAATGAAGGTAGGTGCTGGGAAGGCAAGCGAGTGATGCAAGATATCTATCTCTCTCTCTCTCTCTCTCTCCCTCCCTCTTTTTGTCTCTGTCTCTGTCTCCCCAATTCCTCTTGCCTCATCCCCACATTTCTGAGATGGTGAAAACTTTCTTGGGGTTATCTTGCTTGGTAGCCACCCTATTTAAAAAAAAAAAAAAGATAAGCCATTCGTTGTTTGACATGGACAATTAAAGTCTCTCATTGCATATCCTACATCAAAAACGAGAGCTAAATTTAACTTAGATGTTACAGTTACAGCAATGTGTTGGTCTGCAGTTCTTTCTATAAAATCAATCTAAAATGTTAGTCATTTTATACTAAGGCTCTCGGGCATGTCCTTAGTGTAGAAGTTGTGTGGACTTCTGTACATATTAGGAAGCAGAATATGGAAATATCTCTTTTACCAGCCTCTAGCTGGTTTTAATATTGTTAACATAGCCATACATTTTTAATCCTATATAATAAAGAGGTAAGGTGGCCAGCCCCATGTGGTCACAAGATGGCCACCCCTACATGGTCAGAAGATGGCCGCCACAAGATGGCCAGCAGAGGAGGACAGTTGTGGGCAACCAGGCCAGCAGGGGAGGGCAGTTGGGGGGAACCAGGCCTGCAGGGGAGGGCAGTTGGGGGCGACCCAGCCAGCAGGGGAGGGCAGTTAGGGGCAATCAGGCTGACAGGGGAGCAGTCAGGCGTCAATCAGGCTGGCAGGGGAGTGGTTAGGGGGTGATCAGGCTGGCAGGCAGAAGTGGTTAGGGGCAATCAGGCAGGCAGGCAGGCGAGCAGTTGTGAGAGGGATCTCAGATTGAAGAGGGTGCAGGCTGGGCTGAGGGACACCACTCACCCCCCTCCCCTGCCCCTAGTGTACAAATTTCATGCACCAGGCCTCTAGTTCCATTAATAAAGCCATCTCACTTTGAACAAAATAAGAATCAAAGAGAGACTGAATAGGTGATATCAGTAAAAGTGACAGAGTAAAAATCTCTAAAATTTCTCTCTTCCATAAAAGACATGAGATAAAAAAAGTTTGTTGGGGTTTTTTGGTTTTTGGTTTTTGTGTTTTTGTTGTTGTTGTTGTTTTCAAAAAAAAAAAAAAGGGAGGGGTCAGAATGAACATTTTAGAACTCTGGAATTAACCAATAGCTTGCAGCAATCTGCAGACTATTTTTTTTTTTAATTGCTAAATCTCAGGAAGAACAGAGAGTTTTGTGGTATTTTTAACTTGCTCTATTCTCATTCCATCCATGCCAGCTTAATGATAGCCTTGAAAACAGTTTCACAATCACGTGAAAATCAACAGCTTGGCAGCCAATGGAGAAAGAACAGGATTGGGGGTCCTTCCAAAGTCCAATCAAGACAACTTTCATTATTTAACCAGGCTTATAATTCCCTAGAAGATTCCACTTGCAAAGCTGTTTCTATGTCAACTGACTATCTTAGTCCACTCAGGTTCTATAACAAAAATACCATAGACTGGGTGGCTTAAACAACAAACATTTATTTCTCAAGGTTCTGGAAGCTGGAAAGTCCAAGACAAAGGCACAAGCAGAGTGGTGTCTGGTAAGAGCCCACCTCCTGTGTCCACAGACCATGCTCTTTTTGCTATCTTAATAGTGGAAGGAGTTAGGGAACTCTTTAGAGTCTCTTTTATAGGGGCAGTAATCCCATTTATGAGGGTTATGCCCTTCTGACACGATCACTTCTCAAAGGCCCCAGCTCCAAATACCATCATATTCAGGATTAGTTTCAACAAATGAACTTAGGGAGGACACAGACATCCAATCTGTCAATAGCATTGAGTCAGAGCTCACTCAGTGCAAATAAACTCTTTGGGATGGGAGATTGGGAGGAGAAAGATTTGACTAAAACAATTAGAGGCTATTGTTATTTTTAATTAAGTTTATTGGGGTGCCATTGGTTAATAAAACCACACAGGTTTCAAGTGTATAACTCTGCAATACATCGTCTGCACACTACATCATGTCCTCACCACCTAAAGTCACCATTTATTGTTTCTTTGCCTCTTCCACCTCTCCCCACTTGATCATGGTGTATGATCTTTTTATTTTTGTTTTTTTAATATATTTTTAATTGATTTTCAGAGAATAAGGGAAAGGGAGAGATAGAAACATCAATGATGAGAGAAAATCATTGATAGGCTGCCTCCTGCTCTCCTCCTACTGGGGATCTAGCCCACAACCCCGGCATGTGCCCCTGACCAGAATAGAACCTGGGACCCTTCAGTCTGCAGACCAATGCTCTATCCAGTGAGCCAAATCAGCTAGGGCTGGTGTAGGATCTTTTTAATGTATTGCTGGATCTGGTTTGCTAATATTTTGTTGAAGATTTTTGCAATTATGTTCACCAGGGATATTGGCTGATAGTTTTCTTTCTTTGTAGTGTCTTTACTTGGTTTGGGAATTAGATATGCTGACCTCATAAGATGAGCTTGGGAGTCTTTCCTCTTCTTGAATTTTTTTGGAATAGCTTGAGGAGGATAATTCTGCTTTGAATGTTTGGTAAAATTCACCTGTGAAGCCATCTAGTCCAGGACTTGTGTATTGGGAATATTTTGATTGCTGCTTCAATTTCATTAGTTGTAATAGATCTATTCAGATTTTTTTATTCTTAACTCAGTTTTGGAAGACTGTAGGTTTCTAGGAATGTATACATTTCACCCAGATTGCCCAATTTGCTGGCATATAGTTGTTTGTAATATTTTCTTACAATTCTCTGTATTTGTGTCCTTTGTTACTTCTCTTTCATTTCTGATTTTGTTTATTTGGGTCCTCTCTTTTTTTCTTGATGAATCCCGTTAAAGGTTTGTCAATCTTGTTTATTTTTTCAAAGAAAAATAAACAGCTCTTCGTTTCAGTAAATCTTTTGTGTTGTTTTTTAGTTTCTATTTTATTCATTTCCACTATAATCTTATTTCCTTACTTATACTTACTCTGGGCTTTGTTTGTTATAAAGTTAAATTGTTTGAGATTTTTCTTGCTTCTTGAGGTAGGCCTATAATGCTATGAATTTCCCTTTTAGGACTGCTTTCCCTTTGTACCATAGATTTTGGGTTGTTGTGTGGTCATTTTCATTTGTCTCAAGATACTTTTTACAAAATGTACCTTTATTATTGTAAGTATTACAGATGTCCCCCATTTTCCCCTCCACCCCACCCTCACCACCCCCAGGCCTTCACCACACTCTTGTCTGTGTCCATGGGTTATGCATAGATGCATATAAATTCTTTGATTAATCTGTTCCCAGCCCCACCCCCACACCCCAGCCTTCTCTCTGAGATTCGTCAGTCTGTTCCATGCTTCTATGTCTCTGGATCTCTTTTGTTCATTAGTTTATTTTGCTCATTAGATTCCACATATGAGTGATACTTGTCTTTCTCTGGCTTACTTCACTTAGCATAATACTCTCCAGGTCCCTCCACTCTGTCTCAAAGAGTAAGAGATCAGCAGTCCTATTTACAATAGCTAAGATCAAGATAACTTTTGATTTCTTCCTTAATCTCATTATTAACCTACTCATTGTTAGTAAAATGTTATTTATAGCCTCCATGTGTCTAAGTGTTTATCAGGGGTTTTTTTTGTAATTGATTTCCAGTTTCATACCATTCTGGTTAGAGAATATGCTTGATATGATTTAATTTATTAAGACTTGTTTTGTGTCCTGACATATAGTCTATCCTAGAGAATTGTCCATGTGAACTTGAAAAGAATATCTATTCTGCTGTTCTGGGATGAAATGTTCTTTAAATATCAATTAAATCCATCTGGTCCAGTGTATCGTTTAAGGTTGAGGTTGCCTTGTTTATTTTTTGTTTAGAAGATCTACCCATTGATGTCAATGGGTGTTAAATTCCCTACTATGACTGTATTACTGTCCATCTCTCCCTTTATGTCCACCAAGGTTTTCTTTATATTTTTAGGTGCTCCTATGTTGGGTGCATATATGTTTACAAGGGTTATATCCTCTTGTTGAATCAATCTCTTTAGTATTATGTAATGTCCTTCTTTGTCTCTAACTAGGGGTTTTGTACTGAGTAGGATGCAAAGGTGATTTCTTTCCCAGGTTCTTGTTTAGATGGATTTGAAGAATGCAGCCAGACAAAAGGTGGTAGGTAAGAAGTATAGAAACTTTATTGCAACCTAAGGGTACCACTGCTTTCTTAAATAAGCTGTAGTTCTTTGTCTGGACATGACCCTTTCTAACTGAACTCTTTTCTAACTTAGGACTCCCGTGCTTTCCTCATTGGTCACTCTGCTAAGGCCAAAGCCCACATGGCGCCTTCCTCCTTCGTTTCCCTTATTTTTTGTCTTTTCTTTGTCCTTCACATATTCATTTTATTTGTTTAAATTGGAGTTACTTTTATCCATCTTATGGCCTTCTCCCAGTTAAGCTGGCCAGAAATGTTTTGTCTTATAGCTCTCCCAGCTGCTCAGGTCAGGGCTACTTTTAGTCTAACTTATGGTACCTAGCAATCTTATCCTGCCAGGCCTCAAGACTAAAACCGCTGGCTTCTCTGCTCAAAAGAGTAAAGCGGCCTCTTTTCTCTCTCGTCCAGAGATTTATTACTACAGCTGCTCAGGCCAGAGATATCTCCATCCTTGGTTTACAGCTGTTTTAATTGCTCAGTCCAAGATGCATCCATCCTCTCTGTACCCACTTCCTTCCTGTCTTAAGCTAATTAACCCTTTCATCTCTTCCTATGGTCTTTATTTTGAAGTCTGTTTTGTCTGATATAAGTTTTGCTACCCCAGTTTTTTTCCATTTCCATTTGCATAGACTATCTTTTTCCATCTCTTCACTTTCAGTCTGTGTGTATCTTTTGTTCTGAGGTGGGGTCTCTTGTAGATAGTATATATACACTGAGTGGCCAGATTATTATGATCTCTGAATGCATAATAATATGGCCACTCAGTGTATGTCCTATTAATAAAAGGCTAATATGCAAATTGTCCCCTCGACCAGGAGTTCGACCAGCAGGCAGGCCGGCCAACCACCCATGTCCCCTCCCCCAGGCCAGGCTGGCCGGACCCCACCCATGCACGAATTCATGCACCGGGCCTCTAATACACACACACACATACACACACACACACACACACACACGCACTGAGTGGCCAGATTATTATGCGTTCAGAGATCATAATAATCTGGCCACTCAGTGTATGTATGTATATGTGTGTGTGTGTGTGTGTGTGTGTGTGTGTGTGTGTCTATTTTCTTATCCATTCAACTACCCTACATTTTTTATTGGAGCATTTAATCCATTTACATTTAAGGTTATTATTAATAGGTACTTATTTATTGCCATTTTATTCTTTACTAGAGGCCCAATGCACAAAAATCGTGCCCTGGAGGGGGGGATGGTCCCTCAGCCTGGCCTGCGCCCTCTCACTGTCCGGGACCCCTCAGGGGATGTCCACCTGCCAGCTTAGGCCCAATCCCCCTGGGCAGTCAGACATCCCTCTTGCAGTCCAGGGCTCTTGCAGTCCAGGACCCCTCACACCTTCCCACCTGCCTGCAGCAGAGGTGGAAGAGGCTTCTGCCACCGCCGCGGCACTCGCCAGCCGTGAGCCCAGCTTCTGGCTAAGAAGCGCTCCCCCTGTGAGAGTGCACTGACCACCAGGGGGCAGCTCCTGCATTGAGCGTCTGCCCCCTGGGGGTCAGTGCGTGTCATAGCAACTGGTTGTTCCGATTTTCGGTCGATTTGCATATTAGGGTTTTATTATATAGGAATACGTATGTTCTTATCTGTAGATATTTCTTTTTTTTTCTTTCTTCTTCTTAAAAAGGTCCTTTACTGGTAACATTTCTTTCAATACTAATCTGGTGGTTATGAAATCCTTTAGCTTTCTTGTCCAAGAAGCTCTTTATTTCACCTTCAACTTTAAATGACAGCCTTGCTGGATAGAATAGTCTTGGTTACAAATCCTTGCTTTTCATCACTTTGAATATTTCATACCAATCCCTTCTGCCCTGAAGAGTTTCTGTTAAGCAAAAAGCTGACAGTCTTTTGGGAGCTCCCTTGTAGGTAACTATCTCTTGCTGCTCTTAAGGGTCTCTCTTTATCTTTAACCTTTGCCATTTTAATTATGATGTGTTTTGGTGTGGGCCTCTTTGGAATCCTCTTGTTTGGGACTCTCTGGGCTTCCTGTACTTGTGTATCTTTTTCCTTCATCAAGTTAGGGAAATTTTCAGCCATTATTTCTTCAAACAGGTTCTCTATCCTTTGCTCACTCTCTTCCCCTGGCACCTCTATTATGCGGATGTTGTTATGCTTGATTTTGTCCCAAAGGTTCCTTGTAGCTTTCTCATTTTTTAAAATTCTTTTTTCTTTTCATTGCTCTTGAGTTAGAAGCAATTGTTTAACATTATGGATGCCTAATGATAACAGTTCAAACAACAATGGGCTAATCATTAAGTTTAAAAGGAAAAACTGAAGAATGATACACACAGAAAGGATTAAAAAGCTCCAGCATATTCCTGGAAATCTAGAAGGTCAGTCACATACATAGGGCTCTTCACATGCTCAGGAATGACTTGAGAATACCCTATGTTCTCAGTTCTGGTTCACCAGAAAGCTCTATACAAGCAAGCAGTGAAGGCTAGGCAGTATTACAAAATGCCTGTTGGCTGTTGAAGGTATGCCTTATGACATTCCCTTATAAATAAAATGGAAAGAGTTCATTGCTAGCAGATCTGTCCTACAGGAAATATTAAATGGAGTTCTTCAGACTGAAATGAAAGGAGATTAGACAGTAACTCAAATACATATGAAAAAATAAAGAGCAGAAGTACTAGAAAAGGTGATGCTTTGAAACTACGTAAGAGTTTCAGTTACCTAACATTTGACACATCACAGTTGAGAAAAAAAGATATTTACACTGTTTTTTAAAGAAATTCAGATGAATATTCTCTTCATTTTTTAATAAGTAATTATACTACCTTTACAACACTCAGGATGTATACTTATGGAGACTTTTTCAAGAAAATTGAAAACATTTATATATTACAATAACTTTTAGTAGAATGTATTGAGTTTAGCAAAACCATACATACATATGTATTTATATTTAAATTAGTGAATACATATATGCTTAAAATATGAGATAAAATAAATTAAAGAGATGATTTCATTTTTTGTTTTTTTGAGATGATTTTAAATAGTTGGTTTTCTCTCTAATTTCCATCTGATGACAATCAATGAATTTCCATTTCATAAAAACATACTCAAGTAATGAAACATCTGGCGCTTTAGAATATTTCTCTAGGCAACTTAGGTGTAGGCTTAAATAAGTTGGACAATTAGATTGAAGTGTGGTTGGGATATTGCCAGGCAAACACAAATAAAGGACACCTGAATTAAAAAATGAACAATATTTCTAGAAGAACTGAAGTTAAACTGAAGAAGAACTGTTGGAGCCAGGTATGAAAGGAAGTGAAGCAATAGGGACCTGATAAAATAACAAATATTCCCATACGTGCATAATCACTCCTGTGACAGCTTATCTATTTTATCCATGAAAATATGAAATTATACACGCTTTGTATCCTAAATCCCAAAGTAGCTCTTCAGTTTCCAATTCTGTTATTGGACAGATGCATGTTCTTATCAAGTCATTAAATCAGAACAATAATCCTTAGGATTATGTATACATAAAAGCATTCTATAAACTATCATTGCTATTGCTTTGAAGGAAAAATAAAGAAATGAATGACAATTTTACAAAGATACTAAACAACCTAATTCCTTTTCCTGGGGAAGGATCAATATGAGACAAGAACAGCTTAAAGAATTACAAACCTTTTCACAGAATTTAAGATCAAGCTAAATGGACTTTAGCGATGCAAAGTAGGAGTAAATTCTACATTATCATATACCCATTATAAATTGCTTCTCAGACATTCAGACATTTCAGCTTAGTATTTATTTTTTATTTAAGCACCTGAAAATATATGTATTGGTTTATATACTTTTCTTGCTTGATACATCATCTCTTAAATAATAAATATCATTTTGTATCATCTCCATCCTGCTGCACAGGGAAATGGAGCTTTGTGATAAGTGTGTTATAGTAATTCAGATAATTTCATCTGTCATAATTCAAGGTTTAAGTTACAAATGCAAGAATTTTCCACAAAGCTTCTCTCTGTATCTATGTAAGAATACACAGATGACAACAAAAAAATTCAAACACATAATTTAACTTGGAATACAACAGATAAACTAAAATAATATACCCTATTGCTTACTCATTATACTTAACCTGTTTTAATTTCTTGCTTCGGAGGAATAGAAAAACACAAAGTAAGATCCAATGGACATATTCTGTCTTGCAGAATAAAAATAATAAAATTCATGATCATAAAAGTTATTTCTCTGTTTTAAAGAAAACCTGGGTTCTAGATTGAGAAGCAGAAATAGTCTGTTATAAAAAATTCAATATTATAATCTTAATAGAAAACTAAGATATTATAATATCTGTTAGTCAAACTGTAGAGAATAGAAGTAGATCACACTTTAGTTAGAAAGTGTTGATGCTACCAGACATTCTCTTTCTCGCTTATCAGCACAAGCCAAAGCACTTATTAAAGCTTGTGTAGGTGTGCATGTAAAGTTCAAGTGGAAAAGCCAATGGAAAGGAGGTTTGTACCCATTTATACCAAAAGGCCTGGTTCCAGGGTTGGAGGCCTAGGTCCTTATAGTAACTGGGAAAATGGGGGACAGGGGGGAGAATATGATCCAATATACAAAAATGGCAACTTTTAAATGATAATTACCCAATGTTGGACATTTTTATCAGCAAATGTTTAACTCAGTTTAATCAAAGGCTCTGGGTACTGACTCTAAAGACTTTCTACATCAATTTTAAAGTCATGCCCCACCAGAAGTTACCATCACCATTGACACATCACAGGAGCCTTCCCAGTAGCCTCTGGTTTGAGACAATGGTTTTTATACCCAGAAGTGTACAATTCTATGCAGTTATTGCTAAAGTTTCAGTGACTAAAGTAAAGATTTTTAATGCATTTTCATGGATAATATAAGAGCGTAAAGAAATTTATTCCTATTATAATAGAATATATTTCAACCAGCTCTGCAAAACCAGATCAAGGATGGCAATGGTCTGAAAACTGGTATTGAACTGCCCCACAATGCTGAATATTCGGAATAAAGTTATCATTAAAGAAGAGAGTGACCTTTCTTGTGTTTAGCTGGTACAACAGAAGTCACAGGGGAGTCTCTTGGTGCATGCAATGTCAGTTCAGGAAAATAAACAAACAAGTAGATTGTCTCCACAAGCTGAATTCCTCCTTGATATGTCAAGCTAAGACACTGATTGTAGTTCAGGACAGATAACCCTCTTCTATTGCTAAAAGGCAGTACTGTTTAAAAGATGGAGGTGGTATGAATACAATTGTGAGTATCTTAGTACTATGAAGAAAGTTGTCAGACCTAAATGAAGAACCACCAGTGTTGAGGATTAAGTGCTTGCAAAATGGGAAAGATTGTTGGTGAAACAAATATACTCCAAATCTTGAAATAAGCAAAAAAAAAAAAAAAAAAAAAACCTGTTATCAATAAAATAAGATCCTCAGAAAAAAATGCAAATAATATTCTCTTGTAAATTGTTGTGTTTTTTTCAGTCTGGCATTTTCAACTAAGCTTTTCTAATTATCCTATATAATAAAAGGCTAATATGCAAATAGACTGAATGGCCAAACAACTGAACAACCAGTTGCTATGATGTGTGGCTGACCACCAGGGGGTGCGCATGGAACATGGCAGGCGTTAGCAGAAGATGGCAGAGCACGGAACATGGCAGGCGTCGGCCATGGCAGGATGGTGAAGCAGGTGAGCAGGGGCACCAGACCAAGGTGGGGCTCTGGTTGCTGTCATCAGGGCGAGTCTCTGGTGGTTACTGAAAATTCTTTGCTCCTGTGCACTGCGGTCCCACCCGGCACTTGCACCTGCTGCCAGCACCAAAGCTGCTGCTCACACCCGCTGCTGGCGCCCAGCACTGGTCCCAATTGCTCGGCACCATCAGCGGGTGCGAGTGGTGACTGTTGGCCCTGATCACTCCTGAGGGCTTCTCCACCTCCCCCTGCTCCTGAGGAGTGATCGGGGCAGCAGCCACCACTTGCACCCGCTGAAGGTGCTGGCCCCAATCCCACCCGCTGCTGGCACTGGCCCCAATCACTCCACGCCATCAGCAGGTGTGAGCAGGGCCGGCGCTGTCAGCACGGCAGACAGAGGACAGGAGGCCGTGGCAAGAGGGGCCAGGCAGGGGCATGGAGGACCCACCTATGTGCCCACCACAGCCTCACGGCCCACAGTACTGTTCAAGGTGTATGAATTCATGCACTGGGCCCCTAGCTGTATATATTTATCTTTCATATTTTCCATAAGTAAACATGCCAGATATTTTGCTTTTTTCTAAAGGCTCAAATTTGGGGGTATATTTATTCTTTTGAGAATATACTTTTTCCATTTCTTTAATGTTATCTTTTACCTCACTAATTATTACTACCTTTATTCTTTCAGTAGGTTTTATCTTATTTTGTCTAATTTAAGCTAATCATTGTATTTATTACTAGAGGCCCAGTGCATGAAATTCAAGCACAGGTAGGGTCCCCAGGCCTGGCCAGCAACCAGTGCCCATCTGTGGGCAACTGGTAGGGCAATTGTGGCCCCTGCTTGCACCTGCCTTGGCCTGGTACCGCCCACTCGCCAGCCCCACCCCCTGCCGCCGCCACCAGTCGCCATCTTTGGGGCGACTGGCAGGGCAATTGGGGCCCCTGCTCGCACCCACCTTAGCCTAGCACTGCCCGCTCAGCTGCTCCACCATCCGCCATGGTCCCACTCTTATCAGGACCCATTGGGGCCGGCAGCACCTCCACTGACGCCCGCTGCCAGCACCGCATCACCGACACCTGCCATGTACTGTGCTGCCCCCTGGTGGTCAGTGCACATCTAACTCCCAGTCAGTCGAACTCCCGCCCGTGGGGACAATTTGCATATTAGCCTTTATTATATAGGACGAGGCTTTCTTTTAATAATAACAATAATTTTCTCTGAATAAAACAATGGCTGTCCACAAGTTATAATGGAAGCTGATCCTTGGTATGTGCTTATCGGGATAATTATGGTATTTTAAATTTCTTCTTTAATTGAGAATTTGTGTTTGTAATTATAAGTACTGTAATTAAGATTTTATAAGTAATTGTACTGTTGGTTTCTAATCTTATTGGCTGTAATTAGAAATGTAACAACTCAACATTTAATATGTTATGGTCTTATTCACTTTTTTTAAAAATATATTTTTGTTGTTTTCAGAGAGGAAGGAAGAGGGAGAGATAGAAACATCAATGATGAGAGAGAATCATTGATTGGCTGCCTCCTGCATGCCCACCACTGGGGATCAAGCCTGCAACCCAGGCATGTGCTCTTGACTGGAATCGAACCTGGGACCTTCAGTCTGCAGGCTGACACTCTATCCACTGAGCCAAACCAGTTAGGGCCACTTTTTGATCATTGTATATGTGAACCAAAAAATAACGCCTACTCTTTGCACATAAGCTACAAGGTTTCTTTAGTACATATTGCTTTGAGCTTTTAATTACAAAAGTAAAATGCAAGGTAGATGGCTTTTTACTGGCTAACTAGTTATATTAAAACCTTTTATTAAAATTTTACTTGTTCCAAGTCATTCTCATTTTTTAGAGCTTTGTCATATGTTTGGTGCATTTAAGTAATATTATTTTGATCATAACAATAATTATTCTATCTTCTTTTTGCATTTTGAGAGTCTCTGTCTTGTGTTATGAAAATTCAGTCAATATTCCTTATGTACTATGATAATTTATATACTTGGTTTTATTATTTACTTCAATCTCATTTTATCTATTTATAACTGTTGTGTTTGTTCTCATTTTTACTCTTTCTAGCAAGTTTAGTTTTTTGTTTTTTGGTTTTTTTTCATGTTATTCCCCATCACCATATGCCTGGTTATTTTGGGAAAATAATCATATTTCTCAGTATTATTACTGGTTCTCCATCCATTCCTAATAGGATGAAACCTACAATTCTCTATTGATGAATCTCTATTGATTAAGTAATTGTGCTGCCAGCCAATACTGTTTATTTCCCTGGTACCAAATAAAAACACTAGAATATTTTTACTTCCCGTCTGTCTCCACTTGGCCAACCACCCACATCATATATTCCTACTGTCCTCACCCTTTTAGGTGACTCAATCCTTTTCGTGCACAGGTAGGGTCTGTAGGCCTGGCCAGTGATCAGGGCCAATCGGGGCCTCCCTTCCCTGGCTGCCAGCTGCTGGCCGGGGCCTTCCTTCATTCTGTGCCACCCACTGGTGGTAAGCACATGTCATAGCGAGTGATCGGTCTCCTGGTCGAACTCCCATGAGGACAATTTGCATATTAGGCTTTTATACATATAATTTACTATAAGGGATAGATAGATATCAGGCCAATTGAATCCTGTATTCTCCAAAAATACATACATTTTTTCCTATGAGAAGGATGATCCCTTGACTATACAGATCCTTACAGGTTTGACCTTAAACTAAATAACCAATTTATGTTGCTCTTATATCTCCCACTTGATATTTAGAACCTTTCATTCCAATGGTATTTTGGAGCCATGGAACCTTTTAAATTTTTAGATATAAGTCATTCTTCCACTCAGAAAAAGGTTCTATTCTTTTATTATTACCTATCCTCTATTTATTCTTCCTCTTAGTCATCAGTTAATTATCCTTCACTTCTGATTTCCACTTCTTATCTGTCTTGTAAGTGACTTATTCCATTTAGTTTTCCAAGATAATAATTGGCTTCTCCCCAGTGATGTATTTTTTTATTCTTTTACTGAATTATTAAATCAAGAAAATTCTTTCAGAAACTAGTGTTTTGTTCCTATTGTTCCATTTTACCTACTTGAAAATTTAATTCTTTTTTTCTTTGTTAATGCTCCATGTTACTTCTCCAATGGTTTTCCCTCAGAATTAATCACCTTTCTTAATTATTGAGTATGTTCATCCTGAGTCATATTAAGAAATCATTTGAAAATTTTTAAGATATTCCAATACCTGACCACAGCCCCAACTATTCTGATTTTATGGTCTGTATAGCTTCCATGCATATGTATTTTTAAAAGTTCAAATATGCATCCAAAAACTAAGATCCACTCTTGTACAAGAATGACAGTGATCCCTGCAAGCTTGTGGTTATAATTCCTACATTGTTCACATAGGCTGCAGGGTCCCTGGGCCACTATAGTGGCCGGTGGACAGTGAACAACTCAACAGCTCTTCCCATAGAGTCAGAGCAGCAAGCTGCTGCCCTCTGCTGGACGACAGCAAGACTCTCTGGGGCTTTAGGACATAGATACCCCCTATCACCCACACAGGGGGAAATGTCATTCAGCTCCTCGGGCCAGTTGCTCTCTAGCTCTGCAGATTTAAACAATGAGGAAGCTCATCCCAAGGACCAGAGGCTACAGCAGGAGACTTCTCTTTTCTGAGATCTGCCCCCATCTGCTGGCAGAGGAGAGGCCTGAGGCAGCACTCCAGATAATTTCGTCCCCCTGCACTTGCACTCTTTCAGACATCTTAGGAAATCTCACGACCAGAAACATACTCTCCAGGTTCCGTCAGTGCACACGGGGTGGATTCTGAGTGGAAACTGTGAAGAAAAGGGAGTCAGGTACATGCACCCAGGACATCATCTTTCAGATCCCTCTCATTGGGCATGGCTGAGCACTCACATGCGGGTAAAATTCCCTGCCCAGATGTAAGGAGTACATATTCATTAAATCTTTGAAAGTAAATGTAGTTTGAGTCATCCCTGCCTTACACAATCCTTGAATCCTGGGAAATCTTCCAACTCTAAAGTGATATAGTAACTGTTTTAAGAATGCCTATCTACAAATCAATTATGCTTAGAAATCAATACCGACACTTCTTTATTCTTACTCTCCCACTTTATTACAAACTATAATTTTTCCATTTATGTGTTGGTGATTCCCACTATCTGTAAGACTGCAGAAAGCAGGAAACATGCCTTAGCCACTGTTGAATTTCCAATGTCCTGGCACATAATAAATGGTTGATAAATATTTATTGATGAAAAATCATGGTATTTTTCATTGAGCGCCTCCCTCACAAAGGACTGAAAGATTAAGTCACATAATGTATGCAAAATGCTTAGTTTCTTGCACAGATTAAATAATAGATTGCAACCCCTGTTTAACTTGAATCAAATTCCTGATTCTTTCAAAGAGACCTAAGCATTTTATACCATTTTCTCTTTGTCATTCCACCTTCTCTTTCACTGATAATAATGAAGAATTAATAACAATATGTATTAATCATTTTATTATTTGACAGTAGTCCCCTGTACTCTCTTCCCAAGTTCTTCCCAATATACATACATTGCATAAGCACGATACTGTTATTTAAGAATGAAAAAAAGTTTTTATATCATTTATTTTTATTTTTTTAAAATATATTTTATTGATTTTTTACAGAGAGGAAGAGAGAGGGATAGAGAGTTAGAAACATCGATGAGAGAGAAACATTGATCAGCTGCCTCTTGCACACCTCCTAACTGGGGATGTGCCCGCAACCAAGGTACATGCCCTTGACCGGAATCGAACCTGGGACCCTTGAGTCCGCAGGCCGACGCTCTATCCACTGAGCCAAACCGGTTTCGGCTCATTTATTTTTACAATGGTACCTAAATTTCCCAGACATTAAGAAAGAATTACTGCCCTAACTGGTTTGGCTCAGTGGATAGAGCGTCGGCCTGCGGACTCGAGGGTCCCAGGTTCAATTCCGGTCAAGGGCATGTACCTTGGTTGTAGGCACATCACCAGTGGGGGGGGGGGGTGCAGGAGGCAGCTGATCGATGTTGCTCTCTAATTGATGTTTCTAACTCTCTATCTCCCTTCCTCTCTGTAAAAAAAATCAATAAAATATACTTTTAAAAAAAGCACTATTTAAAAAAAAAAAGAAAGAATTACTATGTCAGATTAAATTATAGTGTATGCATGCCACACATGAACTGTTCTATAGTGATTGTGCAGAGTGTCAATAGAAGGTTTAGGTAATTCACAAAGCTGACTCTTATTCTAAAAACTAACAAACTGCTCTGAAAATCTCTTATATTCACATCCTCTTGAGCTAAGCAATGTGGGATTTTAAAAAATTAAAACAAAAATACATTGCCTACAGTATTTTTATTGATTTTCCGTCTGTTAACATCTTGGTAGAAATCTTAAAGAGAACTAAATAGCTGACTCAATTTATTTATTTTCCAAATATCCCACTGGCATTTTGTAATGATTATGTGAAGTGCTAATGGCATTTAAATTTTATTTAGTCATTAGATTTCTTTAGAGCTTTAGCTCCAGAATCCAAAGTACTTTATGAAGAATTGATAAGCCCCATTATCCAGAAAGTAAGGAGAACTCATTTAGTCGTGCATAACTGTGGACTGATGTTCTTGCCTATATTTATGAAGGAAAGAGGTCATAATTCCACTAAGTTTAATGTCAGCATTAGCGTCATCATAAAATAATAATAGCATCATTTATTGAGCCCTTACAAGATGTTTGACAACATCCAAATCTTTAACCTCACAATAACCCTATGAGGCAATGATTAGTAATTATATTTTACAGATAAGGAAACTGAAGTTCAGAGAATTTTAGTAACTTGCCTAACACTGCACAGCAGCTCAGTACTAAAACTAGTTATTAACACATGTCTATGCATATGAGACTTACTTGATGTCTCTAAAGCTATGGCACCCTGAGAAAATCACGATGTACAATTCCTTTCTATCAAAAGTTTTTATGCAAGGCTGCCTAAGCTTGCCTAGGCTGGTGTGCAGAGTCATACCTGGAATAACAAGGAGGGAAGTCAGGAAGGGGTAGCTAATGGAAGGAAATGTATGAAAAGTAGGAAAAGCTTTTAAAGAACATTTTTTCACAAGTTCACAATAACTTCAACTGTTCAAACATTTTGCCCATCACAGGGAACACTTCATGCTATTAGATTAGAGGATCCTCCACACTCCTTCCTGAATAATCCCATCTCTAGGCTCTTCAGCGCTAGCCCAGAATAAAGACTACATTTCCCAGCTTCCCTTGTAGGTATGTATGCCAATCCTATATAATAAAAGCCTAAAATGCTAAGTGTCTGGTCGTCCGGTTGGCAGTTCAACCAATCAAAGCATAATATGCTAATGATATGCTAAGGTCGCTCAACCGCTCACTATGACGTGCACTGACCACCAGGGGGCAGATGCTCCAACCAGTAGGTTAGCTTGCTGCTGGGGTCCAGCTGATCAGGACTAAGCAAGACGGGCCAGGCACGCCTTGGAGCCCTCCCACGGTCCCTCCCCAGCTGGCCAACCTCCTGCATCCCTCCCCAGCTCTGATCGTGCACTGGTGGGGTCCCTTGACCTGGCCTGCACCCTCTTGCAATCCAGGATCCCTCAGGGGATGTCGGAGAGCCAGTTTTGGCCTGATCCCACAGGCCAGGCTGAGGGACCCCACTGGTACATGAATTCATGCACTGGGTATCTAGTGTAATATAAAACAGAATTGGATGTTCAATTTCTGGAAAATGTTCTTAAATTAAGGGAGACAAGTTTTTCTCCTTCCTATTGATTGGGATGTTAGTCTTGATGGCTGGAGCAAAAGCAAACAATTTGAATAGTGAGATGAAAGTCACATGATAAAGATGGAAGAGCAACAAGATAGACAGAATCAGTGTCACTGATGAGTATGGAGCTACTATACTTGTCCTGGGTATCAACAATTACATGTAAGAGAAATAAATTTTAATTTATTTAGGCCATGTTTTGGGGTTTTTTTTTCCCTAAATCACAGGACTGAGATCCCACAGCTAGAATGTCATAAAGCACATAGACCAACCCAATTGTGACTCCAGACCTGATTTCTCCTGGAAATTCCACGAGTTTGGTATTAACGATTAGAAATATGGCTGAACTGGGCACTGGGAACATAGCTTTTCCTTGAGATTAAGACATTCTGGACCGTTCCTCATCCTGGTTAGAAGCAGAAGCAACCAACCAACCAATCAATAATATAATAGAATCCACATTTCCAATACCGTGCTCTTCCCACATTGCCAATGTGAAGTCATCAGCCCAAAGGACTTAGCCCGAGTGACAGAAGCTGATCAGAGGCCTGGTTTCCTGATTTGCAATCCACACCACACCACCCCCTTTTGTGTTTTAATCACACCAGGTTGCTACAATGGCATCTGGGTCAAATCTGAGAATATAGGACCTTCTCCTATCCAAGGAGTACACAAAGAGATAACCAACAGATTTGAAAGAATGCAGGAAAACAAACATCACTACCTGACACCTCAAGAGCAAGGATTGCATGTTATTGGTCTGGCCATCCCCAAGGCCTCAAATAGGAGGGCACAGCATATATCAGGTATTTAATGTAATATTCTTGGGAGAAAAAAAAGAAGGGTTGAAAAAGCTGAAATCAATGACCGAAACTGACTTGAGTCTCTTGTTTGCCATAGCACATGGATGGCAGCAATAGCTCTGATGAGGCTCCAAGCAATACATTTTATTGGGCAAGAAACCAAGGCTGGTTTAAATATAACATCCACACTGATATATTGACATGTCTTGACGAGGCCCTCACTTTCAGGCTATTCTCTCAGGCAAAGAAATCCATTAAAAAAAGGACCACATTTCAAAGATTAATCAGTATACCAGTTTGTGGTAATTGCTTCTAAAAGATTCTACAATTTGTATTTATAGGTCAATAAAAGGTCTCATTGTAGGATTGATTCAATCAGTTGTTAATCCTCACTCGAGAATATTTTTCCCATTGATTTTTAGAGAGAGTAGAGGGGAGGGAAGAAGAGGGAAAGAGAGAGAGAAAGGTTCATGAGAGAGAGACACACTGACTGGTTGCCCAAACCTGCCTGAGGTATCGAACCTGCAACCCTTTGGCCTGTGGGCCATCACTCTAACATTGAGCTACACTGGCCAGGGCTTGCCCTCCTTTTAATGTCACTTTTTACACAACAGCCAGAGATACCTGATTTCAAATGTAAAAGGGGCAAAGCCACATTTCCCAAGCTTAATTTGCTTCAAGGACTTTCTAGGATAAGATACAGACTCATGGAAGTGGTCGTGTGTTAATTTGCTAGGGCTTCTGTAACAAAATATCACAGACTGAGTTGTTTAAACAAAAAAACAAAACAAACAAAAGAAAAGTGAGATTTGTTTAAATCTCACAATTCTAGAGACTAGAAATCTATGATCAAGGTGATGGTAAATTCAGTTTCTGGCAAGGTCTCTCTAACTTACTAGAGGCCCGATACACGAAATTTGTGCAAGGGGTTCAGCCCTTGCAGCCCCGGCTGCCCCAGCCGGCCCACGCAGGACCTCACAGCCTTGGCCAACCCTCACAGCCCCTCGCATCCTCGGCCGGCCCTTGCAGCCCCGGCTTTGTCTGGAAGGTCGTTCGGAAGGATGTCTGGACAGTCATTCTGCTGTTCAGTCTAATTAGCATATTAGCTCTTTATTATATAGAAGAGGCAGCCTCCTTCTTGCTATGTCCTCAGATGGTCTTTCCTCAGGGAGGAACAGAGATCTCTGATGTCTCTTCTTCACTGTCTTATGAGGACACTAATTCTATCATATAGGACCCCACTCCTACACGACTCACTTAACCTCCTATACCTCCATACAGGCTCTATCTCCAAATACAGTCATATTGGGAGTTAGGGCTTCAACATGTAAATTTGGAGAGGGAGGACACAATTCAATTCATAACAGTTCTCAATAGCTCTGCCTGGGCCTAAGGGGATTAAAGATCTGGCTGACTTATGTACAACCCACACAACACACAGACACAAACACAACAAGGCATGTTTGTGTATGTGTGTATAAATTTCATGAACTTTTAGACCATGCCTTTGTTAACGTAAAAACTTTTAAACCTGTAAAGAATTTTTGTGAGTTTATTTGAGCCAAACTGTTGACAACTGCTGGGAAGCAGAACCTCAACGGAATGAGATAATGCTCCAGAGAATGATGGTTTTTTCATCTATTTTTATACATTGCAATCAAAGAAGGGGACGGATTACATGAAATCCATTGGTGATAGATTAGAGAGCGGGAAGAAAGCAAAGCGGGAAAACCTCTGGGATTGGATAAAAAGTAAAATGATAGACACATATTTAGGTGGGTGCAGGATAGTTAACAGTCAACAATTAACATGATTATACAGGAATTTGTGGTATCTGTCCTGCCAACCAGGCACATTAGGTTGTGCCCCACGGAGTCCAGGAAAAAGGGAAGTTACAAGTTACCCAGACATTTCAAGGATATGTTATCATACATGCAAAATGACATATAGCTCAGTTAAGGTAAAGGGTGACCTTGTCAGTGAAGATACCGGCCTAAGAAGTGACTATCCATCATACCTGCTTTTAGTTAAAGTTTAATTTCAGACCATCCTTTGTGGTTCCTTTAGGTCTTTGAGTTTGTAAGACTGCCATGTAGGCCTTCCCTGAGCTTGTCAGGTTAGCATGTGGCCCCTTTCGTCCACACCTTTCAGAGCAATTTGAATTCTGCAAAACGAAGTCTTTTTTTTTTTTAATTATTACCTGTGTATATGCTTAGAGAGAGGAAGGAAGGGAGGAGGGAGAGAGAGAGAGAGATATCATTGTGAGAGAATGATAGCTCAATGAATACATCAATCGATTGCCTTCCATACACGCCCTGACCAGGGATCAAACCCACAACCCAGGTACATGCCCTGACTGGGAATTGAATAGCTACTTTTCGGTAGACAGGACGACACTTAACCAACTGAGCCACTGAGTCCAGGCAAGAAGCCATTTTTTTAACAAATGAAATTACAATTTCAATCTAATCCAGGCCTGGTAGCTCAGTCGCTAGAGCAAGCATGTCAAACTCGTGGCCCACAGGCCGAATGTAGTCCACATGAATATTTTTGTGGCCCAGCCAATATAACAATATATAAGAAACATTTTAATAAAAATTTCGTAACTTAATTTTTACAATATCCTGTGATACATAATTATTAATAACAAACTTCGATGTTCGCTAATGACTGATTACTATAATCTCGTTGCATTCATTTCCTTATGCACCTTATATGCAGGCACACCATTTCTCTCCACTAATACTAGCAGCAAATATTTTAGCAGCCCATTGCCACATCATTAGTCTTGTACTGACTTATTGGGTGTGAGCAACAGGAAGTATTTCGCTTTTGGAGAACAAGAAAAATAGGTTTATTTGCATTACGCTTATTAATTTGTGCAGTTATTCAGTGTCTGGTAAATCAATGTTCAAGAAAAAAATATTAATTTTTATTAAAATGTTCTATTATTTTATGTTAACAATTATTCATTTATTTCAGCCCTTTGTATTCAGCATGTCTCTATCTAAATAAACCTACATTTCTATGAAAATTGAAGCTTTTGTTTTTTTGTAGCCCACATAAACTTAAACCTTGTTTATTTGGCCCATGTTAACCTTTGAGTTTGACATGCTTGGGCTACAGCCGTGGTCGGCAAACTTTGGCTCGTGAGCCACATGCAGCTCTTTGGCCCCTTGAGTGTGGCTCTTCCACAAAATACCACGGCCTGGGCGAGTCTATTTTGAAGAAGTGGCGTTAGAAGAAGTTTACGTTTAAAAAATTTGGCTCTCAAAAGAAATTTCAATCGTTGTCCTGTTGATGTTTTGGCTCTGTTGACTAATGAGTTTGCCGACCACTGGGAGCATTGTCCTGACATGCCAAGGTTTCAGATTCAATCCCCGGTGAGAGCACATACAAAATTTAACAATGATCCAGGCACAGCCAGTCAAAGTATCTCTGTGCTTCCATGTTATATCTCTGTGCGAGACCTGAGTACACCTGGATAGAGTTATGCATGCTCTGGAGGATCCCCAATACAGGGTCCTAATGAACAACTAGGTGGCACTCAGGAGCCCCCAAGAAGAGGACCAGGAAGAAGGAGAGATGCTGAACTAACAGTAAGTGAGCTAAAAAGATTACATTCAAGCACTGATTTTGTAGAAGAGTCAATTAACTGCAGAGCAAAAAGCAATGAAGTTGATACAAAACTTGACCTAATTTGCTGGACACATCATTTTTCCTTGACAAATGATTGACTGTTATAAGAAGTTTGAATGATTGCAAGTGATATATTTACATATGACATTTACACAGAAACAAGAGAAATAGTTTATTAAAAGAATTCAGAAATTATTTTTTAATACCTCAACAAAAAGGCTATGCTTCCTATCTCCTAGGCCTGTCTGAAAATGAAAAGCTATGTTTATAATAATATACACGTCTGACTCTTGCATAGATGTGACCTTCATTCATTATTTTAACTGACCTGGATGTCTGCCTAAGTTGTCAGTAATGGTGTTTTCAAAATGTAAAGGCAAATACAGCTTTTCCATGACTGTGATCCTGTTTTCTTAGTGCCCACATCTGTTCCTTATTCCACACAGCAGCTTGTTCCGAGTGCTAAAACTGACCTATCCAAATGAGGCTCCTCTCTTGATCTTTTCCATCCAGTCCATAACATTTGTATTCATTTCCTATCGCTGCTCTAACAAATTACCACAGACATAGGGGCTTACAGTTTTGTAGGTCAGACGTCTGATGCAGGTCTCATCAGGCTGCAGTAAAGGCATTGGAAGGGTATATCTTTGGGAAGGGCTTTATTTTGCCTACCATAACCACTGCAAGAAGGTCTTGGCTTCCACACATTGGGCATCTCACTTCTGCAGCATTTTCAGGCTTTCTCCTCTCCTTCCCCATTATCATGTAGAAAGTCAATGTCAAATGCACAGGGGCTATTATTTCCACTTGCACTAACCTCTGTTTTGTTGGAAACCTGAATGGTGGGACTTAGACTGTTCCTCCATAAAGACCCAGCCTTTGTCACCAGCTGCAGATTCTCTACAAAGGTCCCAGTATTATATTTCTATTTTCCAATAGTCATATTCAATACGTACAGAACACAGCCCTTTTGTAAACCACTAACTTTATCATAAAATGAAAATGGTGAGAGAACATAGCAATAACTCTTAGTGTTGATTACTTCCAGTATAATTCAAAAATTACTTCAAGACCAAAAAATATTTTAATGACTGAATCAGTATTTAAAAATGTAAACAAGGGGAAGGAATGATTCCTCTTTAAAGTTAAATAGATTTTAATTAAGCCATTTAATTGATTTACCACTTAAATTGCTATTAAAATCATATGCAGCCCAGCTGGTGTTGTTCAGTGGTTGAGCATCGACCCTATCAACCAGGAGGCCACAGTGTGATTCCTGGTCAGGGCACATGCCTGGGTTGCAGGCTTGATTCCCAGTAGGGAGCGTGCAGGAGGCAGCCGATCAATGATTCTCATCATTCATGTTTCTATCTTTCTCTCCCTCTCCCTTATTCTCTGAAATCAATAAAAATATATTTTTTAAATCATATGTAAAGACTTGGCTTTTATATTGAAAATAAAGCTACTAGATATTTTTTCCTATCTCTGAATGCTTTCTTGATACAAATAAAAATAAATGTTACAATTCAGTTAAAGAAAATTAAGTCCAGTATGAACTTAATTAATTTACTTTTGAGCAATCTGCATAAGAGTAAATGCATGAAAAAGGGGCAAATGCCTCACTCCATGACTGTGATCCTATTTTCTTAGTACCCACATCTGTTCCATATGGTGTAAATTTAGGATATAACTTGCAAGCCTGGAAAGCACATTTAATAAGCTGGTCCTATGACTGTCTAAGGTCCAGCTGTCATCAAGATTACCTCTCTTCCTTCCCTTCATTTTTCTCCCTAGCACTTACCATTTCAAATACTATATAATAAGCTCACTTATTTGTGCAGAGAAAATGGCTATATCGATGTGTAACAATGGTTATGAGGCTCCCTGCCCTTTGATGAAGCATCAATAGTGTGAGTTGCACAGGATGGAATGTTGCATAAATAATAGTAATGACATCACAGAGCCAAGGCAAGGAATATGACATTTATTGTGAATGAATCATTATTCTTGAAAGTTTTATTTGAATCCTTCTCTTTCCCTTTCACCTCAGGGGGTAAAATGTTCATTTGATTTTTTTTTATTGTCCACATATCTTCTGTTGCTCAGTTCAATTTTCTTTCCCTTAGGTGAACTGAACACAGCAACAGCAAAGTCCCGGGTGACCACAGGACAATTCTGAGTATTCATAGCCACAAGAAATGACTCAGCATGTGTTTTACAGAAATCAAACTCATAGACTAATATCCCTGCCCATGGGCTTCATTGTGAGTATCAAATCATCTCTGAAAAAGAATGCAAGCCCTTGCAGGTGTGGCTCAATTGGTTGGAGTGTCGTCCCATGCGCCCAAAGGTGGCAGGTTCAATTCCATACCCAGGTTGCAGGAGGCTCTCTCTCTCTCTCTCTCTCTCTCTCTCTCTCTGTCTCTCTCTCTCTCTCTCTCTCTCTCTCTCTCTGAAAGAAATAAAAGAAAGAAGGCAAGTTGTTTAGAATGTTCTGCCTTGCCCAGGAAATCAAGTGATTTTCCCCAAACCAAGCTCTAGTGGAGCTTAGGAACCATGAATTCCCTTCCCACATGAACTGATGGCTCTGTGGCCTAGAGTAAGTCCCTAAATTCTCAATCCCACTACTTATCTGTACAATGAACATTCTCTAGTAGAAGAATTAAAGCTTCCTCTCAGCTAGACTGTACTATAATTTTAATTATTAGAATGAAATGGTCATCCTCCAATTACATAAAAAAATTCTTGGATTTCAAAGGCACAAAGAATCATAACATAATCCAGAAACAGGTTATTTTTCCAGGTGGTATCTTGAGGTCCATTATACACCTACTTTAAGAACAAAGAGAATGGCTGATGGGGGACTTCCTATTCAGCCTATCATTCATTCTATAGATAAAAGGAAGACCTGAGAGCAGCAGACTGTCGATCCTCTTCTCATATAGCCTCAGAAATGAATATTTAACTCACTTCAAGCATCATTTGTTGAACTCCAACTATGTGCCATAATGTGCTGATTGCTAAAATCACAATGAGAAAACAGACAACATCTCTAATAGTAAGACTAATCTGATCAAGGTGACTGAAAAATATTTTTAAATACTACTTGCAATACAATATGCTAAGTGTGATAATAAGTGCTAGCACAAGTATCAAATGTAATTCATTTTGACACAATGTCTGCATGTCCAAGGAACTAGTAGCTATGTACTAAAACCATGCACTGAGAGAAGATAAAATTAACTGCCTCTAAAAGCTCACATTGAAACAGGACCTATGCTTTGTGCTAAATAATGACAACAATTTGTCCACTCTACATATGTAGGGTAAAAATCATGATGGAATGTAAAGGGAAATAAAAGTTAATGATTTTGGAACAAAGCTGCATGATGCAAGTGCTCTGTTGGGAATAAACAAACAAGGAGCAAGTTAGAGGGTTCTGTGAGATGAAGGTCAGTTTCCAGTCCATTCCGCAGAATCAATACAGTGCCTTGGATTTGCAATAGATCTCATAAGTCATAGAATGACTGGGCCATGTATCAACCTCCACCCTGCACAGCCCTCAGTGCGTCTCATGGACAAGTACTGCTGAGCAAAACACTGTGATAAGAATCTGCACTTGGAGTGGAATACTGCCCACATATAGACTGGCAGGGAAATGGAGTGGACAGGCAACAGCAAAAAGGTACCATCACTTTCAGGAGACCATACGTCAATTCCAGAATTTATTTCCAAAGTCAAAACTGAAACTGCCGTCAGAAGCTTCCTCTGAAATTCCACTTCATAGATGAGATTTGACTCAATGAAAATTGACATTCTGCACAGGTCAGAAAGGTCCAGAGAATCATATTAATGTCCAACCTTCTTTTGGATATGGTTTTCACATGGAAAAATATTTGAAGAAATAGAATTTTTGAAAAAACAAAACAGAACGGGAACAATAAGCCCGAGGAAACAGCATTTATTTCTCCTACACTGACTGAGCCAGCACTCTTCCAGGTGCCAACAGTCAACACACAGTCAAAATCTCTGCCCTCCTAGAGCTTACCTTCTACCACGAGGAAACAGAAAATACGTAAGTAAGCATTTCAGACACAGTATAGCACAAGGGAGACAAATGAAGCAGAGAAGGCAAGGAGGTGATTTGAGGGAGTGGGGCTGCATCAGTCAAGCTGCTATAAAAGTATGCTTTATTCAAACACGGTTTTCTGGCACCATCACTCCAAAAGTGCTCACTGTCCCGGCAAAGGGGAGCCAAACACTTGGCTTCATCCACTCCGGTTTGTAGTTTGACCTCTTAGAGCTAGCAATTAAAAACTATTCAAGGCAGGCATGCTTGGGAAACATTCCCCAAGCCCCCATCTCATTCTCGCAATGTAGCTGATGGGCCAGAAAGATAAAATTTTGGCTATAATAATAGCTAACATTTATATTACATTTTCTATGATCATCCACATTCCAAGAGCTTAAGTATGCTAACTTAATCCTTGTGTCACTTCCATAAGGTGTATGTATTATCATCCCATTTTTCATATGAGAAGACCAAGACAGTGAGGTTCACTCTGAAGACGGGATTTGGCATTTGAACCCAGATGTTCTGGCTCAGAGACTGTGCTCTTAACTACCACTGTACAGCAACATGTGCCTGCATCTAATAGTCTACCTGACATCTCCAATTGGACAGCAAACGGAAAACATGAAATTAATGTGCTCAAAATAAAACTTTGGATCTTTAATACATCTTTCCTCCCTCTTTTTCCATCTCTGCACACCTGCTCCTCACCCAGGCTTCCAGAACTGTCTTTATAAATAGCACACCCTTCACACAGCTGCTCAGGTCCAAAACTTAAGCCTTGATTTATCTGTTTCTCTCTCATCCTTTATTTGATCTGTCTGAAAATCCTGAGAAATATTTCTCAAACCCAGTGACCTCTGAACACTTCCAGGCTGCTGTCAGGTCCACCTACTGGACTAGATCAGCCTTTTAGCTAGTTTCTCTGCTTCCCTCTTGCTGTCAAAAGTCACTTTTCTCTCCTAGAGATAGGAGTGATCTTCTGAAATATATATCAGATCAGATCATGCCCTTGTTCAAATGAGCCTGATGGCTTCTATATTAATCAGGGTTCCCCAGAGAAACAGAATGAATGGGGGGGAGGGGGAGGAGAGAGAGAGAGAGAGAGAGAGAGAGAGAGAGAGAGAGAGAGAGAGAGAGAGAGAGAAAGGAAGAAGGAAGGAAGGAAGGAAGGAAGGAAGGAAGGAAGGAAGGAAGGAAGGGAAGGAGGGAGGGAGGGAGGGAGGGAGGGAGGGAAGGAGAGGGAGGGAGGGAGGGAGGGAGGGAGGGAGGGAGGGAGGGAGGGAGGGAGGGAGGGAGGGGATAGATATTCATTTTAAGGAATTGGCTGATGCAATTGGGGGACAGGGTCGGGGTGGAGGCTGGCAAGTGTCCAAAATATGCAGGGTAGGCTGGCAAGCTAGAAACTTCATCAAGAGTCCTGAGTCCAAAGGCTGGAAGCTCAGGCAAAATTTCTGTTTCAGGCTGGAGGAGGAATTCCTTCCTCAACAGGGACCTCAATCTTTTTTCTAGCGGCCTTCAACTGATTAGATAAGGACCACCCACAGTATGGAGGGCAATCTGCTTTAATCAATCTACTGATTTAAATGTTAATAACATCTAAAAAATACTTTCACAGCAACATCTAGACTGGTGTTTGACCAAACAATTGGGCACCATAGACTAAGAAGTTGACACATAAAATTAACCATCAGAGCTTCCCATTCCCATTACATTCAGAACAAAAATCATGGCCTATAGCAGTGATGGGCAACCTTTTGAGCTTGGTGTGTCAAACTTCGCCAAAAAACTGAGCATAACTCGGGTAGTGTGTCACTTTGAGGAAAAAACTAACTCCAAGGCTCTAGTCGCAAATGTTTCATCCTCAGGAGCAGCAAATGTTTCATCCTCGGCATGCGGCCGCGTGTCATCAGAAATGGCTACGCGTGTCAGTGCTGACACGCGTGTCATAGGTTCGCCATCAATGGCCTATAGGTTTCTTCTTACTTCTCACCTTCTCCATTCTCTGGACCACTGGTCCTGCTGTTCTGGGTATATGACATGCTCCTTCCTATCTGCAAAAAAAACCCGCCTTTTTTTCCTGTTTCTTGTACCTGAATGCTCTTCCCTCAGAACACCATGCGGCTCCCTCCTTCACTTAATTTAGGTCTCTGCTCCAATGTCCTTAGGGAGACCTTCCCAGTCAACTTATCTCAAACAGACCAGGATCCCTCTCTCTATCTGCCTGCATAAAACTTATCAGTGCCTGAATACATATTATGTGCTTGTTTCTTCCTGCCCACCAGAATGTTTTACTTAAAGCTCTAATTCTATTCACTGTGTAGTCAAATAGTTCCTGCCATATTGTAGGTGCTCAATGAATGAGGCTGTGAAAGTACATTTTTTAATCCTTTGATAGAAAGGAATTGTAAAAATATTAAGAAATATTTCACATATTTATGTTGTAAGTGAAACTATAAATATTACTTTTGCTATAACTTGTATTCCATGCAATATTCTTTTCTTGTTGTTGTTGTAATTGTTTTTTTGTTTTCATCTAAGATATTTGCCAATCTTTTGTGATTTTTTTTACAACTGAGGCCATGAATCTATTTTTTCCCTCCTAGAACATTACACTTGGATCAACCCACCTAATCAAAGCACACTGCACTTGAATAACCACCCTTTAAAAAATCATGCAACTCTATGTTGTACAGCAGATCTCTAGCACTTATTTGTCTTGCACAATTATAACTTTAGAGACTATAGGTAACAATAAATACAGTGTTGTGCACTTAACAACTTGTTAATGGGGTAGATCTCATGCTAAGTGATCTTATCACAAATCCTATATAATAAAGAATATGCAAATTAACCCTCACACCCTCACAAGATGGCTGCCTACAACTAGGCCAGCAGGGGGTTAGTGAGGGACAACCAAACGACTGAACAAGCAGGCTGCATGGGGCAACCAGGTCAGCAGGGGGGCCGTGAGGGATGACCAGGCCGGCAGGGGGGGCAGTTGGGGGCAACCAGGCCGGTGGCGGGGAGCAGTTGGAAGCAACCAGGTTGGCAGCGGGGGCAGTTGGGGGTGATTAGGCTGGCGGGGGGGAAAGTTGGGGGCGACCAGGCCGGAAGGGGAGGCAATAAGGGGTGACCAGGCCAGCGGGGGGGGAGGGGGCAGTTAGGAGCGACCAGGCTGGCAGGGAGGGGGCAGTTGGGGGCGACCTGGCAGGCAGTGGGGGGCAGTTAGGGGCGACTAGGAAGGCAGGCAGGTAAGCAATTAGGAGCCAGCACTCTAGGATTGTGAGAGGGATGTCCAAGGGGTCCTGAATTGGAGGGTGCAGGCTGGGCTGAGGAGACCCCCCCCCCCCGCACCCGTGCATGAATTTTGTGCACCAGGCTTCTAGTAATATAATAATCAAGTGAGGAAACACAAGAATGCCTTTGGAGGTGATGAATATGTTTATTACCGTATTTTCCAGCAAATAAGACGACTTTTTAACCCAGGAAAATCTTCTATACGCCCAGTCTTATATGCCGGAGAATACAGTACTTTGTTTTTGGTGATGGTTATCACAGGTGTATGCACATGTACAAACTCATCAAAATGTACACTTTAAATACATGCAACTTTTTTTATATTAAGTACATATCAATAAAGTTGGAAAAATCAGTAAAGTCCACTCCTCCCCAGAGCCTTGACCTTCAGGCTGACTATACTGCACCTCTGCCTATATATCACCCATTGTTGTAGCCCATTACATACCTTAAAAACAGCATCAAGCCCTGGCTGGTTTGGCTCAGTGGATAGAGTGTCAGCCTGCAGACTCAAGGGTCCCAGGTTCGATTCCGGTCAAGGGCATGTACCTTGGTTGCGGGCACATACCCTGTAGGGAGTGTGCAGGAGGCAGCTGATCGATGTTTCTCTCTCATCGATGTTTCTAGCTCTCTATCCCTCTCCCTTCCTCTCTGTAAAAAAAAAATCAATAAAATATATTTTTTTAAAAACAGCATCAAGCCAGGAATAGAACCAATATCTAAAATGTATTTATACAGAAACTAATAGTAACGTTTTTTATTTTTAAGGATATTGCTCATCATCTCATCATATGAGTGATTCAAGAGGATTTGGGACACTCCTGCTTCCAAGTTTGCAAATTAGGTAACCAAAGAAAAGTTAATGCTACCAGATTCTGCACTGGTCAAAGACACACCTTAGGAAGTAGGAGGGGAGTTAAAGTAAATTTCCTGTTTGACTCCTGTGTTTGGCAGAGACCATTATTGGGCATCTTACATGCCATATGCCCTTTTTCCTCATACTAAACAGAGATCCAGAGGGTTCAGTGACTGTGGTCACAAGGATGCTCCCTTTGCAGAGTCAAAATCCAAACCCAGGATGTCCTGACTCAAGCCTGTGTTCTTCTCAGTGGCCTGGCTACCTGGAGGCAGAACCCCAAGACTCCAGGAACTCAATACAAATTCCACAGATAGATGCTGGCCTTAGTCAGAAACTGCAACCTCTAACGCTCGAGAATGTTTTCCACTACCAGTCTATACAGCAAGAATCTCCAGCAGCCCAGTGAAGACCTTAGATTCTGTCTATAAGTTGAGTGAGGAATGAAATAGTGAAGTCTCTGGGTAGACCAGCAGTTCCTCTTGTCCTCTGCTACCAGGGCTGTGGCCACAGGACAGAGGCCTCTCTTTCCAGGGGCTAAAGGTTGGAGACTCAACATACAGAGCCCTCTAGTTGCTCATGAGAGCTCTGACATCCAACATGTGACTGTTCCAAAATCATGCAAACATTTTATGAATACTTCATTTATCCTCCATGAAAAAAATAACATAAATAAATGAAGTGGGCATTTTATTTATAAAATGGACATCTATATATATATAAAAGCTTAAGCGACTGGAACGCTGGAATGACCAGAATGACCAGTGGCTATGACACACAATGACCACCAGGGGGCAGACGCTCAACACAGGAGCTGCCCCCTGGTGGTCAGTGAGCTCCCACAGCCAACCTCCCATGGCTAGCCAACTTCCCCTGGTCCCTCCCCGCAGCCAACCAGCTTCCCAGGTCCCTCCCCCAGTCCAGCAGACCCCAGCTGGCAGCCGGAAGGCAGGAAGGCCCCAGCCGGCAGCCGGAAGGCCCTGATCAGCCCTGATCGCTGGCCAGGCCAAGGGATCCCACCCGTGCACGAATTCCATGCACTGGGCCTCTAGTTTAATTTATTAAAGAAATGATAGTTCTAGAGAGAATCCTATGAGCAATCATGTGACTCATGTGAATTTCATGCACCAACCTCTTGAGCTTTAGTTCCCTTAGTTATAAAATGACAAGACTGGGATTCTACAATTAAAACCTGCAAGTTTTTCCTCTCAAATTACACTTTACCTTATTCATTTTTTCTCAGCTACATATAATAATATTCTATTAAAAATAAGCTCTTTCCCCACCTTTAAGAAATACTCCTTGTCTTTTCATTTTGTTTCTTCTCTTTGTACATCCCAGCAGTCACCACTTCAAAAGTGCTGCTCTATTTTGTGCTGAGTTTTATTTCCTTCAGGCTTCCTCTTTCTCTGAACAGCAGGTGCCAGAATAACAAGGCAGTAGGAAATTTACAGAAACAATGTGTTTATACAGTTGGCTACCTATCTAAAACGTAATGCTCTTCAACTCTAAATCAGATGTCTTGCCATATGCTGCAAGGTACAAAGAACACTCTACCTCTATAAGACTAGAATCTATCATTTGTGTGCACAAAGATATAGAGTCCCAAAATTACTTTGGTGAAGAACAAAAATTTCTATGCAACTTTTTACTACATCTTTATATAACAGTGTTTTCAAACACTCTTAAACTGAAAGTGTTCTATTTATAGGGTATTTAATAAGGTCCCAATTAAAAACTATTCACAGCATTAACAATTCTTTAATTTAAGCATATTAAAACAAGTCACAGTAGAATTCCTCATGGAGCTGAGCTATAAAATGTAATTCTTTTTGAACAAATAAATAAAAGACATTTCAAGATTAACACCTTTCCTTGTGAAATTTACTTTGTGATTATTTCTGTGATAGTCCTCTCTCAGATGAATTTGTTTTCCTTTAACAGAAATTAAACAGAAAAAGGTCTTTGTTTTAAACCAACAAACAGAAATCCCCCATTTGATTTTACTTAAAGATATGTTTGAACTTCTCCTGGATTGGGGATATTAGTCATTGCTTGCTACTCACCCAGGATCAATATACTAGGAAAGCTGAATAAGTCATTGTATTTTCCTGTTTTCCTACATCTGACATTTCTACTTCTCTCTTACCCTGTGAAACCATAACCCCACCCAAAATGGGGCCAAATGTGTATGTTCCAGTGAGGACATACTAGAAATAGTCGTCTCCTGGGGTCAAATTTAACCCATGCTCTTACAGCATAGATGGTTTTCTTTTAAATCTAATTCATGCATCATGGGCACCTTATCAGCAATGACAACTTCTAACAAATCAAGGTCTCTGCTAGAATTTAGCCTTGGGTAGCACCCATAAAGCGTGCATAATGAATCAAATTCAGTATATTTACTATCTTGTATTCCACACTAGGCACCCTGGTGAACACCACAGGTAGAGTTGAAAAAGATACATTGCAATATTTCTAGAAGCCCAGGAAGACCAAAATATTCCTCCAAATGGCCTGACCATGGGGTCTGAGAGTCCCATGTTCCTCATTATTTCGGAGTGAGGCATTGAAAGCAATCATGAGAATACCAGTATGCAATCTCATTAACCCTTACAGAGTAGGATCCAGGAGAGTCGACCCATGGACATTCTCAGTACTTACTAACCCAGTTATCCCCAACTCTACTGATAATTAGAACCATCACAGAGATTTTTTTCTTTAATGCAATAGGCTGGATGTGGAGAGCAGAATCTGTATTTTCAGCCAGATTTGGAAACTAAAACCTCATTTGTTCTCTTGCTTTCTCTCATTTCCCTTCTTCTTCTCCTTCCTTCCTGTCCTCTCCTTCTCCTTCTCTTCCCTCTTCCTATTCTTTCCTTCTCCTCCAGCACCTCTTCCTGCTTCTCTCCCACTTCCTCTCCCTTCTTCAAATAAATAACAGAAATAAAATATTTCTGTTGTGTTCTTCTAAAATATCTTATATGTGAAGATTCAGAATATGGTGGCCAGAACTGTCCTGCACCTCTACATTTTAACATTTGTTCTTAACTATCCAGTTACTAGGAGTATTCCGATTAAATGTGTAAAATAAGCATGTCAAAATCAAAAGGCTAACACAGGCCACATAAACTAGGTTTAAGTTTATGTGGGCCGCAAAAAAAAAAAAAAGCTTTTATTTTCATAGAATCCATGCATCAGTAGCTCACCAGTAGCTCGCTGCCACCCGCCAGTAGCTCTCCGCCCACTGCCCTGCCTTCCTGTAGTTTCCCCTACCCCCTTCCCCCGCCCCCCCCCCATAGCTTGAGGCCGTGCCCCCTCCTGTAGCTCTCCGCCACCCGCTTGTACCTCGCTGCCCCACCCTCCTGCTGATCGGTGATCCTGTCGTTACATGGTCGGTCGTTACCCTTTATGGCGTAATGACCATTTGCATATTACATCTTTATTATATAGGATAGGTTTATTTTGATAGAGACATGCTGAATACAAAGGGCTGAAATAAATGAGTAATCATTAACATGAAATAATAGAACATTTTAATAAAAATTAATATTTTTTCTTGAACATTAACTTACTAGACACTGAATGACTGCACAAGTTAATAAGCGAAACACAAATAAATCTATTTTTCTTATTCTCCAAAAGTGAAATATTTCCTGTTGCACACACCAAACAAGTCAGTACAAGACTAATGACATGGCAATCGGCCACTAAAATATTCGCTGCTAGTATTAGTGGAGAGAAATGGTGCGCCTGCGCATAAGGCATGTAAGGGAAATGAATACAACACGATTATAGTAATCAGTCATTAGCGAACATTGTAGTTCATTATTAATACCTAGAGGCCCAGTGCACAAAATTCGTGCACTGGGCAGGGGGGGAGTCCCCCAGCCTGGCCTGTGCCCTCTCACAGTGAGGGAGCCCCGCGATCTACCGCCCCAAAGAGGTAGGGCCCACCCACCCATCTGGGGCTCCTCGATGGATTGCCCCTAAGAGGTAGGCCAGAGCAGGGGGACCCCCAGCCTCGCCACACGGAGCTGCAGAACCCGCCTCTACGCCACGCACACAGCATCAAGCCCCCGCCCACCCACATGCGCATACAGCCCTGCCCACCCGTGCACGCTCACTGTGCACACAATCTCCTGGTGATCGCTCGTCACAGCGTGAGGGCATTATGACCACAAAGGCTTTTATTAATAGTACTAGAGGCCTGATGGATGAAATCCATGCAAAAGTAGGCCTTCCTTCCCCCAGCTGCCGGCATTGGCTTCCCTCTGGCACCCGGGACCCGGGCTTCCCACGCAGCCCCAGCTTCATCCAGAAGGTCGTCTGGAAGGATGTCTGGTCTAATTAATTAGCATATTATGCTTTTTATTATAGATTATGTATAACAGGATATTGTGAAAATTAAGTTACAAAATTTTTATTAAAACATTTCTTACATACCCTTATATTGGCTGGGCCGCAAAAATATTTGTTGTGGGCCACATGTGGCCTGCGGGCCATGAGTTTGACATGCTTGCTGTAAAAGGTCCAAGAAAAACCTGGTCATTTTATTTTGTAGAAATACTAAACAAAGGTCTTGATTGTTTTCATGTGAATGCCTTATCACAGGCCACAAGCAGACAAAGGTAGTGTTAGGTAGTCCTACACACAGAAAATCTGAAATATACTGTATCTATTCTAACAAATAGTCATGGCTCTTTAAGTATTTTCTCTATTATTTCAGACACACTTCACTTGTATATGTGCATTTCTAAGAGATCTAAAAGGACTTCTCCAGGAGTTTTTATTTTAATTTCCATATAATTCTTTCAGAAGTTGCTTGCTTTTTAATAACACTTCTTAAGGCATATTTTATAAGTGTTTATCACCTTTCATCCAGATTTTAAGGTTTTAAGACTTGAACATATATTAAATGAAGGTGTTTGAGGCTTTGTTTTGTTTGCTTTGTCTCTCCAAAAAGCATTATATGCAGGTAATTATTTTAGTAAATGTTCTATCGCTATTTATTTTATTGCTTACTTACTCTGGCTTTGTCATATTGCTCCCGTATCTTCAAATCTAACTGCTAATTATTTTTCCCTCAAATTTCTTAGGATTAATTTAAAACAAAGTTGATATATCTCATTCATTTCAATGTGATCTCCTTTATTTTGCATAGCCAATATTTATTCCATTGATAAGTTCTATACACAATATAAATCAAATTGCCATTAAAAACTAGGAATGTATGTCTACTGTCTCAACAAGATTACTCTGAATTATTTGTTTTTCTCTTTTGTGAAAGTGTTTTTCCTTTCTCTAAAACTTGTCAAACAATGTTGTTTTAACTTATTCTTAATCACTTTGGGAATTCTTTTTTATTTGTAGTTAATGAATCTTTGCATGAAAAGATCTCTCTCCTGATCTGGGAATATTCCTTTTTTTTAATATATTTTTATTGATTTCAGAGAGGAAGGGAGAAGGAGAGAGAGATAGAAACATCAATGATGAGAGAGAATCACTGATTGGCTGTCTCCTGCACATCCCCCACCGGGGACCAACTAAGCCCGCAACCTGGGTATGTGCCCTCGACCAGAATCAAACCCGAAACTCTTCACTCTGCAGGCCAAGGCTCTAGCCACTGAGCCACACCAGCTAGAGTGATCTGAGAATATTCTTAATCAATTATTTGATTAAAAGCTAATTGAAACAAATTATATTGGTTTTTGCCCTCTGATTTATTTCAAATCTTTTTTCTCATTCAATACTAAAAGTAACTTAATATAAGTAAATGTAAACTATTTATCCAACTATTTTGAGATCAATAACACCAGCATAGGCATAGCATTAGGTCATATTAAGTAAAGTGTTCTAGCCTATATAATAAAAGGCTAATATGCAAATTGTCCCCTCGACCAGGAGTTTGACCGCAAGTTCAACCAGGGGGCAGGGCTGGCCAGCCAACTGCCCGTGGCCCCTCCCCCTGGCCAGCCCTGCCCCCGACTGCCCCTGCCCATGCATGAATTCATGTACCGGGCCTCTAGTACGTACACACACACACACACACACACACACACACACACACAACTGTCAAAAAATAAAAAGTGTATTGGCAGACTGACAAAAATATTTAAAACAAGAAAAAATAAAAAACAAAACGAAAGGTGTATTTGGTTGATGAATTTTCACAAGTAAATATTAGGCAAAAGCCTCCCGCCAGTGACTGCATATGAAGATGAAACTCCAGCTCCTGGGTACTGCCGTCATCGATCCAATGTCCCCTTGGCTCAATGCTGTGCAGCCCTTTCCTTTGGGTATCCCTTTCCTTAAATAAATTTAATTTTTCTTTATCCACCATATGAGATGGCTATTTAGCCTTCTTGCATGCAGCACCATGCTAACTATTCAAGTAGCAAACAGGTGTAAATGTTGAAGTATTTATAACTATAATCCAGGATAATTTAACAAATGTTGTAACATCCTATTATACCATCACTTCCTGGATTCCTGTGTATATATACATATTTAATTGCTTTACCATTGAATTAAGAAAGCATTTTATAAGATTCAAAATACTCCTTCCTAACTATAGTGTTAATATTTTATTTTGTTGAACCATATTACATGTGTAATTCACTGAGGTATGTAAGTAAAATCTGCTTATCCTTTAAAAGGTAAATAAATATTCTAAACTAAACATCTCCTAAGTCCAGTTTTAGGATAAGACAAAGGGGATGGGTAGAAAAGTGTGTAGTCATTTTATCACACTGAAAATCAAGCCTGCATTGCCTCCCATGAGAAAAAAAATAGAGGGCTATCATGAAGACAGAATTTTTTAGAATAAGATACAAATTTTCATATGTTCAGACAGGTTGCTCTTCAAGTCACTCAGTACACAGATAGGTTAAACCCAGATCTAAAATCAGTATTTATATGCCCTAAAGTTTCCAACTAAGGAAGGCAAAGAGGCTCAGATATCAATCAATACCCAGCATGGACAGTGACAGGCGAAATATGGAATTGCTGGCATCAAATTTAATCAGTTTTCAATTCTTCATTTTTTTCTAAAGGATTAAATATGTCCAGATATTTGGGAACCTGTTATTAGGCAATGTGTTTGAATTAGTAATAAGTATGAAAAGGTAGCCACAGTAAGAAGGGAAAATAAAAAGCTAGCACTATTGGCTGTGGAGATGGTACTTGCAAATTGCTAAGATACATTAAAAAAAAAAAAAACAAGAAATACAACTTAGAGCATAGATATTAAATGCATTTCCTGTCTATCATCCACCACCTTAAAGGCAGGAGTTGTTTTACTCATCCACCATTAACAAATGCCTTTTACAGTAAACTACATCCAGTAGCTCGCAAAGCAAACACAGCACACAAGCTCACTGCTACGCTATGTTCCCTCTCCTCCAACCCTGCTCTAACATGGCCTCCCCTGTTCACCTCTCCCAGAGAGCACTGCAACTGGCATGTTTCCCACCAACTCCTGTAAATCTTTGGTCCAAGGTTCCTTCCTTCCTTCCTTCACCCTGGCCTATTACACACCTAGAAGAAAGTAATCAGAATACAGGCTCAGCAATATCCAAGTCAGGAAAACACTTCTCTAGCATATGATCTCAAATATAGCGTACAGATCAGGTCCTCAACAAACACTGGCAATTCCTTGTCCTTTATCCACACGTTTCCTCTGAATCTTCGATTGACTCAATGAAGACATCCTCATGCTTTCCACTTAGCAGAACCATGTACAGAAAATGAAAATGTGTTTTCCTGAGTTAGGCACCATGGTCATAGTTTACCTCAAGCAAAATCATTTAAAAACCCTTCTGGTCAGTTCTCAGTCATGAAAAAAAACAGCTGTTAGGGCTGGAGTGTAGGTCTTTCATCTTCCACAGGAGTCACTCCTGAAAATCAGTTTAGTTTGAGAGAAGTGGTACTGGGGTACCTACAGGAAGCCAGGCCTAATGGTAGGTGCTTGTAATATATTTCCCTTGAGGGCCTTTGGAGTTAGGAGGAATCCAAACTACATAGAGGGACAGTCCACAGCAGGGACTTGAGTTATGCATGGAATGCAAGGATAAGGAACTTAGATTTAGTGAAGGAAGAGACTTGAAGTGGTAGGAGACCCACAACATTATCTACCTCCACCAGTGATAACTCCTTAAAGCCTTGCGGCCTCACTACCTTGCTCACCAAACCACAGTGGATGCCTAGATTAATAAACACAAATTCCTTTGATGGCAACTGAACGCCACAGTAAGCATTCAACATGGTTCTCTTGATCTTTCCTTCAAGCAACACTAGGTTTCATCTCTTCCGTGCTGCCACCCAAAATATATTCTTTTGTCAGTTGTTCAAACCCTCTATTTTTCCCCCACAGTAGAGCTCAAGATTTACTTCTTCTAAGAAACATGTCTACATGCAAATACTACCTTCCCAGTGATTTCCTTCTCTATTGCATTATCATAAATATGTTCAAATGTTATCTTGAAACAATCTCTGTTGTCTAAAATATTGTCTAAGTTACCTTGTTTTCCTACAGGGATTAAATTCCAAAAGACAATGAATATAGGGTTTTAGCAGATCATGCAAAAATCAGGAGGTTGTGAGAGCAGAACCTCCCCTCATTGACCCTCAACTCCCAGGCTCAGCTGTTTTCTAGACAGTGTGGCAGTCATACATGGATCATCTAGGATGGTATCCCATGATTCTTAATTTAATTTCATCTGTAAAGATTCTTTTTCCAAATAAGATCACATTCACAGTTCCTGGGAATTAGAACACATTGAGAGTATCATGATAACCTGATTACCTGAATTTTTTTCATTAACATTGGTGGTTTACAACGCATATTCATCATTTAGTTTAAGTATGGCAAATTATTAAGTCACCTCCTTCTCCTGAATTATTGAAATGTGTTCAATGAACACTTGCTAGGTGCTTTGGGGGAGGGGGGAGAGATGAATTAAGTCTTCCATTACGATATAACCTAGTAGGAAAACCAAACATGTACACAAGTGCAGGGAAATTGAATAAAGGTAAAAATATAATGCTTTGCAAGCAAGAATAGGGGGAGAGTAAAGACTGTTTGTTCCTTTTCCTGTTTCTTCCTCAATATCACTCTTACTAACAAGCACTCAAATACTTATGTGTATCACAAGCACCCTAATAGCTGATGTTTTGGTTTAGTTCTTCTATGAACACTTTGCTAAATGTGATATTATGAAGTTCACTAGAGGCACTCGGGAAGGGGGGAGTCCCCTCAGCCTGGCCTGAGCCCTCTCACAGTCTGGGACCCCTCGGGGGATGTCCACCTGCCAGCTTAGGCCCGCTCTCCGGGGGATCAGGCCTAAGATGGCAGTCAGACATCCCTCTGGCAGCCCGGGACCCTTAAGGGATGTCTCACTGACAGCTTAGGCCCGCTCTGGACATCCTTAGCGCTGCCGAGGAAGCAGGAGAGGCTCCCTACTACTGGCGCTGCACTCACAGCCATCAGCCCCGCTTGTGGCTAAGTGGAGCTCCTTCTGTGGGAGTGCACTGACCACCAGGGGGAAGCTCCTGCGTAGAGCCTCTGTGCCCTGGTGGCCAGTGTACATCATAGTGACCGGTCGTTCCCCAATTAGGGTCAATTTGCATATTACCCTCTTATTATATAGAAAGGATATGACCCTAAAATCTGAATCTGTCCTATTAAAAATATAGATTACATAAAAAATACAGTAACTGCCCAATAAACCTTCAAAGGAAAACAAAATATATAAGAGCTATAGTATGGTTTCAAACTTATTTTCTTTAATAATGTGGAAATCTTTGAAGAATATCTATAAAGCTATATATATATATCTATACATATATATGTGTGTATGTGTGATATATATATATATATATATATATATGCACACATATCTATATACATATCTATATATATAAAAGCCTAAGTGACCTTTACGACTGGACAACTGGCTGGTAACTATGACACGCACTGACCACCAGGGGGAAGATGCTCAACACAGGAGCTGCCTGCCAATCTCCCATGGTCCTTTCCCCCCAGCCAGCCAGCAGCCCCAATCAAGACTGGGGTAGACAGCCAGGATGAGGAACCCCACTCATGCACAAATTCATGCACCAGGCCTCTAGTGTGTGTGTGTGTGTGTGTGTGTGTGTGTGTGTGTGTGTGTGTATAATATGAAGAAAAACCATCTACCTTTCTAGAATTCTAGCTGCCTTTATTCCATATAGAACTAGAAATAGATACACATAAAACATTATCTACCACTAAAACTTTTACTAATTTTAACTTCTGCTTTGTGAGAACCATCACATTTCCATTTCTTTGTCTTTATCCATAATTCTGGGTCTTTACTCATGTAGAAGTAACACTAAATCACTTTCACAGAAGGAATGAACTTCTACTGCCAGCTCAGGGTCAACAGTCAGGGCTGGGATGGGAAGAAGTGCTGATTAATAGAGCTTTAAAGACAGGTTCAGACGTCTTAAAACAAGACAAATACCCAAAAGGGCTCCACATCTTTCTAGTGGTTCAAAATTTCATTTATAACACCTACTTCTAACCAAATTATATGGGACTACAATTTCCCAATGACAAAGGCCTATTTCCTTTAGTTTGGGGCACTTCAAGGGCAATCCAAGGATATAGTCAATATATTATAGATAAGAAGTAACACAAAGGAAATCAGGAAATGGAAACAGGGGCAGTGTCCTCAGAGGATCAGGTAGAACACAATGGAGTCTCTATCTGATTATTATATTTAAGGGAGCAGATACAAGGAAGAACACAGCTGGAATGTACTTTTTATTTTATGTTTTGTTAAAACTCACCTGAGAATATTTTTCCATTGATTTTTAAGGAGAGTTGAAGAGAGAGGGAAAGACAAAGAGAAACATTGATGTGAGAGAAACATATCGACTGATTGATTTCTGCAGGAACCCCAACCAGGGGCCCAAGCCAGGGCGGAGCCTGCAACCAAGGTACTAGCCCTTGACCAAAATTGAACCTGGGACCCTTTGGTCCACAGGCCAATGCTCTATCCATTGAACAAAACTGGCTAGGGCTGGCCCTGCCTGGTTTGGCTAAGTGGATAGAGCATCAACCTGTGGACTGAAGTGTCCTGGGTTCAATTCTGGTCAAGGGCATATGACTGGGTTGTAGGCCGATCCCCAGTGGGGGGCATGCAGGAGGCAGCCAATTGATGATTCTCTGTCATCAATGATGTTTCTATCTCTCTCTTTCTCCCTCACCCTTCCTCTCTGAAATCAATAAAAATATATATTTTTTTAAAAACTGGCTAGGGCTGGATTGCTTAAGAAGGAGGGCACTTGGTCTAAACATGGGTACAGAATTTTCCACAAAGGGCTCCTATCCTTAAAGTATTCATCTTTCTAATCCCCAAAGCTTAGCACAAGTTACATAAGAAAAATCTTTTTCATCAGAATTAAAGAGAGAATATCTATCCATTCCATGCCTTGCCTCCCTGGTTCCCGTATACAGAGAATGCTTCCCAAGTGGGAAAAATGATCTAAAGTGGTAGAATTTTTTTTTAATGAATTGTTCTCACTCAAACAAACTATCAACAAGTATTGTGAAGCAGTTCACCTGCCTGCTGGCTTTGAGTTATTAGCTCAAAGCTGATTACCTAACAGCTTTTCTGTCAGAGCAGAGCCCAGCAGCTATAGATCCAAAGAATTCACCCTTCAGAAGAGACCAGCAGCCTGGCGCTGTGAGCACATTGTGCTTCCACAGTAACCTCAGGGGGAACAAAGTTCCGGATAGCAGCTCAGTATCAACTACAAAGTAGTCATTTGTGGAGTCAAAATTGAATTTATATCCACCTATATATATTTTAATCAGTTTACTATTTCCCTGCTGAATTATTCTAAAAGCTTTTCCTCATGGTGCACAGGGCTGTTTTTTAGAAAAACATCTATAATACAGCATGATCAAATTTACAGTTATTTTTCAAGCAAATACTAATCTACATACACAAATTTTCCAAAGAATGCCAACTGCTTTGCTCTTTGAACCAAAGTTAGGGGCATTCAGAGATTTGGAAGGTGAAAACGAAATAGCCAATGATTCTCATGAAGCAATGGTGTGCAGAGTGAGGGTTTCAGGCAATAGCAGATGTTACAATTTGCCAAGCCTTTCAGAATATCCATCTGCACGTCACTCACTTCAGGGATATAGGCAAATGGATTCATTGGGAGAGGGATCTTGAAGTTTTTGAACTTACTAAAGACATTTTCTCCTCCAGACCATCCATTTATTTTGAAAGCCTCTAATCCCCTGTATTAAATTCCTTCCAGAGTAATTTCTTATTCCTGACCAACTCCTGACTAATCCAATAAGGAATACAAATTACTCTCAGACTGGTTACTCTGATGTTTAAAAAGTAATTTTTTAAAAGTGAAACTGTTCATTTTATTTAGTCCAAACAACCAGGATTTAATTTAAAATTAACATTTCCACTGAGTCAGATAATAATTATAATTTCCAACCACACCTCATCCTTTGACAAAATCTGGGATCATGTGATCATATGGTTGGTTGATTCAGCAACATCCATTTGACCAATAAGCAATGCACATCATTGAATGTTGACAATGACCCTATAAATCATTAATATGTTATTTCCAATTTGTAGTTAAGGACACCAAGGGTTTCATGACTTGTCCTAGATCCCACATCCAGGAATTAGAAGAATTTGAAGTCAAACCAGATATTATTTGATGCCTTAATCTTTTCTGCCACAGTAACACTCTTTTTGCCATAGTTAGGAAGTAATGTCGGAGAGTGGTCAATATGAACATTTTGGGTAATCAATGTAAGATAACAACAGTATGCATTGTTTTGTGATAGCATCTACATTCTGAAATCTCTCCCTTCTGATATTATAGAAATTTTTCCAGCCAGCTCATGTAGTAGATGTGTGGTTTCCAAGATGTCATGAAAACCTACTACCACATGGGTCCCAGTGAAAGTGGCTCTCAAGACTCAGAAAAGCTCTAACAAAGGGGCTGACTAAAGGAAATTGATTTAATACAACAATACTAGAAACAACAATTACAAAAACATTCTTCCTCAGATGTCATGTCACTCGAAGACACGCTTGCCGTATTCTATGAAATGCACACTTTGATAAATTTCTCCCAAGAACCATCACTTCCTTCAACTTCCTTAACCCAATTCTGGAAATACTGGGGCTCTTTCAGAAAAGATTTGCTTTTTGCTGGGAACAATGCAACAGCAGAGCTCTCCCTTTGGCAGGCAACCTATTGAAAAGATGCCCACTGGACTGGAGAGGTTTGGCTTCACCTGGGGGCAGGAAATTGTACCACCAGCAATTTTCCCTGCCAATCCTTCTACATGACAAAGCACATATAGATTCAAATAAACTAATCATTCTCTGGAAGAGTAAGCGGCACCTGGCAGAGAAGATGTGAGTGAGGTACCTGGGGGATTGCCACAAGCAGCCGGGAGAAATGTCCACATAGGATGCCGGAATAAAACCTCATCATCTGCTGGGATAATTGGTCTCTGAAAGGGATACATGCTAATAATAGCATCAAGCCATAATGTTATTAAACTGCCTAAAGGTTGGGACTCTTTGCCTATTTATTAGAGAATTTCTGAAGATGGCAAAGCCACAGACACTCAAATGAATGAATCAAATGAAATTCTACAGAAAGAAATTGCACATACTGTTAATTGATAAAGAAGATATTCAGGGACAGGTGACCCCTCAATGAACAGGACATAGAGAATCTTTATAGAGAGCCAAATGGATCTCTATAAAAATTGGAACCCACCCATACTATCACCAAACCACGGCCAAACCACCAAAACAATAATGTTGGTACAGAACATAATTAGGAACAGGAAACTATTCTTAAAAGGATTTGTAAATATATGCTGTAACTCATTTTTTCAAAACATTCTACTTTACTTTCTGTTTCTACCCTGAATTTTATAATAGTGAGGGGTGGTTTTTCAAACATTTCTGTGACATCAATGATACTCCTCCCATAGAGAGATGGGAGTCTATCCCCCTCCTTAAATATTAGTGACTTGCTTGTAACCAATGGGATGCTGCATGACTTCCAAAGCTAGGCAAGGAAAGACAATGAAGCTCCCATCTGGTTCTCATGGAACACTCATTCTAGGGGAATTCAGTCTTTATTTATAAATGAATACTCTGAGATCACCATGCTAGCAAAGGTGAATAAAGAAGCTCTTACCCACAATCCCAACTATGGTCCTAGCTTACCACCAGCTTCAATTCCCAGCCATGGGAGTGAGCCATCATGGACATCCAGGCAGCAAGCCTTTAAATGACTACAGCCACAGCCAACATCGTATCACAATTGCACAACAGACTCCAAATAAGAGCTCCTACTCAAGCCACCTCCAAATTCCAGAGCCATGAAAGTATGACCAAGTAAATGATGGGTTTTTCACAATACTATGTTTGGAGTAATTTGTTATGCAAAACATAGTTGACCATTCCCCAAACTTCCAACAAATAGTAAGTTAACATTTTGTAATGCCTTTCAATTGACAAAGTGTAATCATATAATCTCATTTAATTTTTCTAAATATTATGTGAAACATGTAATTAGCCTAAGTTGCAGAGACTAAGACAAATGTTTAATATCACAATTAGGACTCAGATCCCTGTCATCTTATTCCCATGGCCTTCAACACTATGCCAATTCTCAGATGCAGTGAAATATTTTAAGTGGCTAAAAATGTTAACTATTCAATAATGCTATATGATAATAAAAATGACATCACTGGTCTTTTGCTCAATATGTCCAGATATACTGTCTCTTCATACATTTATGTTCTTATAAAATTTAAATAATAATAATAAATCAACTCCTGGAGAGTCTACATGGCAGCCAATTCTTGCATTTATTTATATTGTAAACTAGAGGCCCAGTGCACGAAATTTGTGCACTCAGGGGGGTCCCTCAGCCTGGCCTGCACCCTCTCGCAGTCTGGGAGCCCTCGGGGGATGTCTGACTGACAGCTTAGGCCCACTCCCCATGGGGAGCGACCTAAGCCAGCAGTCAGACATCCTTAGTGCTGCGGTGAAGGCGGGAGAGGTTACTGCCACCACCGCTGCACTTGCCAACTGTGAGCATGGCTTCCGGCTGAGCAGTGCTCCCCCTGTGGGAGCACAATGACCAGCAGGGGGCAGCTCCTACATTGAGTATCTGTCCCCTGGTGGTCAGTGTGTTTCATAAGCAACTGGTCGTGCCACCGTTCAGTCAATTTGCATATTAGCCTTTTATTATATAGGATAACATGGTGATTTCTCTGTAGTTTACCTTTAATATTATGAGCAACAGACCAGGTTTCAGGCAATGAAACAAAGTTAAATTTTAAGTAGACATAGACTGCTTAAAAATCACAACTCTCTGGGTATCACATCTTTAAACACACAATGGGAATTAATTAACTGAGTCCTTAAAATTTAGAATTTGTTAATCCTAAAAGAGTTTGCCAAATCTGGCATGTTGTTTAGGTATTTTAGGTTCCGCTTATTAAATTTTTACAATGGATAAATCAACAAAAACACATTTACTTTTTCCTATTAAGGGCACTGATGTGATGCAAGAAGTATAAAACATGCTTCAGTCAAACAAAAAGTTTACAGTCTAGTTGGGGCTATTCAGAGATAAATTAATATGATGTATAAGAAAGCATACTGTCTTAGCAATATATTTTGTTACATACCTAAAAAGGATGCTATAAAGATTAAGAATGGCCCTAAACGGTTTGGCTCAGTGGATAGAGCATCGGCCTGCGGACTGAAGGGTCCCGGGTTCAATTCCAGTCAAGGGCACATGCCCAGGTTGTGGGCTCGATCCCCAGTAGAGAGCATGCAGGAGACAGCCAATCCATGATTCTCTCTCATCATTGATGTTTCTCTCTCTCCCTCTCCCTTCTTCTCTGAAATCAATAAAAATATTTTTAATAAAGATTAAGAATGAAAATGCTTTATATCTCACAATACACTAAACAAATTTAATGTAAAATATATGTGTAAATTAAAACAGAAAATTTTTATCCAAAAATGGTAGGTAGATCCCATGATGTTTCTGCTGGTTTTAGAAATTGCTAAATTGTATCTTACTGGCTGATTCCACAGTGAAGATGCTAAACTGTACCTTACTGGCTAATTCCAAAAGAGTAGCCCATTGCTGACTGACTACTAACTACACTGATTATATACATCACATTGGAAAAACGTGTTTTCCAGGGGTTGTAATCAAGGTATACTTTAGTAAGATTCCAGGAATTCACCATCAAGTATAGTCACCAAAAGTTAAAGTCAAGCTGTGATTTATCAGCATAGAAAATGCCTAATTAAAGTGAAAATGACAAAAAGAATTATAAGATTTATAAACCAGATACATAAAAAGGTTTATAAAATTTTTATAAATTTCTTAGAGAAATTTATCTAAAGTTTATGAGAATATTTACATAGTCTATGGTTGTTAGGAAGTCTCAATTTTTCTGAAGTTATTTTTTTCTATCCCTAAAAGGATCCTACATGTTCCATAGAAATGAACTGGAGAAGTAGGTACAGTTCTTTTGTACCAGGCACCTAATTTAATGCTATAAGGAAAATATTGCTTAAAAAAAAATGAGGGCCTCATGACCTAGAAGGTATTATGCTAAATGAAATAAGTCAGACAAAAAAAGGACAAATACCATATGATTTCACTTAAAAAACAAAAGAGCAGAGAAAATAGAGGGGTGGGTGGAAAAGATGAAAGGGATTAAAAGATATAAATTTCCAGTTATAAAATAAATAAGCCATGGGGATATAATGTACAACACAGGGAATACAGTCAATAATATCGTAATGACTTTGTACATGACAGATGGTTACTAGACTTATGGTGGGAATCACATCGTAAGATATATAAATGGCGAATCACTATGTCTGAAACTAATATAATGTATGTCAACTATACTTTAATAAAAAGTTTTTTAAGAAATATGAGCACTTCTTGAACATTAAGAATACAGAAGAGAAGATGCCTATTTCTCTTGACGGCTGTGTTTTAAAACAAACCCGTGGAGGAAATTTCCAGAATGGGGCACTCACTTGTAAGTCAAGGCACCAACATCTTGAGGCTAACTGCCACCAAGTTGTATATAACTTTTTGGCCCAATTTTGGCCTCAGTTTCCTCTCCTGTTAAAAGATACAACAGCGGTGGAATGTGCCACGTTCAAGAAAATCTTACTGAGGGGGTTCCCGTTCCAGACCGTGAGAGCCACCTCCTCCCATGAACACACCGAATCTCCAGCTACGTAAGGAACAACTTTCTCTGAGGGGGAAAAAAAAAAAAAAACAACTAAAAACTGGCTGAGGTTCCGCAGCCCCAGGTGAGGCAGAGAAGGCCCACGTGGTAGCAGGCACGGGAGGCTGGGACACAATCTCCCCAGAACCCCCACCCCGGCGAGGCGCGACCCCACAGTCTGTAGGAAACTTCTCCCTGAGGGGTGAAGGCTTTGAACCCACATGGGGCACCGCTGCACCTGAACACCCGCACCTGAGAGACGAGTCCCCGTCACAGGGAGGTTTTGAACCCAACGAGGCTCCCTTCTCTGGGCCCCACAGACGAACCATCTGAGAAATGGCTCAAAGGCCTCGCGCTCCGACTCACCGCCCAGCGCCAGCGAGGGGGCGCCGCCCAGGGACGCTGGACTCCCCCCGGGTGCCAGAGGCTCCTTCCCGGGCCCGGGAGCTGAGGTGTGAGGGGCGGCATCTGTGCGACTCACCTTTGGGAGCTGCCGGTTCTCCTCGGCACGGAAACCAGCGGGAGCTGCTCACGCTCGCTCTTCAGCGGCCAGGTCTCCCGGAGCGGGGTTTTCCACAGGCTGTGCCAGTGTTTACGCCTGCTGCCTGCTTTTACGTCCAGGGCCCCCGTTTTACGTCTGGTTTTACGTCTAGGGGCCTCGAGTTTACGTCTAGGGCCCCAGTTTTACGTCTGGTTTTACGTCTAGGGGCCTCGAGTTTACGTCTAGGGCCCCAGTTTTACGTCTGGTTTTACGTCTAGGGGCCTCGTGTTTACATCTAGGGCCCCAGTTTTACGTCTGGTTTTACCTCTAGGGCCCTCGTGTGTACATCTAGGGCCCCAGTTTTACGTCTGGTTTTACCTCTAGGGCTCTCGTGTTTACGTCTAGGGCCCCAGTTTTACGTCTGGTTTTACCTCTAGGGCCCTCGTGTGTACATCTAGGGCCCCAGTTTTACGTCTGGTTTTACCTCTAGGGCCCTCGTGTGTACATCTAGGGCCCCAGTTTTACGTCTGGTTTTACCTCTAGGGCTCTCGTGTTTACGTCTAGGGCCCCAGTTTTATGTCTGGTTTTATGTCTAGGACCCCAGTTTTACGTCTGGATTACCTCTAGGGCCATGAATTTATATCTGGTGCCGGGAGTCATCTCTATATCCCTGGCTCTGGTGGCCAGTGGGGCTTACATTTGCAGTTCTTTAGGACTGTGCATATTTGTATCCTTTAAAAACTGCTACCTGAGGCCCTGGCTAGGTAGATCAGTTGGTTAGAGCATCCTCCCCATACACCGGGAAGGTCCAATCCCTGGTCAGGACACATATAAGAATCAACCAATGAATGCATAATGGGTGGAGAAGCAAATCTCTCTCTCTCTCTCTCTCTCTCTCTCTCTCTCACTCTCTCTCTCTCTCAAATAAATAAAAATTAAAACAACAACAACAAAAAGAAAAAGCACACAAAAACCTGCTACCTGAGGCTCTCACTTCCAATCAGCCTAAGTCTAGGTGTTGACTGAGATTCACCACCACCATGATTCACCACCACCACCACTTTTGGGGATACTGACAGGTCTTGGCACATCCTCAACTATGAGAGCCACTGAAAAATAAAATAGGCCTCTTGGACAATCACAGAGGTTGAGAGACAACCAAGAGCTAATGCATGGTTAAACAGTAAAGTTCATCTCCTGCAGAAGGCCACTCTTTCAAGCCGGAGAGAGGTGGCTGTTTTATCTAATGCATAGAAACCGACACAGAGTAAAGCAAAATGAAGAAACAAAGGAATGTGTTTCAAACAAAATAATAAGGTAAAACCTCAGGCGGAAAAAAAAACACAAAACTTAATGAAACAAAGATAAGTAATATAACTGATAAAGAAAATCTTATTGAGCATTCATCAGTGTAATGAAGAAATGGAGGTGACTAATACAGGCAAGGTGGAGAAAAACACAAGGAAAAAGAAATAAACAAGAAAAATACCAGATACTGAAAGGTACTATGAAGAGTACTACTCATAATAGTGTAATAAAATAGTACTATTAAAACAGAGCTGATTTTCAAGGTTTCTCAATCTTGGCACCTGGCATTTTAGACTGGATATTTCTCTGCTTGGGGGGGAGAGGGGACTTTCCTGTGCATGGAGAGTATGTTTTTTCAGCATCCATGGCCTCTACCCACTAAATACCAGAATGCTCCCTCCAGTGTGACAACCAAAATGTCTCAAGACATTGGCAAATGTCCTGTGGGGAGAGAGAGAAATCACCCCAGTTGAGAACCACTACCATAGAGTCACTAGATGATAACTTTCAGCTCCAAATTTTTTATCATCATAATATCAGACTATAACACTGTATAGCCTACACCTGCCCTTTCCTTCCTTTCATCCAACCTTTGTGATTATAGGTGCCATCTTCTGTGCCCAACTATAAAACTTGCTGAGCTGTTTGCCTCAATAACATTCCAACCTATATTGGAGGAATTGAAAACACTGTCGGACCCTGCAAAATAGATGACAAGGTGTCCTGAACTATTGACATAGTTAAGAAACTCGATGAATACAGCTTCTGCGCTATTATCCAGAGACAGACAGAAATATTGTCATTTCTCCAAATAAAAGCACTCATCTGCAGTCATAAAAGATAACCCATTACCATGGCAGGAAATCAAAACTGCAATAGATTCCAAAAGAGAAGAATGAGGAGGAGGAGGCATAAGTGATTGGTAGAAAATCTCAAGTGAGAACATACTCAACGCATAAAAGGGAGGAGTGCTGTGCAAGACCATCACAGAGTTGCATAGGGAGTGACCTGACTCTGCAACGAACAGGGAGACCCTCAGAAAACTGGTGGGAATATGTCCAGAGGATCTGGATAGCAGTGTTTAACCCAGCCCTCCCCTTTGTCATCCAAATCATTTTCAAATTAAGCTGAAACCATGGCAAAGAAAAACCTACCGTTGTATTTCCGTCTGGCTACAGAGACATTTCATTTGGAAGCTGTTAAATAGCTCATGAAATTAAAACACACCTGAACTCAAAGTCACTGTCTTCTTTTATTTGTGCTAAGACTTCAGGGCATATTCCATAGGAGATTTTGAGCAAGAAACTTTAAAAACTCCAGGAAATACGTTTAATGAGGATACGAAGAAACTATTGAGCTTTTGGATACTTATAGCAAATAAAAATTGGATTTCATGAGTTACCTTTTCTACATAATGCTTTTATAGATTCATTAAAATCATTTTTAATGGGGAATTCACATGACCCTCCCCTTATCTTCCGAAGTTATCTGTTTAGTTTTTATCTTATAAATTTTTAAAAATCTTGAATAAAAAATGTTAGAGCAATTGTTTTTCTAAAGAATTTATCACAGCTTTCCCTTAAATAAGAAGTATAGGTTTCCTGGCCTGTGTAGCTCAGTGGTTGAGTATCAACCTATGAACTGGGAGGTCATGGTTTGATTCCCAGTCAGGGTATATGCCCGGGTTATGGACTTGATCCCCAGTGTGGGGCGTGCAGGAGGCAGCCAATCAACGATTCTCTCTCCCTCTCCCTTCCTTTCTGAAATCAATAAAAATATATATATTTTTTTAAAGTATAGGTTGGAAAGGGCACAAGATGCCTTGAAATACCTCCTCTACCAATCGCCAGCTATATGATTCTGGTAATTCACTCAACATTTCTAAGAATCAAATATATGGATTGGGTATAACAATTATATACTATTCATAGGGCAGCTGTGAAAATAAAAAGAAATGACATATGGGAAAACGCTTTGCAAGCTGTAAAGTTCTACCAAGTATTATTTTGTTATCATCTTTTTTTATCATTATTATTGATTTCAGAGAGGAAGTGAGAGGGAAAGAGAGATAGAAACATCAATGATGAGAGAGACTCATTGAGTGGCTGCCTTCTGCACGCCCCTCACTGGGGATCGAGCCTGCACCCCTGGCATGTGCCCTGACTGGGAATCGAACCATGTCCTCCTGGTTCATAGGTTAAAGCTCAACCACTCAGCCATGCCAGCCAGGCTCATCTTATTATTGAATTAACATAAAATGTGCCCACAGTATGGTTTACATAAAACTTTCCAGCATGAATCTTGTCCTAAACCCCTGAACCTGTCCCCAAGCCCTTTTTTTTTTTTTAAGCCCTCTTTTCTGTGACTTTTGTTGTTCTCTGACTTCTTAGTGAGCTTAGGCTCATTTCCCCACCTAGTCCTTCTCCTGTTATCCTAGACCAGTGATGGCGAGCCTATGACGCGCGTGTCAGCACTGACACGCGTAGCCATTTCTGATGACACGCGGCCGCATGCCGAGGACGAAACATTTGCTGCTCCTGAGGATGAAACATTTGCGACTAGAGTCTTGGAGTTAGTTTTTTCCTCAAAGTGACACACTACCCGAGTTATGCTCAGTTTTTTGGCGAAGTTTGACACACCAAGCTCAAAAGGTTGCCCATCACTGTCCTAGACCCTTCCTTGTTTCACTGTCCCCAGCTTTAATAAGCATCCTCTAAAATTTAAAAAAAAAAAATCTTTCCAGCATGCAGATGACCAAGGCCTAAGGTTCCTTCACCTCAACTTGATTAAACGTTGGTCAGGTTTCTTCCTGACTCTGGGCCCTGACCTCCCCTTCCACGGAGGATTCTCTTTAGAAAAGTTATAAAATCTTTCTCTGCCCCTTTGATATGTAAATCCTGGTAAAGGCTTCTTGTTGTTTTATAATCCAGGAAGGTCTATATCCAGGAGCTGGGAGCCATCTCTTTGAAATGTTAACATCAAGGGAGAAAGCACCCCTATCTCCCCATGTTTCTAGGAAGGTGGAAAGCTAACTTCCTTGGGCACTTGGCTGTAAGTTGTAACACTACTCTGTAATGGAGCTAAGAGAAAATTTACTTTTCCTTTGGGTAAGGCCAATTAGCAAACAGATGGCCTATGATCCCTCCATACCCTGGCTATAAAAAAACTCTCCCACACTTTGTTTCTGCAGAGTTAAGTTCAGACTTCAGTTCTGACCTCTCTGCCCTGTTGCACCAACTTTGAATACAGTCTTCCTTGGTCTTTCAACTTTACCCTATCCAATTTTTGCTTTGAAACATATTTGCAAAAGAATGAAGCTATCCTGGGATCTGATTACAGTAAAATTTAACAGACCCTGGTCCTGAGACAGGCCAGTAAGCCAGGACAAGTGGAACAGGGAAACTGAGGCAGGTAGCTGAACAAACTGGCCAAGCAATTTACAGCCAGATATAGGTCACATCCCTAAAGATAACATCTAGGCTTCAGTTGTATTTCAGTTCTTGGCCCAGAAAATAGGGTGGGAGACTCCAGGAGCAGTTGTAATGACTACGCCCCTCCCTGCCTGACACTGACCAACCCATGGAGACCATGACCCTAAAAGGGCACACCGAGAAAACTGATGAATATTCTGCTGAAACCCTGCCCTGAGATCTCCCCTAAGATTCTGGTCTGCAAGAAAGAAAGAAAATAAAAAAACCTGGATACAAAGAAGCCAGCTTGAGCTCTCCCTCTGCATTTCCCCTCCCCATCTCCTTCCCCCATAGGCAGCATCTCCTAAACTCTAAGGGATCCCCTGAGACTTGCAACCAGGGGAGCAAGGGCGGCAGCAGCTTGTCCCGGGCGAGCTCTCTGACCCTGTCTCCAAGGCCCCCTTTTCTCTGACTTCCCAGTGAGCTGAAGCAGCCCAGCCTGGGCTCTCCTGTAGCTTCTTCTATGTTAAGACCTTCCTTGTTTCACTGTCCCCGGCTTTGATAAACGTACCCTCATAGTCACCTTGGAACTGGAGACTCAAACTCCCCTGTCACTCATGAGAGCAAGATTCTTGGGGTACCACTGAAATAAGAACTTTCAGAAGCCCCCAAGGAAGAAGGAGATGTGGTAAAAGGCTTTATCTGCATGGAGTTACATTCCTCGGTTTGTAAAGTCCCCTGTCCCTTCAGTCAGTCGTGAAAGAGGTGCCGCTGGGGTTCCAGTGGAGCCCAAAGCAAGGCCAGTGTTCAGAGCTTCCATTCCATGTTGCAGCCAGGTGTAGTTCAGGATCCAAGCTAATTAAAGCCCATTGCTCCAGCCTGGCCAGGGTGGCTCAATGGTTTGAGTGTCAACCTATGAACCAGAAGGTCACGGTTCCATTCCTGGTCAGGGCACATGCCCAGGTTGCAGGCTCAGTCCCCAGTGTGGGGCATGCAGGAGGCAGCTGATCAATGATTCTCTCTCACCATTAATATTTCTCCCTCTCTCCCTCTCTCTTCCACTCTGAAATCAAGAAAAATATATTTTTTCTAAAGGTCCATTACTCCATTGGTGGAGTACCACATGACCATGAGCCATTTGGCAGAGAGCACAACCACTGCGACAGGTGTGGGGTGTGTGTGTGTGTGTGCATGTGAGAGAGGGAGAGGGAGGAGAGCTGCTCCTTTGTTTAGAAGTTTAATTATTCAGGTTTCACAGGCTTGTAGTGGCCACGCCCATTCTGGTCACTGACGCTCTACCCGATGTGATTGACCTTTCCACGTCACTCAGACCTTGCTGGGCATCGTCCAAACTGCCCTTGTCCAGTCCCCTCCCCCAGGGATCAGCGGGGAACAGACTTAGAGAGTATTAAATACAGCTTTTGGGAAAGCTGTATAAAGGCATGCCTATATTATTTAGCCTTCCCTTTACTCCTTTCCTGTTAACAACCAGATTATTACAACAGCATCAATGTGGACTCAAGTTGTGAAATCTTTCCTGCACGAAGTCAAGAATCCACACACTGCTAGCCGGCCCTTGGCAAACCCACTCAGAGCCAGATCCTCTGTCCAGTAACAGCTCCATTTGTGATTCACCCTGCTTACATCTCACATGAGTCTCTGATAGATTGTAACCTTCTGAAGAGAGGGACTAATCTAAAAACTGACCACATCTAACAACGGCCACTCTATATAAGCATGTATTCATATATGCGAAGCAACATGCAGATAGTTGATTCCATTCCATGTTGCAATACCTGGATTTATCTCGGTATACACATCAGGGTTTAATTTACTAGAAGCTGGAGCACTTGCAATACTTCCACAGGTGGTTGTTATGGTAATGCTGCAAAGCAGATTGCAAAGTAAATGCATTTTTAACCACTTTATTGAGATCTGATCGACATACCAAAAGCTATACATATTTAATGCACCCAATTTGATGAGTTTGGAGATAAGTATACAGCCATAAAATCATCACCACAATCTATGCCATAAACATATCCATCACTTCCAAAAGTTTTCTTGCACCATCCTTATTTATTATTTTTTGTGTTTGTGATTAAAAAAAACACACACACACATTTAACATAAGATGTACCCTCTTAGTAAAATCTTAAGAATTTTATAGTTAACAGAATTGTTAACTACAGGCACTACACTATACAATAGATCACTAGGACTTACTCATCTTGTATAATCAAAACTGTTCTCTTTGACTAATATCTCCTTGTTTCCCCCCAGTCCCTGGCAGCCACCATTTCACTCGCTGCCTCTATGATTTATATTCTTCATGTAAGTGGTATCATGTAGTATTTATCCTTCTGTGCCTGGCTTATTTCACTTAGCATAATGTCCTCCAGGTTCATCCATATTGTCACAAATAACAGGATCTCCTTTTTAAAGGATGAATCATATATACCACATTTTCTTCAGTCATCTGTTGATGGGCATTTAGGCTGCTTTCATGTTGTGGCTACTGTGAATAATGCTGCAATGAACATGGGGGTGTAGATATCTATTCAAGACAATGATTTCATTTCCTTTGGATATATACCCAATATAGATCATATGGTAGTTCTGAAGCATCCATCTTATATAAAAACTGCTGTTTGAAATTTTAACCCTGCTATTTTGGCTCTTATAAATGCTTGCTTGCTTAAATAATAAGGAAAATGAGACTACTCCCATTTCACAGAGGCCATTAAAACCTCCCCCAGATGAAGTTATCAGTGCTGGCACCAGGCCAAGCCTTTGGTTGAGGTCTCAAAGCCCCAGCACATGGGACTCTTTAAGAACTTGCAAAGGGGACCGGAAAACCACATATTTGGGAGATAAAGAGGGTAAAAAGGTATAAATACAGGAAACTTCCTGTGTGACTTCGCCCAGAATTCTAGAGACATTTTTCTCTGGGCCCGCGCATAATAATAACAATAAATGTAACTCCATCTCTCTAAGCGTTGCTTGGTTCTTCTCCGGTCTTCTGTAACAGTTCTTTTTTAATTTTTTGAGGAACTGCATATGGTTTTGCACAGTGGCTGTACCAAATTACATCCCCACCAGCAGTGCACAAAGGTTGCCTTTCTTTTACATGCTCTCAACTCTTATCCTTTGTTTTTGGTTGTGTGTGTTTTTTCTATAATTGCCCTCCTGACAGGTGTGAGGTGCTAGCTCATTGTGATTTTGATTAGTGATGTTGAGCCCTTTTCATATACCTGTTGGCCATTTGCATATCTTTCAAAATGAATGCATTTTAATGCAACTTCACAAAATGATGACTTTTATAGATGTACTATAGATGGCTAACTGTACAAATATCAAGAAATAGCAATATCAAACATTTGTCAATACTAAATATAATTTAGACATAGTTAATTTAACTCTAAAATGTTTTTGCTAGAAGATGCAGAAAGAATAGATGAGGCAGAAGTATGACAAATGAGAAGAGCAGTGAGTTAAATATTATTATTAAGTCTACTTTATTTGTAGAAATTTTATGCTATAGTTTTCCAGCTTTATGAGTTATACTTAATACACAAAACTGTACATATTTAATATATGCAATTAGATGCTGAGTGTAAATGTCTTATTTGTCTATCAAGATAGGACTTAAGAAAGGCCTTAAGCACATTTCTATGTGGATCATCAAATCCCATGAGTTTTAGAAGCAATCTTCTTTTAAAATATTTTTTATTAATTTCAGAGAGAAAGGGAGGGGAGGGAGAAATAGAAACATCAATGATGAGAGAGAATCATTGATCGGCTGCTTCCTGCACGCCCCCTACTAGGGATCGAGACTGCAACCTGGGCATGTGCTCTGACCTCCTGGTTCATAGGTCAGTGCTGAACCATTGAGCCACACCAGCCAGGTGATAGAAGCAATCTTTCATTCCCAACAACCCATTGTATGTTCCCAGAAGAGTGCTAGGACTAAAGTGCACCCAGAATGATAAAAGTTGGGCGTATCCCCAGGACAACTACATGGCTAAATTTTGTTTTGCCTGGATTCCCCAGAGCAGCAGGTAAGTACATAACACAGGTTTAGAATGACAGGTGCCTCTCTGTGGTCACAGGAACATAAAGGTCTTAGGGGCAGAATGGCCTTCTTCTTGGACTCAGCGTGAGCTTCCTGAAACACCTGCCTAAGGAGTGCTTCTTTGCATACAGCCTGTGTCACTGGCTGATAAGCACTTTTCCAGGTACTTTAAGGTCATAGAAATTGCTCCTCCAAAAGGAAGAATGCTGCTGAGTCTCCAGCTTGGCATAGCCATCAGCATGCAGTTAAATCTTTTATCCTTTGCTTGCATTAAAGGGATTTGTGTCCTTTGCCTGTGACTGTTGATATCTCACTGTCAATCACTTTCTCCCTTGTGAAAAACATGCACAGAATCACAAAACTAATAAGTGGTAGATTTGGTGCTTCAGAAATTCCAATTGCATATCCAATGATGTCTGCTTACTATCCTGCAGGGGTGGGGAACATCTGTGGGGAAAAGGCCCGAGATATCATTTGGTCTGGCCCTGCCAAGGCATTAGGGGTGAGTTAATTAAATGTTTGACCAAATATAGCAGGCTAATTTTCAAGCTGATAATTCTGTATGGTCTGCAAATGATGTTATAAATATCCAAATGGCCCTTGGCAGAAAAAAGGTTCCCCACCCCTGAAATGAATCCTCTAATACAAACCTTAGAAATCACAGAACTGGTCCCAAAGTTTATGATCAGAAAAGAATAAATGCTTTAGTATAGTACTGGTCGGGTAGCCCAGTTAGTTAGAGCATCATCCTGATATGCCAAGAATGCCGGTCCCATCCCCAGTCTGGGCACATATAAGAATCAACCAATGGCCGAAACCGGTTTGGCTCAGTGGATAGAGCGTCGGCCTTCGGACTCAAGGGTCCCAGGTTCGATTCCGGTCAAGGGCATGTACCTTGGTTGCGGGCACATCCCCGGTGGGGGGTGTGCAGGGGGCAGCTGATCGATGTTTCTCTGTCATCGATGTTTCTGGCTCTCTGTCCCTTTCTCTTCCTCTCTGTAAAAAGTCAATAAAATATATTAAAAAAAAAAAAAGAATCAACCAATGAATGCATAAATAAGTGGAACAACAAATTGATCTCTCTCTCTCTGTCTCTCTCTCTCTCTCTCTTTCTCAAATCAATAAATAAAAATTTTTTTAAAGAATAAGTGCTTTAAAGTTGTTGGGGAGTTCTGTTTCTGATTAGGATGTAGAATATTGCAAATGACCAGCATTCCCATGGTAACAACACGGGAAAAAAAACACCCTTCTCTATAGCTATCAAAGAGCAGAGGATTCTAAGAAGCCTTAATGAGCTGTAATCCAGAGAGAGACAAGCCAAGAGCTGCAGATGTCTCGACAGTTAGCAGCAAAGTCCAATCTGATGGTGGATGTGTGGGAGAGCAAACTTGCCAAGGATGAAAGAGGGAGGGATGAGGAGAGATCGACTGGGTTTTAACAGCAAGGACCAGCAAAGAAAGAATCTGTAATAGTTCAAATACAAAAAAAAACAAAACAACAACAACAACAAAAATTGTTCAGCCTGGCCAGCAGTTGAGCATTGACTTATGAACCAGGAGGTCACAGTTCTATTCCTGGTCAGGGCACATGCCTGGGTTATGGGCTTGATCCCCAGTGGGGCCCATGCAGGGGGGTACCCAATCAATAATTCTCCCTCATCACTGATGTTTCTATCTCTCCCTCCCTCTCCCTTCCTCTCTGAAATAAATCAAAAAATATTTTTAAAAATAAGTAATTTTTTTAAAAGCAAAAATCAATTGTTCAGACCAATATACCTCCACCCGCTAGGAGTTTTTCTGAGAAAGTAGAAGAAATAGTTATGAGGACAGAAGCTAAAAGACAGAAGACATTTGAACCATTTTGTGGTGCTCAGATCCCAGCACCCTGCAAAATTTGCATTCATAAGTGAATCATGACTGACTAAGCTGAAAATCAACTCTCTCAAGTTGAAATCAAAGGAGGAGTTTAGCTGACAAAGTAAGACCTCCTAAATTATATCTGAAATCAGACATAAACCTAAGTAACTGAGCTACAATCCAGCCCTGCCCCAAATCGAAGTTAAGTGGAATCTAAAAGAACAGACCCTAGCCGAAACCGGTTTGGCTCAGTGGATAGAGCGTCGGCCTGCGGACTGGAAGGTCCCGGGTTTGATTCCGGTCAAGGGCATATGCCTTGGTTGTGGGCACATCCCCAGTGGGGGGTGTGCAGGAGGCAGCTGGTCGATGTTTCTCTCTCATCGACGTTTCTAGCTCTCTATCCCTCTCCCTTCCTCCCTGTAAAAATCAATAAAATATATTAAAAAAAAATAAATAAAAATAAAAAATAAAAAATAAAAGAACAGACCCTGCATTGGCTGCCTAGGGGAAGAAAGTTCTTGTACCTCTGGAGGAAAAAAGAAAAGACATAAAAAGCATCATATTTCACTTTCCGCCATTCTTGAATGACTGGTATATAATAAAAATTTATAATATATGCAAAGAAGCAGGTATATTGACCCATAATCAACAGAAAATTTCAATAAAGGCCCCTCCCCCTGACTGGCCCTGCCTCCGATTGGCCCCCCCACCCCCCAATCAGGGGTGGGGCCAGCTGGCCAACCGCCCACAGCCCCTCCCCCCAGCCAGCCAGACCCCACCCGTGCACGAATTCGTGCACCAGGCCTCTAGTGTTTTAAATAGTTGAATACTGCTGGTGTCTGTAGTCCTTCCCTGTCTGGGCCTCTTCCCAGGGACCTCTCCAAAGTGCCCATGGGCTTCCTAGCAATATGGTGGCTGTGCTCCAAGAGTATGCTTCCCAAGAGACAGGAAGTAGAAGCTGCCGGTTTCTATTGTCAAAGCAGCCACAGAACCCAGATTCAAGCGTGGAGACATAGACCTCATTTCTCAGTGGGAGGAGTATCACAGGATTTGGGGACCATTATTAAACTTACCACAAGAAGAGAGTGGCTAAACAAGCATGGTATATTGATACAATATATATTTACTTAGCAATAAAAAGGATGGACTAATAATATGCACAACATTGGTATATTTCAAAAACAGTAGGTTTAGTCAGAGAAGCCGGACTCCTAGGAGTAAATACTGACTCACTCCATTTACATAAAGTTCAAGAACAGTCAAAACCAATTTATAATGGTAAGAATCAGAAGAGTGGCTGCCTTGGGAGCGGGAAGGAGCAATGGACTGAAATGGGTGGGGCACACAGACACGTTGGGGGAGATGACATAGTCTATATCTTCTTTATACGTGTGTTGAAAACTAACAGAACTATGCATTTAAGGTCTTTGCATTTTACTGTATATAAATGAGAACCAAATAGAATTGATCAAAACACCAAAAAAAATTACTGAAGCACAAGCACCTATGTGGTTCTGGATTCACTATTGATTTGGACAAACCAGTTACAAAAAATATATAACTGGGACATTTGGAAATAGTGTATTGTGTTTCAAGTATTAAGTCATCTAAAATTTATTGACCTGTAAAGACTAAAATATTCTACCAGAAAAGCAGTGACAAAACAATGTGTCCCATATGACCTTGCGTTGTTGAAAATATATCACAGAGGATTTTTCGGGCAGTGAAAATGCTCTGTATGATACTATCATGGTGGGTGCATGGCATTTTGTATTTGTCCAAACCCATGCATCCACCATGATAGTATCATACAGAGTATTTTCAGTGACCAACACCAAGAATGAACTGTAATGTAAATTATGGATTTTGAATGATAATGATGTTTCCATGTAGGTTCATCAATTGTAACAAATGTTGGATATGGATAGTGGGGGAGGCTCTGCATGTGTTGGGAGAGAAGGTATATGGGAAATCTCTGTATCTTCCTCTCACGTTTTCTGTGAACCCAAAACTGCTACCAATATATATTATTGCTCAGGAATATTCATAGAAAAACTGTAGGTGGGTACCCTCTAAGGTGTTACTGTGGTAATCCCTGTATCAGGGGAATGTATAGATTTTTGTTGTTGTTGTTGTTTTTACTTCAATTACATTTACAGTCAATATTATTTTGTACTAGAGGCCCGGTGCATGAAATTCGTGCACAGGGGTGGGGGGTTGTCCCTCAGCCCAGCCTGCACCCTCTCCAATCTGGGACCCCTGTTTAGGTTCAGACCTAAATAGACAGTCAGACATCCCTCTCACAATCCAGGACTGCTGGCTCCCAACTGCTCACCTGCCTGCCTTCCTGATTGCCCCTAACTGCTTCTACCTGCCAGCCTAATTGCCCCTAACTGTCCTCCCCTGTAGGCCTGGTCACCCCTAACTGCCCTCCCCTGCAGGCCTGGGTCCCCCCCCCCCCAACTGCCCTCCTCTGCAGACCTGGTAGCCCCCAACTTCCCTCCTCTGCCAACCTGGTCACCCCTAACTGCCCTCCCCTGCTGGCCATCTTGTGGTGGCCATCTTGTGTCCACATGGGGGCAGCCATCTTTGACCACATGGGGGCAGCCATTTTGTGTGTTGGAGTGATGGTCAATTTGCATATTACTCTTATTAGATAGGATTAGTTTCAAGTGTCCAGCATATGGTTAGACAATCATACTTTACAAAGTGTTCCCCCAATAGGAAATGTATGGTTTTATTTTGTATTTTTGCTTATATGGCATTTTCTAATATTGTACAATGTACAAGTACTGCTTCTATAATAATAAATATGGCCCTGGCCAGTGTGGCTCAGTTGGTTGGGCGTTGTCCCATGCACCAAAAGGTTACAGGTTCAATTCCTGGTGAGGGCACATGCCCAGGTTGTGGGATTGATCCAGTAGGAAGTAGCTGATCAATGTTTCTCTCTCTCTCTCTCTCTCTCTCTCTCTCTCTCTCTCTCTCTCCCTCTCCCTTCCTCTCTCTCTAAAAAATCAATAAAGGCATATTTAAAAATAAATAAATAAATATCTGTCCCCCGAATATGCCATTTTTAACAAGTGTTCATTGAATTAAAAATGTATTATTGCAATATTTAATGGAAAATTGAATAAAGCATAACAACAGGTAAGCTTTATTAAACACTTACCATCTATTTAATCCTTGTATTTAATTCTTGCAAAACCTTATAAGAAAGATGCTACCACTATGCACATTGCAGATGAGGAGCCTGAGATTCAACAGTCATATAGCACAAGTCAGAGTCTCCACTTGCCTTCACTCCTAACTATGGAATCACTCACAGTGTTAATGCCACGCTTATAACACCTCCTTCATTCTCAAAGCACTATTTTGAAATTGCAGAGGTTCAAATGGTGAAACCAAGAAGGCAGAGACATGAAGTAACTTTCGCAAGGTCACAGCCAGCCAGTGGCATGGCCCATAATATGAAAGCAGGTGTGACTGCTATCAACAAGCAAACGCTACACTGAATTCCTGGCTTTATCCACAGGATGCAGTATTTTCCTGTGAAGCTAGCAGAGACCGTAATTCCATGCTCCCACTGCACAACTTATAAAATGCCCAGATAAGAGAAGTGATATTTGTGGAGGGTTATTTGAAGGAAATGAGCCCATCCATTTCGTTATAATCTAGAACTAAAGCCTGATCATCAGAACACTCCATGTTCGGAACATATTATCTTGGCCAGCTGCAAAATTGCTTTCCCTGAGTTCAATGTTCTGTCCTCAGTGCTTATTGAGGGATGAGTCAAGAAAACATTTCCTGAATCCCATAAATGTGTTTGCAGTCACAAAGTCATAAGCGAACATTTTTACCTGGCCTCTCATTGTCCTACTGATAAAGTAAAGCCCTCAATGAGAATTATCCTTTAAAATTATGTACTGGATGAAACTACATTCCTTGAGATATTTCCTTAGCACTTACTTTATTTTTTTATTTTAAAAACAATTAAATAGTGCTACCTTTGTGCCAGCCACTGTTCTAACTGCTTTGCTAATACTGGCACATTTGACTTAATCCTCTTAACATACCTATATAAAGAAGTTACCTCTATCATTCCCAGTCAACTTATCAGGATACTGAGGCACAGAGTAATTACTAAATTTTCCCAAGGTTATACAGTTAATAAGTATCCAATTTTCTTTCTTTTTTTCTTTTTTTACTTATAACATTCTCTTTGCAAACAAATGTGTTCTCTTTTTTTAACGTTTTTATTGATTATCAGAGAGGAAGGGAGAGGGAGAGATATAAACATCAATGAAGCCCTAGCTGGTCTGGCTCTGTGGATAGAGCATCGGCCTGCGGACTGAAGGGTCCCAGGTTCGATTCTGGTCAAGGGCACATGCCTGGGTTGCAGGCTCAGTCCCCAGTAGGGTATGTGCAGGGGGCAGCCAATCAATGATTCTCTCTCATCATTGATGTTTCTATCTCTCTCTCCCTCTCCCTTCCTCTCTGAAATCAATAAAAATAATAAAATTAAAATAAAAACAATGAAGAAAAGAATCATTGATCAGCTTCCTCCTGCACACCCCACAATGGGGATCGAGCCCGCAACCCGGGCACGTGCCCTGCCCAGGAATCGAACCTCCTGGTTCATAGGTCAACACTCAATCACTGATCCACGCCGGCCGGGCTGTGTTTTCTTTCTTACTGAGGTTGCTAGGAGGTTCAGAGGCAGAATTTCTACCTACCTCTAGCAGTTCTGTGAGAGACTTTCACCTGTAAATATGCATCTTGTTTTCCTTTGTAGCTCTGCTATCACATTATATTTTTCATTTTCTTTGTTCCTGGATGAATAGATACAGGGATGAAAATAAGGATGGAGCCAATGACTAAGCTCTATATAAAACTATAATTATGTTCGCAATTCCTGTGTGTGAAGACAAATACTTTGTAATTAAATCAAGGGAAACAAATGATTTCTGTATTTGATTAAAGGTTTGAGATGAGTTCAAATTAAATCTTGAAACAAAGATGTGAATGAAGTTACCTTAATTAAAAATCTAAATATGCTTAGTCAAAAGGAAAAAGAATGGTAATTTTTTTTTTAATCTGCTGAGCAAACTCGATGGGTTTAGAAGAGAAGGCAAAAGTATATACAGGAGTTTGTCATTGAGTGGCTCAGAGTTTATCTTTTTTTATAAATTTTGTTATTGATTTCAGAGAGGAAGGGAGAGCGAGAGAGAAATAGAAACATCAATGATGAGAGAGAATCATTGACCTGCTGCCTCCTGCATGCCCCCTACTGGGGACCAAGCCCACAACCCAGGCATGTGCCCTTGGTGGGAATCGAACCTGGGACCCTTCAATCCGAGGGCAGATGCTCTATCCACTGAGTCAAAGGGGCTAGAGCCAGAGTTTGTCTTTTTAAAGCAGGCGTCCTCAAACTACGGCCCACGGGCCACATGCGGGTGTTTTTGCTGTTTTGTTTTTTTACTTCAAAATAAGATATGTGCAGTGTGCATAGGAATTGGTTCATAGTTTTTTTTTAAACTATAGTCCGGCCCTCCAACAGTCTGAGGGACAGTGAACTGGCCCCCTGTTTAAAAAGTTTGAGGACCCCTGTAATTTAAAGTAATTTAACAAGGCACAGGAAAGCATTCAAGAGCCTGAATATGTAAACCACTTGTTAGAACACGGTAATACTAAGAAATACCTGTTTTTTCTATCTATCTATCTATCTATCTATCTATCTATCTATCTATCTATCTATTTTACATTTTAAGTCTTATGCTTTCTGGCTTACCCTTTTTTGTAATTTTGTTGAATTTTGGGGAGTAGCATTGGTTAATAGAATTATGGAGGTTTCAGGTTCCTGTCTTTTGTTGCAGCAATGACAGATTCTCATTTGTAAGCATTCACTTCAACTTCAATTTAGTACTGAGGTGAGAGTTTAGCTCTGCACTGAACCAAAGCAACTTCACACAGTGAAATATTTTTTCAATGTTGTTTCTATAATATTCCTTTGTCAGAAAAGTGATGAGAACTGTTCCCATGGGCAATGGATGGCTTCTGTGAAAATAAGAAGCAGTTTATTAGACGCTATTTATTTATAGAGATACTCACTTATCATACTTTTGAAATCATGCCCAAGATACTGCCAACATTATCATAACAACATAATGGTTGAGAAGCCAGTTAAATGTTTCTCTGGCCAAAAGGATCACAATGATAAGGCAATGAATGTCTCACCTGTGTGTGGAAAGGTGGTGGGACTCTGCTTCCAGGGATACCTGTGTATTTCATTTTCTTGGGCCGCCATAATAAATACCACAGCGGGCGTTTAAACAACAGAAACTTATTTTCTCTCAATTCTGGAGACTGGAAGTCTAAGATCCAGGTATTGGCAGATTGGTTTCTTCTGAGGCCTCTCTCCTCGGCTTCTGTTCTGTTTCTTCATACGGTCCTTGCCCTGTGCATGCCTGTTTCCTAAGTTCCTCTTCTTATAAGGACACCAGTTATACTGGACTAGAGGTCTGGTGCATGAAATTCATGCACTGGGGGGGGAGGGTGTCCCTCAGCCCAGCCTGCACCCTCTCCAATCTGGGACCCCTCCGGGGATGTCAGACATCCCTCTTACAACCCGGGGCTGCTGGCTCCCAACCACTTGCCTGCCTGCCTGATTGCCCCTAACCACTTCTGCCTGCCAGCCTGATCACCCCATAACCACTCCCCTGCCAGCCTTATCAATGCCTAACTGCTCCCCTGCTGTCCCGGTCGCCCCCAACTGATCACCCCTAACTGCCCTCCTCTGCCAGCCTGGTTGCCCCCAACTGCCCTCCCCTGCAGGCCTGGTCCCCCCCAACTGCCTTCCCCTGCAGGCCTGGTTCCCCTCAACTGCCCTCCCTCCCCTGCAGTCCCAGTTGCCCCCAACTGCCCTCCCCTGCCGACCTGATGGCCCACAACTGCCCTCCCCTACTGGCCATCTTGTGGTGGCCATCTTGTGACCACATGGGGCAGCCATCTTGTGTGAGGGCATGATGGTAAATTTGCATATAACCTCTTTATTATATAGGATTAGGACCCACCCTAGTGACCTCATTTTGACTTAATTACCTCTTCGAAGGCCATATGGCTAAATACATTCTGCGGTACCTGGGATTTGGACTTCAATATATGAATTTGATGAAACATAATTCAGCTCATAGCACTGTACCTAGTAGGCTGGTGTGGCTCAGCAGTTGATCATCGACCTATAAATCAAGAGGTCACCAGTTGATTTCCAGTCAAGTCACATACTGGGCTGTGGGCTAGATTCCCCAGGAACGGGGGGGAGAGGGGGGGGGAGGGGAGCGGCGTGCAGGAGGCAGCCACTCCATGATATTTCTCTTGTATCAATGTTTCTATCTCTCTACCCTCTCCCTTCCTCTCTCTCTAAAAATCAATAAAAACATGTTTTTTTAAAAAAAAATAAATTTAAAGCTGATGATTTACTACCAAAAGCCATTTGAGCAGACTTAGGAATGAAGAATCTCAACTACAGAATAAATTAGGGTCTCAGTTTTTTTTTTCCAACTCTTGTGTGACATAAATGTGAATTGAGAAAATACCCCAAACTAGAACTAGAATAATAGGAATAAAAGTGACATTTTAATTTCTGAGGCCCCAGCTAGGCATTTAGAGAGACCTCAAAGGAGAACACAGCTGAGAAATAAAAAAGGGAGCCACTGCACCTTAAGAAAACTTAAACCAGAGCAGCAATACGATACATCACAAACTTTCCTGACAACACCTCCATCAAATCAAGGAATCAAAATAAAACTGGAAAGGGCAGATTATACATCAATCAATGCAGCCTTCCTAACATTCAAAGAAGATACTGTTGATGGGGTTTATAAATAAAACAAGAGGAGGCACATTAGCCTCCCTATGTCCACTGTGCACTCTGAACATTCCAGAGTTTCTCATTGTTTGAACAGTTTGATCCAAAGGAGCTCACCCTCCTGAAATAGGAGCCATTGTTGCATTTCAGTAAATCCAGGTCTTTCTAGGGGTATCCATAGCATGCTAGAGCTGGAGAAGACCTTACACTCATCAAATCCAGTGCCCTTCAGGTGGTCCATGCAACGTCAATAGATTTACCAGAACAGGGTTTATAGTCCAATAGCTTGGGGAATGCAAACTGCGTTGTCTGTTGTTATTATTGTTATTGTTGTTTTGCCCCAACAGACTTCTCAGAGCCCCATGGTTGCTAAAACATAGTTATAGTTTAAATACACCAGGGGACTTGGCAGCTTTCTCGACCTCAGAAGCACTGTTACAAAGACAGTTTTTAGAACACACCTTGCAGTTGCAAAATAGCCACAGAGATGCGGATTGCAGCATGGGGTATATAGTGAAAAATGTTGAGATAACTGGGGATGGGACCAGGTGGGTGCTAGGGGTAGCAGGGGGAACCAGGACTCTGTAGAGTACACATGGTTTTCCAGCCACCTTGTTGCACATCTGAAACTGGAGCAAAATGGTATCTATAATAATAAAAGCATAATATGCTAATTAGACTGGACAGCCTAACAACCTTCTGGATGTCCTTCTGGACTAAGCCGCATCAGGGGGGTGGGGCAAGGCAGAGGCGGTTAGGGGCGATCAGGTAGGCAGGTGAGCAGTTAGGGGTGATCAGGCAGGCAGGCAAGCAGTTAGGGGCAATCAGGCAGGCAGGTGAGTGGTTAGGGGTGATCAGGCAGGCAGGCAGAGGCAGTTAGGGGCAAGCAGGCAGGCAGGCAGGGTGAGCAGTTAGGAGCCAGCAGTCCCAGATTGTGAGAGGGATGTCCCGCTGCCGGTTTAGGCTCAATCCCGCCTGCCTAAACTGGCAGTTGGACATCCCCTGAGGCATCCCGAATTGCGAGAGGGTGCAGGCCAGGCTGAGGGACCCTCTCCCCATGCACAAATTTTGTGCACCAGGCCTCTAGTTGAATATAAACTGTGGTGGAAAATAAAAAATAGAATATACCTTGAAAAACTGATTGTAGTCTGATTGCCTCATTTTACAGATTAAGAAAGAGACACAATATTGATGTCATTTTCCCAAGGGCAGTGCCAAGACCATGACAGTCCTTTCCTCGATGCCATTGAACTTCTTCCTAATGAACACTGCTCTCTGGACTTGGACAGAGGGCCAGTGCAGATATCCATTCAGGAAATCTGAATCTAAAATGTTATCATAGGCAGATGTTCACAGAAGTCTAAGGAAGAACATAGACAAAGAAAACCAATAGAAAACACAACATTCTCAGCCAGAATATCTATCTCCCTGGTTTCTAACTACTTATAAAAAGAGCAATTTCAACTTCGTTTTCCTTCTCCTCAGAATAGGAAGGATATCTAAGTAAAATACAGGGTGTCCATGCTAAATTTGAATCTTAGATAAACAATTAACAGATTTTTAATATAAGTAGCTCTCAAATATTGCCTAAAATATGCTTACACTGCATTTCTAGTTTCTAAATCTGGCTATTTCACCTATGACAGATACTCACACTTAATGTAAAGGCCTTAAGGTAAATAATAAATGAAAAAGTTATTAGAAAGTAAAAGTTAAAAGTAAGGAAAAGTGTGTTCATCATTCAATTACTGAAGCTCAATTCTAAGATTTAAACTCAAGTACTGGGCAGGGGAAGAGGGACACCTTCAATTATGTCAACTTTAAATTTTTTAATAAAAAAATAATGAAATAAATAATAAACTCAAGTACTAGGGATGAAAGGCTAAGGAATAATTTTATGGATTATATTACATTTCCTACATTCCCAACTTAAGCCTCAATGAAAACTATCACATGTAAACCTGTATTTAAAGTGTAAGTTAGGAGAGAAACCAAGATGGCGGCATAGGTTAAACACCTAACCTGCAGCCGGGCACAACAATTTCAAAAATACAACTAGAGGTCAGAACGGACATCGTCCAGAACCACAGGAGAGCTGGCGGACTGAAATACCCACAGCTGGGGGGAAGGAGAAGGCCACGGGGACAGTCGGGGAAGCCGTAAAAACCTGAGGTATGGAGAAACGGGCGGAGACACGAGCACACGCGCCTGCGAGGAGGATGGAACCGGAGAGGAGGGGGCGGCTGATGACCTGGCCGGAGTTCACTGGCAGGAAGGAGATAAAGGCTCCGGAGTGCACTGAGCACCGGCTCCGATTGCACTGAACCCCATTCCGGGCGAAACCCTGGGAAACTCACTCACTTTCGCAACTCTGCCGCCCCCGCAGGCCGCCCGGCCCGGGACGCTGGGGACGCCGCCGCAGCGGCGGCGCCCGGAGCCCGGCGGCCTCCCAGCACCCGTCCCCGCCGCGCAGCCCCCCGCGCACCGGACGGAGGCCCGGGCGCCCTCTCCGTGCACCTCCCGGCGGCGCTAGACTTCAGTAGAGTTGACTGAATTCAAGGGATTAAGAAGTATAAATTGGGGGTACGCCGCGGCGGCGACGTCCGGAACGCGGCGATGGCGGTGCCTGGAGCTCGGCGGCCGCCCAGCGCCCGTCCCAGCCGCGCGACCCTCGCGCGCCTGGTTCCGCGGGACGCGCGCACCGCGCACCGGACGGAAGCCCGGGCGCCCTCTCCGTGCACCTCCCTGCGGCGCTAGACTTCAGTAGAGTTGACTGATTTCAAGGGATTAAGAAGTATAAATTGGGGGTACGCCGCGGCGGCGACGTCTGGAACGCGGCGATGGCGGTGTCTGGAGCTCGGCGGCCGCCCAGCGCCCGTCCCAGCCGCGCGACCCTCGCGCGCCTGGTTCCGCGGGACGCGCGCACCGCGCACCGCACGGAAGCCCGGGCGCCCTCTCCGTGCACCTCCCTGCGGCGCTAGACTTCAGTAGAGTTGACTGATTTCAAGGGATTAAGAAGTATAAATTGGGGGGACGCCGCGGCGGCGACCTCCGGAACGCGGCGATGGCGGTGCCTGGAGCTCGGCGGCCGCCCAGCGCCCGTCCCAGCCGCGCGACCCTCGCGCGCCTGGTTCCGTGGGACGCGCGCACCGCGCACTGGATGGAGGCCCGGGCGCCCTTTCCGTGCACCTCCCAGCGGCGCTAGACTTCAGTAGAGTTGACTGAAATGAAGGGATTAAGAGGTACAGATTGGGAAGTATGAAAAAGATGGCGGCGGAGGTTAGGGGCTGTTCTGTTGCCTCGCACCCAGCGAAATCGGAGGGGATGAGGTGTGGAGGTGCGTGGGTCAGGCTGGTGGCGGGGGAGAGGGGCTTTTGTTCCAAACCTAGGGGAGATTGGCTCTCCATCACCCTGAAACCCATCTTCTGGCGAACCCCGGGAGACCCAGATGCCTGCGGGGAGAGGCGGGACTCTTGCGGAGGTGCGCCCAGCAATCAGTGTTTGCTGCGCTGGAGTGCGGAACGAGGGGACTTAGATACGTGGAAGGCAGAAGGACCAGACTCACAGCCATCTTGGCTCGCCGCACCATGGCCTGTGGGCGCCCTGAGACCCCGCCCCGCCCAGGGACCCGCCCCGCACGTTTTGAAGACCTGCCCCGCAAATCTTGCAGGCACACCTGCGCCCCAAGCAACGGCTTATGCATGTGGGTGGCCTGCCCTCTGGCAGCGGACCAGATGATCTGCTGTTCTAGTCGGACTGCTCCAGGGCCACTCAGACAGAAGGAAGAAACTACAGTTTTTGCTGTAACCCTTGCTGAGTGCCTAAGGCAGTAGCTGATCTACACTCCATTGGAGACCCAGAAACGAGGGCATCTGGTGGTCTGTGGGAGATGACACCAGATTTCAACCACGTGCATAAGGGACACATTCAACGGGAATATTCAGTGAGCGCCAAAGCTTTGCTGCACCAAGACCCGGCCCATAAACGTGTCTCCTGCACAGCAACTCTTCCTTTATAGACAAAGAGAGCCCCCCCAGTGACACCAACAACAATCAAGACTTAACTATACAAAGGAGGACCAAGATGGAGGCATAGGGCGGAAGCCTGATTGTTGCCTACCACAACAACTTTGAGACTACGACAAGAGAGCAGAGCAGACACCATCCAAGACCACCATAGGGCTGGCTGAGTAGATGCTCTACAACTAGAATAAAAGAGGGGTATGTGGGATGATGCTGATGCTGGTGACCCAAAGACCACACTTTAAGAACTACGGCTCAGGCGACACAAAAGAACTAAGGCTCAGGCGATACAACAGCGGCCTGGAACGTGCTCGGCGCAGATCCCCCGGCGGTCTCCGGCTGAGGGGACGGCTCCACTGGCAGCCAAGCACGGACAGACGAACCCCTATGAGACATGGGGTGGGAGACTCCGCGCTTGCTGACCTCTGAGTCCGTCAAGAATCTCAACGCCCCGGAAGCGGCCAGGTGCGCATGCTCGGCGACCAGCCACCGATGCAGACCCAAGGGCCGACGCAGCGACGCCAGACTGGCCCACCGCCATGCACCGGGTGCACCGGAGCTTCGCCGAGCCGCCGCCCGACGAGTTCTGAAGCAGCCATACTGGAGCTCTGGAAGGATGGCCAGGGGAATTGCTGAGGGGGGATTGACCGGCAGGAATTGGGATCGGGAAGACGGGGCCCCGCTGAGACCCGGGTGCGGGCGGGGTTGCGCGCCTCTGGGCTCGGGTGTGGTCACACGCCTCTGGGTATAAGTGAGGCCTCACGTCCCTGGGTCTAGGTGAGGCCACATGCCCCTGGGTCCAGGTGAGGCCAGACTCCGGGTCCGGGTGAGGCCAAGTGCCCCTGGATCCGGATGACGCTGGATCCCGTGCCCGGGCGAGGCCAAGCGCCCCTGGGTCTGAGAGAGCCCACACACCCCTGGGTCCAGGCGAGACCATGTGTCCCTGGATCCGGGTGAGGCCGCGTGCACCTAGGCCCGGGTGAGCCCAAGTGGCCCTGGGTCTGGGAGAGGCTAAGCGTCCCTGGGTCCGGGTGAGACCATGTGTCCCTGGATCTGGGTGAGGCCTCGTGCACCTAGGCCCGGGTGAGCCCAAGTGGCCCTGGGTCTGGGGGAGGCCAAGCGCCCCTGGGTCCGGGTGAGACCATGTGTCCCTGGATCTGGGTGAGGCCTCGTGCACCTAGGCCCGGGTGAGCCCAAGTGGCCCTGGGTCTGGGGGAGGCCAAGCGCCCCTGGGTCCGGGTGAGACCATGCGTCCCTGGATCCGGATGAGGCCTCGTGCACCTAGGCCCGGGTGAGCCCAAGTGGCCCTGGGTCTGGGAGAGGCCACGCGTCCCTGGGTCCGGGTGAGACCATGTGTCCCTGGATCTGGGTGAGGCCTTGTGCACCTAGGCCCGGGTGAGCCCAAGTGGCCCTGGGTCTGGGAGTGGCCAAACGTTCCTGGGTCTGGGTGAGACCGTGTGTCCCTGGATCCGGGTGAGGCCTCGTGCACCTAGGCCCGGGTGAGCCCAAGTGGCCCTGGGTCGGGGAGAGGCCAAGCGTCCCTGGGTCCGGGTGAGACCATGCGTCCCTGGACCCGGGTGAGGCCTCGTGCACCTAGGCCCGGGTGAGCCCAAGTGGCCCTGGGTCTGGGAGAGGCCAAGCGTCCCTGGGTCCGGGTGAGACCATGCGTCCCTGGATCCGGATGAGGCCTCGTGCACCTAGGCCCGGGTGAGCCCAAGTGGCCCTGGGTCTGGGAGAGGCCAAGCGTCCCTGGGTCCGGGTGAGACCATGTGTCCCTGGATCCGGATGAGGCCTCGTGCACCTAGGCCCGGGTGAGGCCACGTGCCCCTGGGTCTGGGAGAGGCTAAGCGTCCCTGGGTCCGGGTGAGACCATGTGTCCCTGGATCTGGGTGAGGCCTCGTGCACCTAGGCCCGGGTGAGCCCAAGTGGCCCTGGGTCTGGGAGTGGCCAAACGTTCCTGGGTCTGGGTGAGACCGTGTGTCCCTGGATCCGGGTGAGGCCTCGTGCACCTAGGCCCGGGTGAGCCCAAGTGGCCCTGGGTCGGGGAGAGGCCAAGCATCCCTGGGTCCGGGTGAGACCATGCGTCCCTGGATCCGGGTGAGGCCTCGTGCACCTAGGCCCGGGTGAGCCCAAGTGGCCCTGGGTCTGGGAGAGGCCAAGCATCCCTGGGTCCGGGTGAGACCATGTGTCCCAGGATCCGGGTGAGGCCTCGTGCACCTAGGCCCGGGTGAGCCCAAGTGGCCCTGGGTCTGGGAGAGGCCAAGCGTCCCTGGGTCCGGGTGAGACCATGCGTCCCTGGATCCGGATGAGGCCTCGTGCACCTAGGCCCGGGTGAGCCCAAGTGGCCCTGGGTCTGGGAGAGGCCAAGCGTCCCTGGGTCCGGGTGAGACCATGTGTCCCTGGATCCGGATGAGGCCTCGTGCACCTAGGCCCGGGTGAGGCCACGTGCCCCTGGGTCTGGGAGAGGCTAAGCATCCCTGGGTCCGGGTGAGACCATGTGTCCCTGGATCTGGGTGAGGCCTCGTGCACCTAGGCCCGGGTGAGCCCAAGTGGCCCTGGGTCGGGGAGAGGCCAAGCGTCCCTGGGTCCGGGTGAGACCTTGCGTCCCTGGATCCGGGTGAGGCCTCGTGCACCTAGGCCCGGGTGAGCCCAAGTGGCCCTGGGTCTGGGAGAGGCCAAGCATCCCTGGGTCCGGGTGAGACCAGGTGTCCCAGGATCCGGGTGAGGCCTCGTGCACCTAGGCCCGGGTGAGCCCAAGTGGCCCTGGGTCTGGGAGAGGCCAAGCGTCCCTGGGTCCGGGTGAGACCATGCGTCCCTGGATCCGGATGAGGCCTCGTGCACCTAGGCCCGGGTGAGCCCAAGTGGCCCTGGGTCTGGGAGAGGCCAAGCGTCCCTGGGTCCGGGTGAGACCATGTGTCCCTGGATCCGGATGAGGCCTCGTGCACCTAGGCCCGGGTGAGGCCACGTGCCCCTGGGTTTGGGAGAGGCTAAGCGTCCCTGGGTCCGGGTGAGACCTTGTGTCCCTGGATCTGGGTGAGGCCTCGTGCACCTAGGCCCGGGTGAGCCCAAGTGGCCCTGGGTCTGGGAGAGGCCAAGCGTCCCTGGGTACGGGTGAAGCCAGATCCTGGGTCCGGGTGAGGCCGTGCGCCCCTGGATCCATCCGGGTGAGGCTGGGTCCCAGGCCCGGGTGAGAACACGCGCCCCTTGGGTATGGGTGAGGCCACGTGCCCCTTAGTCCGGGTGACGCCGTGCCCCTGGGTTCGGCCGAGACCAAACCAGAGGGAGTCGGACCTCCGTTACCACCATTTGTCCACCATCCAGAGCTGAGGGGTCAGTGCTGACATGTACACATAAGGAACTACTGGACATCGAAATTGGGTCTCAAAAGAACTGTTGGTCCAGGGGGAAGCTCACTACAGATTGATTCATTTGCCTGTCAGCATAAATATTATTGCTCGTCTCACATTCAGTTCTTATTAGTATATATCTAGTGACATATGATCTCGTTCATCTAGAGGAAATGATGAACAACATAGACTGAGGAACAAGAACAGAACCAGAAGCAAGGAGGCATCGATCGGACTATCGGGCTCAGAGGGAGGATAGAAGAGGGTAGGGGGAGGGAGGGGGGAGGGGGAGAGTTCAACCAAAGGACCTGTATGCATGCATATAAGCCTATCCAACGGTTAAGTTCAACAGGGGATTGGGGCATGCGTGGGGAGAGGGGTGGGATGGGAATGGGGGGATGAGGACAAATATGTGACACCTTAATCAATAAAGAAATTAAAAAAAAAAATAAAAAAAATAAAATATGGGAGTGACATGGTCAAATCCATTTAAAAACAAAAAAAAAAAAAAATAAAAAATAAAGTGTAAGTTAGTGTCTATGTCATAGCAAACAAAAAGTTTAGGAACTATCCCAGGCATAATCCATTTATGGGTGAGTTTCTTTGTGTCTAATTAAAACTATTTAAGATATGTCTATTTCAGACTATGGTATCACCACTGAGCTCTGAGCCTGGCACATGTTAGCATTCAGTAACATTGTTGTATGAATGAATGAATGAGGCCAATTCCCACCTCATTTTTACATTGGCACCTCTGGCTAAAACCAGGGAAAGAAAACTAAAATAGTTTCATGACCCAGAGAAATAATGTAAGGGGTGTTCAGCTGGAAGACATTAAGAGAAGGTTGGGTGTGTGATAAACTGTATAACACTTGCTTCTCACCCATCTGGTCAAGATAAGACACATAACCCAGCCGGCATGGCTCAGTGGTTGAGCATTGACCTATGAACCAGGAGGTCATGGTTTGATTCCCAGTCAGGGCACATGCCCAGGTTGTGGGCTCAATCCCCAGTGGGAAGCATGCAGGAGGCAGCCGATCAATGGTTCCCTCTCATCATTGATGTTTCTCTCTCTCTCTCTCTCTCCCCTCTTCCTTCCTCTCTGAAATCATTAAAAATATAAATGTTAAAAAAAAAAAAAAAAGATGAGACACACAGAGGGGAGAAAAGATATGGAACTGAAGAGTAAATTTAATAAACATTTACCAAGTGTATTAAGTATCCAAAATTTAAAAGGCCTTCATATCACAGAAAGTACATTACTGTGGAAACTGCGTAGAGGTCAGAACCTAAAATAGAAGGTTTTGCTTAAAAACTCAGCCAATTTACAAGGAAAACAAGAGGTCCAGACAAGAGCTCTAGTGAAAGGGCTCACCCCCGTGGTGAAGCCACCACCCTGAACCAAGGAAACTTGATGCACCGGGAGTGAAGGCAAGCATGATATCACACCCATTTCTTCAGAGACTCAGATTTCAGTTCACTATAACCCTCATCTCCCTCTCACACTCTGTATCCTTAAACCTTAATTGCATGTTCACTGGACAAATTAATCCCAATATGAAAACATATTGTTAGTATAAAAATTCTTTCTAATTGTTACTGATTCTATTAACAACAGTTACTATGCAACATATTTTCAATATGCAAGAACACAAAGAAACTCTTGCTTCCAAAAAAAAAACAAAAAAACCCTGAAACACTAATTCGAGAGAATATATGCATTCTTATATTCATTACAGTGTTGTTTACAATCAGATTTGGAAGCAGCCCAAGTGTCCATCAGTAGATCAGTGGGTAAAAATGGTATGGTACATTTACACAATGGAATACTACTCAGCCATAAAAAGAAGGAAGTATTACCCCTTGAGACAGCATGGGTAGACCTGGAGAGCATTATGCTGAGTCAGTGGTCAGCAAACTCATTAGTCAACAGGGCCAAATATCAACAGTACGACGATTGAAATTTCTTTTGAGAGTCAAATTTTTTAAACTTAAACTATATAGGTAGGTACATTGTTATTAACTTAATTAGGGTACTCCTAAGCTGGCCTTTGCTAAAAACTCAAGAGGCCAAAGAGCCGCACGTGGCTCGCGAGCTGCAGTTTGCCGACCACTGTGCTAAGTGAAATAAGCCAGTCAGAGAAAGACAAGTACTATATGATTTCACTCATATGTGGAATTTAATTAACAAATTGGACTAACAAAATAGATACAGATCCATAGATAGAGAGTTCTAGTGGTGGGGAGAGTATGGAGAGGGGTGGAGGGATTGAGCAAAAGAGAAAAAAAAACTCATGGGCATGGACAACAGTGTGGTGATTGCCAGGGGGAGAGAGAAAGAGAGAAACATCTATGTGAGATTGAATCATCGACTGGTTGCCTCCCATACACGCCCTGACCAGGGATCAAACCCACAACCTAGATATGTGCCCTGACCAGGAATGGAACCTGTAACCTCTTGGTGTACAGGTCTGTGCTCCAACCAACCGAGCCACCAGGCCAGGGAGTTTGTTGGGAGTTTTTAGATTATTGCTTTGATTTAATTAGTTGTAATCGTCTATTCAGATTTTTTGATTCTTTCTGAGGTGGGTGTCTTGTAAACAGCATATATATGGGTCTTGTTTTCCTATCTATTTAGCTACCCTGTGTCTTTAGATTGAAGCATTTAGGCCATTTATATTTAAAGTCAATAATATTGTAATGGCGATGCATGGTGTCAGGAGGGTACTAAAAACACTGGGGGGGGGGGGGAGAGGGGGGAAGGGGAAGGACGGTGGCCAGCATGGCTCAGTGATTGAGCATCGACCTATGAACCAGGAGGTCACAGTTCGATTCCCAGTCAGGACACATGCCCAGGTTTTGGGCTCGATCCCCAGTAGGGGGTGTGTAGGAGGCAGCCAATCAATGAATTTCTCTCATCATTGATGTTTCTTCTATCCCTCTCTCCTTCTCCCTTCATCTCTCTGAAATCAATTAAAAATATGTATTAAAATATATATATGGGGAAACACTTTGTAAAGTATGTTGTCTAACCACAATACTGCACAACCTAACAGAAAATAATATTGAATGTAAACAGAAATTGGAAAAAGTTTTTGTTTTTTTAATTTTTAAAATTTGTGACTTGCTGCCTGATTTAACAGCCACTCAGGTTTTGACCAAAGAAACCCTTCCAGGGCTATCAAAATTAAAATAAGCATTATTTATCAGTGAAACCAAGAAGAACATGTTTATTAACTTTTCTAAAACAACTAAAGCTTGTGTGCACCAGAAAACAGAAACCCCTGCATACGAGCATCATCTCAGGCAAATCTTAGAAGATGAGGAAAGGGCAGCAGATGGGTAATGAACCATGCAGAACTTGCTTTGAGAGGCACCTAGTTTGAAAAGAGCATTGTCAAGCTGACAGAAGCATTTGTCTCAGTAAGTATTCTTCTTCATTCCTAAACCATTCAACCATGAGAAGGTGAGCACAGACAGTAGTCTAGAAATCTCTAATGAATACTTGCAACACACAAGCCAAGAACTTCTTGATCTATCGGCCTTTTGTGAAAAATAACAAGAGCTGAAGATGGGGTTAAAAATGAGGGAGCGGTGCCTGGGCAGTGTGGCTCAGTTGGTTGGAGCATTGCCCCCGTACACCAAAAGGGTTCAATTCCCAGTCAGGACACATAGCCAGGTTATGGGTTCCACCCCCTGCCGGGCACATACAGGAGGCAACCGATTAATGTTTCTCTCTCACATGGATGTTTCTCCCTCTCTCCCACTCCCTACCTCTCTCTAAAACAGGGATGGAGAATGTTGGGCCCCTTCTATGTGCTTTCTTCTTTAATTCTCTACTTGCAGGACTTCCATTCAGCCAGATTTCGGGTGCTCCTTGGAAAAAGTAGGGGGTAGCCCTAACTGGTTTGGCTCAGTGGATAGAGTGTCAGCCTGTGGACTGAAGGGTCCCAGGTTGGATTCCAGTCAAGGGCACATGCCCAGGTTTCAGGCTCAATCCCCAGTAGGGGGCATGCATGAGGCAGCCGATCAATGATTCTCTCTCATCATTGATGTTTCTATCTCTCTCTCCCTTCCTCTCTGAAATCAATAAAATATATTTTCAAACAAAAGAAAAAGGATGCGATAGCCAGCAGATGAGCCTGGAGCATCCTCATTAACAGGCAAGAATCATGACTGAACACTAATTACAATTGGGGGAAAGTTTGAGGGAAAAAAAAGGAGGATATTTATATAGCCTTCAAGTATTTTCCCATATCTTTTAGCAAATTACAAGATAAAATAAACTTGGAGTGAAGAAAATAGATAACAACTTATTGTAATCAAAATTATTCACCAAAAACATCACTTGTGTAGTATTCAGACCCAAAATACATAACACCAATTCATTCATGAGGAAACATCTAAGAAAACCCAAATCGAGGAACATTCTACAAACTACCTGGCCTGTATTTTTTCATGAAAGATCAAAGAAGGTTGAGGTACTCTTCTTGATTCAAGAACACTGAAGAGACATGACAACTAAATGCAGTATCTGATCCTAAACTGGATCCTCTCTAATAAGGTAAAATTTAACTTTTTCCAGTTTTTACATTAAATAAAGTCCTTTGTTAGACAAGATTTTCTTTAAAAATATACAAAAAGAGAGAGCAAATGCATCATGCATTTCAAACAATGGGCAGGAAAATAGTATCGAAATGAACTGGCAAAAGATGCTTTTAAAATCCCAAGTGTCTGCCTGGCAACGTGGTTCAGGGGGGTTGAGCATCGACCTATGAACCAGGAGGTTATGGCTTGATTCCCAGTCAGGGAACATGCCCAGGTTTTGGGTTCGATCCCCAGTGTCGGGTGAGTAGGAGGCAGCTGATCAATGAGTCTCTCTCATCATTGCTGTTTATTTCTCTCTCTTTCCCTCTCCCTTCCTCTCTGAAATCAATTAAAATATATTTTAAGCCCTAACCGGTTTGGCTCAGTGGATAGAGCGTCGGCCTGCGGACTGAAGGGTCCCAGGTTCGATTCCAGTCAAAGGCATGTACCTTGGTTTCGGGCACATCCCCAGTAGGGAGTGTGCAGGAGGCAGCTGATCCATGTTTCTTTCTCATCGATATTTCTAACTATCCCTCTCCCCTCCTCTCTCTCTATCTCTCTCTCTCTATATATCTCTCTATATATATATATATATATATATATATATATATAGTCAATAATATTTTAATAAATATGTATATATATAAACACATATATATATATGTGTATTTATATATAAATACATATTTTTTAAATAAAAAACACAAGTGTCTGAGGTACCCAAATGTGAAGATACCACAGAGGCCATTTTCAATATCCATTTTCTCCTCTCCAATACGTTTAACAATAACAGGGGGCTTGTAACATCAATCAGTTAACATGATTCATAACCTGTGATAAGTCACATTTTTATTGTATAATCACTTGGACCAATCAAATGTCATTTATTAGTTGGGCTCCCATTTACATAGTTTTTCCTTCCATGGGATATTGGCAGTGTGAACAATTATCACAAGGATAAAAGAATATGTATTCTCTTACCAGAAATCAAAGAGCACTTAAATTTCAAAAGTCTTTAATTTACATCAAGAAGTCAATGTCATAAATTATTTTCATGTGGCTTTTCATCTCATTGCAAATAAAATCAAAGTCCTTACAATGGCCTACAAGGTTCTACGTGATCTGGCCCCTCCCTCAATCTCATTTCTCACCATGACTACCTCATTTATGCAATCTGAGGTACTCATACTGACTCCCTTGCTGTTTCTAGAATATTCCAAGTACACTTACGACGTAGCATTTGCTCTCTCCTTTAGTACCTGGAATTCTCTTCACCTAGGTACCTGTATAGTTTTCCTCCTCTCCTCTGTCAAGTCAGTGAAACCTTCCTTCCCTGCCTTCTCTATATTTTCAACTCTTCATGCACACACCCTTCCTTGCCTTATTTTTCTCCTTCGCCCTTATCATCATTTAATGCATTATAATCTTCCTGTCACTCTTGGGTACTGATAGAATATAAGCTGCAAGAAGGCAATACTTTTAGCCTGTGTTGTTCACTCAGACCCCAGTACAGTGCTCAACACATAATTGCTAGATGAATGAAATAATTAATAAGTAAAAGAATAACTGAATGAATGACAATTCATGGGCAGAGGCTGGAGAGTTAGAGAGAGGCCAGATGATCCAGGGCTCACAGGTCAGGTTATGGAATTTAGTTCTCCTTCTAAATGCAATGGCAAGTCACCAAAGATTTTAAGTGGGGAGTGATGTGGTCAATTTATAATGTAAATTTATAATTTATAACAAGAGTGATTAAAGGCAGGAGCAGAGAGGAGCCAATGACCCCAAGTTGTCGGTGACTCCAGTCAGGATGATAGTTGTGGAACAAAACTGGCATGGTGCCATGGATGCCAGCAGGAGAGATTGCCTTAAGGATAAAGAGATTGAGCCAGATGTTCCCTTAAGATAGAAGAGGGTGCAGACTACAGAGGGCTCATTGCATTTAATGACTTGGAAGTCCCTGCTAACCTCAGGGAGAAACATTAAGGCTACTCACAGAAGACAGGGTCTCAGGAAACCAGCCAGAGAATACATGGAAAATCAATAATGTGGACACCATGGCTTTGAGAAGAGATGGCAATGGCTTTTAAATCAAAGGTATATTGTTCTCACATGCAGGTTAGGGGAAAGAGGCTGGCATATCCAACTCTGTTCCTTTCTTATGTCGTCTTACAAACAGCTCTCAGTCCAATTCCACTCTTATTCTAGACAAAATGCCCTTGAGAAACAGGAAGTAGGTTAACCTTCCCTAAGTAACAATTCTACTGCTTAACCCTAGCTTTGCAAACTAAGGCCCTTAAATCCTAGGTAAATCCTCCATACCACAGGCTATTTTAGGACCATAATCTCTTCTCACTGCAGAATCAAACCAACTATCCAAATACAGTCAAGTTTTGTTTTGCATTTTTAATACATTGAATATAAAGGTTGAAATAAGAGTCTGAAAGGGTAATTGCATGTAATTATATTCCTTTATCACTAATTTCAAAAGCCTACATAACCATAATTTGCTGCCTTTGCAAATGTCATCTTGTATTGCTCATAATCTGTTAATTATTGTGTTGCTCAAATACTCTCCTTGTAAATTTTCTGGATCTGCCTATTTACCTCCTTTGAAAGTTACTCTCGGGTACACTTCCTTATAACCTTAATCATCTCCTTGAGTTGTGATGTTACTAAAATTATAGTTTTTCAGAAGATGAAAGAAAATCTGTAATGAGCAATGATAGGCATGCTCTGAGATCACCGATCAGTATACTCTCAAACTTTACTTTTCCCACCCATATTTTATACTGTGTTTGTTACTTCCCAATTTTGCCATGTTAGGAGGCTCAACATAAATTAATTTACTTCCTAATTAGAATGCTCAATCATATACAAGGAAGACATTTTCAATACCTACAATACTTACAGTATTTGACTCAAATAAGAATAGCATGTATGTCCTTTATCTTATTCATTCCTGTGCCTGGCACATATCAGGTACTTAAATAAATACGTCGATAAATGAATAAAGGACTGGATGAAAGCATTTCACAAATTTATGGCAGAATGTGTGATGGTCTAACTATTCTGATATTAAAGGGGAAAGGAAATTACTCTATGCATTTAGAGGTGTGTGATTTGTTTAAATCAGTGTTATCCTTCAGAAATTTCTAAGATGATGGAAATGTTCTACATCATGCTGTTCATTATGGTGTCCATTAACCACATTCAGCTTCTGGGCACTTGAAATGTGACCACTGTGCCTGAGGAACTGAACTTTTAGTTATATTTAATTGTAACTAATTTAAACGTAAGTAGCCACATGTGGCTGTCATGGTGAACAGGGCAGCTTTGGACGAATCAGTACATGTTTGGTCCAGATAAAGTATTTTGGTCCTTCTAAAGACTAAAAGCATTTTCTTGAAAGACCCATACAATCCTAAAAATAAACAAATTCAAACACCAGTTTGGGATATTTATACCAGTTTTAAACCTTAGTCAACGAGTGAGGCTGGAATAGAGCTGAGTAGGCTGGACAGTTGTTGATGGCACCTCCCCCTTCCCGCCCGCCCCAACACACACACACACACACACACAACACTCCTCCGCAGTGATAAGAAGGAGAGCCAGGCTAGAACCCAGGTGTTCTGGCTGCTCACCCAGTGCCCATGTATTATATAAATACAGATGTTTCTTAACTTATCACTGCTGGGGTTACATCCATTAAAATCATCATAAGTTGAAAATACTGTAATTTGAAATGTACTACGAAACACCATAGCTTAGCCTAGCTTGTCTTAAACCTGTTTAGAACATAATATCCAAAAAACTGGCAACACAGTGCACTGGAGAGTATCGATTATTTAATCTTGTGATCGTGTGCCTCACCGGGACCAAAAGTTGAGGTGTGGTTTCTATTGAATGCGTATTGCTTTCGCACTACCGTCAAGCTAAAAAATTGTGAGTTAAACCATCCTAAGTTGCAGACCATCTATGTAGGCAACTATTTTAACTTGCTACTCGGGAACTGTTAGCAAATGGACCATTTTTTAATAACTGGTGTTTACAAAAGTCTGTCTTTCGCTGGCAGTTTCAACAAACCAATTGCTCAGAGTCACTGGAATCAATATCATTCTCCCCTGGAACTCGGCTTAAATAAACTGGTAGAGAAGATGAGCAGGTATAAAGCATGTGGGCACGAATTTTGGCTTCAGGATACTAATTAGAGGCAGGGTTTCACAGTGAATTATTTATATCTCTGTCACCTGAGGACTTCCAGGGGACAACTGGGCTAATTCACATACTGTAATTCACCAAACATTCTATGCTTTTACTTTCTAATAAACCATGGAGAGTTTTTCATTGCTAATTAGAAAATGATTATACCTTGTCTGTAAAAACCACACTTCTTTGACTATATTGCTGTGTTTATGCAATTACTGTTCAAATTAGCTTGAACAATGTACAACACAGGAATTCTAAATTTGGTCTGATCTGCCAGGTAACGTGAGCCCGGGGCGGTTAGGGGCATCCTGAGGGTGAGCACACTGTTCTGCATTTACAGTGGTTTCTCAATTCATCCTAGAGTTCTTTGAAACACAAAGGGGGCACTTGGGATGCTTCCAAATCTTGGCTCTTGTCAATAACACTGCAATGGACAGAGGAGTGCATATATTCTTTCGAATCAGTGTTTCAGGCTTCTTTGGATATAGTATTCCCAGAAGTGGAATCGCCGGACCATAAGGCATTCCCATTGAAAGACAACCCACTGAATAGGAGAACACATTCAAAAGGGTACATCTGATAAGGGGTTAATATCAAAATAAAAACTTACATAACTCAACACCAAAAAAAAAAACAACAACCCAATTTTAAAAATGGACAAAGGCCCTGAATAAACACTTCTCTGAAGAGGACATACAGATGGCCAACAGCCATAAAAAGATGCTCAACGTCCCTAATCATCAGAGAAATACAAATTAAAACCACAATGAGATACCACCTCACACCTGTCAGAATGGCTATCATCAATAAAGCCACAAATGACAAGTGTTGATGAGGATGTGGAGAAAAGGGAACCATCGTATACTATTACTGGGAATGCAGATTGGTGCAGCCACTATGGAAAACAGTATGGAGTTTCCTCAAAAAATTAAAAATGGAACTGCATTATAAGATAATTCTACCCAATGATTTTTAAAAAAATATTTAATGGCACATGCATAGTGAGACTAATTTGATAGAGAACACTCAGAATCAAGAAATGTCCCTCCCCTTCCCCAATAAAAAAAAATGCTGATAGATTTGCTCCATAAAGGGTTATCACAAACCTTCAATTTATAAAAAGCACAGTATTTGCAAAGTGCAATATAGTGAAGCACAATAAAATGAAGTGTGCCTACATATGATATTTTTCCATAAAAATGGAAATAAAATTATACACATTGCTTATGCATTATTAAATATCATGTGGTAATTCCCTCTATGCATCTAATCTATAATAATAAAAGCATATATGCTAAGTAGACCAGATGTCCTTCTGGACAACCTTCCGGATGAAGCCAGGGCTTCGAGGGAAGCCCAGGTCCCGGGTGCCTGCTGGCGGCCAGAGGGAAGCCTGGGTCCCAGGTGCCAGAGGGAAGCTGGTGCTGGCAGCCAGGGGAAGGAAGGCCTACTCTTGCATGAATTTCGTGCATCGGGCCTCTAGTAAAGAAATATAAATACAGAGAAGTAATTGCCCAAGAGGACAGAATATCTAGTGGAAAAATAAAAAAAATAAATTGACCCAGATTTCAAGGATTGTTCTTCTTAGCAGATGGCTCCTACCTGTACAATAAATGCCATTTTCTCTTCCCCTAACCCTCAAAAAAGTAATAATTCAATCTTTCTAGTGTAGATAAGTAATGTGTTTTGGTCCAATTTCACCAAATTGTTCATTCCAAAATTCCAAGGGTGATCAGTAAAAGGAAAAGATAAGATAAAAGGGCATGCCTGAATTATGTAAAAAGTCAGATGAGTAAAATCCTGAAACAGGAACACTATTCAAGTGGCTAACGCATTTCCCACCAATTAGGAACAATTAAAAATTTTACTTCACTATAAGAAACACTATCTTGCTCATTCAATCATTTAAGAAATATTTACTGAGCACCTCTATATGCTAGGCAGATAAAAATAAAATGAAGGAAGATTTAACATCTCAGTAGAAAAATGAGAAGTGATATTTGGTTGTAAAAGAATTTGATTTTTATGTCAAACTTCAAATAGATCAAATGACAAAAAAAAATTGCCAACTCATAAAGAGTTTCTTATAAAAAGAATCACCCTCTTTAATGTTGGGAGTGTATTTGAAGAATCTACAAATGAATCACTGCCCGGGGGCAGGCACACAGAAGGAACCTTAAAGGACTGAGGCACACAGGTAACCAGAGGCATCACTTGAACAGCCTCGAGTGCTGTGCTCAGTACAGCTATTCATTTAATGAAATAAAATAAATTTCAGGTCAGATAACAAAATAATACTCTTCACTTTGTATTATCTAGGAAATTGCTTGTGGAAATAACACAAAAGAAAACCAGATAACATAGGTTTTAATTCCAGCTTTGTCGATAGCTAAGTGTGTGGATGTTAGCAAGTCTGGATTTTTTTTTTTTTTTTTTTTGGTCTCTATGTTTTTGTTTGTAAAGTAGGAATAATGTACATATTCCCTATTTACTGTGTGAGATGAAGATGAGGCCAAATCTGAAAGAATTTCTGAACCACATATCACTCCATAACATAAATAGCATGTTAATATATGAGAAATGTGTTGTTTTCATAGAATTGTAGACCTGTCCAAAACAAAGCCACTTTTATCTGTGTTGATTTTTCCTTGTCTGTACTACAAATGTACAAGTAGGAATAAAATCAAATAGGATACAGAGATTTTTCATGGGGTTGGTCACCCCTGCCAGTTCCTCTTTTCTAGCAAAGAGAGAGTTCCCTTGATCAACACCAGAATTTAAACATTTTGCTAAAAGCAAAATAACTCGTTTTTAGGGAATACTAGGGTATAAATACATACATTGAAAGTGATATGGCTGCTTTATGGTGTCCAGATTTGTAATTAAAGTACTTACAGACACCACAAGGTAGTCTTTGTTGGAATAACCGAAAGGACAACAGAATATTGAGAAGAGAGGAGAGGTCGTTTTGGCAGTTAAAAAATGGGAGCTGTTGCAATGCAAGTTTGTGAAAAATAAGGTAGACTAACAAAGGCGAGGCCACGGAAGGACATTGCGGCAGCAACAGACAAGGGGTTTGAGTGAGTTTTACTTCTAGGTTCTGCTGACAACTGGCATGAATTACTTCAGGGCAGAGTTCAAACCATAAGAACCTAGAACATTTTCACCTCTAAGAGGATGATTGGAGTTTTACTGAAAATTTTACCTGCTCATAGCATGCTAGCTATTCAGTCTTCAGAGTCTCAGATAGAACCAAAAGTGAGGCAAAACATTTTTTAAAGAAAATCATGTTGCCTGGCTGGCGTGGCTCAGTGGTTGAGCGTTGACCTATGAACCGGGAGGTCATGGTTTGATTCCCAGTCAGGGCACATGCCCAGGTTGCGGGCTAGATCCCCAGTAGGGGTTGTGTAGGAGGCAGCCAATCAATGATTCTCTCTCATCATTGATGTTTCTATCTCTCTCTCTCTCCCTCTCCCTTCCTCTCTGAAATCAATAAAAATATTTTTTAAAGAAAATCATATTAATAGTATGCAAGAACATAAAAAGTAAATTCAATGGCTTCACGCTGGTTTGTGATTATAAAGATAACAGAAAAAGAGTTTGTTTCTGAGGCAGGCTTCACTGCGATTCTCTGATACCTCCTTCTTCTTCTCCAAATCTTAGCAATTGGAATCAGCCATGTGTTTTTGCTTTGGAAGCGTTGTTTGTAAATTCCTAGGGGAAGAATTTAATTGTTGGTGCTAATCTTTCTAACACAGCTGGCTCTGCCCTCAGGTTTGTGAAGGAGCCTGGCTGAGCCATGACATGGAAGATAGTCACCCTGGAGCCTCCCAAACTTGCAGTGGATTTTGAGTGAGTGAAAAAATAAATGTTTAAAATAAATAGATAGCCCTGGCAGTGTGGCTTAGGTGGCTGGGCGTCATCCCATGCACCATAGGTTGTCAGTTCGATGCCCAATAAAGGAACATGTCTGGGTTGTGGGCTCAATCCCCAGCAGGGGGTGTGCAGGAGGCAATTGATCAATGTTTCACTCTCACATCAGTGTTTCTCTCTCTCTTTCCCTCATTCATCCTCTTTCTCTAAAAATCAATTTTAAGTATTTTTTAATTAAATAAATAAGTGAATAAATAATTGCTAGCTCTTTTAGGCCATTAGAATTTGGGGATTGCCTAGCATTGATTGGTTCTCAGAACACCACTGAAAACCTTGAAATAGAAATCTTAGTGTAGCATTGGCTTACAGCATAAGCAGTCAGAAAAATTACATTACAGGCTGGGAAGATGGCAAGCCATATTATGCAGCAGCAAAGTAACAATTAACATGTGATAACTTCTAAGACAAGTCATGTTGCTAGTCACATTGTAGCTCTAGGGAAAATAATTGGAAAACAAAACATTAATAGCATTGTTCTTAGAGAAATTGGGGTGTCCTCCTCCCCACTGGGTGCTGGGGGTGTGGTCCTTACGATACCTGGAGAAAATGAATTTTCTGAGACTCACACCAGAGGGTGAGTGATTCTCGTTTGTGTGGAGTTACATCTCTGTGTTGGTTAAATCCCATTCCAGTCATAGAAGTGTAGCTGAGGATTCAGTAGAGCTAGAAGCAAAGCCAGTGTCCAAAGTTTCCGCTCCATGTTGCAACCAGGTCCAGTTCAGCATCAGGCTAGTTACAGTCCATTAGTCCATTGTGCGTGGGGTCCACATGGCCGTGGGTCATGAGGGTGAACACAGGAGAGCATGCCCTGAGCAATAAGAATCCCAAGAGCATAAGAGGAACCGAGAGAGCACAGAGCACAGAGCACCAAGTTTCTTTGTTCAGGGGAATAAATATCCCAAATCTTCCCACACTTGCAGGGGGCACACCCATTCTGGCCAATAACCTGTTCGTAGGTGTGACTGACAGACAAGTACCTTCCCTACGGCACCCCAACTTCACTGGGCATGCGTCTATTCTCTTCCCTGTTCAGTCCCTTCCCATAGCGATCTGCAGGAAACAGACTGGTGGCTCCCTGGGGAGTGCAAGGCTTTAGCTTCCTGGTGAAGCTGCCAAAGGACATGCCTGTAATATATGGCCTTCCCTTTGCTCCTTCCCCGTTATTAATAGCTGGGTTAATTGCGGTGGTATCAGCATGAGTTTCTTATTATTAGATGCATTTGACAAAGTAATTCAAGAGAGAAAAGAATTTCCATTTGTAAGAAGGAATAAAAGAGTCTAAAAATTCTAGGATTTGCAAAGTCAGAAGAGGCAACAGCACCTCATCCCAGCTGGTGAACGATTAAAATAGAAGGCTTTTATCCCCTCATTCCTATCTTAATTTGGTTTCTCCCACATTGACTTAGCAATATTTGACGTAGTGGGTCATTCCTTCAAAACACTTTCTTCACTTCACTTTCAGGTCATTCTGCCTTCCTGTTTTCCCTCCTTTCTCACTGATCACTCATTTCAGTTTCCTTTATGGTTCTTCCCAATCTCCCCAATCCGCAAACATTGTAGGTCCACCAGGCTTTGTCCAAGGACATCTTCTATATCTATATGTACACTTACTCCTTGGCGATCTCATAGCTTTCCAATGTCATAGGTACACTGACAATTTCCAACTTCTGCCCCAAAATTCTAGCTGTCTAGTTGACATTTCTACTTGGGTTGTGAATGAACATATCAAGATTTCTGTGTTCAAATTGAATGCATGCCCCCCAAACAAACAAACAAACAAACATCTAATCTTTTAAAACCTGGTCTTCCAACAGGCTTCTCATTTTAGTAAATGGATATCCCCTCCTGGTTTCAGTGCTATAAATCTTGGTGAACTGCTCATCTCCTCTCCTGTCACAGCCACATGCAATCCATTAGCAACCCAATTAGCTGTATTTTTCAAAATACAGAGAATCTGACCCCTTCTCACTACCTCTTCCATTAATACTTAGTGTTAACACCATCATCTCTTTCCAGAATTACTGTCAGAACCTCTTAACTTTTCTACCTACTTCCCCCCGACTCCCTCTGCCCCGCAACTCCCTTAGCAGCCACCTAGAATCTATGCCCAACATAGCAGATAAGCTGGTTCTTTTAAAACAGGTCAGACCATGTCACTTTCCCAGGCCCTAAAAGTGATTCCCAGATGACTTAGAGAACAGGCATGCCCTCTCAATGACCTACACGATTTTTACTTCATCATTTATTCTCAACCCTTCCCTTCTCTTTCTCTGGAATAGTCTTTCCTCTTTCCCTTGCCTTCTTCAAATTGCTGCTCAAACGTTATCTTCTTCTGTCTATTTTCTTCACTATGGTGTCCCCAGCACCCAGGAGAGTGTCTAGAGCATAGCATATTTTCATTATATGTTTGAAAGTCTACACACCCAGAAAAAACATACTTAATATCAACCCTCTTTCTCATAAATTGAGAAGATGTTAGCCTATAAGATATCAGACTGAATACAGGCTCCTCATGACTAGATGATATCTCAGAGCAAGATGGCTTGTCCAAGGCAGCACAGTGTCTGTGGGCTAAAGCAGAGAGACTACACTGGAATCCATTCAAAACACTACATGTATATACGCATATACATATGCACACACATACAGGGGTGGGCAAAAGTAGGTTAACAGTTGTAATACAAACAAATAATACAATAAATAATAATACAAGAATAAACTCTAGCCGAAACCGGTTTGGCTCTGTGGATAGAGCATAGGTCTGCGGACTGAAAGGTCCCAGGTTCGAGTCCGGTCAAGGGCATGTACATTGGTTGCGGGCACATCCCCGGTAGGGGCGTGCAGGAGGCAGCTGGTCGATGTTTCTCTCTCATCAATGTTTCTAGCTTTCTATCCCTCTCCCTTCCTCTCTGTAAAAAATCAATAAAAAAATATTAAAAAAAAAAAAGAATAAACTCTGGCCCTAGCCAGTTTGGCTCAGTGGATAGAGCATCAGTCCATGGACTGAAGGGTCCAGGGCTCAATTCTGGTCAAGGGCACCTACTTTGGTTGCAGGTTCCCCAGCCCTGGTCGGGGTGCATGCAGGAGGCAACCAATTGATGTGTCTCTCTCATATCAGTGTTTCTCTCTGTCTCTCCCTCTCCCTTCCACTCTCTAAAAAGCCAATGGAAAAATATCCTTGGGTGAGATTAACAAACCAAACTAACAAACAAAAAGAATAAACTCTGTGGCTGAAACCGGTTTGGCTCAGTGGATAGAGCGTCAGCCTGCGGACTCAAGGGTCCCAGGTTCGATTCCGGTCAAGGGCATGTACCTTGGTTGCGGGCACACCCCCAGTAGGGGGTGTGCAAGAGGCAGCTGATCAATGTTTCTCTCTCATTGATGTTTCTAACTCTCTATCCCTCTCTCTTCCTCTCTGTAAAAAATCAATAAAATATATTTAAAAAAAAAAAAAGAATAAACTCTGTGTTTCAGGTACTCACAATTGTAAACCTACTTTTACCCACCCCTGTATATGTGTATACACACATGCATATGTACACACATATGTCTGTGTGTGTATGTGTGTGTACATAACTAGTTTCTAAACATCTTAAGAACCAACTTGCTCTGAGTGACCTTTCAACAACAGGCAGCAACCCCTCCAGTCCTTGATTTCTCTATAAAATCAACATAGAGTCTAGAATCAATAAACCCTAAAAATACCTACTTTTCCTTCCGGGACTAAAAATAAGGTATCTATTTTATATTCCAGCACACGCTTCAGAGTTCAATACAAAGATGGACATTTGCACCCTTAAGCAAATATTACTCTTTGGATCACCTTAAACATGACACGAGGCCTGCATTTGGCTCAGCAAATCAGCTACTGATGGCCCTGCTCTTTCTATAGTGTTTTCTCCTGACACCAGGAAAATTATTCTTTCCAATATTTCAAGATTCCCCACACTCCTGTTTTAAGATCATTTTGTAAATTGCCCTGCACTAGTTTTAAGATTAGATTTCCATTTCAGAATTCATATTGCAGTTTAAGGAAAACTAAATCCTTTTACAAATCATGTAAATATCATCATGGCTCAATGCAGCCAACTTAGAAAGATAAGTATATGCTCCTAGAACTTAGTCTACCAGCTAACAGCATCTCACAGATGACACGCTCTGATAGACAGGTACTTAACATTACTTGCAAGACCTGGATCTGAAATCTTATCATTTTTGCTATTAGACTCCTTCACAATAAAATGGGAACCATAATTCGGAGCTAAAGGAGATATTTTAGTCACTTCTCTTGCTGTTCATAATAGTTTGTGGGGATTTTTTTCATGTTGCCCCTTCAGTATGATTTAGTTTAACGTACTTGAGTATCAGTGAGTCCAAACTCAAGTGCATTTTTCATTAACTAGGACGCTTCCTGTAGACGCCCAGGTTTCATTTAGAGTTAGCCACCCGAGCAGACCGAGCCAGAGTCCATCCAGTGACGCCGCCGTCCTGCACGTAAATCCGCTTCAGACACTGCTGGCCATGAACACTGCTGTGTTGGAATCAGTGACCTAGAAATGCACAGCCATTGCAAGCGAGCTGAAATAAACAAAACTCTCTTGCACCCTGTAGTCAACATGGTGGTGTGTGCCCCATATGCTCAGGGCCTACGAAGAAAACGGGAGGTGGACACCCGTTTGTCCCGATTCTGGACGCTATTCGAGTAATTATAAATCAGTGTCCCTGGTGTGAACGGAATACAAAATGCTCAAAATGATGCTCCTTTGGGGAACATTATAATCATTTTATAACCACCCCAAACACTTAAAGAACACATCCTGCCTTGCATTCGTCTGTGCAAGCAACCCATCAAACTCTCTCCCAGCGGAAACATTTTACTCTAATACACTGTTTGGTGTTTCCACCTTTAAAGCGCAGACATTTTCCTGTTATGTGCACTCAGGCACTGCTGACATCCACGTCTTTGTGTATCCCTTTGTCATATCAGGGTCATCTCGGCTAACCTGTAAACAATCTATATAGGGCTGCAGCAAGTTGGAGAAACAGACTGATGGAGCTGGTAAACAGGAATTGAGAAGTCCATTTTCCGTGAGCTAGCGAAATTCACTTCATGTTTTATTTCCCTTTTGCTGTTCTTAAGCATTTCCTTTACATATCAAACACACACTAGTTTGCTGCATTTCTCTGGCAGCCAGAAGGAAGTAAACATACAAGTTACTCCGTTATTTCACTGCCTTCCCCTGTATCTCTAGTAATTGATCCTAGAAGAATCAATTCTGGGAATTTTACTACATGTGGTTCGGAGAGGAACCCTCGCCCACAGCCTTTCTCCATCTATTTGCCTTTTTTGCTTTATAGGCAAGCTAACCTCCAAAGAGTGGGCTTTTTTCCATGGACCCAGTAATGCCCTACAGCATCCTGAAGACATTATACCTTTGGCTTTTTTATTATTATTTAATCTTATACATATGGAAATATTGCCCCCAATTCATTCTATTTTCTTAAAGATATTTGGTCATTTTGTTCTTATTATGTCTTCTTTAGTGCAGAGCTTGAGTAGGAGTTACATAAATATTGAAAGAATGAAGGGATGAGTGGGTAAATGAGTGAACCCATTGTGTGTCTTTGTTGACTTCTGGGATGTTCTATTTCTAGTTTCCTTCAGGGAACACTCTGCTTTACTCACTGGTTGTGTGTGCATGTGTCTGTGCCTGTGTGTGACTGTGAGCACACACCCATATACATAAATTATTTCACATTCTACCTCTGACTATAGCCTGGCTCTAATCTGCACAACTCCCTGCATCTTATCTTGGGCGGCAGGCTGCCAGCCTCCTCATCCCTGGTTACAGCCAGCCCCTTCTACAGTCTCTACCCAGCTTCTTCCCAGGTTCCAAAAGCAGAGGAAGCCACGTCCTGGGTAACTGGAGATTCAAGTGAAGTATGAAATGAGCTCAATCGGTAACGGGAATGAGAGCATTGGAGAGAGGGAAAGAAGCTGTAAAAACAGTTCCTATAAAACTTTTATTAGATGCAGTCCTCACTATACTAATACTTTGCCATTGTACAGCCTTCTTGACCCCAAGTTACTTTTTGCAGCTATCAATTAATTAAAGCTCATAATATTTTGAGCCATATCACTTGATTTAGTTTGTGCCAACTATCTTGGAAATAGTCAACTAAACCAAATGAGGAGTTTTACTAGCCATATTTTCTTTAAATATATTTTGTATTGATTTCAGAGAGGAAGACAGAGGAAGAGAGAGAGAGAGAAAAACATCAATGATGAGAGAGAATCATTGATCAGCTGCCTCCTGCACGCTCCCTACTGGGGATCAAGCCCGCAACCTGGGCATGTGCCCTGACAGGGAATCGAACCGTGACCTCCTGGTTCATAGGTCGACACTCAACCACTGAGCTACAATGGCTGAGCTACTAGTCATATTTCTGAAGTAATCTGGGCCAAGGCTCAATTTCCCACTTCCAGAATTGTATCCCTATCAATGCGTCAGAAGAGTAGACTGGGGAAAGGAGACACAACTCCATCCTGTATGTGTCAAAACAGGATTCAGAGTCCTTTGATGCAATAAGAAAGGACAAAGAGCCCTGTCAACCAGGTAAGAAAACTTAAAAACATTTTTTTTCTCAAACAAATATAAAAGGTTTTTTCCCTTAAAATTTAAGAAAAAGAATATAAATTGTTCACTTTACTGCATAGATAACTGTCCCATAAGAACAATTATACATAATCTTCCAAATGTCGTGTCCCCCTCCACCATGAAATAACCCCACTTAATTAAATGCTATCTTTGATTTTAAATACTCCTTTAAGAAATAGAAACATGAACCCAACACATAAATAGCTAAATCTGGATGATTTGAATGTGTTTAAAATGTTGAGACCCTATTTACATTTTAATAAGACATTTCCTCAGTGCAGGTCTTAGATAAATCTCCATAGAGATGCCAATGAGGACACAGAATTAAGAAGAAAGAAGCACCCTTGACAATTTGGGGGGGAAAGAAAAGATAAGCAAAGTGCTGTTTAATAGAAACAGATGTGGGTATAATCCTTTTAAGAAGAAAAAAGCAGTACAAATATAACATAGGAGAAGGAGAAATGGCTTCAGACACATATAATGGAAAAGCCTGGGGAGCTTTGAGAGCTCAAGCTAAGAATGAGTTCATGACTCAGACTCTCTTCTGATTCACAGCCCGACCACTGGGGTGTTATGTGGATAACTTGGAGAAAGACATGGTGTTGAGCGTAATATGTTATTTATAAGACAGATTAACGGGAGTTTCTGAACATGGCAATGGAGGGCCAAAAAAGGAGGCTTTTTCAGCCTAAAAATGTATAAATTAGATATACAGTCACAGATATGTATGCTGGTTGGCACATCTCTAATCTATGACCTGTAACAACTGCTTAATACTTTAGCAGGAAGGATTTGAATAAGCCTTAAGGGAAACCTATTGACTAAAGTTTAAGCATTAAAATATGGTAATGGTATTCGTGACCACCTCTAGTTCTGCGATGCTTGGCACAGGTTGCAGGAGTATAAAATAGACCTGGAGTTACCATCCCACCATCAACGGATGCATGGTTAGCAGTTAAGTAATAAGAATTTGGGGGAAAGTTGGTAGAAGAAAATGTCTCCCAGTATACATTGAGCCAGAGCAGCACCCCCTCACTCTTCAAGGATATTCTCTCTACCTCTGAGGAAATATTTTCCTTCCTGCGTAAAAAAATGACCTAAGTGAAGCCATTTTTCAATAGAACCAGAGCAGCCAATCCAGAGGAACTGCATTGTTCCTTGAAACTTTGCACTAGGCCAGTGGTCAGCAAACTCATTAGTCAACAGAGCCAAATATCAACAGTACAACGATTGAAATTTCTTTTGAGAGCCAAATTTTCTAAACTTAAACTATATAGGTAGGTACATTGTTATTAACTTAACTAGTGGCCCGGTGCATGAAATTCGTGCACATTAAAAAGGGATTAACTAGAGGAAATAATTTAATATTGCTATTTGCCCTTTCTCTATAATAGAAGTGTCAGAGATGAAAGAAAATTAGTAAAATGTATATGAAAACCTTTCTCCTGTCAGAGTCTGGGCACACCACAGGACCCAGAGTCAAGTCCCCGCCCACCCAGCCTCAAAATCGCGTGAGACCCAGACCCGGGTGGCCCCTGCCCCCATTGGGCTAGATGGAAACCTGGCCAGTCCCATCCTTGTCAAGCCCCGCCAGGCAGGGGACATAGCCTCAGGTCCCCTGGCCCGGCACGAGGATGGGGGGCGTGGCCTGAGGTCCCCCAGCTCAGACCAGGGCAGGGGACATGCCTTGAGGTCCCCCGTCAAGCCCCGCCAGGTGGGGGACATGGCCTGAGATCCCCTGTCAAGCCCCGCCAGGTGGGGGGATGGGGGGGAGGTGTGCAGCCTCAGGTCCCCCATCAAGCCCCACTGGCAGAGGGGTGCAGCCTCAGGTCCCCTGTCAAGCCCTGCTGGGCAGGGGGCGTGGCCTGAGTTCCCCCGACCCAGCACTGGGGGTGCACCTTGAGGTCTCCCGTCAAACCCTGCTGGGTGGGGAGCACGGCCTGAGGTCCCCTGTCAAGCCCCGCCAGGCAGGGGGGCGCAGCCTCAGGTCCCCTGGCCCGGTGCCGGGGTAGGGGGTGCGGCCTGAAGTCCCCTGTCAAGCCCCACCTGGTGGGGGGTGCAGCCTGAGGTCCCCCGGCCTGGCGCTGGGGCAGGGGGTGAGGCCTGAGGTCCCTGTCAAGCCCCGCTGGGTGGGGGGCGTGGCCTGAGGTCCCCTGGCCTGGTGCCAAGGCGGGAGGAGCAGTCTGAGGTCCCCTGTCAAGCCCAGCCAGGTATGGGGGCGCAGCCTCAGGTCCCCTGGCCCGATGCTGGGGCGAGGGGTGCGGTCTGAGGTCCCCCAGCCTGGTGCCAGGGTGGGGGGCGTGGCCTGAAGTCCCCTGTCAAGCCCTGCTGTGTGGGGGGTGCGGCCTGAGGTCCCCTGTCAAGCCCTATGGGAGTGGGGGAGGGCGTAGCCTCAGGTCCCTGCTGATTGCTGGTTAACCTTTTGCACTCGGATGTCGAGTGTGACTTGACACGGTTAGCATCGGTAGCAGCTCTTTTTATACTCTTTGAATGTATCAATAATTTGAAATATAAAAAAATCCAAATAAGTAAGTTTGTATGAAAAGAAACTCCAGTTTTTTATTCTACTGCTGCACTTTGCAAAATCTGGGGTATTTAAAAAATTAAATCCCGAGTAGAATAAAGGAATCGAGAAAAAAGCAAGTGAGTGCAAAGGGTTAAGGCTCCTTATGGGAACTTGGCCTCAGCTGGGGGTGCAGCCATCTTTGTGATGGAGTGATGGTCAATTAGCATATTCCCTCTTTATTAGATAGGATTAGGGTACTCCTAAGCTGGCTTTTGCTAAAAACTCAAGGGGCCAAAGAGCCACATGTGGCTTTCGAGCCGCAGTTTGCCGACCACTGCACTAGGCCAAACCTTAGAACTGGGCTACACTAGGATTGTTTTACAAACAATGGTTTGTTAAATCAGCAAGAACTCAAATGTCCTGATCACAAGGACTGATGATTGTCGACCTCCTATCTGATGAGAAAAATCAGTAACCAATCACATATAGCCAAGAGTAGCTCAGCTTGTCAACACCAATAGAAATGTTTTTCTTCTTTTTAGGTAATTATTTCTTTCCTTTTTCGCATATAACTCCTTGCTTTCACCCTGTAATCAGGACACTCTTTGGCATTCTGCCTGAATCTGTGTTTCCAAAGGCAGTTCTTTAATCCCAAAAAAGCACTTGTTACCGGACATTCAGGATTTTTTTTAACTTTAGGTTAACACCTGCGTTTTATGTTTTCCCTGACTTTAAGGAACTGAGACTAAGGGACTCTCCACCTTGCTCTTTAGAGAGAAAAAAAAGAGAGAGAGAGAGATGAGCAGAGATGGAGTCAGGGAAAACCTTTACCTGGGGAAGATTTAGAGGCAGAGGTATGCAAATCTTCCCTAAAAGTAAAGAATAAAAAGCATAGATTCTGTGTCCTGTAAATCGTGACCCTCAAACCCTATGTCTCAGGCAAGAACTTAGAACTCTAAACACATTTCTCAAAGCCAAACCACATCATTGATGGTTATTATAAACAATAAAAAAAAAAAACCTGTGAACAGCATCACAGTGATTCACCTAATCCCAGTGATTCAACTAATCCAAGGCTGTGATTGCTTAAAATAACTCTCCATTTAAGTTAAGTAAATTTTCTCCACCAAATTCATTCTACATAGTTGTGACTACAGAGTGATGCAAAAGCAACATCCTTCAGCTGGATACAGGGAGAGTGACAGAGCTGCATAATGTGGGAGACATTCTCCATCTGAGCCATGCTCTCTGCCTCATTTCTGTTGTTGTTAATCCTCACCAGAGGATATTTTTCCCGTTGATTTTTTTTTTTTTTTTTTTTTAGAGAGTGGAAAGATAGGGGAGATAGAGAAATAGAGATAGAGATAGATAGATAGATAGATAGATAGATAGATAGATAGATAGATAGATAGATGATAGATAGATAGATAGATAGATAGATAGATAGATAGATGAGAGAGAGAGAGAGAGAGAGAGAGAGAGAGAGAGAGAGAGAGAGAGAGATGAGAAGACACATTGATTGGCTGCCTCCCGCATGCAAGCCTACTAGGGCTGGGGATCCATCCTGTAACCCAGGTACATGCCCTTACTAGGAATCAAACCTAGTACCTTCCGTGCTTGAGGGTCATGCTCTAACCAGCTAGCAACACTGGCCAGGGTGCTCTCTGCCTCTTAATGTAGGCACAGTGAGTCAAGATTACTTAGAAGGAAAGACAACAGCAGGGTCAAGCAAACTGAAAAGTTCCCTGAGCTAACAAGTGAAGCAAATTATAGATGAGTAAAGACTTTAGAACAAGCAAATTTTTTTTTTAAATATTCAAGTTAACTTTTGAGTATACACAGATTCAGAGTAAATTTTCTACGTGTAATAATTATTACTGGTTATTATCGTAAGAAGGTTCAGAAACACTAAAAAATTATTGTCACATCTGCATAAAATACTGCGTTAAAAACTTCATCCATACTTTTTAAATATATAGTGGATGTTATCTATTACGAAGTGAGATGTGGGTATCCAGGATGGACCAAAATAGGCAAAGAGCACCTTTCCTACAGTATGTATTATCAGTGATTATCTCTGTCATTTGGGGTTTTTTCTTAAATATTCTGAGTTGCTTTGAACAGGTCTTCATATTTCCATAGTAGTTTATTTAATTCATTTTAGTGTATATTTGCTATGCCTAGCACTTTGATCATAAGTAGTTACAGGGAAAGCAAATGGCATTTAAGATAAGAGTCTATTCACAAGACACACACACACACACACACACACACACACACACACACACACCAGTTTTAATATTCAAGGTGCAAAGTCACTTTTCCCTAGGGGGATGGGAATAGAAATGGGAAGGGTTCCTTAGATAAGACACATTGGAAAACAAAAGGCAGGGGTTGGGGTGATGAAAGAACATCTCTGTGACTTCTGCTGCTGCCCCGGGAAGGAGGTAACAAGGTGGGTTTTGGACACCCCCACTCATTGGCTGGACAAGGAGCTACCACCCAGCGGCCTGAGGCTGCCAGTCTCTGATCAACAGAAAGCTGGGAGATAAGAGGTTCCTGCAAATGGAGAAGTGCTTGGAACCATGAGAGATTCAGACCAATGGGCCTATTGTTGCACAAAATGAGACATTGCAACATCCTGGCTACCACATAAAGAGATTTTCCCTCATGTTTACACAGTCTAGGGAAATCTAATAATTTAACACTTGACTGCATATGTGCAATATACGCACCTTGGATTAGCTTATTCAAGAAACTATCATTTCCATTTGCACCTCTTTTCCGCTTCTTCCTCTCTGTTTCCAATAACAATCTCATTCTGAAGCTCAGTCCCAGAACAAGAGCTGTGCCCAGCAGCCTTGCCTGATTCATATTCTCCACATAACGTGTGGGAAAGTGGCCGGAATGATTGAAACACATTAAATACCTGTTGTGGTTTTAGAAATCACCAAGGAAATATCACATATAGAACTCTCACCAAATATTTCAATTTAGTAGTGACAAGTGCATGCTTCTTATCAAAATGGATTTTCTCTTCCTGGAGAGATACTTAAGCCAGGATTTCTAATTCATATTCATCTTTCCTCAAAAATTAGTGGCTCTTAACAAGTTGAGCTGATTAAGTGGGAAAGGACCTTTGATATGGGCTAGTTTATTCCTACCCTTGTCACCTCCCTTCCCAGCTCAGTGGAGAGCTGAGTGAGCTCCATGTTGCTAAGCAACTCTGAAAAGATTTTTTTAATCGTATTATCTAAACAATTCTGAAGGACACTTGGACAAAATGGACATATCCTATCCAAACCAGGCAGGGGAAATACAAATAGCAAGCAGGAGAACACAGTATGAAGACCAATAACCCAAAAGAGCTAGGTGGACGCTGTTCATACAAGCAAGATTTCCGACCACTTGCAACAACATGCATAGATCTTCAGGGCCTTAGGCTAAGTGAGATCAGTCAGGTGGAGAAAGACATACAATTGACCCTTGAACAACATAAGTTTGAACTGCAAAGGTCCACATGGGATGTTTTTTCATAAAATTTTTTAGATATTTCCTTACTACCATGAAGCAATTGAATCGATTACACTCCACTACCAGTGGTTCTCTGTGTTGCCTCAAGGAGTTTCATCCTACATATATGAAGTTTATTATTCACCAACAAGTTCAAAAGGACCCCTATTCTGATTTCTGGAGGCACTTTTTGCATGACTTCCTCTTTTCTAGTACTCTGCTCTGAAAATTTCACCTACATCATCCTCCCCCAACTCTAATCTCTGTCTTCTCAACTTTGTAAGAATGTTGTACCCTGCCTGGGTTGTCCTTTTCTATGCCATGGTCCACAAAGGATCTCCAGGTGATTGCAACCAGAGCAGTTGTAGGGCTCACATCATTTATTATCCTTTTCCCTGGATCACCATCCTTCACTGTCTATTGCCAAATTTCAGAAAACAGTTGCTTCATTTTTTCCCCAATTTTTCAAATTTTTACAGCAAGAGAACAAATCTAATACCAGTTACTTCAACATAACAAGAAGTGGGAAATCTACAGTTTCAGTGGGTAAGAAAATCAGGACAACTTGAATGATCTAACTCATGATCTCTCATGAGGTTGCAGTTGACATGTTGGCCAGGACTATAATAATGTGAAGCTTATGGGGCTGGAGAATCTATTCCAAAGTAACTCACCAATGTGGAGGCAAGTTGATACTGGTTGTTCAAGGAAGTCATGGTTCCTCACCTCCTGGATGTTTCTGTCAGACTGCTTGAATGCTTTCATGGCACAACAGCTGGCTTCTCCAGGAGCAAGTGATCTAAAAGCTACCTTGCTTTCTATGACCACCAACACACATAAAACACAAGGAAACGGCCCTACCCGGTTTGGCTCAGTGAATAGAGCATCGGACACACTGAAGGGTCCCAGGTTCGATTCCGGTCAAGGGCATGTACCTTGGTTGCGGGCACATCCCCAGTAGGGGGTGTGCAGGAGGTAGCTTATCAATGTTTCTCTCTCATCAATGTTTCTAACTCTCTATTCCCTCTCCCTTCCTCTCTGTAAAAAAATCAATAAAATATATATTTTTAAAAAACACAAGGAAACACATAAATGATGAATTATTGATATTCTTTTTAGTACACACCACACTGGATTGCATTCTCAGCTCACAGAAGAACCATATCCAACAAATTCTTCAATGAATTATTATGAAAAAAAAAAAACACTAACCAACATTCAGTTTGGTAAAAATAAATGCAACCCCCAAGAAATCTGATCGTCATCTCGACATACTGTCCTCCTTTTCACAAGCAAGTTGTCACATTATTTCAGAGATTCTACTTAATGATCTTCCCCAAGACTCTCAAGAGGGCCTAAGAGGGTTTTGCTTGGCACACAATGTCAGGGCCCCCAGGTAACTAGAGCCCTGATACAAGCAACACTCCCTTTGCACATCTCCATGTACTTGGCTGTTCCTGCTGCTCTTTCCCACAAGGCTGAGCCAGCAGCCTCTTTCTGAGAGTTCAGCCAGTCCATGCCGCTACCTCAAAAGGAAAGAAAGCCCTTTCTAATGAGGGGTATGCCAAGTGCTAAGAAAAAGATGATCAAGCAGATGTTGGCTTCTCTGTTGCTGCAGACGTGGTCCATTTAAAGGTCAAGGGGGCCTTGGCTTCTAAGTGAAGACAACTTGCAAGTCACATAACATTTTAAAATACATGCGTTTCCTTAGACTTTTTATGTATTCATTCCACAAAATTCATTTCTCTTCCAAGTGTATAAGACCCATAGTTCTTAGCAATAAATTTAGCATTTAACATGCAGAAGTCTAAGATAGGAAGTCAACAGAGGGGAGAGATTCACACGGAATTTTTCTGGCTCACACAATTATATTCTACATATAGTTCCCATTTAGCTTGTCTTCATAAGAATTACAGCAATAAACAGATGCAAAGTCTAGCAGTCAGTTCACAAGCATTTACTGCTGCCCGCTTTGTACCATTCGCTGTGCAGGATGCTGGAGACGTATTGAGTTGTTCGTTTTCAAGAACCATAGACTAGGCAATCTGCACACAAGTAACATACTTCAAACTATTCAGTATACATTTAATTACACCACTATGTAATAGACTCTCTGTCAGACAGGGAGGTTTCAAAGTACAAGAAAAGAATTCTGACATTAACATGGTCCAAACACAATAAACCAGAATTGGTCAAGGGACATTGAGGGAGACATTAATACCGTATCTCTAATTTCTATGGCTTAAAATGTTTGCATAGTATGTTCCTTGGTTGATGGTCTGAGATTTGATAATTATGAAATACTATACAGATTCTGTACTAAGAAGATGTTTTTTAAAATGAAGAATGTCATCATTTGTCAGCCTTATTTGTGCTCTTGCATTTATAATGAAAATTTGTAAATACTCCTCTAAATATCTCATGATCACACCCTTCTTTTAGAGTCTTAATTCTCACAATCTACAGCTGTGTTCTCTAATATGGCAGCTATTTAAGTTTAACCCTTTGCACTTGCTTGCTTTTTTCTTGAGCTGCTACCAATGCTAACCGTGTCGAGTCACACTCGACATCCGAGTGCAAAAGGTTAAATTTATATTAGTTAAAAGTAAAAAATTAAATTCACTTCCTCAGTCCTACTATTCTCATTTCAAGTCCTCAATAGCCACTGTATTATAGAATATTTCCATCATCATAGAAAGTTCTATTGGCCAGAACTGAAAATCATAGAAAATTTGTAAACACTCCTCTAAATATCTCATGATCACACCCTTCTTTTAGAGTCTTAATTCTCACAATCTACAGCTGTGTTCTCTAATATGGCAGCTATTTAAGTTTAACCCTTTGCACTTGCTTGCTTTTTTCTTGAGCTGCTACCAATGCTAACCGTGTCGAGTCACACTCGACATCCGAGTGCAAAAGGTTAAATTTATATTAGTTAAAAGTAAAAAATTAAATTCACTTCCTCAGTCCTACTATTCTCATTTCAAGTCCTCAATAGCCACTGTATTATAGAATATTTCCATCATCATAGAAAGTTCTATTGGCCAGAACTGGTTTATTAATGTCTAACATGAGAAAGTAATCTTTCAACTCAAGTTATATTATGTTTTCCAAGCATGTTCCCATATCATTTCATTTATTTCTTTTTATCAATAAGTAACTTTTTGGACTCCAGTGGATAAACTCAATATTATTCATTTTATGATTATCAAAATAGTAACTTATTACTAAACATGTCCCCTATACTAAGTCTATAATCTACCATATAGCACCACCATGTGAGGGCACCATAATCAAAGTAACACCTTTTTTTTTTTTAATCCTCACCCAAGGATATATTTTCCATTGATTTTTTTTTTTCTTTTTCTTTTTTTAGAGAGTTGAGGGGTGGAAGCGGGGAGGAGAGAGAGAAACATCGATGTGAGAGACACACATCAATTGGTTGTCTTCTGCATGCACCTCAACTGGAGATCAAGCTTGCAACCGAGGTATGTGCCCTTGAGTGGGAATTGAACTCTCAACTCTTCAGGCCATGGGCTGATACTCTAACCACTGAACAAACCGGCAAGGGCTTAAATAACATTTTAATTTTTTTTTTTTTTTTTTTTTTTTTTAAATTTCTTTATTGATTAAGGTGTCACATATTTGTCCTCATCCCCCCATTCCCATCCCACCCCTCTCCCCACGCATGCCCCAATCCCCTGTTGAACTTAACCGTTGGATAGGCTTATATGCATGCATACAGGTCCTTTGGTTGGACTCTCCCCCTCCCCCCACCCTCCCCCTACCCTCCCGTATCCTCCCTCTGAGGCCCGATAGTCCGATCGATGCCTCCTTGCTTCTGGTTCTGTTCTTGTTCCTCAGTCTATGTTGTTCATCATTTCCTCTAGATGAACGAGATCAAATGTCACTAGATATATACTAATAAGAACTGAATGTGAGACGAGCAATAATATTTATGCTGACAGGCAAATGAATCAATCTGTAGCGAGCTTCCCCCTGGACCAACAGTTCTTTTGAGACCCAATTTCGATGTCCAGTAGTTCCTTATGTGTACATGTCAGCACTGACCCCTCAGCTCTGGATGGTGGACAAATGGTGGTAATGGAGGTCTGACTCCCTCTGGTTTGGTCTCGGCCGATCCCAGGGGCACGGCGTCACCTGGACTAAGGGGCACGTGGCCTCACCCATACCCAAGGGGCGCGTGGTCTCACCCGGGCTTGGGACCCAGCCTCACCCGGATGGATCCAGGGGCGCACGGCCTCACCCGGACCCAGGATCTGGCTTCACCCGTACCCAAGGACACTTGGCCTCTCCCAGACCCAGGGGCACGTGGCCTCACCCGGGCTTAGTTGCACAAGGCCTCACCTGGATCCAGGGACACATGGTCTCTCCCGGACCCAGGGACGCTTGGCCTCTCCCAGACCCAGGGCCACTTGGGCTCACCCGGGCCTAGGTGCACGAGGCCTCATCCGGATCCAGGGACGCATGGTCTCACCCGGACCCAGGGACGCTTGGCCTCTCCCAGACCCAGGGGCACGTGGCCTCACCCGGGCCTAGGTTCACGAGGCCTCACTCGGATCCAGGGACACATGGTCACACCCAGACCCAGGAACGTTTGGCCACTCCCAGACCCAGGGCCACTTGGGCTCACCCGGGCCTAGGTGCACGAGGCCTCATCCGGATCCAGGGACACATGGTCTCACCCGGACCCAGGGACGCTTGGCCTCTCCCAGACCCAGGGCCTCTTGGGCTCACCCGGGCCTAGGTGCACGAGGCCTCACCCGGATCCAGGGACACATGGTCTCACCCGGACCCAGGGACGCTTGGCCTCTCCCAGACCCAGGGCCACTTGGGCTCACCCGGGCCTAGGTGCACGAGGCCTCACCCGGATCCAGGGACACATGGTCTCACCCGGACCCAGGGACGCTTGGCCTCTCCCAGACCCAGGGCCACTTGGGCTCACCCGGGCCTAGGTGCACGAGGCCTCACCCGGATCCTGGGACACATGGTCTCACCCAGACCCAGGGACGCTTGGCCTCTCCCAGACCCAGGGCCACTTGGGCTCACCCGGGCCTAGGTGCACGAGGCCTCACCCGGATCCAGGGACACATGGTCTCACCCGGACCCAGGGACGCTTGGCCTTTCCCAGACCCAGGGCCACTTGGGCTCACCCGGGCCTAGGTGCACGAGGCCTCACCCGGATCCAGGGACACATGGTCTCACCCGGACCCAGGGACGCTTGGCCTCTCCCAGACCCAGGGCCACTTGGGCTCACCCGGGCCTAGGTGCACGAGGCCTCACCCGGATCCAGGGACACATGGTCTCACCCGGACCCAGGGACGCTTGGCCTCTCCCAGACCCAGGGCCACTTGGGCTCACCCGGGCCTAGGTGCACGAGGCCTCACCCGGATCCAGGGACACATGGTCTCACCCGGACCCAGGGACGCTTGGCCTCTCCCAGACCCAGGGCCACTTGGGCTCACCCGGGCCTAGGTGCACAAGGCCTCATCCGGATCCAGGGACACATGGTCTCACCCGGACCCAGGGACGCTTGGCCTCTCCCAGACCCAGGGCCTCTTGGGCTCACCCGGGCCTAGGTGCACGAGGCCTCATCCAGATCCAGGGACGCATGGTCTCACCCGGACCCAGGGACGCTTGGCCTCTCCCAGACCCAGGGCCACTTGGGCTCACCCGGGCCTAGGTGCACGAGGCCTCACCCAGATCCTGGGACACATGGTCTCACCCGGACCCAGGGACGCTTGGCCTCTCCCAGACCCAGGGCCACTTGGGCTCACCCGGGCCTAGGTGCACGAGGCCTCACCCGGATCCAGGGACACATGGTCTCACCCGGACCCAGGGACGCTTGGCCTCTCCCAGACCCAGGGCCACTTGGGCTCACCCGGGCCTAGGTGCACGAGGCCTCACCCGGATCCAGGGACACATGGTCTCACCCGGACCCAGGGACGCTTGGCCTCTCCCAGACCCAGGGCCACTTGGGCTCACCCGGGCCTAGGTGCACGAGGCCTCACCCGGATCCAGGGACACATGGTCTCACCCGGACCCAGGGACGCTTGGCCTCTCCCCGACCCAGGGCCACTTGGGCTCACCCGGGCCTAGGTGCACTAGGCCTCATCCGGATCCAGGGACGCATGGTCTCACCCGGACCCAGGGACGCTTGGCCTCTCCCAGACCCAGGGCCACTTGGGCTCACCCGGGCCTAGGTGCACGAGGCCTCATCCGGATCCAGGGACACATGGTCTCACCCGTACCCAGGGACGCTTGGCCTCTCCCAGACCCAGGGCCACTTGGGCTCACCCGGGCCTAGGTGCACAAGGGATCACCCGGATCCAGGGACACATGGTCTCACCCGGACCCAGGGACGCTTGGCCTCTCCCAGACCCAGGGCCACTTGGGCTCACCCGGGCCTAGGTGCACGAGGCCTCATCCGGATCCAGGGACGCATGGTCTCGCCCGGACCCAGGGACGCTTGGCCTCTCCCAGACCCAGGGGCACGTGGCCTCACCCGGGCCTAGGTGCACGAGGCCTCGCCCGGATCCAGGGACACATGGTCTCACCCGCATCCAGGGACGCTTGGCCTCTCCCAGACCCAGGGCCACTTGGGCTCACCCGGGCCTAGGTGCACGCAGCCTCACCCGGATCCAGGGACACATGGTCTCGCCCGGACCCAGGGGTGTGTGGGCTCTCCCAGACCCAGGGGCGCTTGGCCTCGCCCGGGCATGGGGTCCAGCGTCATCCGGGTCCAGGGGCACTTGGCCTCACCCGGACCCGGAGTCCGGCCTCACCTGGACCCAGGGGCATGTGGCCTCACCTAGACCCAGGGACGTGAGGCCTCACTTATACCCAGAGGCGTGTGACCACACCCGAGTCCAGAGGCGCGCAACCCCGCCCGCACCCGGGTCTCAGCGGGGCCCCGTCTTCCCGATCCCAATTCCTGCCGGTCAATCCCCCCTCAGAAATTCCCCTGGCCATCCTTCCAGAGCTCCAGTATGGCTGCTGCAGAACTCGTCGGGCGGCGGCTCGGCGAAGTTCCGGTGCACCCGGTGCATGGCGGTGGGCCAGTCTGGCGTCGCTGCGTCGGCCCTTGGGTCTGCATAGGTGGCCGGTCGCCGAGCATGCACACCTGGCCACTTCCGGGGCGTTGAGATTCTTGACGGACTCAGAGGTCAGCAAGCGCGGAGTCTCCCACCCCATGTCTCATAGGGGCTCGTCTGTCCGTGCTTGGCTGCCAGTGGAGCCGTCCCCTCAGCCGGAGACCGCCGGGGGAACTGCGCCGAGCACGTTCCAGGCCGCTGTTGTATCGCCTGAGCCATAGTTCTTTTGTGTCGCCTGAGCTGTAGTTCTTAAAGTGTGGTCTTTGGGTCACCGGCATCAGCATCATCCCACATACCCCTCTTTTATTCTAGTTGTAGAGCTTCTACTCAGCCAGCCCTATGGTGGTCTTGGATGGTGTCTGCTCTGCTCTCTTGTCGTAGTCTCAAAGTTGTTGTGGTAGGCAACAATCAGGCTTCCGCCCTATGCCTCCATCTTGGTCCTCCTTTGTATAGTTAAGTCTTGATTGTTGTTGGTGTCACTGGGGGGGCTCTCTTTGTCTATAAAGGAAGAGTTGCTGTGCAGGAGACACGTTTATGGGCCGGGTCTTGGTGCAGCAAAGCTTTGACGCTCACTGAATATTCCTGTTGAATGTGTCCCTTATGCACGTGGTTGAAATCTGGTGTCATCTCCCACAGACCACTAGATGCCCTCGTTTCTGGGTCTCCAATGGGGTGTAGATCAGCTACTGCCTTAGGCACTCAGCAAGGATTACAGCAAAAACTGTAGTTTCTTCCTCCTGTCTGAGTGGCCCTGGAGCAGTCCGACTAGAACAGCAGATCATCTGGTCCGCTGCCAGAGGGCAGGCCACCCACATGCATAAGCCGTTGCTTGGGGCGCAGGTGTGCCTGCAAGACTTGCGGGGCAGGTCTTCAAAACATGCGGGGCGGGTCCCAGGGCGGGGCGGGGTCTCAGGGCGCCAACAGGCCATGGTGCGGCGAGCCTCGATGGCTGTGAGTCTGGTCCTTCTGCCTTCCATGTATCTAAGTCCCCTCGTTCCGCACTCCAGCGCAGCAAACACTGATTGCTGGGCGCACCTCCGCAAGAGTCCCGCCTCTCCCCGCAGGCATCTGGGTCTCCCGGGGTTCGCCAGAAGATGGGTTTCAGGGTGATGGAGAGCTAATCTCCCTTAGGTTTGGAACAAAAGCCCCTTTCCCCCGCCACCAGCCAGACCCACGCACCTCCACACCTCATCCCCTCCGATTTCGCTGGGTGCGAGGCAACAGAACAGCCTTTAACCTCCGCCGCCATCTTTTTCAAACTTCTCAATTTGTACTTCTTAATCCCTTCATTTCAGTCAACTCTACTGAAGTCTAGCGCCGCCGGGAGGTGCAGGGAAAGGGCGCCCGGGCCTCCGTCCGGTGCGCGGTGCGCGCGTCCCGCGGAACCAGGCGCGCGAGGGCTGCGCGGCTGGGACGGGCGCTGGGCGGCCGCCGAGCTCCAGGCACCGCCATCACCGTGTTCCGGACGTCGCCGCCGCGGCGCCCCCCCAATTTATACTTTTTAATCCCTTGAATTCAGTCAACTCTACTGAAGTCTAGCGCCGCCGGGAGGTGCAGGGAAAGGGCGCCCGGGCCTCCGTCCGGTGCGCGGTGCGCGCGTCCCGCGGAACCAGGCGCGCGAGGGCTGCGCGGCTGGGACGGGCGCTGGGCGGCCGCCGAGCTCCAGGCACCGCCATCACCGTGTTCCGGACGTCGCCGCCGCGGCGCCCCCCCAATTTATACTTTTTAATCCCTTGAATTCAGTCAACTCTACTGAAGTCTAGCGCCGCCGGGAGGTGCAGGGAAAGGGCGCCCGGGCCTCCGTCCGGTGCGCGGTGCGCGCGTCCCGCGGGACCAGGCGCGCGAGGGCTGCGCGGCTGGGACGGGCGCTGGGCGGCCGCCGAGCTCCAGGCACCGCCATCACCGTGTTCCGGACGTCGCCGCCGCGGCGTCCCCCCAATTTATACTTTTTAATCCCTTGAATTCAGTCAACTCTACTGAAGTCTAGCGCCTCCGGGAGGTGCACGGAGAGGGCGCCCGGGCCTCCGTCCGGTGTGCGGGGCGCGCTGCCCGCGGGACCAGGCGCGCGGGGGCTGCGCGGCGGGGACGGGTGCTGGGAGGCCGCCGGGCTCCGGGCGCCGCCGCTGCGGCGGCGTCCCCAGCGTCCCGGGCCGGGCGGCCTGCGGGGGCGGCGGAGTTGCGAAAGTGAGTGAGTTTCCCAGGGTTTCGCCCGGAATGGGGTTCAGTGCAATCGGAGCCGGTGCTCAGCGCACTCCGGAGCCTTTATCTCCTTCCTGCCAGTGAACTCCGGCCAGGTCATCAGCCGCCCCCTCCTCTCCGGTTCCATCCTCCCCGCAGGCGCGTGTGCTCGTGTCTCCGCCCGTTTCTCCATACCTCAGGCTTTTACGGCTTCCCCGACTGTCCCCGTGGCCTTCTCCTTCCCCCCAGCTGTGGGCATTTCAGTCCGCCAGCTCTCCTGTGGTTCTGGACGATGTCCGTTCTGACCTCTAGTTGTATTTTTGAAATTGTTGTGCCCGGCTGCAGGTTAGGTGTTTAACCTATGCCGCCATCTTGGTTTCTCCCCACATTTTAATTTTTTAATATTAAATTTGAAATACCATTTAAAATTGAATACAATAAAATTCAATCAACTACTTATTTTCTTCATGAAGGGTATACTGAAAATATATCCTTTTCTTCTTAAATGACTGCAAACTACTTGTTAATGAAAAATTTGGAAATTCTGGATTTTGTACAATATACTTCTAGATTTTGTTTTTCACGGTGAAAGAGATTGAAAGAAGTGCATTTGCATATACTTTGTCAATTAAAGAAACTTCCAGGTTTCTTTTTAAAACTCAAACGGACATAGCATCAAGAATTATGATAATTGACTGGTTATTGGGCAAAAGAAAAATTAAACCTAATGATAATTGGACTCAGTTTTCCTACTTGGATATTTTATTATTATTATTCATATTGGATATGAGAAAATTCCACAGGATAAATTCAAATATTCCACTAAACAAAGGAAGCTAAATAGTATTGTGTGGCCTTGTTTTTTCTGTGAATAGGCTTTCTCTCTGGCTTCATCTACAAGGTATCTCTTTGTTAAGAATTTAAGATGAGAGATTAAGGAGGAACCAAGATGGCGGCAAAGTTAAACAACTAAACTGCCGCCACGCACAACAATTTCAAAAATACAACTAAAAGACAAAACATCTACCACCCAGACAGAACCACGGGCTAGCTGGCTGAGTGGTAGATTTACAACTAAGAAGAGAAAGGAGCACAAACGCGGAAAAGCTGAGGTACAGAGGCGCGTGAATCGGGCTGGTGGCGGGCGACTGGGCGCGCGGCTTTTTTTTTTTCAACCTGAAGGGAGATAAGCTCCCGATCACTCTAAAATCCAGTTTCTGGGGACACGCAGGGGACCCAGACACCTATGGGGAAAAGCTGGACTCTCAGCCATCAGGTCGGAAAGTGAGAGTGACTTTCTTTTTTTTTTTTTTAAATATATTTTATTGATTTTTTACAGAGAGGAAGAGAGAGGGATAGAGAGTTAGAAACATCGATGAGAGAGAAACATCGATCAGCTGCCTCTTGCACACACCCCACTGGGGATGTGCCCGCAACCAAGGTACATGCCCTTGACCGGAATCGAACCTGGGACCCTTGAGTCCGCAGGCCGACGCTCTATCCCCTGAGCCAAACCGGTTTCAGCAAGAGAGTGACTTTCTTGCAGAGGTACGCCCAGCAATCAGTGTTTACTGCGCTGGAGCGTGGGATGCGGGGACTTGGAAATGCGGGAAGGCAGAGACGGCTGATGGCAGCCATCGCCATTTGCCTCGCCCTAGCCTAGTGACGCCCTGAGACCCCGCCCCGCAAATTCTACAAACCCACCAGGCTCCACACAGCGGCTTTTGCATATAAATGGCCTGTTCTGTGGAAGCTTAGCCAAATAAACTGCAACTCCAGTCAGACTGCTCCAAAACCGCCAAAGCCCAAGCAAAAAGGAGAAAACTGTAGTTCTTGCTGTAGCTCCTGCTGGGTGGCCTCAGATAGTAGCTGACCTGCACCCCATTGGAGATCCAGACACCAGTGTATCTAGTGGTCAGTGTGAAATGACACCAGATTTCAACCACTCTCATAAGGGACACATTCAAGAGGCAGACTCAGTGAACACCAAAGCCCTACTGGAACAAGTCCCACCCCATAAACGTGTCTCCAGCACAGCAATTCTTCCTTTATAGACACAGCGGGTCCTCACAGCCAATTGGCCTGGAGGTCAATTCCTCCCAGTGACACCAACAACAATCAAGACTTAACTACAACAAGGCTGTACACACAGTCCACAAAGGGGTGCACCAAGGGCATCCACCTCAGGTAACTGGGAGGCTGACCCATTGAACCAATAGGACACCTAGTACACAAAGCTACCCTACCAACTCGGGGAAGCAGCGAAAATGAGGAGGCAAGGAAACAGATCACAAACGAAAGAAATGGAGGAGAACAAATGAATGGACATAGAGTTCAAAACCACGGTTATAAGGTTTTTCAATAATTTCATGGAAAAGGCCGATAAATTTAATGAGACCCTCGAGGACATGAAAAAGGACCAACTAGAAATTAAACATACACTGACTGAAATAAAAAATATTATACAGAGACCCAACAGCAGACTAGAGGAACGCAAGAATCAAGTCAAAGATTTGGAATACAAAGAGGCAAAGGACACCCCTCCAGAGAAGCAAGAAGAGAAGAGAATTCAGAAAGTTGAAGATAGTGTAAGAAGCCTCTGGGACAACATCAAGCGTACCAACATCAGAATTATAGGGGTGCCAGAAGAAGAGAGAGAGCAAGACGCTGAAAACATACTTGAAGAAATAATGACTGAAAACTTCCCCCACCTGGTGAAAGAAATAGACTTACAAGGGCAGGAAGCGCACAGAACCCCAAACAAAAGGAATCCAAAGAGGACCACACCAAGACACATCATAATTAAAATGCCAAGGGCAAAAAGACAAAGAGAGAATCTTACAAGCAGCAAGACAAAAACAGTTAGTTACCTACAAGGGAGCACCCATACGATTGATTATCAGCTGATTTCTCAACAGAAACTATGCAGGCCAGACGGGAGTGGCAAGAAATATTCAAAGTGATGAATAGCAGAAACCTACAACCAAGACTACTCTACCCAGTAAAGTTATCATTCAGAATTGAAGGGCAGATAAAGAGCTTCACAGATAAGAAAAAGCTAAAGGAATTCATCACCACCAAACTAGTATTATATGAAATGCTGAAAGGTATTATTTAAAAAGAGGAAAAAGAAGAAAAGAGTAAAGATAAAAATTATGAACAACAAATACATACCTATCAACAAGTGAATCTAAAAGTCAAGTGAATTAAAAATCTGAAGAACAGAATAAACTGGTGAACATAATAGAATCAGGGGCATAGAATCGGAGTGGATTGATAATTCTCAGGGGGAAAGGGGTGTTTATGTGGGGGGTACGGGAAGAGACTGGACAAAATCATACACCTATGGATAAGGACAGAGGGGGGGGAGGTAAGGGCAGAAGGGAGGGTAGGAACCGGGTGGAGGGGAGATATGGGGGGGAAAAAAGGAGAAACAATTATAATAATCTGAACAATAAAGATTGATTAAATTTTTAAAAATAATAAGATTTAAAAAAAAAGAATTTAAGATGGCCTCACCTAATTTCTTTGGTAGACAAAGGCAGTTCTCTTATGTTAGACCTCAGGTGTACATTGATATTCTTTTACATTTTCCCAATTCCTCAATTAAGTTTCATACTATATCTACACTTTGGGGATATTGGAAAATTCTCTCCTTCGTATGGAAGAATATCTGTGCTCCTCAAATCCTGTAACCCACAATTGCATTAAAATTTTAAATACAGTATCAATGTTACTAATTCTAAGAGGAAAAGAACTTCATTCCTCAATCTTGAACACCACAGAGTTAACTGTGGCTCAGCTGGATGCAAAGGTGGTCGATGAAAGAGTTATGTGTCTTATCTGGTGATTTACCTCTTTATGCTTACATCATTTTAATTGTCAGCAAAAGTTAGTTTACTAATAATTGAAGAAGAGTATCTATAGTCCTGGGATCTTTGATTTTCCATCATTCTCATCAGACACTTTCTCCTCTTCAGATCCAAACAGATACATGCCAAGATCAAACACCAAGCCCCTGATCAGAATAACTGTCATTTCCCTGCTAGAATGACTTTCCCCCTCTGTCTACAAAGGGTTGATATGATTTTCCTGTCAAGTATGTCAAGTAAGTCTTTAATGGTGTCTGTCAATAGCCAACATGAGTGCTGCCTTCAAGAAGGAAACAGACAGCTTCCAGAATCATAACAGGCCATGAAACTCCCATCACCCAGGAAACGCTCCTATCTGAATATCAAGTCTGGATTTTCAGAATATGTGGAAATATAGGATAGCAGTCTCTGCAGATGCCTTGAAAGGGGAATATTCCTTTATTTCCAAAACAACACTAATGGCTCATTAAATTCGATGTTCTGTATGGAAAAGAGGAAGCTCCCCATGAATCTAAACATTATTTCTTACAAATTTTCAGGAAACTGGAGATTTCCCACTAGGATAGACTTCCCAACTGTAAGAATCTCTGTTTTTTTCTTGTCTCAACTCTATGGAAGGCAAGCCTGTATTTAGGATGAGTCGTTGACTATAGGAATGAAGATACTAAAGTGGTCTAGAGGCTTCTCAGCAGCTAGATGTCCCATATTACCACTGCTTAACAGGAAGGCTAATAAAGAGCTGCCTCAAGTAGTTGATCTACATAAGTCACATTTCAACTCTCCTGATGATTCATCAGATATATTTCTTGCTGTGTACAGGAGCTTTCTGTCTGACAGAATGAAGTTTGGCTTAGAAACCAGAGTTCAGATTGCTGTGTTTTCTACCTTCCATGCTATGCTCTCCTAAAGGTCCAGTAATAAATAGACCAACTGTCCTTGCCATCATCCTCTTATACTTTCGAGCAGAAACTAAAGAGGCACATATCTGAGATATGTATCAATACCTTATAACATTTGAGAAAAATAATGCGATGAATTTAATTTTAAAATAACAGTTAAATGGTAAGTTCCAACTGGTCTAGAATATGAAGGTCTGGCTAACAAACATAGAAAATAGAGCTCCCTTATTATCCAGCGATTCCACTTCTGGGAATATATCCAAAGAAATATGAAACACTAACTTGAAAGAATATATGCACTCCTTTGTTCATTGCAGCATTGTTTATAGAGGCCCGATGCACGAAATTCGCACGAGGGGCTCGGCCCTCACAGCCCTGGCTTCGTCTGGAAGGTCGTCTGGACAGTCGTTCTTCTGTTCAGTCTAATTAGCATATTAGCTCTTTATTATATAGGATAGCCAAGATTTGGAAGCAGCCCAAGTATCTATCAGTAGATGAGTGGATAAAACAGCTATGATACATTTATACCACGGAATACTACTTAGCCATAAAACAGAAGGAAATCTTACCCTTTGCAACAGCATGGATGGACCTGAGGGGCATTATGCTAACTAAAATAAGCCAGTAAGAGAGAGACAAACACCATATGATTTCACTCATATGTGGAATATAATGAGCAAAGTAAACTAACAACCAAAATTTTTTAAAAGTGAAAATAATAGAGTATGTGGGAGAAGTATTACTGATTTCTTTTGAGATGACAACAGGTCAGCAGATTACTTGTTCGGGAAATGTTCAAGGATTTTTGGTCACTTAAGAATAAATTAAAACAGCGCCCTCGGCAGTCCAGGATCTGTCTCTTACTTCAACAGTGTTTGGACAGAACAGACCCAGGGAAGCACCTTCTTCTAGCCTCTGACCACCCTCCAGCATTATCCAGTCACCATCTCAGCACCCTCAGCCTCTGAGACCAGCCAACACCGTTTTGTTTTCTTTACCTTAACTTCTCGTTGCCGAACAACTAGGAGCTCCCAAATTCGGCAGAATTATTCCACGGAGGTGGAGGCCGCCGTCAACCGCCTGGCCAACCTGCATCTGCGGGCCGCCCACACCTACCTCTCTCTGGGCTTCTATTTCAACCGAGAGGATGTGGCTCTGGAGCGTGAGGGCCACTTCCGCCAGTTGGCAGAGAAGGAGAAGACGCGTGAGGGCGTCAGCATCTCTCAAAGACGCAAAACCAACGCTGTGGCTGCATTCTCTTCCAGGACAAGCTGAAGCCTTCCCAAGATCAATGGGGCAAAACTCGGGACGCCATGGAAGCCGCCACGGCCTTGGAGAGGAACCTGCACCAGGCCCTTTTGGAGCTGCAGGCCCTGGTTCTACCCATGCAGACCCTCATCTCTGTGACTTCCGGGAGAACCACTTCCTGGGTGAGGAGGTGAAACAGGCAACACCTGACTCACTTCCACAGGCTCCAGCCCCCAGGCTGGGCTGGCAAGTATCTCTTCCAAAGGCTGACCTCAAGCACAACTAGGAGCCTTTGGAGTCCAGAGGCCTTTGAAGGGTCCCTCTGCATTCCCCTCGTGTCTGACTTTTGCCTGAGCCTCTCCCTGAAACCACTAGGCATTCTTTCACCACCCTGGAGCCCTCTCCCATGCATTGTATCAAATGGAAACAATTAAGCTTTTTGCAGCAAAAATAAATAAATTAAATAATTAATAAATTAAAAATTAATTAATGCTTTATAAAAATTAAGATGATTATCTGAAAAGTATTATATATTTGAATAAGTGAAAAGTAACTCTGTATATTGAAGAAGAATAACATAATGTCTCTTTAATCTATGTAATATTTATTATTAATAAAATATATTTAAATCAGCCCTAGCCAGTTTGGCTCAGTGGATAGAGTGTCAGCCTGCAGACAGAAGGATCACGGGACTGGATTCCGGTCAAGGGCATGTACCTCAGTTGCAGGCTCCTCCCTGGCCAAGGCCCTGGTCAGGGCCATGTGCAGGAGGTAAGCAATCGATGTGTTTCTCTCACATCGATGTTTCTCTCTATCTTTCCCTCTCCCACTCTCTCTAAAAATCAGTGAAAAAATATCCTCAGGTGAGGATTAAAAATATATATATATATTTAAATCAAACTAAATGCCTATTAACAGATGTAGTGATTATATATACACATATGTGATTGTGTATATGAATGTATATTTCAATTATGTAAACATATTCTATATTTATATATATATATTCCATGTATGTATAATTTATTTAGAAGTAAACCATAATTCTAAAACACTACATTAGAAGATTTTTTATGACACTGCAAAATATAAATATACTAAATGAAAAAAAACTAGTATATCATTCAATAAATTTAAAAATGCATTAAAATTCACATATATATCACATATGAAATATTTATAATATGTAAATGTATCATAAAAACATGATTGGAAATGACACCAGCACAGATTTCAAAGGCTTTTTGTAACTTTTGTTCCTCGTTGTGGAAATAATAAATGTCCATTTTAACAAAGATAAAAGGTTTTTTAAAGTAATTTTTAAAAGTAAATTAGGCCGAAACCGGTTTGGCTCAGTGGATAGAGCGTCGGCCTGCGGACTCAAGGGTCCTGGGTTCGATTCCGGTCAAGGGCATGTACCTTGGTTGCAGGCACATCCCCGGTGGGGGGTGTGCAGAAGGCAGCTGATCGATGTTTCTCTCTCATCGATGTTTCTAACTTTCTGTCCCTCTCTCTTCCTCTCTGTAAAAAAATCAATAAAATATATTTTTTTAAAAAAAGTAAATTAGAATAAATTATTTAAAATAAAGCAAAAGTTACCACCCAAAGAAGTCCATGAGCATAATTTGGTATATAATTTCCCAATCTTGTGTTCAAAATGTACCTTAATGTGTTCCTATTTTTTGAAGAATTTGTTTATTCACTTTGGTTCAATTTCAGATAAATAATCTTTTGCATGTTTAAAATGTTATTTTTCAATATTTCACATTGTGTTAGGTTTTTGTTTGTTTGTTTATTTGTCTTTGGGGTTTTTTAGCATTATGTATTGTGTTGTCTCCTTTCAACTTCCTACAAGCTACTGACATGCAAAAGAGGGAAGAGGAGAAGGAGGAGCAGAAAGTGCTGCAGAGTACCAACTTTGAAACCATTGCACTGGATACCCTCATAGTGTATAAGGGAAATAGTTAATAAAGAGTTTCTGTAATCAAGGAGTTCAGTATATTTTATTTCCATGTTGTTCAACTCAATAAGCCTATTACTTAGCAACAAGACACGTTATACATATAACTACAAACACATCTGAAGACCATGAGATGCTAGGTAACCCTCCACCTCCAATGTGTAAAGAGACTCCCCAAAGCTGGATTTTTTTTTTCTCTCATGAAATGTGTGTGTTTATTTACACTTACACTGCCAATATGTTCCTGGATTCTATGTTTTGGTGCCCCAGTGATAAGGAGAGGGTATAAATATCATCCACACATAGGAACACTAAGGAAAATGAAAGTATAGTTAGTAAACATATTAGTAGCACAATGCCACACCATCACTCTGTTTGAAGTCAGCCACTCCTTTTTCAATAACTGAGCACCAAATGTGGGGGGTTTTTAATCATAGAAAAAATGGAAACTCTTCTTGGATGCTTTTCCAGTCAGTCAATACCACACACACTTATTGAATAGCATCTAGACATGTGCCAGCTACTGTTGCTGGTGCAGGCGTTTATGGTAAATTATTCTATCTCTGCAACATGTTATTTGGAGGCAAATTGGCACTATTTACAAGGAACTTTGGGTTTAATTTGCATCTAAAAATTTTAAAGGCCCATAATTGTAGATTGCCAGGAACATTACCCATGGTTAATTTGCATATTGTTCCTATTGTCCCTAAAATGTGAGGACATTTAACAATACTTTATGCCACAGGATACCGCTCAGCACACTGAGAGCAAAGATCACTCAGGGCTGATGAAACTTGGCATTGAGGACTTTTGGGGTCATGATGAACCCACCAGACAGTTTAACACCCTTTCATGTCATGCCCACTGAATTTCCCTTTTGAGCACGCCTCCTGCCCAAGCTCTTACAGATTCATCCAGGGACGTCTGGCTCAGTTATCTTTGTCCTTAGCAGAATCACACTTCACAGGTTCAAAGGGCTCATGAGTTATCCATCAGGCCATTTCTATTTCAAATATTTAAAAAAAATCTGGTCAAATTGACATTTTCTTCATCCTTAACTATCAGAGGCACCAAAGCTGACGCTCCTTCTACCTTGAGATTCTGAACTTTATGCTTTAATGTAACAGTCCTTTCACGACCTCCTTTCCCAGGCTCATTGATTGCTTCTATTGAAAATACTCTAACCTTATATTCCTTTCTTATTATGAATAAAACAGCCATCCAAACCCTGAGAAATTTTTATGGTCTCTAACCCTTTCATCCTGCAACTCTGTGTCAATAGTAAAAACTGAATCAAGGCTCTTGGGGAAAAGTGTATGCTTCAAAGGGAAACTAGGCATTGTCTAACACATGCCTCCATGTTATCTGTTTATGATTCTCTGGCAGCTATGCTTCATCTCTGTAAATTGTAGATAACTGATAGCAATGAAAAATAATTCTTATCTATAGGAACACAAATCTTCCCTGTCCAAAACGTCACTTGACCTCCTTGCCCCACTGTGGAGAAGCCAGGATTGTCTTTTGAACTTGTTTAACATCTACCTCTGCTTAATTCCCTCATTAATTCATGACTTCAAAAAAATCTTTGTCTTTTTTTTAATGATCATTTAACAGCTTCAAATGAGGAAAAAGAAGCATAGCTTGGGTATTGATCAGGGAATTTACAAAAATGAGATGATGAAAGAGGGCACATCCTGCAAGAGGAACTCAAAAGTCATATTCTCTCATGTTTTTCTAAGCATAAACATGCTACAATCTAGGGTGGATGAAAATGAAGGGTTATTTAATAATTTTCTCTAAAAGTAATAACAGTTACATTCATGTTGGAGAGTCTTCATGGAAATGATTAAAGGGTAATAGTTAGTATATGAAACCATTATCAAAGCAAAAATTGTAACGAAGTTGAACAGGTAAGGAAGATTTTATTTAAGGCCATTGCAATAGGGAAGAAAAACCAGTCTGAACTCAACTCCACTGAAACAATGGGCAGAAGAGTTTTTAAAAGCTGGGTTGGGCCCTAGCCAATTTGGCTCAATGGATAGAGCATCAGCCTGTGGACTGAAGGGTCCCGGGTTTGACTCTAGTCAAGGGCATGTACCTCAGTTGCAGGCTCAATCCCTGGTCTTGGGTGGGTTTTGTGTGGGAGGAAATCACTCGATGTGTCTCTCTCACATCGATGTTTCTCTCTTCTCTCTCTCTCTCTCTCTCTCTCTCTCTCTCTCTCTCTCTGTGTATGTGTGTGTGTGTGTGTGTGTGTGTGTGTGTGTGTGTGTCTCCCATTCCCTTCCACTCTCTCTAAAAATAAATAGAAAAATATCCTCCCATGAGAATTAACAACAACAACAACAAAGCTGGGTTGAAGGATATTATAGATCATCTCTGTTTCCTAATTGGCCCTAACCAAAAGAAAAGGGAGGCAGAGGGAGATTTTACATTCAGAAAGGAGAAAGCAATGTAAAGATAAAGCAGAGAGAGATTTGAAGGTCCTGGCCTTAAAGAATGTAATGATGCAGCCACAAGCCAAGGAATGCTGGTATCCACTACAAGCTGGAAGAGTCACGAAAAGTATTCTCCCCTAGAGACTTCAAAGTGAGCACAGCCCTGCTGTCAACTTGATTTTGACCCAGTAATACTGGTTCCTGGCCTCCAGAACTACAAGAGAATACCTTCCTGTTGTTTAAAGCCACCAAGTTTCTGGTAATTTGTTATAGCAGCCACAGGAAACTAATACAGATTTTGATATCAAGAAGTGGGAGGCTGCTGTAACAAATAACTAAAAATGTGAAAGTGGCTTGGGAATTAGTAATGAAAAAAGGCTGGAAGAATTTTGAGGCACATCATAGATAACGCCTAGATTGCTTTAAATAGACTATTGGCAGAAATATGAACATTGAAAATAATGCCGGTAAGAGTTCAGAAAGAAGTGAGACGTACAATAGAGGAAGCCTATATCATCTTAGAGAATATGGGTATTGTCATCAACAGAGTATTGGCAGAAATATGGACATTAAAGGTGCTACTCAGGGGCTCAGAAGGAAATGAGAAACATACTATTGGAAAACGGAAGAAAAGCAACCCTTGTTACATAGTGGCAGAGAGCGTCACTGAATTGTGACCAAGCACTGTGTGAGAAACACAGCCTGTAAGCAATGAATTTGAATATTTAGCTGAGGAGATTTCCAGTGGAAGCCCTGAAGACACAGCCTGGCTTCTTCTTGCCACTTACACTAAAATGCTAGAGGAAAAAGACAACTTGAGGAAATAATTATTAAGCAAAAAGGAACCAGAACTTGATTTAGGAAGCTCCCAGACGGTCCAGACTACAAACGATGGTAAAATTAGGAGATTCACTGTTATTGTTACAGCAAAGTAACCGAGAAACGGGAAGACAGACCACGAAGCACTCGGAAGATGCAGAAATTCACCTTTATTCCAAAAGCAGCGCCAGTTCCCAAAAGCTGAGCACCTCTGTCCTGCTGAACCCAGTCTTATATAGCCCCAGATTCTGTTTCTTGCTTCCAGGTCTGTGCGGGGGTTTTTCTAAAAGCTATTTTGCTGAAAAGTAGGTTATAACAGACCCCTGGCTGACACCAGCTGCTAATACCTGGGGACTTGGTCTCAGTTCAAAGCCTCTTCAACTTACTGTTCCAGGATGTGGGTCTGCATGATACAGCAAGCGGGGGGGCTAGGCTGATTATAGATAAGCAAACATCCTGTTACTGCTGGGGTTGGGTTAAGCTGCCCTTACATTTATGAAAGTATGCTCTGGAGAGAAGGCCAAAGGTATAGCTGAAGAACCTTTTGTCAGTGCTAAAGAGATTAAGCATGCTCGAAGGGGAACATAGTTGGGGGACTGGAGCAATCTAAGTGAGAAATAATGGGGTATTGGTCGGGAAGTATATGTGGTGGTCCAGCTCTATAGGTGATGAAAAGTGGTTGGGTTCTGGATATAATGGAAGACAGAACTGATGGTATTTTCTGATTGATTATATATTCTTTGTGAGAGAGAATTGTTGAGGATTATTCCAAAGCATTGGGTGTGGATAACTGGAAGGATGCAGTTGACATTTCCTGAGGTAAGTTTAGAAGAAAATTCCAGGAGCTAATTTATAATGGAATAGATTGATATTTCCATTTAAAAGAGCCATGTGGAGATTTTTGAAAAGTAATCCTATATAATCAAACTCTAATATGCAAATTGACCCAACAGTGGAACGACCGGTTGCTATGATGCGCACTGACCACCAGGGGACAGATGCTCAATGCAGGAGCTGCCCCCTTGTGGTCAGTGCGCTCCCACAGGGGGAGTGCCGCTCAGCCAAAAGCCGGGCTCATGGCTGGCAAGCACAGCAGCAGTGGCAGGAGCCACTCCCGCCTCTGCAGCAGCACTAAGGACCCCTGGGGGATGTCCAACTGCCTGTGAGAGGACGCAGGCCGGGCTGAGGGACCCTCCCTCACCCCTCCAGTGCACTAATGTCATGCACTGGACCTCTAGTTGAATATAGGAGTCCAGAGACAAGCATCTAGGTCCAGTCTACAGCTATAAATTTAGGGTCATCAAATAGAGATACTATCTGAAGCACTAAGACTGAAAGATGGTCATCAGGAAGGGACTGCAGATACAAAATAAGAAGTTCAAAAACTGTGTCATGGGAGTCTCCAGTATTAAAAGTATAGGAGAAGAGGAGGGACCAGCAGAGGAGGCTGAGGAGTGTAGTTGGAGAAAAACCAGGAGAGTGTGAAGTTCTGCTAACCCAAGTGAAGAAAGTGTTTCAATGGAAGGGTGATTAGAAGTGTCAGATACTGCTGAGAAGATGAGGAAGAAGACAGAATTGTCCATGGGATTTGGCAACCTGGAAATCCTTGGATATGTTGGCTACAGAAGTTTTGTTATAATATTGAGAATAGAAGTTAAACATGATGATTTCAGTCAGGGATAAGAGAGAGAATTTGAAGACAGTATATATAGGAAATGAAACAAAATTGACTGGAAAGTGCATTAATTTTGCTTTTAAAACATCCACAAATTTGGCCAGAATAAGCTCATTACTAAATTAAAAAGGAAAAGCTTTGCTAAGAGGCACCAGACGCCTAAAGGTATAAAGGAAATGAGTAACCAACATGGATCATTCAATTAGAGAGTTTGCTAATTAAAAAAAGAGGTAGTAAGTGCATGGTAATTTGCAAGATCTAAGGGGAAAGCAAATGTGATTGTTTTAATCTGCTTACTCTGTTAAGCCTGTGAGGTCAAATGTAAGAAGTGAGCGAATGGGATGTTCTTGAAGGGTTGGGAGTGATGTGAACAAAAAGCAAAGGTAAAGGAATCCAGAGACAAGCATCTAGGTCCAGCAAGAAGTATTTCTTCCTCAGAAACCTTAGGGGTCGGGTTTCTCAATCCTAGCACTACTGACACTTTGAGCTGAATAATTCTTTGCTGTGGGAGGGCTGTTCTGTGCATCATAGGACATTTAGCATCCTAACCACTTGATGCCATTAGCACTCTCCTTCATGACAGCTCCAAATGTCTCCAACATTGCCTGTGGGCAAAATCTCCTTGGCTGAGAACCACTGAAAAAGAGACATATTGAAGCTCTAGCTGGTTTGACTCAGTGGATAGAGCATCAGCCTGCAGACTGAAGGGTCCCAGGTTCAATTCCCATCAAAGGCATATGCCCGGGTTGCAGAAAGATCCCCAGTAGGGGGCGTGCAGAAGGCAGCCGATCAATGAATGATTCTCTCTCATCATTGATGTTTCTATCTCTCTCTCCCTCTCCCTTCCTCTCTGAAATCAATAAAAATATCTTTTAAATAAATAAAATAAAAGAAGAAGAAATCAAGTCACAATAGCTCTTACTATTCTTGAGATGTCATAGCCATCTGCCAAAAATAGAAGGAAGAGCTTTCGATGGCCAGTGTTCTGGTTTGTACCTAGAACATATTCTCTCCGGGATTCCTTCTATTTCACCTGACCAGAGTCTGTCTCCACTAAAGGAAAAGAGATAGTGCAGACATGGGCAATATAAATGAACTCAAGAATTTACAGACATGGCTAACCCATGTTAAAACAAAGAATTTATCAGGATTAAGAACTGACTCATCAGTTTAGTTTCTCAGTAACTATATCTGTCCTCTAAATAAATTTGCTGTTAGGATGGCTGTTTTAATCAGTTTGGGGTAAAATAAATGTAGTAAGAAAATTGAGGAGAGATTGCTTCCTTCAGATCAAAGAATGAGAAAGTCCTAGAGGGAAAAGGCTAAAAAAAAATAATAGGAAGCAAAGTTTGACAATTCAACTGTATATGGCAGTACTTTAAGAGAAAAAAAACACACACAATTTAGTAAAATTCAATAAATAGTTCTTTTAAATTAAATTATTTGTTAAAATTAAGCTGTGCTCTGGGTTTTTAAATCAAAATGAATATAATGTGGTAATTGAGGATATGAGAAAAATAAATTAACACTACTTGAAATGTCGTTAATGTGTCTGAATTGATGCCAATACCTGTTTGTAAGAGGGAACAATATTCTAGTAGATGAAAATTGCAAATTGAGTTTTAATAGGTTCATATACAGTGGTAGGCGAATTGTTATACTGATTTTCTTCTGAATACTCCAATTTGCACTGTATTCCTCCAATAATGTCTGCTTCAATGATTGTATATTGATCCTCACTATGTATTATTTTTTTCTTATATTAAATACTCTATTTGTAAGTGGGGGTGGAAACACATAAAGACTAATCCCAATTCTGGTGAAACCACCTGACCTTTCATTAATAGGCATTTCATTTTTAAAATAATTCCTATGAATTTTTTTTTTTTTGGCCTTGAACACTCAGGAATTGGCTATCCATATGTATTTATTCACCTTGCTTTTCCTTCATGTTTGATCTTTGTTTCTGCCCTGAGTCATTTCACAGCTAATTAATTTCTCTACCTTCCAAGTGCGAAGAAGAAAGACATAGTAATGTGAGCTATTCTTGAAGTGTCCACGGAGGGAAAAAAAGAAAGGGACTAAACTGTTGCTCCGAATGTCAGTGCCAGCTGACCCCAGTTCCATTTATTTCCTTCAGCGCTGCCCCAGGTGTGAAAAGCCCTTGACGCAACACTCGATTTCTGCCCTACTCGGAGGGAGAGCCAGTTCTGCCGGGCCTGGCTGAATACGTGGCCGTAAACATGCACCAGCACCACGCTTCTGAGGTTGTCAATAGTCTTGCTTTCCCAATACAAGAAAGCCTGGGCTATAGCATGCTTACTGAGCATTCCCTCCATCCCTTCCACATCAAGTTCTTCTAAAGAACACAGCTCTAGCTGAAGCCGGTTTGGCTCAGTGGATAGAGTGTCAGCCTGCGGACTCAAGGGTCCCAGTGTTCGATTCCGGTCAAGGGCAAGGGCATGTACCTTGGTTGCGGGCACATCCCCAGTGGGGGGTGTGCAAGAGGCAGCTGATTGATGTTTCTAACTCTCTATCCCTCTCTCTTCCTCTCTGTGGAAAATCAATAAAATATATTTCTTTAAAAAAAGAACACAGCTCTACTTTCTTTTTCTTATTGATATTCTGTCTCCCTGGAGGGTCTGGAGTCCTCCTCACTCTTGCTCTCATGTGGATGGACTGCCAACAATGCACCCAGCCAGCTCCTTCTCCCACCCTTGCCCGCTCCCTTCTCTGGGGGACCAGAATTTACACCTGTAACATCAGGCACTGTTCCAGAGAAGACATACCTTGGGAAATCTTATTTCCACCACCTAGCAATCTGAACAAAGTAGCCCCACGGAACGCCATAGCTGGCTCAAACTCCGCTTTCTTCTTTCTTTCCCTCACGGACAATGTTTTGGAGACTTGGCTACTTAATTTGAAGGTACCTCAGTCTCCAGTTTGTCCACTAACTAGTCCCTTCCCTTTCCTTGTTCTCTCAGCATCCCCACCAACCAACATTCAAAGTCCTATAATAGTTTATATATATTTAGGTTGATTTAATTTCTTCTTTGTGTCATTGTTTCTTACTCCAGGTAATCAAAATTTGTTAGCAATTATAGTAATAGCAGAGGACTAATGTCAGGTTTCTCTACAGTGAAGTTTCTTTTAGAGCAAGATTGATAGACTATGCAATAAAACTGGGTGCAAAATATTGAGCCAGCTTCTCTGTGGATCTATGAATATTTGACAAATGTAAAGAAACCCTGGAGGGACACCTAGGAACTAAAAGAATTAGCCACACATTGGGAGAAGCTTCGGAGGAGGAACCAAGATAACGGCATGGTTAAACAACTAATCTGCTGCCTCGCACAACAATTTCAAAAATACAACTAAAAGACAAAACGTCTACCACCCAGAACCACGGGAAAGCTGGCTGAGTGGTAGATTTACAACTAAGGGGAGAAAGGAGCACAAACGCTGAAAAGCTGAGGTACGGAGGCGCACGAATCGGGCTGGCAGCGGGCGACTGGGTGCGCGGTTTTTCTTCAACCCACAGGGAGACAAGCTCCCGATCACTCTGAAATCCAGTTTCTGGGGACACGCGGGGGACCCAGACGCCTACGGGGAGAAGCTGGACTCTCAGCCATCGGATCGGAAAGTGAGAGTGACTTTTTTGCAGAGGTGCGCCCAGCAATCATTGTTTTACTGCGCTGGAACTCGGGGCGCAGGGACTTGGACGTGGAAAGGCAGAGACGGCTCACACCAGCCATCGCCGTTGGCCACGCCCCAGCTGAGTGACGCTCTGAGACCCTGCCCAGCCCTGAGACCCCGCCCCGCACATTCTACAAACCCGCCCAGGCTCCACACATCGGCTTTTGCATATAAATGGCCTGTTCTGTGGCAGCTTAACCAAATAAACTGCAGCTCCAGTCAGACTACTCCAAAACCGCCCAAGCAAAGGAGGAGAAAACTAGTTCTTGCTGTAGCTCCTGCTGGGGGACACACAGTACACAAGGGTACACCAAGAGTGTCCACCTCAGGTAAGTGGGAGGCTGACCCATTGAACCAATAGGACATCTAGTACACAAAGCTACCCTACCAATTCAGGGAAGCAGTGAAAATGAGGAAGCAAGGAAACAGATCACAAACCAAAGAAATGGAGGAGAACAAGCGACTGGACATAGAGTTCAAAACCACGGTTATAAGGTTTTTCAAGAATTTCATGGAAAAGGCCGATAAATTCAATGAGACCCTCGAGGATATGAAAAAGGACCAACTAGAAATTAAACATACACTGACTGAGATAAAAAATATTATACAGAGACCCAACAGCAGACTAGAGGATCGCAAGCATCAACTCAAAGATTTGGAAAACAAAGAGGCCAAGGACATTCCTCCAGAGAAGCATGAAGAGAAGAGAATTCAGAAAGTTGAAGATAGTGTAAGAAGTCTCTGGGACAACTACAAGCGAACCAACATCAGAATTATGGGGGTACCAGAAGAAGAGAGAGAGCAAAATGCTGAAAACCTATTTGAAGAAATAATGAATGAAAACTTCCCCCACCTGATAAAGAAATAGACTTTCAAGTCCAGGAAGCACACAGAACCCCAAACAAAAGGAATCCAAAGAGGACCACACCAAGAAACATCATAATTAAAATGCCAAGGCCGAAACCGGTTTGGCTCAGTGGATAGAGCGTCGGCCTGCGGACTCAAGGGTCCCGGGTTCGATTCCGGTCAAGGGCATATACCTTGGTTGCAGGCACATCCCCAGTGGGGGGTGTGCAAGAGGCAGCTGATCGATGTTTCTCTCTCATCGATGTTTCTAACTCTCTATCCCTCTCTCTTCCTCTCTGTGAAAAAAATCAATAAAATATATTAAAAATAATAATAATAATAAATAAATAAAAAAAATATTTTTTTAAAAAATTAAAATGCCAAGGGCAAAAGACAAAGAGAGAATCTTACAAGCAGCAAGAGAAAAACAGTTAGTTACCTACAAGGGAGCTCCCATACGATTATCAGCTAATTTCTCAACAGAAACCATGCAGGCCAGACGGGAGTGGCAAGAAATATTCAAAGTGATGAATAGCAGGAACCTACAACCAAGACTACTCTACCCAGCAAAGCTATCATTCAGAATTGAAGGGCAGATAAAGAGCTTCACAGATAAGAAAAAGCTAAAGGAGTTCATCACCACCAAACCAGTATTATATGAAATGCTGAAAGGTATTCTTTAAAAAGAGGAAAAAGAAGCAAGATAAAAAATTATGAACAACAAATGCATATCTATCAACAAGTGAATCTAAAAGTCAAGTGAATTAAAAATCTGAGGAACAGAATAAACTGGTGAACTTAATAGAATCAGAGGCATAGAATGGGAGTGGATTGATAATTATCAGGGGGAAAGGGGTGTCTGTGTGGGGAGTACGGGAAGAGACTGGACAAAAATCATACACCTATGGATAAGGACAGTGGCGGAGGGAGGTAAGGGGAGAGGAGGGGTGGGAATTGGGTGGGGGGGGAAATATGAGGGGGGAAAAGGAGAAACAATTGTAATCTGAACAATAAAGATTCATTAAAAAATAAATAAATAAATAAATAAATAAATAAATAAAAGAATTAGCCACACATCAATCTTTTATTTGGCCTTGTGTTAAAAAAAAACTTGGGGGTCCAAAAAAAGCATAAGGTCACTCTGTCTTAATATGCAAATATCCCCAGTATCTATCACACTACATTGCCATAGTGGGTTTTTATAAACATTAGTTGAATAAATAAGTGAATGGATAAATATAGATGAATTCAAGGTATCAAAAGTAACAGAATAAAAATCAGTTATGAAGGAGTCATGCAAAAAAATAGTGAGATGCTGACTATACCATCAAGGACTATAAAAGTTGAAAGAAAAGGGAGAATAGAATGTAATGGAAAAGTTGGGGAAAGACTATATGGAGAATTTAGAACTAAATCAGCCTTAAATTTTGGCCAAGGTTTAGCATCAGGCAAGGAGAAAAGCATTCCTGGCACAGGGAACAGAATACATGAATACCTGCAGGTGCATAAGAGCATGGACCAGTGAGGAGAACAGCTCTATTGGAGTGGAGGATGTGCGGGAAATACAGTTAGATGGATGGACTGGGGCCAGAACATGGAGATCATTAAAACAGGCTGAGGGGGACTTGGAAAAGCACCAGGAAAGCTTAAGTCTGGTCAAACAAGATGTTTTTTTGTGTGCCAAGACACTAACTTCCCCTTCATTCACTAAGTCTATTTTTCCAAAAGATGCATTTTTTTTCTCATGCTGTATTAGATTTAAGACCCCAGAATAGGCGGGGCTGGGGTGGGGGGTGAGGGTTAAAGAGATAATCGTTATCCACAAGAGATCATGTTAAACTGAACTCTTGTACTTATCAAATACAAGATAAAGGAGCTTGGGCTGTAATATTGTCAAATGCTGGTTCCCCAAACTATCACCAAAGCATCTGTTGATAAAACAAAGCTCAGAAAATTGCCTACCAGGGTAAGGGAGAACACTAAGTCAACAGAGTCTTAGTTATGTCCTAGAGAAGAAAGGACAAAGTTGGGATGTTTATTCAGAATTTGAAGTCTAGATTAAGGCAGGTCTTTTAATATAAAGGCTTGGTCTCTAGTGGATGGGGATCATGACATAAAAGTTTAGGATTAGTGGACACAGAAAGGTAAGAATTTTGAGGCAAGGGGTTCAAAGAGTCTGGTGTAAACTATCTACTGATGCTTTCTACAAATGAGTTGATGGGACTCTCTGGAAGTCCTTAGAATGAAAAGGTAAGTTATATACAACTTGTATTTTCCTGGGAAGGAGCCTCATGAAATACTAGAGTCATGTTGAAGACAATGGAATAATAAAATCGTGTTCATGTAGATGGTAAGCTGCATGCAAAGAGCAGAGAAAGCAGAACCGAAGGAAGAGGGGCCAAGATCTGCTAAGTGGATTCAGAGGAGCTTTCAAATAGGATGTGGTCTCTGTGCCAAAACGTGAAAAATGAGCAGGAGTTTAACCTGTGTACAAAAAAGAGAAAGGATTCAAGAAAGGGACATAATGGGTAACAAAAGTTGTGAAAGAATGTGTGTGGGCTGAGGGACTCCAAGTAGTTTCCATAAGCAGAAAGGCTCTCACTATGGTTCTAAAGTAGAAATGGATGCACCTTTACTTATTAGTGTTAATGATTCGGAGTATATTGTTGATTATGAATTTTTTGTATAAGTTAAGGATGATTCTTAAAATTGTTCCTGAAACAACTTTTTTATTTTAAGATTCATTTTTTAAAAATGTATGATTTGGGGAGATAAATTTAAAATCATGCAGGATTTTCTAATATATATACTTTTTATTAACAAATTGTGAAAATACACAGCAACTCACTTCCACCTAGGGAGAATAAAAGAGAAAGGAAGCAGGGAGCTTCCAGCGGGGTTGATAGTTTCTGTGAAGTGGTGTAATGGCATTCAAATCCCCCATGAAAAGGAAGGAAATAGTCTATACTATTGAAAGCCAGAGCCCAGACCATTCAGATCTCTCTTCTGCAGGTCAGGGAATTTTTGGTAAACTAACTTAGAAATAAATCCAAATGGATTATGGTTGCCATGCTGTATCATAGAAGAGATGACCTTGAAGGAAATTTAATCAGGAAATAAATGTCAAAGTCAAAAGCATGCCTTAGTGCCAGAACATCAGGAAACCACTTGACCAGTCAGTGTTGGGCATCGTCCTGTGCACTGAAATGTTGCCGGTTTGATTCCTAGTCATGGCACCTATTCGGGTTGCAGGCTCAACTCCCAGTGGGCAGCAGGCAGCGATCAATGTGTTGCTCTCACATTGATGTTTCTCTCTCCCTCTCCCTTCCTCTCTCTCGCTCTAAAAATCAAATTTTAAAAAAAGAAACTCATCAACATTTGCTTCTCTTAGTAGCCTCACCTAAAAAGCTGCATCCTTATCCCTTTGGTGCTCATGTCTGACAAGGGTCAGGGCACCTTCTATGAGTCGGCCAGACCCAGGTCCTCCAGTCAGTGATGAGCACAGCTCAGATTCAACAAGCTGCAAGCCTGCTAACCCCACACCTGAAAGCCCAGACAGATTCAAAACAACCAGCTAATTAAACCTGGAGCACCAAGCTATCATCATCTGAGATTCATGGGCATCCAACAAGCAGAACTAGCAGCACGGCATTCGGCAACAGCTGTCACCTGCTATAATGTTCTTTAATTATCTTAAAATCTCTAAGAACTGACAAATGGGTGACAAAATGCAATTTTCTGTGTCAGGAAGCGAGAGACAAGCCTGTGTTGCTTTGATGAGAGGAAATACTGTAAAATCATCTCTCTCAGCTCCCCTTATTGGTGTGTGGGGGGGATGTGCGGGGGGACTGTTGCCACTCAATTTTAGTTGTAAACACACTCATTACAGGACTCCTAGAGGGACATGTTCCTTCTTCAAAAAGATTGAATGCGAGAGGCTTGAATGAGCACTGGACTGTGCCAAGCTCTCTCCCCATAGGCTCAGCACTTCTTTCAAATTCAGTCCCAGCTCCAGTCCTAGCCTCACCATGGTACTTACTTCCCATGGAGCTGCACTCATGGGGTGGACCATTAGCAAAAACCCACTCAAGTTACCTGGAATTATGCCACGCCTCTTGTCATAGATTCCTCCTCCAGGTGCCTGTCCAACTTGTGCCCTCATGCCTCTAGGTGGCAGTGATGCTTATTATGACTTCCACGGCGATTTTCACTAGTCCCTAACGTCTGTTGGTCATTGTACTCTACTGAATGGGCATGATAACATCCTTTGTTCCTTTGGGGCAAGTTTACTTCTATCATTTGCACAATTCTGCTAGCATTTGGGAAGTCAAAATGTTCACTCGGGCACACAATAAATTGCAGAAAGGTCACTGTGTAGTAAATACCTCTTAACAATATCATCTGTATAGCATAGTACTCATCAGCCAAGAGCATTACATCACTCATGGACTTATAAAATAAGGAAAAATATGGGCATAGCTGAGAGCATAAGATGGTCCTTAGAGCTTGAGGAAAACATATATTAACAGTTGCTACAACAGATTGCTACATACAGTTGAAACTGATGTGTAGTCATGTGTTTTCTTAGTATTTGAGAGACAAATAGCATAAACAATTAACATGATAGTATCTGTTACCAGGCACTAACAATCTTAAAGGATCACTAATAATTCTCAAAATATATGATATTTCTGAACTGTTCTTAAAATGTGCATAAATATATTAATGCACATAATAATTATAAGCTCTGGTTACCTTTTGGAAATATCAGAACAAAAATTTTCATATTGAGATTTAAATTAGAGTGTCAATAGCTGAACATTCCTGCTCATTAATTATAGCATGACCATTTAAATTTATTTTTTATTGATTTCAGCGAGAGAGAGAGAGAGAGAGAAACATTGGTTTATTGTTCCACTTATCTATGCATTCATTGGTTGATTCTTGTATGTGTCTTGGCATATGGATGACACTCTAACCAACTGAGCTACCTGGCCAGGGAAGCACTTTATTTTAATGTCTCTTAATAGTTAAATTAGTCTGTTTTTGTGCTCTCTGAAATGTAAGCTCTCTGGGGACAAGACCAAGATCTGTTAAGTGGTTTTGTTCATGGTACTTTGATAATGTTAATATTATCAACATTAGGTTTTTGATAATAGGCATAAATGAATTATTATCTCCAAGGCCATGTAGTCAACTTCATCCAATTGTTTATTTTCAATCTCATTAGCTATTCCATCAATGCATCATCTCACCTCACTACTTCAGGACCCACAGGTCCAGGCATCTCAGTGTCCAGTACATGATTAGACCAGTTCATTGAAATGGAAGCTGAAATGAACATGCCACTAATCTGAAGAGATAAGAAAAGGTAATATTTTCTCCGATCAACTTTCACTGAAACTCCAGGTTAGGGTATGAAGTTGATCCAGAAGAAGGTACAGCACCAGAATGCTTCTTAAGCAACCACAAAATCTATATTCCCAACTGATCATTTACTTAAGGCAGAAAAAAACCTGTGTAGTAAACATATCCATTTTTAACAGCTGATAACTCAATTTTGAAAATGAAATGTATTTTAATAAACATTGCCTCTATAATTATTCGAAGTATGTATATACATTTTTGAGGGACACCCTAAATTTAATATAATTTGAGAATGTTAAAGCTAGGAAGAACCATTGGTTTTATCTCTGAAAAATGACGGTGAAACTATAAGAACCCTGAGTCCCAAAGAAACAAAATTGATCCGAGTTCACAAAATAAATGAGGGACTCATACGAAACTCACTGGTACTTGTATTGAAACACTGCATTGCATTGCAAGTCTAAAATGTGGACATTTAAATTATATACCACAGCCCCTGTCCTCACACCCTTTGACTCCTTTCAAAATAGAGTAAATAAGAGGAATTCGACAGGGGTCACGCTTCCCCCTCATGACTGCAATGGTGGCCTTCAGTGGAACTCGATCATGGACATAGAGCCCAGATAATCCTAATAATCTAACAAGCTTCAAGGAAGATTAGATGATTTATTATAGGTACAAAAAAATTCATTTACCATGTGTCAAGTCAGTCCCAATAGATTTATTTTTCACTGTGATTTATTCATATTTGTGAAATAGCAATACCCAAAAAATTGAAAAGCACTTCATAGCTTACCAAACACATCTATATACATTCTTTAGCACTGACAGCAACTAGACAAAGATAATCAGCTGACCAACAGAAATCTATGCTTCTCTTTCACAGTAAAGTTGTTGGTGGAAAGAGGTGCCCAGCTAGACGGAGTGTGAGCTGGATGTGTGCCACTTCTGGGCTCAGATATTTGTGAAGGGTGAGGGTGAGAGAGTGTTCAATCCTCTACCCTCTCACCCTTCGCTACATGGCCAATGGGACACAAAAGATACAATGGAAGACACTGAAAAGGTCTTCAGGGATGGAAAGTCACAGCTTAGAGGAGAGTCACATAAACATAGGGTGTAAGTGGGGAATTACTGACATTTGGGGATTTTTGTTTCATTAGCTAGTAGAAGCAATACTGACCAAAAAAAAAAAAGTGGCAACACATGTACCAGTAAGAACCTACCTCACATAAGGCATTCAGCAAATGTAGATACCAAGGATGGATGGATGGATGGATGGATGGATGGATGGATGGATGGATGGACGGACGGATGGATGGATGGATGGATGGATGGACGGATGGACAGATAGACAGGTGGATGAACAAGTGGCAGCAGCGTTACATTCTAACCTATTAAATATGGAAATCATGCATTCCTGGCACAAATACAACACTACATAGTGATGTGAAATTCTAATACATGTGAAATGGGCCAATAATGATTTTTAAAGAAATGTGGATAATCTATAAAATAGTAATATACTGCTGACAAACTTTCTCAAAAGAATATCAGAAAAACTGTAAAATGTACTAATTAGAAACTAAGCAAATTAAGTAATATGATTCTCTCAAAATATCTGAAGACTTATAACCATAACTTTCCCCAATCATTTATAAAAATGAAGTTTGGAGTACTATTACTAGTACATAGATTTAGCAACATTAGGCTTTGAGATTAGGAAGATATTAATTCAGGTCCAGGCCATAGCACTTACTAGCTAGGTGCTCCAAATGAGCTACATACCCTACCTAAGCTTCATGCAATAACAGATGTACAATGCTTAACACAGTGCCTCACACAGAGAAGGCACTCAGTACATGTTAGGCTACTACTCTTATTCTTGAGGGTGAATCTATACATTATAGTTGTTAATTAAAATACATTTTAGTTACTCTGCCACAATGGCAGGTAATTTCACAGATATTAAAGCATAGAAATCTTTTAAAGATTCCTCCAATATTGAAGCATGGTAAAAAAAAAAAAAGAATCAATAACTAACCCTCATATTGCAGAATCTGAAGCTTTACAAGGGTGCTATCAGTGGCTGCATTATAATTTACGATCACTGAGCTATTCTTTCTGAAATACAAATTTAACCTGTCAATCCAGTGATTGCTAACCGTTGTTGAATATCAAGGTCCATACTCATGACATTCTCATTCTCACTGGTTTGTTTCTTTTCTATCCAAATGGATTTTCCAATGCTCCTGCCACCATCTTCCAGACAAGTTATAATTTCTAACTTTGAGCATTTTTTTTTGGATCTCCCCAGTTCAATGAACCACTTTCCTCCTAGTCTTTAATCTCCTGGGCAAATATTAGATCCAAGGTCACATGACTAGAGCCCCTTGCACACTTGATACACTTAGCACATGCCAAGGCTCTTATCTCTCTCCACTTCTACTGCAATGGATCTCTCCACCCCTTGGATTACTATAGCATCTACAATCCATATACTCTTGTATATTACTATTTAATTCTTTCACGTTTCATTTTTAATCCTCTTAAATAAGATTGTAAATTTCTTGGGGCCTCAGTATCCTCATCTGAGATATGAGGGATTTGTCTTGGTTTCTTCTTGCTCTAAAATTCTCATTATCTCTTTGATCATCTTGTCTGTGAACCCCAAAGCACTGAGCACAAAGATGAGCATCTTGGATTAGTCACTAATTAAAGAGTTGAGAGGAGCCCTAACCGGTTTGGCTCAGTGGATAGAATGTCGGCCTGTGGACTGAAAGGTCCCAGTCAAGATTCCAGTCAAGGGCATGCACCTTGGTTGCGGGCACATCCTCAGTAGGAGGTGTGAAGGAGGCAGCTGATCGATGTTTCTCTCTTATCGATGTTTCTAATTCTCTATCCCTCTCCCTTCCTCTTTGTAAAAAAAACAATAAAAAAAATTTTTTTAAGAGTTCAGAGGAAATGTGTCACCCCTACCGCAATTCTATCAAGATCAGGTCTAATGTGAACCTTCTCTGTATGCATCCGCATATAGAATGGTGTTCACTAAGATTTTCTCTTTACAGATTTAGAACTAAGAAAATTTATGGGATATGTTTTTCCTTGTTTTTGTGAAATTAAGAAGCAACAGAGGGCCAGGAAACAGGGTAGAACCATTCTTGCTCCTCCAGGAAGGAACAGTCTCTATTTTCAAAAATTGTCTTCAATGCTCCAGGATTTCTGTCTTCACTTACAAAAACTGACTTAAGGTGGAAATCCATGTTGTTCCACTTTCCTCATCCTCAAATTGATTTACCATGAAACTAACAAGATTTAACTTTCAGGGCCCTCTATTTGAGAGAACTCCAGCAATTTGTCCACATGGTCCAATGCTGTACAATTTGCAAATGTAAACTATCCTATATAATAAAAGCCTAATATGCAGATTACTGAACAGCAGAACAACTGGTGGAACAACTGGTCACTATGATGCCCACTGACCACCAGGGAGCAGATGCTCAACGCAGGAGCTGCCCCCAGCCCACAGGCCCCAGGCCAGCCAAGGAAGGTGCCAGCAGGGCCCCCTCCCTGATCGCCCCGCCAGTCACCCCGCAGAGGGAGGCAACCAGTGTCAGTGGTGGGAGGGGGAGGGGGGACAGTGCCAGCCATTGAGTGGGCGGCGGCAGGAGGCAGGGCCAGCGAGTGGGCAGTGCCAGGCCAGCCAAGGCGGATGCCAGCAGTGGGTTCCCCCCCGCCCCCATCGCCCTGCCGGTTGCCCCACAGATAGGCCCTGATCGCTGGCCAGGCCTAGGGACCCTACATGTTCATGAATTTCATGCACCAGGCCTCTAGTTTCATTCATAATAAGTGACTTCTGTCTCTTCCCACTCTGATTTTCCCTCCTTTTACTTCCCTTTGTTGAAGTGGTAGTGGGCACTTTTGAATTCCAGGTAAAAGGATGTAAGGCTGTGGTAGTTGGGAACACATTTACCTTTTGTTTAGTCAGATGTTTTCATGCAGTTTACCATCATTTTCATAAAGTTTAGCTATTGCTTGTCCAGGGAGTGGCAAAGCTAGAATTCAAATCTAGAGTTGTCTATTTCTAATGATAACATATCATATTATCTCCTGCCCATTATAGTCTGTGGGATCCATCAGATTTGGTGCTTAATTTAAATATGCAACTCTATGCTCAGCTACTTGGCAACATTTGGCACCTCTTCCCACCTCCCAACCTGGTGCCACCACACTTTTTTTTTTCTTTATTGATTAAGGTATTACATATGTGTTCTTATCCCCCCATTTCCCCTCACCCCACCACCCCACCCCCCGCTCATGCCCTCACCCTCCTGGTGTCTGTGTCCATTGGTTATGCTTATATGCATGCATACAAGTCCTTTGGTTGATCTCTCCCCTTTACCCCCAGGCACTTCTTTTTTTTCAGAGAGTGGGAGAGGTAGAAACTTCAATTATGAGAATCATTGATCAGCTGCCTCCTCCTGCACACCCCCTAATGGGGATTGAGCCCACAACCTGGGCAGGTGCCCTGACTGGGTATCAGGAATCAAACCATGACCTCTTGGTTCATAGGTCAACGCTTAACCACTGAGCCATACCAGCAGCGCCCATCACACTATCTTAGCCCTAGCATCCACCATGCTCCTACCTGCACAAACAATTCTATTCAAACAGGATTTCTTGTTTTTGCCAGATTGTAGTTTTGTTCATGCTCTTTCCTCAACTATAATGTTCTTGACCAATCACATTATGTAAATCTTATTAGTATCTTGATAAATTGACATAAAGCATAGACATCAATGAAGATAAAACATAACGCATGATATGCCACTACTGCAAGAGCATCGATGAAAAACTGGCTGAGTCAATGAAAAACTAGTTGCTGATTGTCAAATAAATCTAGGAGTTTCCCACTAAAAAAAAGTCTAGAAACAAACATCAACCCAGAAGCACTAAACACTTCTAGCACTCAGGTTGTGTTCTGTAGCCAATCAATGATTCTCTCTCACCATTGATGTTTCGATCTCTCTCCCTCTCCCTTCCTCTTTGAAATCAATAAAAATATATTTTAGAAAAAAAGAACGAAAGGAAGAAAGAAAGAAAGAAAGAGAGAGAGGAAGAAAGAAAGAAAGAAAGAGAGAGAGAGAGAGAAAGAGAGAGAGAGAGAAAGAAAGAAAGAAAGAAAGAAAGAAAGAAAGAAAGAAGAAAGAAAGAGAGAGAGAGAGAGAGGAAGGAAGGAAGAGAAGGAAGGAAGGAAGGAAGGAAGGAAGGAAGGAAGGAAGGAAGGAAGGAAGGAAGAAGAAAGAGAAAGAGAGGAAGGAAGAGAGGAAGGAAGAGAAAAAGAAGCCCTAGAGGAAGACTCAAGTGTGTGGGTCTTTCTATTTGTAAAATTTATGAGGCAATGGATGGTAATACCTATCAAAATGAAAATTGGTTTATGTTGTAACTTGGAATTTCAATTCTGAGAATTAATTGAATAGAGATAATAATACAAATACATAAATATGTATTTATAAGGTTTTTTATTAAATCAATACTCTTAATAGCACAAAACAAAAAGAAAGAAAGAAACTAAATTGCACACAGAGTATTGACTAAATATATAAAGCATAATATAGCCTTAAAGTGGAATCATAGACATCCATTGTGAAGAAGAAATGATGTTATATGGGACAGGCGTTCATTGTTAAGCATAGAAAGTACATCACTAGAGAATGTGGTTAATGTAAGCCATTTGCATTCTAAACATATACGGAAATGTTTAGAAAGCTGAGTAACAAATTTTTAATAGTTTTATCTCTGCAAGAGAGATTAAATAACAAAGTCACTTTGGACTTTGTGAATTGATTATTTTATAAATGTATTTTTACAACACTTTTTTTTTACCCTTTTTCAACCAACAAAAAGTAAAGATGTTTTGAAAATACAAAAAAGCAATATAACAAAAAAGAAACTTAGTTTACTCATATTATTGCCCTAACAAGAAGATTCTCTCCTTGACAAAATTATTCACCAAAAGGTATCTTTTTGTTGTTGTTAATCCTCACCTGAGGATATTTTTCCATTGTTTTTCAGAGTGAGTGGAAGAGAAGGAGGAAGGGAAGGAGGGAAGGAGAGAAGGAGAGAAGGAGTGGGGAGGGAGGGAGGGAAACATTGATGTGAGAGACACACATCAATTGGTTGCTGCCCACCTGACCTTGGCTGGGAATCAAACCTGCAACCCTTTGTGCGAGAACCGAAGCTCTAACCACTGGATCACACCAGCCAGGACAAAAGCTATCTTTAGGAATGAATTGTGTCTGTACATTTAGTCATAGATTACAGGGTCCTAAGAACAGAGGAATTCAAGATTGAAGTCTTAAAGGCTACTGCTATTAAAAGAACCAACAGTCATAAGAGAAAAGTGTCACTAAATTTATAAAGTACTATAAACTGGGGGGGGGGGGGAGGGGGGGAGCCATAAACTTGCAAAACTCCCATTTAAATCCAATTTATACAAGCCTATGTCTATAGGGTCTTTAAATAGGGCCCAAATGTATGTGTGACAGCCCAGCCTCCTGCAGGTCTCTTTGGAGCCCAAGTCACTGCTAAACATCATCAGGGTGAATTACACCCAAATACATAGCAAAGAAATAGCCGAAACTGGTTTGGCTCAGTTGATAGAGAGTCGGTCTGCAGACTGAAAGGTCCCAGGTTTGATTCCGGTCAAGGGCATGTACCTTGGTTACGGGCACATCCCCAGTAGGGGGTGTGCAAGAGGCAGCTGATGGATGTTTCTAACTCTCTATCCCTCTCTCTTCCTCTCTATAAAGAAAAAAAAAATCAATAAAATATATTTTAAAAAAGAAAGAAAGAGCCCTCACAAAGAGCAAAGGCAATGGATCTGACAGGAGTAGTAGGCAAGGTGTAGCTTACTGTCAGGCATGTTTACTTACATTAGGGCCTTCTCTCTCTCTCTCTCTCTCTCTCTCTTTTTTTTTTTTTTTTACTCTATTAATTCTATTTTATTATTTAGTTGTCTTATGCATAACCAAAAGAAATGTCTTTGTAAGTCTTTGGCACCCTCTTTTGGACAATCTTATTATTTCAAACCTAAATTTCTGCCAAACATTTCTGAGTATGTTACAGGAAAACTGACATCAGACACGTTGTTTTTTAAATTTTTGTTTTTATAATTAATAGAATTTACTTTAAAAAACATACATGGTGTCAAAACAAGCCAAAGGAAAATCGTTTTGGCAAAAAATGAAAAAGGATCGCAAGTCAAATTTATAGAAAAGATTCCTTTATTAACTTTTGGTCAAGAATATGTTTGTATATTTTCAGAAAACAACTCCGAGACCATGTGGATTCCTGCAACATAGAGGAATTGACAGGAATGCTCCAGCCATGAAGACAGAAGAGAAACAGTCCAGAGACAGAAGACGCTGACGATGCCTTGCCATACTAGCGGTCAGCAGCTGTGCATCACTGCAGGTTGCCCAGGACCAAACCAGAGAGGGTCGGACCTGCTTTACCACCATTTGTCCACCATCCAGAACTGAAATATCATTGCTGTTAAGTACACATAAGGAACTGTTTGACATAGAAATTGGGACTCAAAAGAACTGTTGGCCCAGAAAGAAACTCACTATAGACTCATTCATTTGCCTCTCAGCATAACCATTATTGCTTGTCTCATTTTCAGTTCTTATAAGTATATTTCTAGTATCACATGAGCTCACTCATCTAGGGGAAATGATGAACAACATAGACTGATGAACAAGAACAGCATCGATCAGACTGTCAGAGCTCAGAGGGAAGGTAGGGGAGGGGAGGGATAAGGGAGATAGATCAACCAAAGGACTTGTGTGCTTGCATATGAGCCTAACCAGTGATCATGGACAACAGGGGGGTGGAGGCATGTGTGGGGAAGGGTTTGGGATGGAAATGGGGGGGGGGGATGAGGACAAATATGTGATACCTTAATTAAAAAATAAAATTAAAAAAAATAGAATTTATTTTTAGAGCAGTTTTAGATTTACAGAAAAAAAATGAGCAGATAGTACAAAGTTCTCACATACTCCCCTCAAAACAGTTTCCTCTATAATTTACATCTTGCATTAGTGTGGTACATTTGTTAACGTTAATGAAACCACATTATTACATTATTATTAACTAAAGTCCATTGTTTACAATGAGGTTATACATTTCTGTACAACCAATGGGTTTTGACAAATTTCATAAATCTACCGCTATAGTGTCGTAGAGAATAGCGTCGATGCCCTAAAAATCCCTTGTGCTTTATATCTTCCTCCCTCCTCCTTTCCCCTGAACCCCTGGAACCACTGAGCTTTTTTTACAGCCTGTGTAGTTATTTATGTCTCTATCATTTTCCAGAATGACTTCACTTAGCAATCTGCATTTCAGAGTCCTCCCTACCATTTTGTGGTTTAATAATTTATTTTTGTCATTGAATAATACTCCATTGTATGGATATGCACGTTTTTTTTTATCTATTCCCTGTTGGTGAACATCTCTTTCCAGCTTGGGCAATTATGAATAAAACTGCTATAAACATTTATGTGCAGGGGTGTGTGTGTGTGTGGGTGTGTGTGTGTGTGTGTGTGTGTGTGTGTGTTTATACACAAGTTTTCAACTCATTTGGGTAATTACCAAAGATTGATGTTAGCATGGTATAACTTTCTACATCCCTTTACTCTTTGTGGATCTGTGTCTTTATATTTGAAGTGGTTTACTTATAGACAACTAGAGGCCCGATGCATGAAGTTCGCCCCCCATCGCCGAGGCTGCCTCTGCTTCTGCCCCGCTTCGTCCAGAAGGACATCCAGTCTAATTAGCATATTATGCTTTTATTACTATAGATATGTGGTTGAGCCTTACTCTTTATCCACTCTGACAGTCATTTAACTGGTATATTTAGACCATTCACATTTTAAGTGATTATTCATACAGTTGGATTAAAATCTATCATGTTTATAACTATTTACTCTTTGTTTAACTTTTTCTTATTCTTTTGTTTTAATCTTCCCTTCTTTTTCTGCCTCTCTGGTTTTAATTGAGCAGGTTATATGATTCCATTCTCTCTGCCCTCTTAATATATCAATTATACCTCTTAAAAGTTTTCCTGCCCCGGCCAGTTTGGGTCAGTGGATAGAGCGTTGGCCTCTAGGCTGAAGGGCCGCGTTTTGATTCTGGTCAAGAGCATGCACTCACGTTGCAGGCTCAATTCCTGGCCCTGGTCGGGACAGGTTCAGGAGGCAACCAATCAATATGTCTCACTCACAATGATGTTTCTCTCTTTCTCTCTCTCCCCCTCCCTCCCACTCTCTCTCTCTAAAAATCAATGGGAAAATGTCCTCAGGTGAGGATTAACCCAGAAAAAAAATTTTTTTCTCTTGTTGCTGTAGTTTGCAATATTTATTTACAACTAATTCAAATAACACTATTCCACTTCATGAATAGTGCAGGTACCTTGTATTCCCAATTTTTTCCTCCCATCCCCTATAATATTGTTTTTGCTCATTTCACTTATCCATGCTTATAATCATCCAATACATTGTTACTATTACTTGAATAAATAGTTACTTATTAAATCTATTAAGAATAAGAAAAATGGAAGATATCTGTAATATGTTCAATAATAAAGATAATTTAAAAAGAATAAAATGAAAGATCTTATTTCACCTTCATATATTCCTTCTCTGAGCCTCGTCCCTTCTTTATGTATATCTGAGTTTCTGACCTACATCATTTTCCTTCTCTGAAGAACTTGTTTTTAACATTCTTGTAAGACAGGTCTACCATCAACAATTTTCCTCAGGTTTTTTGTTTGTTTTATTTGTTTTGTCCAACAGTGTCTTTATTTCTCTTTCATTTTTGAAGGTTAATTTTTCTGGCTACAGAATTCTAGGTTGGTGGTTATTTCTTCTTTACACGTTTCAGTACACTCTCCTCTTATTAAATGATTTCTGAGGAGTCCAACATAATTCTTTCATGAGTTCCTCTATAGATAAGTCCCCCACCCTGACTTCTTTCTCTTTGTCTTTGCTTTTCTGTGGTTTGAATATGACATGTGTAGGTGTAGATTTTTGGTATTTATCCCGCTTGTTACCTACGTTTCTTGGTTCTGTCATGTGGCACCTGTCATTAATTTGGAAAATTTTCAGCATTATTACTTCAAATATTTTTCTGCTCCTTTCTCACTTTTTTTTACTGTTATTCCTTTTCTCACTGTCCCTTGGTTCTTGGATATCCTGCTCCATTTTTTCTTTTCTTTTTTTTTTCCTTTTGCGTTTCAATTTGGGAAGTTTCTGTTACTTATCTTCAAGCTCACTGGTTCTTTCCTCTGTCATATGCTCCTCAAAGGAATTCCATTTCCCATCTGTTGTTGTATGTGGTCTACTTTTTCAATCAGATCCCTTAACATAATAATTATAGCTATTTTAAATTTCCTGTCTGATAATTCCAAAATCTGTGTCATATATGAGGCTAGTTCTGATCCTTGCTTTCTCTATTCGGGATCTGTTTTTGTCTCGCCTTTTGGTATGTCTTGTAGTTTTTTGTTGAAAGCAGCACATGATGTATTTGGTCATTGGAACTGAGGTATTCAGGCTTTTTGCATGAGATTTTAGGTTAACCTGCCTGCTTAGGCATTGGGCTGCATTTAATGTTTGCTATAGCTGTAGGTATCCGAGGCTTCGGTTTCCCTGTTCTGTTTTTCCCTTCTTCCCTATTGTCCTAAAAACTCCTTCTTAAAGGGAGTGTGTCTTGAAGCTCTCTCTGTTATAATCCACTGTTGTGCTGAAGCCCTGTTGATGTGGTGGTACTGGAGAGGGGGAAATTTTTATAAACGTATGACAAATTTATAGTGTTTTAGAGGCCTGAGTTCCTGGGCTGGGACTGACAGAAGCATTTTTAGCCTTTTTTTTTTTTTCCACTTTATGTAATGAGAAGACTGCAGGAGCCTGGAGTTATTTAACTATCCTCCCCCAAGACAGACAAAGTAATTTGGCTTCAGGATGAACCTTTGTAAAAAATGCTCTGGGTGTGTTTCAAAATGATTCCTTTTACTCTCTTCCTTCACTAAGCGCCAGGGAGTTTTTCTCATCTTCACTGTGAGAACCTGGTTGAGGTAAAACCCACAAAGGTGTGCCTGACTCACTGAGATTGGGCACGCAGGAATTTTTCTCTCTCAGGCTACTCCACATCCAGCCTCGTCTAAGCCATTAGGCAACTACTATTTAAGTGTTCCTACCAGTTACTGGCTCCAGCAGCTTCTGCTTCCTATAAGCTGATATGGGCTGTGAGTCTCTGTATTCCTGTCTCTCCAGTTTTGGGGTTTGGGGTTTGCCCTGTGATCTCAATTCTCTGGTGGATCTAAGAAGAGTCATTGGTTTTCCATTTGATTGATTTGCTTCTTGTGGTGAGGATGGGATGATGACTTTTGAGTTCTTTACATCTTATATATGAAACCAGTCTTCACCAGTGATTTTTAATTTTTGCATGGATATATTCTTGTTACCAACTCACAGCAATCCTAGCTCTCATTCCTTCAGAAAAAGCGGGTTTGTTTCTCAAGGTGACCTATTCTACAAAAAGGGATGTGGCATATAAGCAGTTGTGTACTTGAAAACCAGCTTTAGGCAGGAGGGTGGGTAATCCACATCAGCAATACAGCTTTTGCTGATTTCCATGGTGAAAATACTCCAATGATAGCCCATTTCAAGCTGTCAACAGTTTAAAAACAGGCTTTCAAACTTCTTGGATATTTAACACTGATAGGTAGGACCTGTGACAAGTCTGAGTAGAGAGACCATGTTGTTTGCTTTGCTAGTATCCTATTCATTTTTTCCCATTTTTAAAAATTTATCTTTATTGTTGAAAGTATTACAGATACCCTCCTCTTTTTCCCCACTGACCCCGTCCACCCTGTACCCACCCCCAGGCCTTCACCACACTATTGTCTGTGCCAATGGGTTATGCATATATGCATATAAATTATTTCGTTAATCTCTCCCCTACCCACCTCTACCCTCCCTCTGAAATTCGTCAGTCTGTTCCATGCTTCTATGGATCTATATTTGTTCATCAGTTCTATTCTTTTTTTTTTTTTGCAGGGGGGGGAATGATTCATAGATTTCAAGTTCATACATGGAAGTCCTAACCCCCAGTATTTCAGAATGTGACTTTATTTGGAGAGAGGGTCTTTAAAGAAGTGATTAAGGTAAAATGAGGTCATTATTGTGGACCCTAATCCAATATGACTGATGCCTTTATAAGAAGAGGAATTAGGACACAGACAGTTACAGAGTGAAGACACAGGGAGCAGGTGGTCATTTACAAGCCAAGGAGAGAAGCCTTGGAAGAAACCAACACTGCCAACACCTTGATCGCAGATTTTTAGCTTCCAGAGTTGTGAGAAAATTAATTTCTGTTGTGTAAGCCACCCAGTCTGTGGTATTTTGCCTGGCAGCCCGAGCAAGCTAATTCGAACACCAATCAGAGAATGGTCCCTTAGGACCTTAAAAACAAGGGCTTCCAAGGTACATTCATGTAACTTCATGTCAGCGCAACACTTTTATCTTGAAACCATTGTTTTCTCTTTAACTATACAAAAGCCATTCTTGGATTGTTTGACTAAGCATGATGCAGTAAAGATCAAAGTTAGACAGAAATGTGTCTACTACCCTACAGTTTTCACATAACTCAAACTCCTGGCAGCTTCTTGGAGACTAGACATCTTTATAATCCTCAAGTGGTACCAAGGTTAAACCCAAATCCATAAGAATAGCTGTGGCGCTGTGCGTGGGCCTTATGGTAACTCATCATTTTCAAAGTCTCACAGGGACTGGCTCATATGCCCTGGCAAAAAGAGCAAATAATGTATCAAAGACTGGACAATAAAACTCGGGAAAACTGCAAACAAGAATTCATACTGAATATTTCTGTTAGAGCTCTAGTCTACAGTCAGAAGACTTCACGCAAGCATGTCAAACTCATGGCCACTGGGCCACATGCCCCTCATTGGATAAAGAGAGAGAAGAAAAAAAAACTGGCAAAAATTGTCAGTCACCTTTGTCAGAGCTTCAGATATTAACCAAAGACATGTGGTAATCTAAGGAGCATTTATTCAAGAAAATAACGGCTAAAATGCCATACAAGCAGCAGGCTTTGTGGTGTTTCCATTTACCCTAGTACAGTGGTCGACAAACTCATTAGTCAACAGAGCCAAATATCAACAGTACAACGATTGAAATTTCTTTTGAGAGCCAAATTTTTTAAACTTAAACTTCTTCTAACGCCACTTCTTCAAAATAGACTCGCCCAGGCCGTGGTATTTTGTGGAAGAGCCACACTCAAGGGGCCAAAGAGCCGCATGTGGCTCGCGAGCCGCAGTTTGCCGACCATGGACCTAGTATCATCTTCTATGGCCCATCTCACTAGTAGCCTTGGAAACCAACAGCCTGCACACCTGGTGCCAGAAAGAGCAAAGAAATACAGCACAGAGAAAGGCAGAAGAATCTGCAAATCACATATCTAATAAGTACCCAGAATATATAAACAACTATTACATTTCATAATAAAAAAAACAAATAGCACAAAATTTAAAATGGGAAAGGGTTCAAATAGACATTTGTCTAGATAGATAGATAGATAGATAGATAGATAGATAGATAGATAGATAGATAGATAGATGATAGATAGATAGATGATAGATAGATAGATAGAAAGATAATAGATGATAGATAGATAGATAGATAGATAGATAGATAGATAGATAGAGGCAAATAAGCACATGAGAAGGTGCTCAGCATCACTCATTAGGGAAATGAAAATCAAAAACCACAAGAAATACCACTTCGTGGCCACTAAAATGACTATAATCTTAAAAAACAAAAAGTAACAAGTGCTGACAAGGATGTGAAGAAATTGGAATCCTCACACATTGCTGATGATGAAAAATTGCACAGCTGCTGTGGGAAACAGTTTGGCTATTCCTCATAAAGTTCCACATAGCTACTATGTGACTCAGCAATTTCACTACTAGGTATACTCCAGAAATGAAAACATATGTTCACACAAAAACTTGAACACAAGCGTTCAGAGCAGCATTATTCATAATAGCCAAAAAGTGGACACAAACCACATTCTGTGAGAAATGGCTCACCTGTCTGAATTTCAAATGATGGACTGGGAAACAGAAACATGGTGAAAATGAAACTTTTAATAGCACTCTCAAAAGTGGGCATCTATTGTCAGGCTCACGCATGGGGCAGGGAACACAGCCTATTTCTTTTGTCCTTCCTCCAGTTCCTCATTGGCTGGAGTACTATTTGGTCACCTGCTTCCTAATACATCATAGGTCTTGCTGTTTCCCATTGGGCCATTTTAAATATTGGGCTGAGACCTTTCTAGCTGTCTCCACCTCCTATCTAGCTGAGGCAGACGCCTGGGGGTTTCCACCATATTGGCCCACATGCACCGCTCTTTGCCCCTCCATCCTCTTCCCTCCTCCCCACATTCTGCTTGCCCTGGGGAAATTCAACAAATTCCATCAGAAGACGACCATGCTGGAGATGGATCACAGAGGTCCATTTCTTACATTCTCATCAACTTATAAATGGATAAATGAAATGTGGTATAGCTATACAATGGAATACGATTCATCCATAGAAGTGAATGCAGTACTGATACTTGCTGCAACGTGGATGAATCTGGAAAAGTTTTGCTAAGTGAAAGTAGTCAGACACAAAAGAGCCCACATTATAGGACTCAGTTTACAGGAAATGACCAAAATAGGCAAATCCACAGAGACAGAAAGTACATTAGTAGTTTTTGGATTGACACATGTACTCAAAACCACTGAAATGTACACTTCGAAATAATCATTTTGTGGTATGGAAAGTACACCTCAACAACAACAATGAAAGACGTGCATTTAAATCAAATATGGCCACTGATTTCAAAAGCTTGGCCTTTATGATGGGCAAACAGGCCCCATCGATGAGAATGAACACCAACACTGTGGCTTCTCTGATGTTTCAAAAGTCCAACGTGTTGCCAATAAATCATTTTTGTTTTAAGCTTCATAATAAGCTGGCCTATTGTTGTCATCATCCCTTGCCTGACGTGTGATTTCATTTTATTTCCACAACATAGTGAATTCTCATAGATCACAGTAATTTCAGTCCACGAGGATCTTTCAGCTGTAGGCGTGAATTAGAAAGATATTTTTATATTGCCTATTTGAGATAACAGGCCCTAGCACCATGCTTCAGGCAAAATACATCAAAAGAATGAACTGAAGGTTAAGTTTCCTTTTAGATCTCAATTTTTATAACATCACAAAAATTCTTGCCTAAAAGCAATTCAGATTATTCGACTGCAAGATATTCAACGTTCCCCTCATTCAGCCTGAGGGAAAGAAAGACGTCAGTAGCTGGAGACACTTCTAAGGTTGAAGCACATTCATCTCCTTATTATGCCCTTCTAAGTCACCAATCCTAGAACAGGATGCCGGGACCCTCAGAGAGAAAGGCTTTCTATTATGTCGTATTTGCAAAGGTAATTCTCATGTGAAAGAAGCAATAAGAAAGTCAGGTAATGAAATTTAAATACCATGTCCAACAATTATTACCATTTTATCCTACCCAAATCAGTCAATTAAATTTAACTATCTCTCTAAATTAGTGTTAGAATGCACTTAATCCGAATTTGATGAAAAAGGGGGGGGGGGGGCTTTGTGTATATACTTGTTCCTATGAAAAAAACAAGTTTCTTGCTGGGATTATGGATCTTAGAGAATGAAAGGGCTACTGAGCTCTTTGCCTGGAACGCGGTTGATTATGAAGCAGTGTTTGTACTCAGAATTCCCTGGGATCTTTACCCCAAGGGGTTGTTTTCTGTACTGCAGGGAGCCTCCTTATAAGATGATTCCAAATATACAGGCATCCACTGATGGGTTATTCAGGAGCAATTCTGATGACAAGTTTACATTTAATCAGGTCCCTCTTGGCTTCCGTCTGTTTTGTCCAGGGCCTGGTCTTGGACACACAGAGCTCACTGGGGTTGTGCAACACTGTGGTCTGGCTTAACAAATCCTTCTAAAAAATAAAAATAACTTTATTGAGATATAATTCATGTATTTTAAAAACTGCAGCCCAGCTGGAGTGGCTCCATGGTTGAGCATCTACCTATGAACCAGGAGGTCAAGGTTCAATTCCCTGTAAGAGCACATGCCCGGGTTTTGGGCTCAGTCCCCAACAGGGGGCATGCAGGAGGCGGCCGATGGATGATTCTCTCTCATCTCTATCTCCCTCTCCCTTCCCTTCCTCTCTGAAATTAATTTTTAAATATATATATATATATTATTTTTTTTTTTTTTTTAAACTGCACACATTTAGCCTTAGCCCGTTTGGCTCAGTAGATAGAGCGTTGGCCCAACGACTGAAGTTTGATTCTGGTCAACGGCATGTATCTCGGTTACAGGCTTGATCCCCGGCCCTGGTTAGGGAGCATGTGGGAGGCAATCAATGAATGTGTCTCTCTTACATCAATGTTTCTCTCTGTGTCTCTCCCCCTACCTTCCACTCCCTTAAAAAAAAAAAACTGCACAGATTTAATATATACATCTTGATGAGTTTGGACATATGCATATACCCATAATACCATCACCACAACCAAAGTATTGAGCATATCCATTACCTGTAAAAATTTTCTTACTTTCTTTTGTAGGGTTTGTTTTTGCTTTTCTTGGAGGGAATGGTTGGGGTAAGATACAATATGAGATCTACCTTTTTAACATATTTTAAACTGAACACCACTATGTTATTTATTCTAGGTACCTTGTTAAACTGAACACCACTGTATTATTTATTCTAGGTACCACTTTCCACTCTGCCTGAAAGACAGAATTTAAGAACTGTGCATCCTTCGTGATCCTGAGGATGGCAATAGACATGATATCACGCACTGTGACACATGTTCATTTATTCACATAAGAAATGATTTTGTGCCGAAACCGGTTTGGCTCAGTAGATAGAGCGTCGGTCTGTGGACTGAAGGGTCCCGGGTTTGATTCCGGTTGGGGGCATGTGCCTTTGTTGCATGGGGGGTGTGCAGGAGGCAGCTGATCGATGTTTCTCTCTCACTGATGTTTCTAACTCTCTATCCCTCTCCCTTCCTCTCTGTATAAAATCAATAAAAATATTTTTTTAAAAAGAAATGATTTTGTTCTGATTACTCCATTTGTGCCAGGTCCTGTCTTGGTACTGGCGATAGGATGATGAACAAGGAAAGCAAGACCTCTGACCTCCTGCAGTCTTACATTTTAGTGAGAGCAGGCAGGAAATAAACATAGCCTAGGAGAATAAGATCATTTCAAATACTGGTAAGTGCTATGGAGAAAATACAGTTGAGTAATGAGATAGGAAGTGACGAGGCAGGACAATTCACCGAAGTGCACAGAGGGGGTCAGCTCATCAGGCCATCCACGCGTACAAAGACCAGTCAAGCTCCAAAACTGAGAGCACCATGGGAACCTGAAGCATTCTGGGAACAGAGGTGTGAGGGCCAGGTAAGAAATCAGTGTGCCTGTAAACACATTCCACTCCCATCAGGTTTCACTGGGTCTGCTTTAAAAGACTCCCACTAGGTTTAGTGAGCGCACCTTTATACACACGGTAGCTCTACCCTATTTCAGCTTTCAAAAGGTATTCACCTAAATACTGGCCACAGTTCTGATATTTTGCAATGAAAAAAGCGCACTTTCCACTCTGCCTGAAAGACAGAATTCAAGAACTGTGCATCCTGAAATATCCCACTGGACTGCTGAAAATCACCATCACCCTTAGAAGTAAGAAAAGGGATGCAGTTTTCCAATGAACAAGGTCAAAATGTAATTTGGGAAGGGAAAATTAGCTGCAAATGGTACTCTAGGTGTAAGTTATTTACAACCATTACTTTAAAGAGATCTATTTAATATTAGGAGACAAACCTCTGAATTTATATAATATCTTTCAATTAGTCAATGCAATTCATAAATAGTAATTTATAAATTCGTATAACGAAGGTATCTGCCAAAGTGAGGCCAAATGTATGACACTCCTTGCTACATTTGGGAAACTCAGAATATTGAGTGAAGTAGGCATATTTGCTTGAAGGACGAATGGCTTAAAGAAATAGTGGAAGTTCACAGAGATGTTCGCATTTCCTGAAGTGAGCAAGAGAACACCAAGACTAAAATGTCTTCTATTCCACTTAAATCAGCTTCATTAAGACATAAAAGAGCCCTAACTGGTTTGGCTCAGTGGATACAGCTTCGGCCTGCGGACTGAAGGGTCCCAGGTTTGATTCCATTCAAGGCCATGTACCTCGGTTGCGGGCACATCCCCAGTGGGGAGTGTGCAGGAGGCAGCTGATTGATGTTTCTGGCTCTCTATTCCTCTACCTTCCTCTCTGTCAAAAATCAATAAAATGTATATTTTTTTAAAAGACATAAAACAGTGATCTAGTCAGACCTGACATAATCTGCAAAAAATTTAAACTTGTCAATGCTATTCCTTTGTTATCACAAACTTCATTGTTTTCTGTATTATTTTGTAGTCTACATAACATTTGAATAGTGCTGCATATATAATTTATAAATAACTAGATATACATATATTGGATACTTACTAGAACAGCATTTTATTATAAGGCTGTTTGATCAAAATAGTTTGGAGACTTTAGTCTAAAACACCATTTTAATCACATCAATCACTTAATTTAAAACTATAATTTAATCTCCACTGGCTTCAAAGTATCATCTAAATTCTTATTGTGGCAAATTTGGCCCTTCACAATATGGCCCCAACCCTTTTATTTTTTTATTTTTTTGATTTATTGGAGAGAGAGAGGGAGAGATAAAAACACCAATGAGACATTGATTGGCTGCCTCCTTCATGCCCCCTACTAGGGATTGAGCCCAAAACCCGGGCATGTGCCCTGACCAGGAATCTGACCAGCAACCTTTTGGTGCAAGGGTTGATGTTTAACCACTGAGCCACACCGGCCGGGATCCAACCCCTTTCTTATCTTTGTTTCCTGCCACTCTTCTCATTCCTGGTACCCATATGGGAAGACTCATCCAGTCTTCCCTGATCTTGTTACGATATTTTGAGTATCTATCTCCTATATGATCTTAGCACTGTTGGGTATGGACTGATATTGGCCCCTTTCACAAGTGGAAAATTTCTACACATCTTTCAAACCCTGGTGGATGGTCACCTACTCTGTGAAGTTCCCGCAGACTCCCCCAAGAGTTACAAAGCACGTGCTTGTGGTGTCATTGGGGTCCACATCTGTGTCTCCCACAAGGACGGGAGAGCACATATCATCATTCTTCTCTGTGTGGGTCTTATATACCAGACATGAGTGAATGTTAATCAGTGCCCTCCCCCATAAATATACTAAAATCTGTTTAAAGGTGGAAAAATTATTATAACAACTGTATTATTTCTACTACAGGGTCCTGGTTAGGAGAATGTCATAAATCACTTCAACCTATGGCATGTAGTATTTTAGGCAAAATAGCTTTATAAATTTTACACTGAAGTAAAAATTGCACAATAATCTTTTATAGAATAAAGTGGAGCTCAACCAAACAGACTTGTGTGCCAAAACTAAGACCAAATAAATTATTTCTTTGTTTGTTTGTTATCAGCAGAGAAAGCACGGAAAAAAACCTGCACTTATTTTCCTCAAAACCAAATGCTGGGACATAGTTGTATTTAAAGACTAACCAATGGATGAACAACATAGACTGATGAACAAGAACAGAACCAGAAACAAGGAGGCATCGATCGGACTATCAGGCCTCAGAGGAAGGATAGGGGAGGGTGAGGGGAGGTGGGAGAGATCAACCAAAGGACTTGTGTGCATGCATATGAGCCTAACCAATGGTTAAGTTCAACAGGGGGTTGGGGCATCCGTGGGGAGGGGTGTGGGATGGGAATAGGGGGATAAGGACAAATATGTGACACCTTAATCAATAAAGAAATTTAAAAATAAATAAATAAATAAAAATAAAAACTAACCAATGGCATCAGACATTCCGTTTGATGGATAATTACCATAGCCACATTTCAAAAATCTTTACATAAACAACCTCAAGAATTACTCCTAAAATCATGCTAGACAAAGCCTGCCAAGACACAGATTAGGTGCAATGTATAGAAAGACATATATACCACTCTTCAGTACAAAATTTTTTCAAAAAACACATGGAGAGTGTAACAATTTATATTTATAAAGAACCGCTGTATATATAAACACTGTTATAAAGAACAAAACAAACTCAGGATAAAAGTAACCAGAGTATTACTCCTTACACATAAGGCAGCTAATGCCCTGGTATCGCTAAATCTTTTACAAAAGAAGATAGCTTAATAAGTTCTAGCTCAGGGTTTTGCCGGGGTGTGTGTGCACGTGTGTGTGTGTGTGTGTGTGTGTGTGTGTGTGTGTGTGTGTGTTACTTTTATTTCTTCTTTTTCTTTTCATCTGCTTCCATTTTAAGCTTAACTTCTCCAGCTGTAAGAGCTCCCAGTTTCTTATTTTTTGCTTCCTTGATCTTTTTCTTGATGGCAGCCATATCAATTTTAGTTTCGGTAGAAGCTTCCTCTGGTTTTTCTTTAGGTGGAATAAAAGCTTTGTTTCTTTCCTCTTGTCTCTCACTGAGAGCTTCTGCTTGTTTAGCCTTTATTGCTTCCATTTTCTGTCACTTCTTTTGACTGCCTTCGGAAAGTATTCACCACTAGCCAATTTTTTTTCAAATTATAAGAGAAAGTTTATTTAGAAAATGACAGAGGTAGTAGGAGTGAGCCAGCTGGGCTGCGTAGGCTCAGGAAACAAGTTACAGAAAGAAAAGAAGGGCTCTTGGAGCTTAGGAGAGAGAAAGCAAAGGTAAGGCTCCTGGGGGAAGGAGGGGGGCATGGAGGGCACACCTAGCCAATTCTTCTTTTTTCATGTTATTTTGAGTTTATTAAAATTTAGAAATTAATTGCATTTCTTTGACTATCAGACTCAGAGCATATTAGAAGCGAGGCATCATTTGATACATATATCTTTTTGTTTTTCTTTTTTATTGATTTTATTGGGGTGACAATCCTATATAATAAAAGGCTAATACGCAAATCAACCGAACTGCAGAACGACTGGTCGCTATGACCACAATGGACCACCAAGGGGCAGACGCTCAATGCAGGAGCTGCCCCCAGTGGTCAGTGCGCTCCCACAGGGGGAGCGCCACTCATCCAGAAGCCCTGAGCAGGCTCACAGCTGGCAAGCGCAATACAGTGGTGGGAGCCTCTCCCGCCTCCACAGGAGTGCTAAGGATGTCCGACTGACGGCTTAGGCTCGCTCCCCATGTGGGCCTAAGCCATCAGTCGGACATCCCTTAAGGGCTCCCGAACTGCAAGAGGGTGCAAGCAAGGCTGAGGGACCCGCTCCGCGCCCCTGCCCCCTCCCCCCCCAGTGCACAAATTTCGTGCACTAGGCCTATAGTAGTTAATAAAATCATATAGGTTTCCTGGGTACAATTCTACAATACATCATCTGTATATTGTATTGTATGTTCACCACCCCAAGTCAAGTTTCCTTTCATACCATTTATTCCCTCTTTACCCTCTTCTACCTTCCCCACCCTCCTTCCCCTCTGGTAATCACCATACTCTTGTCTGTGTCTATGAGATTTGTTTGGTTTTTTTGTCTTAATCTCTTCACCTTTTTCACCCAGCCCCCTACCATCTCCCCTCTGGCAGCTGTCAGTCTGTTCTCTGCATCTGTGAGTCTGTTTCTATTTTGTTTGTTTGGGGTTTTTTTTTGTTCATTAGATTCCACATATGAGTGAAATCATATGGTGTTTGTCTTTCTCTGACTGACTTATTGCACTTAGCATAATACTCTCCAGGTCTATCCATGCTGTCACAAAGGGTAAGAGTTCCTTCTTTTTTTACAGCCAAGTAGTATTCCATTGTGTCAGTGTACCACAGCTTTTTTATCCACTCATCTACTGATGGGCACCTGGGCTGCTTCTAAATCTTGGCTCTTGTAAATAACACTGCAATGAACATAGGGGTGCATATATTCTTTCAAATTAGTGTTTCGGGATTCTTTGGGTATATTCCCAGGAGTGGAATCACTGGGTCATAAGGCAGTTCCATTTTTAATTTTTTTTAGGAAACTCCCTGCTGCTTTCCACAGAGGCTGCACCAATCTGCATTCCCACCAACAGTGCACAAGGGGAGTGTTTCATTTGAACAGTACGAATTCTTGGGGATGATGTTGTGTATGATATCAATATAATAGGTTCTTTAGTAAGAAATAAAGATTTGTAAAAAGATAACAGCTTATTGGTCCCAAAGGATCTACACTGAAGGCATTGGAACTCTTAACAAGCTTACATTATGGCTCAGGGAAACACGGTTTCAGCCATTGGACCTTTTAGTGGCTTAAAAGAGGTTTGAAAAATAGTTCTAAATACTAGGAAGAATATTCACTCAATTTATAATATTAAAACCTTAATGATGAAATGAGAGTTGGCAAAATGTAATCATTAATGTTTTAATGAACCTAATAGTTTTATTAGGCCTCTGGCCCTAATGGTGACATAAAGTCATGCTGCCTTCAGTCAGGTCCAGGGTTGCGTTAACATGCTTTGTTCTCCAGCTTTGGCTTCTAGTAACGAAATTCACTTTCCCCAGCCGCTGTGGCTGGCCCATTCAGTATGGATGACGCTATCTTCCCCAAATATATAATTTTATGTATCTCTTAAAAGAACTTAGAAATGCTTTGTGCTGTGCCTTTTCTAAAAAGCATCTTTGCTGTATAACACTGTCACCTAGTGGTAGACTTCAAAATACAATAACTCAAAATAATCCTGTTATCACTGTTTCAAAGATAAGTAATAGGACCTTAGCTTCTGGCCATGACGGAATAGCAGGGAACCAATTTCCCACCCCCACCCCCACCCCCAAAAAAAAAATCCACAATGGCATGCAAGACAGTGGACAATAGGCAATAAAGGACAGTGGTTCTGTGAAACAGGAAACAAACAAGGTCAACACTACAACTGAATAATATCTGTAAATCCCTGGTGTTGCCAATAGGACATTTGGCAGCAGCCAGAGAAAACCACCAGGGCATCAGAATTCCACTAGCCCATACTCTGGTCCTCCAGCTTGCCTTGTCAAATGTCAGATGTTTTAGAGGCTTAAGGGGCAGTTCCAGAGAAGAATCTCTGCTCTTCCGCCATTCTAGAAAGTCAGCAAGAAATTAGCTAAGAATGTTCATCCAACACCTGTAGAGAATTTTATAAGAGACTAGAGGCCCGGTGCACGAATTGGTACAGGGGTAGGGTCCCTCAGCCTGGCCAGTGATCAGGGCCGATTGGGGCCAGCTGGCCAGGGGAAGGGATGGAGGGAGGTTGGCCAGCAGCAGGAGGTTGCCTGTGGGAACCCACTGACCACCAGGGGCAGCTTCTGCATTGAGTGTCTGCCCCCTGGTGGTCAGTGCATGTCATAGCTATTGGCCAATCTTCTGGTTGTAATGGTCGCTTAGGCTTTTATATATATATAGATTATTTGAGCCAAGCTAATGACAATTGCTGGGAAGCAAGATCTCAAATGCTTCAGACAGTGACAGTTTTGCAATTTCTTTTATGCATTTGAAATTAAGGAGAGAATTTAAGGAAGAACACACGAAGGTGGGAGAAAGCAAGAAGAGGATTGGCTTATGGGAAGTTAACACGATTATGTGCTCTCTTAAGAGTGGTCACACTGTAGTATGGGTCTGAAAAGGTGGTCAGATATTAGGAGGAGGGATCTGAAAGGGGGCATTTTAAAGGTGTTCTAGATTCACAAGAACAATAGATAGGGCTTGCTTAAGGCAAAGATAAGCCTTTTACTGAAGAAATTATATGCCCGTGGCATGACTACCCACCACAACCTGCCCAGTTAGGGATTTATGATCAGATCACCCTGTGAGGTTACTTTCTGTAGAACCCCTTTTTGGTCCACAGAACCTTCTCTATGGTGGGCCTTACATGACTCCAAACTTCCTCCCCATCTTCCATCAACCATAAGAAGTATCTTTACAAGAAAGGTTGTCCAGCTCTTTCTCTCTCCCTCTCCTCTACCCCCTCTCCCTCCCTCCCTCCTTCTCTCTTTCTCCCTCCCCCCTCTTCCCTCTCCCTCCCTCCTTCTCCCTCTGCCTCTCTCTCCCTCCTCTTCTCCCTCCTCTCCACCTCCCCCTCTCTCCCTCCCTCCCTTCTTCTCTCCTTCTCCCCTCTTCTCTCTCCCTCCCTCTTTCTCCCTGCCTCTCCCTCTGCCTCTCTCTCCCTCCTCTTCTCCTTCCTCTCCCCCTCCCTGTTATAATAATGTTATGGTCATAAAAAAAAAAAACCCTCTAATGTATGAAATAATTATTGTGTGAAATGTTTGCTGTGTGGAAACCCCAATACTCTGTAACTTCCAAAATTAATGAACACCCCACTATCTTGATGTAAAATCCCTGAGCCCTGAAAGTGTAAACCCCCTGCTCTTAGCAAAAGGCACACCCTCTGGCCCACACTGATAAGGACACAAGTTGTTTACTTCGGTCTATATAAGCCTGGGATCATCTTCAGTTGACGTCTCCTGCCCGATAAGAGGAGGACTCCATGTTGCTCCGAGAGACAAGCCCCTGATTGCTCTGCTGTGTGAGCCTGAACCAACTGCGGCCACCTGCCTGTCTCTGTTTTCCTCTCCATCCTTCAGTGTGCATCGCCAGGTGGCCTTTGCTGGAGCCTAGGACCCACTAGGAATAGGTAAATAAACCCTGTGTGATTGCACACTAATTCTGTCTGTGTGTCATATATTCCGGTTCGACTCAACTGTCTAGACATTGAAGCCCCAGGGGATAGGCCGTTATTGCTGACTCCTGGTCACCTGCATTTGTCCCACTAAGTCTAGACAGATAATCAGTTAACTGGGGCATAATTGGGACACTCCCCCTCTCTACCTCCCTCCCTCCTTCTCTCCTTCTCCCCCCCTTCTCTCTCCCTCCCTCCTTCTCCCTCCCTCTCCCTCTGCCTCTCTCTCCCTCCTCTTCCCCCTCCTCTCCCCCTCCCCCTCTCTCCCTCCCTCCCTTCTTCTCTCCTTCTCCCCCTCCTCTTTTCTTTCCCTCCCTTCCCCTCTGCCTCTCTCTCCCTCCTCTTCCCCCTCTTCTCCCCCTCCCCCCTCTCCCTCCCTCATCCTCCCCCTCCTCTTCTCTCTCCCTCCCTCCTTCTCCCTCTGCCTCTCTCTCCCTCTTCTCCCTCCTCTCCCCCTCCCCCTCTCTCCCTCCCTCCCTCCCTCTTTCTTCCTCCTCTCTCCCCTCCCCCTGTCTTTCCCCTAAAAAAAGAAAGGTTGTCCACACAGCCTAAAAACGGAAGTGAGTCCCTCTAAATTGACCCCAGTAAGCCTACAACTATAGAGTCAGAAACACAGCAAGACACTCTTCTTGCCCTGGCCGGCTTGGCTCAGTGGATGGAGCGTAGGCCTGCGGACTGAAGGGTCCCAGGTTCGATTCTGGCCAAGGGCACATGCCCGAGTTGCGGGCTCGATACCCAGTAGGGGGCGTGCGGGAGGCCGCCGATCAGTGATTCTCTCTCATCATGGATGTCTCTCTCTCTCTCTCTCTCTCTCTCTCTCTCTCTCTCTCTCCCTTCCTCTCTGAAATCAATAAAGAAATATATTTTAAAAGACACTCTTCTTCTCTCTACCAAAATAATTTTTTCTATTTTATTTTCATTGCTAGTAAGTGATTATGTAATGTCTAATGAAAACCACATAGGATTATACTGCCTACAAAAATAGGAAGTATAATAAACCTCTAGTTTATTTCCATGTGGCACCAAATTAATTGCTTCTATTTTATTCTATTTGCAAGCAGCATAATTACAGGTTTTCATTTGTTTGTTTTGTTTTGTTGTTGTTAATCCTCATCTGAGGATATTTTTCCCATTGCTTTCCAGAGAGAGTAGGAGAGAGAGAGAGAGAGAGAGAGAGAGAGAGAGAGAGAGAGAGAGTGAGAGAGAGAGAGAGACATTGACTGGTTGTCGCCCGGACCAGGGAACCCTTAAGCAAGTATGTGCCCTTGACCAGAAGATTTTTTTCTATTGATTTTATTGGCCTCAAAAGGAAGCCAATGGATTACAATGTTTAGAATTGTGGATTATTTTGTTCCTGCCTTGAATGTAAATCAGATTTAACCCTGAAGCCACAGCTGCCTCACCCTCCTGAATGCTTTGAGGAGCTGATTGGGAGGCAACCCAAAGATTGGCTCTGAAAGGTGTCCCAGGTGGGGGTTAGGGAAGTAACTGGATTCACAGCTCAAACCCAGCTGTTAGGTAGGAAGTTAGAGGTGAGTGGTTGTGGGGTGGGGTCTGCCCTGGGTGGGACCAACACTGCCTTCAGACCGCCTTCTATGGTGTGGCCCAGCAGCCAGCAAACCGCCAGCGGGCAGGTTCAGGTTCTTGGTGCAAGCTTAGATGAAAAGGACATGACCTCAATTATAATAAAATTTACATTTCAGTTTTCACACCCATGGGTTTTTCTGTATGCATTATGGGTAAGAGCATGTCCAGAAGAAATAAAGTTATATAACCCTATTCTGTCAATCAACCCTGAATGCAAATAAAAGTCTTAACCCAGAAAATCCCTCATTTAAATCATATAACCCCAGAGTTCTAGGGCCATCCTCTCTCTAGGAGTGTATCTTCAATAAATCCCACTTTGCTTTACTTTCATTTTCGTTGACCTTGAAATCTTTTCTGTGTCAACGAGAACTGAGGTCCCAACCAGTAACCTCAATTGGTAACAGCCACTTCTTGACCCAGGTTCTGGGTTGTCCTGTCGGCCGTTCAACCAATCAAAGCGTAATATGCTAATGATATGCCTCATTTATTATAGGGAATTGACTTATACACTTGTGGGGCCTGGATAGGTCAGAATGAGATTTCTTGGGCAGGCCACTGGAAGGGCAGGCTGACACTCTGGCAGGAAAGAAATCTGCTGTAAAGAGTGTGATTTCTTTTCCTTGGGGAATGAAGAAGCTTTGCTCCTAAGACTCTCAATGATTGCATCACCCAGATTATTGAGAATCACCTCCTCTATGCAAATCCAACTGTTTCTGTAATCCAATGAACCCCAAAATATCTTTACAGCAACACCTAGATTAGTGAATTTTCTTTTTTTTTTAATATATATTTTATTGATTTTTTACAGAGAGGAAGGGAGAGAAAGAGGGACAGAGAGCTAGAAACATCGATGAGAGAGAAACATCGACCAGCTGCCTCCTGCACACTCCCCACCGGGGATGTGCCCGCAACCAATGTACATGCCCTTGACCGGAATCGAACCTGGGACCTTTCAGTCCACAGACTGACGCTCTATCCACTGAGCCAAACTGGTTTCGGCTAGTGAGTTTTCTTAATAACTGTGCAAGTATAGACTAGCCAAGAAGACACGTAAGCCCATACGCCCAACGATGGAAAGAAATGTGTCAGTAAGAGCTGAGAAAACAGGAAAAATACAAAGAGAAGTCAGGATATTTATATATTATAAAATAATATTGTCAAGCAAAAATAAATTAAGAAACAAAAGTTCTAAAACATTATAGAGAAAAAAATGTGTATATAAGTATACATGTACAACTAGAGAGCATAGATTCTAAGTCATATAGATTCTAAATCATATCTTGGGAAAATATGATAGATGTAAAATTGCCTGGTAGAATCTGTACTGCCTCTTAATTAGAGTGCTTCAAATTTCTTTCTAACTGTGTTAAATGGTTAATTAAGGGATTAAGTAGGAAAGAAAAGGGTGGGTCACGCTGGGCATTGATAAACCCTGGTTCCTGCAGAGCTGCTCAGTTCCCCTCTCCTCTCTTTGGAATCCGGATACTTCTTCCCAAGATGGGTTTGACCAGCACTGCAAGTGGTAAGTTGCCATCTGCTTTTTGCTCTCTTCTTCGATAATGCCACATGCTTTGTGTACTTCCCAGAGCTTATTAAGGTTAAACTCAGTCATGATTAGAGAAATAGATTGTTGGAGTCGGGTGTTTTCGGTTGGTACCTTGTGTTAGGGGCAGAAATGTGAATCATGCTCTGTTAACCATGATTGTTCTGTCCTGGTTAGAGAAAGCACATTTTTCTTTCTTTTTAATATATTTTTATTGATTTCAGAAAGGAATGGAGAGGGAGAGAGCTAGAAACTTCAATGATGAGAAAGAATCATTGATCGGCTGCCTCTTGCACGCCCTCTGCTAGGGATGGAGCCTGAAACACAGGCTTGTTCCCTGATGGAGAATCGAACCATGATCTCCTGGTTCATAAGTCAATGCTCAACCTCTGACCTGGCTGGATGAGAAATCACATTCTAACCTGGCTGAGAGTTGTACTCCCCAGGACATGGGAGTTAACCTGGGAATGCTGTCCATTCTTCTTTTTCAAGAACTGCCTATCATCATGGATAGATTAACTATCTTGTTGCCAAAACAACACAACCCCCCCCCCCAGCCCGAATTGCCTCTAATCTGTAATCATTTTACCCGTGCTTATTCCTCTTGCCTACTTTCCCATGTAATCTTTGTCCTTTTACCCAATATAAGCAGCTGGCTTATGGGGGGAGGCGGGTAAAGCAGATTTTCATGAGTGACCTGCCGCTCTCCCATACTGTTGGCATTATTGGAATAAACACTCATATGTGATTCAATCCCATACTTAATTGGCTCAGGTAGTGACAGGCAACCTGGGCCCCTTTGCTGTCCCTTTAAGATGTTATACGACAGGAAAAGCCTCCTGGGCAACATACATAGTAAGAGACAGCCATGAGTCACATCTGTGGATTGTCAAAAGTTTTAAAGTTGGCACTTTATTTTTTGTTAATCCTCATCAGAGGATATTTTTTCCATTGCTCTTCAGAGAGTATGGGAGGGAGGGAGGGAGGGAGGGAGGGAGGGAGGGAGGGAGGGAGGGAAAGAGAGAGAGACATCAATGTGAGAGAAACACATCGACTGGTTGCCTCCCAAGCATGCCCCCATGGAGGCTGGGGATCAAACCTGCAGCCCAGATACGTGCTCTTGACCGGGAATTGAGCCTGAGACCCTTCAGTGTGTGGACCAACGCTCTAACCCCTTAGAAACACTGGCCGGGGCAAAGTTGGCACTTTATGTTTTCTTTTATTTTTTAATATATTTTTATTGATTTCAGACAGGAAGGGAGAGGGAGAGATAGAAATATCAGATGAGAATCATTGATCAGCACCTCCTGCACGCCCCCTACTGGGGATTGAGCCTGCAGCCCAGGCATGGGCCCTTGACCTGAATCCTTCAGGCTACAGGCCAAGACTCTATCCACTGAGCCAAACCGGCTAGGGCAAAGTTGGCACTTTAAATGAAGAAAAACATATGTGGAATACCTAAATATTTTATATGTAATTTTTCTAAAATTTATTTTTATCGCAAAATAACAGTTTTTGTATATTTTATTAATTCTATTAGGTTTTTTCGTGTGCTACTTGTGTCATTTATTTCCATTAGTTTTCCTGGCTCCTTATGGCTTGCTATTCTCTTTGCAATGTAATCTTGTGGATTTTCAGTAACTTCTTCCTTTGGTAACTCAGACCATAGGCTGTCATCTTTTACTACTGTGTGTATATATATATATATATATATATATATTCAACCTATATATCTTCAATTTAGCATGACTATAAATGTATTCCTAAAGAAAAAAATAGAGAATACAGTCAAACCTTAGCTCTTGAAAGTAGTCTCCCATCTCGAACAATTCGGTTCTCCACCAAGTTGTTCACGGAAAAAATGTCTCCACTTCCTAACAAAACTTCAGTTCTAAATCTGACAGCCCTTTCCCGTTGACACATCAGCATGACAAAAAGCATCTCCTAGGTCCAAACAAAGGAGAGAATACAAGTCAGTTTACCCCTAACCCTTCAGTTGTTTAAATCTCAGGAAATTGTGTTGTGAACATCTTCTTAGGTGTTTTGTTTTGCTATCCTTGCTGGTGAAATGGATCGTTAGCACAATTTTAAAACATAAAGAGGCCATCAAGATGCTACTAAGGGTGTGAAAGTGCTCAACAAAACAAAGATGACAGACAAATGAAGAAGTAGAAAAACTGTTGTTTTGGATAAATGAAAAGCAGTTTGTTGATGACAGCATTTCTGAGGCAATGGTATGTGAAAAAGGGAAGATGCTGTACCCCTGGAACGAGTGCTGAAAGTGATTTAAGACTAGTAGGGTGGCTTAATAAATTTAAGAAAAGAAGTATTTGTTTATAGGTTAAACAGGATATTAGACGTACTGTATATAAGAAAGGTTACACAGGGAATCATTTAGGGATCTAGAATGAATTAATTCAACTTACATGATTTCTAAAGAGAAAGAATGATTCCATTTTCGAACAAATTGCTTCTCGAATAGCCTTCCAGAATGAAGTAAGTTCCAGAACAGGGGTTCCACTGTAATCATTGGACCTACAAGCTTTCAACCTGAAATAAACATAGACATATGCTCACACAGTTTTTAATCCATAAGCACATCCTTCATATTCCTCTCCCCATTTTCTCTTCATCAGGCAAACTACAGAAAAGAACCTGGCAAGGCAAGGTTATTTTCAACCAGAGTCAAAAGGATATCCTTCTAAAACAGTTTAAACAAAACCCCTACCTTGATAGAGCTACTAAGGAACAGTTGGCCAGGGAGATTGGCGTTCCGGAAAAAAAGATTCTGGTAAGCACTACCTTTCTATTTCATTATCTGTCAGAGTCAAGGTGAAGAGAAAAGGTGGGCTCAGCACTGTCAGGCAATTCTCTTATGTCTAGTATGCTTCCCAGGTTTTTCCTGTTATTATAACTTTAAAAACAAAATAAAAGGGACAAGAACTCTGTTTATATCTTTTACCAGTGGGGGAAACAATTCACTGACGGAAGAAGAATATATTAATGTAGGCTCTCTCATAGGAGAGACTTAAAATCAATGTTAGCAAATATAATAAATTAGATCACTATGATAATGATATGGTATTAAATATTGGAATATTTATCCAGAATAATTATCCTATCTAATAAAGAGGGAATATGCTAATTGACCCTCACACCATTGCAAAGATGGTGGCACCCACAGCCAATAAGGAGGGAATGTGCTAATTGACTGCCCCACCCTCAAAGATGGCAGCACCCAGAGCTACAAGATTGTAGAGCCCAGTCTCCTTTGCCGTGCACCTGCCTCTGGAGTCCCCCAGTCCCTGAGTCCTCCAGCCACCCAGGGCCAACCCGAGGTGCAGGCAAGCCTCAGATGGCAGCTGCCCAGCCGCCCAGGGCCGGCCGAGGCTCAGGTAACCAGGGCCGGCCAAGGCTTGCGCTGCCAGCATTGGCAGCAGCAGAGGTGTGATGGGCATCACTTCCCCTGATCGCTAGGTTACCTCCCACCTCTGAGGGCTCTCAGACTGTGAGAGGGGGCAGGCCAGGCTGAGGGACGCCCCCTCCAGTGCATGAATTTTCATGCACCAGGCCTCTAGTTATTATATAATTAGGAAACTGGGACATGAACTTATTTAACTCCCAATTTTCAGACCAGGTTTTGTTTTGTTTTTAATATATTTTATTGACTTTTACAGAGAGGAAGGGAGAGGGATAGAGAGTTAGAAACATCAATGAGAGAGAATCATCGATCAGCTGCCTCCTGCACACTCCCCACTTGGGGATGTGCCCGCAACCAAGGTACATGCCCTTGACCAGAATCAAACCTGGGACCCTTCAGTCCGCAGGCCTGCGCTCTATCCACTGAGCCAAACTGGTTAGGGCCCAGGGTTTTTTTTATAAATTAATATATGTTTTTTAAGTTTTTTTAACTTTTTTTTTATTGATTTCAGAGAGCAAGGGAGAGGGAGAGATAGAAACATCAATGACAAGAGAGAATCATCAATTGGCTGCCTCCTGCATTACCCCCACAGCAGGTAGAGACCACAACCCAGGCATGTGCCCTTGACTGGAATTGAACCCAGGATCCTTCAGTCTGTAGGCTGATGCTCTATCCACTGAGCTAAACCAGCGAGGGCTAAATTGGTATCTTAAATGTGATTCATAAACAGGAGTGTATGAAGTAAAATTGCATATTGTGTTATTTTGAATAAAACTACTGATGTAAAACTGAAAATAAGTTGGATTTCTTCAGTCAGCAAGAAGATAGCTGTAAACAATACAATTATGCCAGCTGAAACAGTATTTAAAACAATGAAGACGATTGAAAGGTGCTTTTAGAGGAAAATAATGAGTTCAGATTTGGTTATAAGGTTCTCAGTCTGATGAGATGCTGGGAAAAAGAAATTTTACTCTTCATGCATTTGTTCTGGGTGTGGGAGACAGTTTACTCAAATCTCATCCTATGGCAAAATCTGGTGATCATAGCTAAATGAGAGATATTGAGCCCATTTGAACTGATGTGGAAGATGGCAAGTCCAGAAAACCATGTAGAATGAGGTTGGCTCTGCTATAGTGTTCACTGATTTATTCATTAGTTTTCAGGTTCCACCTGTGCTTAAAATGTATTTAAAAATATTTTTAGTAATTAATTTAGAGAACAGATATAACCTTTTAGCATAATGCCTGGGTTATAAGAGTGGTTCCTGGGCTATTGGTTGTCATTAATAGTCTAACTCTTATTATAAACTAGAGGCCCGGTGCATGAAATTCATGCATGGGGGGGGGAGTGGGGGGCATGTCCCTCAGCCCAGCCTACACCCTACACCCTCTCCAATCAGGGACCTCTTGAGGGATGTCCGACTGCCCATTTAGGCCCAATCCCACATTCCTCTCACCATCCAGGACTACTGGCTCCCAACCGCTCTCCTGCCTGCCTGCCTGCCTGATTGCCCCTAACTGCTTCTGCCTGCCATCCTTATCACTCCCCTGCCAGCCTGATCGACGCCTAACTGCTCCCCTGCCTGCCCGATTGCCCCTAATTGCTCTCCCCTGCCAGTCTGGCCGCCCCTAACTGTCCTCCCCTGCAGGCCTCGTCACCCCCAACTGCCCTCCCCTGCAGGCCTGGTCACCCCTAACTGCCCTCCCCTGCAGGCCTGATCACCCCCAACTGCCCTCCCCTGCTGGCCATCTTGTGGCAGCCATCTTGTGTTCACATGGGGGCAGCCATCTTTGACCACATGGGGTGGCCATCTTGTGTGTTGGAGTGACGATCAATTTGCATATTACTCTTTTATTAGATAGGATAATCTATATATATAAAAGCCTAATATGCTAAGTGTCCAACCATTCAACTGTTTGACCAGTCACTATGATGCTTACTGACCACCAGGGGGCAGATGCTCTAACCGGTAGGTTAGCTTGCTGCTGGGGTCCCTTGGCCTAGTCTGCATCCTCTCACAATCCGGGACCCCTCAGAGGATGTCAGGGAGCCAGTTTCAGCCTGATCCCCACAGACCAGGTTGAGGGACCCCCACTGGTGCACAAATCCATGCACCAGGCCTCTAGTCTAATTATAAAAGTAAAACATTCAGCAATAATTAGAAAGTACATTGCAATTTTGACTCCAGTAATGAATAAATGAGCAAAGAGTTCACCTTTTTAAAAAAAATTTTTTATTGATTTTAGAAAGAGAGAAAGGGAGAAGGGTAGATAGAAACATCACCAATTATTTGCCCCCTGCACTTCCTTTATTGGGGATTGAGCCTGCAACCTGGGCATGTGCCCTGACGAGTGACTTCTTGGTTCATGGGTTGGTGCTCAACCACAGAGCCACACCAGCTGGGCAAGAGGTCACTTTTTATGTTAGTGACCGTAGTTTCACAGTGAGTTGTACAAGGTCTCTAGGAGTCTCCGTACCTATTGCTGAGTGTGGGATAAAATAAGTGAGAGGAAGTGTGAACACGTGTTAGTCTAACTCTTAACTGTAGCTAATTCTATTCCCCAGTTAAATTATTTTCTAAGATCACATCCATATGTATTGAGTATTTCTTATGAAGAGATGATGGGGGCCAAGAAGACATTTAAACATTGAAGACCTGCTCTAAGAGCAAGAGATCGGTGGAGAGAAATACTGATCTCCTTTGAGAAAACTAACAGTGTCTTTTAAATCAGGGAGATCTACTTTGGATACTATGAAGATGACCATAAAGGAAATGTTAATTTGAGTAGAGATTGTGTGCTGCCTGAATTGTATGCTAATAGTTACATCATTCCTAGGAGAAAACATCACCTTTTTCTGATGGTTATTATCCCAATAGCAGTTGATCAAATAAGTTTTATTTAACTGCATTGATATTTGCAGTGACATAGATTGGGTTACATGAATATCATGTCTTTTCCTACTTAGACTTGGTTTAAAAACCACAGAACAAAACTGAGAACATTGGGAACTGAACCGTCCTCAGGAAAAGACCACACCCAGGAGCAGCACCAGCATCAGCCTTGGACTCAAGGTAAGAATCCACAGATCCAAAGGCATTTCTTCAGTGGGTACCATTGAGAGCAAAAATGATTCTGCATGTTGTGTTCAAATTCTCCACAAAACGCCTTATCTTAGGACCTAGTTACGGCTTGTTCTAGGAACCCTAGAGTCAGAAATATAAGCATGGTCTGCCAGTTGGCTGGGACAGGCAAGTTCTCAGCAAGAAAATCTCTGGGCCTTTGGCTCTGCTCCTCTAAGCCTGATGTCACCTCAGGGGGTTCAGAGAGAGTAAGTTATGGTCTTCTCAGACTTGAGTTTCCAGATCAAATGTGAAAACTGTCCTAGAGACCTGACCGGTTTGGCTCAGTGGATAGAGCGTCAGCCTGCGGACTGAAGGGTCCCAGGTTCGATTCCAGTCAAGGGCATGTACCTTGGTTGCGGGCACATCCCCAAGTGGGGAGTGTGCAGGAGGTAGCTGATCAATGTTTCTCTCTCATTGATGTTTCTAACTCTCTATCCCTCTCCCTTCCTCTCTGTAAAAAAAAAAAATCAATAAAATATATATATTTTTTTAAAAACTATCCTAGAAGCTACCAGAAAAGGCCAGACATCCATCACAAGCTCTCAATCAAACATCCTAGTTCAAGCCTTTGACAGGAACCGATTACCTAATACTGCAACCAGGAAAATATTGGCTGAACAAACGGGCCTTCAGGGATCAAGAATTCAAGTAAGTTCTATGTCTGTGGCACCAAATACCTCCTATGATATTGCCCCTCAAAGATTGCTGGAAAAGGTTTGCCCTATCTTGAGTTATCAGTCATCAAGGGACAAAGATAATGGATGGTAAAAACCTGCCATTGTAAGTTAGATTCCTACAAAAGGAAGAATTTTTGCATCATATTGTCAGTAGTGTGTCCATTTAAAATCACCAGCAACCCAGCTGATGTGGCTGGGTGTTTTTTGCTTTGGGGAGGCTGTGCCAAAAGGTCAAAATTCAATTCCCAGTCAGGGCACATGCCCGGGTTGCAGGCTCAATCTCCAGTGTGGGGCGTGTAGGAGGCAGCTGATCAATGATTCTCTTTTATCATTGAAAATTCATGCACTGGAGGGGCCATCCCTCAGCCCGGCCTGTCCCTTCTCACAGTCTGGGAGCCCTCAGGGGTGGAAGGCAACCTGGCGATCAGGGGAAGGCGATGCCCCTTCACACCTCTGCTGCTGCCACTGCTGTCAGCGCAAGCCTTGGCCGGCCCTGGTTACCTATGCCTCAGGCCGGCCCTGGGTGGCTGGGAAGCCACCATCTGAGGCTTACCTGTGCCTCGGGCCAGCCCTGGGTGGCTGGGAGGCTGAGAGAACTGGGGGACTCCGGAGGTGGGTGTGCAGAACGGCTGGACCCGCCTGGGGGCAGGCCTGGCTGTGCCGCGCCTGCCGTCCCTGTGTTGCTGAGGGGACTGGGCACCACCATCTTTGAGGGCAAGGCAGTTAATTAGCATATTCCCTCCTTATTGGCTGTGGGCACTGCCATCTTTGCTACAGCATGAGGGACAATTAACATATTCCCTCTTTATTAGATAGGATGTTTCTCTCCCTTCCTGTCTGGAACCAATAAAAATATTTTAATCATTTTTATGTGACTGTATATCACTATTGTCTTTTATTATTTTTATTTTTTAAATATATTTTATTGATTTTTTACAGAGAGGAAGGGAGACGTATAGAAAGCTAGAAACATCTATGAGAGAGAAACATCGACCAGCTGCCTCCTGCACATCCCCCACTGGGGATGTGCCCGCAACCAATGTACATGCCCTTGACCGGAATGGAACCTGGGACCTTTCAGTCCGCAGACCAACGCTCTATCCACTGAGCCAAACCGGTCTTGGCTATTATTTTTATTTTTTAAAATAAACCTTTATTGTTCAGATTATTACAGTTGTTCCTCTTTTTTCCCCCCATAGCTCCCCTCCACCCAGTTCCCACCCCACCCCATGCCCTTACCCCCGCCCTACTGTCCTCATCCATAGGTGTACAATTTTTGTCCATCTCTTCCCGCACCCCCCAACCCTTCCCCCCGAGAACTGTCAGTCCACTCCCTTTCTATGCCCCTGATTCTATTATATTCATCAGTTTATTCTGTTCATCAGATTTTTTATTCACTTTTTAGATTCACTTATTGATAGGTATGTATTTGTTGTTCATAATTTTTATCTTTACCTTTTTCTTCTTCCTCTTCTTAAAGAATACTCTTCAGCATTTCATATAATACTGATTTGGCAGTGATGAACTCCTTTAGCTTTTTCTTATCTGTGAAGCTCTTTATCTGCCCTTCAATTCTGAATGATAGCTTTGCTGGGTAGAGTAATCTTGGTTGTAGGTTCTTGCTATTCATCACTTTGAATATTTCTTGCCACTCCCTTCTGGCCTGCATAGTTTCTGTTGAGAAATAAGCTGACATTCGTATGGGTGCTCCCTTGTAGGTAACTAACTGTTTTTCTCTTGCTGCTTTTAATATTCTCTCTTTGTATTTTGTTCTTGGCATTTTAATTATGATGTGTCTTGGTGTGATCCTCTTTGGATTCCTTTTGTTTGGGGTTCTCTGCACTTCCTGGACTTGTAAGTCTATTTCTTTCACCAGATAGGGGAAGTTTTCTGTCATTATTTCTTCAAATAGGTTTTCAATATCTTGCTCTCTCTTCTTCTGGCACCCCCATAATTCAGATGTTGGTATGCTTGAAGTTGTCCAGAGGCTTCTTACACTATTTCAGTGGTCGGAAAACTCATTAGTCAACAGAGACAAATATCAACAGTACAACGATTGAAATTTCTTTTGAGAGCCAAATTGTTTAAATTTAAACTTCTTCTAACGCCACTTCTTCAAAATAGACTCACCCAGGCTGTGGTATTTTGTGGAAGAGCCACACTCAAGGGGCCAAAGAGCCACATGTGGCTCGCGAGCCACAGTTTGCCAACCACGGCACTATCTTCATATTTTTTAATTCTTTTTGCTTTTTGCTTTTCCGGTTGGGTGTTTTTTGCTTCTTTGTATTTCAAATCTTTGACTTGATTCTTGCAACCCTCTAGTCTGCTGTTGGATCTCTGTATATTATTCTTTATTTCAGTCAGTGTACGCTTAATTACTAGTTGGTCCTTTTTTCATATCCTCAAGGGACTCACTAAATTTATTGGCGGTTTCTAGAAAATCTTGAAAAACCTTATAACTGTGGTTTTGAACTCTATATCCAGTCGTTTGCTTTCCTCCATTTCTGTGTGACGTGTTTCTTTGTCTCCACATTTTGGCTGCTTCCCTGTGTTGATAGAGTGGCTTTGTGTGCTAGGTGTTCTATAGGGCCCAGTGGCTCAGCCTCCCCAATTAACTGAGAGGGTGCACCCCTTTGTGGGCTGTGTGCACAGTCTTGTTGTAGTTAAGCCTTGATTGTTGTTGGTATCACTGGGAGGAATTGACCTCCAGGCCAATTGGCTGTGAGGATCAGCTGTGTCTACAATAGAACTTCTGTGCTGGGGACACCCTTATGAGACAAGACTTTCTTCAGTGGAGCTCTGGTGCTCACTGAATCTGCCTCCTGAGTGTGTCCCTTATGGATCTGATTTGTAATCTAGATGGTTACACTCTGACCTCTGGGTACACTGGCTCTTGGATCTCCAAGGAGGTGCTAATTTAGCCTCTGCCTGAGGCCACCCAGCAGGAGCTACAGAGAAATCTGCAGATTCCTCTTCTTTGTTTGGGGTTTGGAGGTGCCCAGATGAGGCCCAGCTATGAAGCAATGCAAGCTGCTGTGGAGCCTTGGGCCTTTTTTTGGAAGCTCTGAGGTTCTCTGACCCAGCTGCAGTTTGTTAGGTAACTTTAGATTGCAAAGGGCCAGGCCATTCATATGCAAAAGCCTTTGCGCACAGCTGGGGCAGGGTTGTAAATTGGGTGGGGCAGGGTCTCGGGGAATCAACAGGGAGGAGCAAACAGCAATGGCTGGCCTTCAGCCCTGACCTAAGAGGCCCCCGGGTCTCAGTGTCCCACGGTAATCACTGCAAGCACCTCTGAGAAAAAGCCACTCTCGTGTTCTGGCCTGATGCCAGACATTTCAGTTTCACCCCGTATGAGTCTGGGTCCCCAGAGTCTCGCCCAGAACTGGAGTTCAGAGCAGTCAGGAGCTTGTGTCTCCCTCCGGATTGAAAAAGACAACCGTGTCCTCAGTTGCCAGCCCTTTCTGCCCGTGCGCCTCCGTACCTCCACATTTTACTTCCGCACCTCCTCTGAGTCTCAGTGTGCTTTTTTTAAAAAATATATTTTGATTTCAGAGAGGAAGGAAGAGGGAGAGATAGATAGAAACATCAATGATGAGAATCACTGATTGGCTGCCTCCTGCATGCCCCCCACTGGGGATTGAGCCCACAACCCGGGCATGTGCCCTGACCAGAATCGAACCTGGGGCCCTTCAGTCCACAGGCCGTGGCTCTATCCATGGAGCCAAACCATCTAGGGCTCAGTGTGCTTTTCTCTTCCCTTCTAGTTGTAGAATTTCCACTCAGCCAGCCTTCCTGTGGTTCTGGATGATGTCTGTTGTCTTTTAGTTGTAGTTTTGAAGTGGTTGTGCGAGGCAGCAAGTTCAGGTGTTTACCTATGCCGCCATCTTGTTTTCTCTCTTTTTAATCATCTACACTAATAAAAGAGAAACATGCAAATTAACCATCACTCTGCTATACCCACAAGCCACACCCACAAGCCAATCAGGAGCTAGTATGCAAATTAACCCAACCAAGATGGCGGCCGGCCACAGAGCTGGAGCAAGCAGGAGGCTTGGGTTGCCCCAGTGATGGAGGAAGCCAAGCTTCCCACCCGCACTGGCCGGCCCTGGCCTCTGCTCAAGGCTACAAAGTTTCAATTATATAAGATAAATATATCCCAACAAAAATGGCAGCGGCCACGGAGCTGGAGCAAGCAGGAGGCTTGGGTTGCCCCAGCGGGCCAGTTGGGGGTAAGCAGGCCATCAGTGGGGGTCAGTTGGAGGTGATCAGGACAGCGGGGGGCAGGGGGGGGGCAGTTTGGAGTGAGCAGTCCATCAGGGGGGCAGTTGGGGGTGAGTAGGCCAGTGGGGAGGAAAGGTGGGGGCGAGCAAACCAGCAGGGGAGCAGTTGGGGGGCGAGCAGGCTGGCACGGGGGGCAGTTGGGGGCGAGCAGGCCGGCAGGCAGAGTGGTTAGGGGCAATCAGGCAGGCAGGCAGGCAGGTGAGCAGCTGGAGCCAACAGTCCCGGATTGTGGGAGGGATGTCTGACTGCTGGTTTAGGCCCGATCCCTGTAAACTGGTAGTAGGATATCCTTTGAGGGGTCCCAGATTAGAGAGGGTGCAGGCCAGGCTGAGGAATAGCCTCCCCCCCCCGCCCACGCCATGCACAAATTTCGTGCACCAGGCCACTAGTTTTAAAAAATAAAATAAAATTGCTTTGGCCAGTTTGGCTCAGCTGATAGAGCGTTGGCCTATGGACTGAAGGGTCCCAGGTTCGGTTCCAGTCAAGGGCACATGCCCAAGTTGCAGGCTCGGTCCCCAGTGTGGGGCGTGCAGGAGACAGTTGGTCAATGCTTCTCTCTCATCATTGGTATTTCTATCTCTCTCTCCCTCTCCCTTTCTCTCTGAAATCAATAATAATATTTTTTAAATAAAAAAATAAAATCAGCAGCAAAAATGTGAGAAAATGTTGTAATTAAAGGAAGGATTCTAGAGCATATGCCTTTTCAGCCTGTTTCAATTCATCTGTTGCTGAGTGTGCTATGACCTTAATTTATGCGTATGTTTGTGTATATACACATGCATATGCATACACACACATACACATACTGAACACATATTTCATGCATGTGTGTGTGTGTATATATAAGTATATACTGTGTGTATGTATGTATGTGTGTGTATATATATATATTAGGGCCTATGTTAATATTGCCTTTGCTTTACACAGTATGAGAAATGGTGCCAGAATTGCTTAACTTATGATGTCCATATCTCCCCTTTTCCTTGCATACATGTGGTTTCAGAACCAAAGATCTCCATACCCAGGGCAGAGCAGAAGTAAGCCTGTGAATTTCTTGGTAGAGGGCCCAAATGAGACACCAGATCTGATAGTTCAGCAGCACCAAATCAACCTGACCATGCTCCCATGCTGGTCTCCTTTTCTTTCCTCCAATGTTTTCAGCAATAACCAAACATCTCTACCTGCTCTACTCCTGTCCCATGTGTCTTCTGTCCCTTCTGTGAACCAAGGACCAAGTGTCATCATGGTGCAGCCCATGCAGGCTGGGCAGGGAGGAGAGAAGCCTCCTTCTACTTGGACACTTACAAACTACCTGCCAATACCGCTGACTCCAGGATGGGGCCTCTCCAGTGCTCACAATCCTTTCTGGCTCCAAAACCAAGAAAAATGCCAGAATCACAAAGAACAGACTGCCACAGGAGTACTACAGTTGCAGGATTATTCTCAGCCTCATCCTGACCACAGAAAACACCAATCACAGGATCTGGATCAGATGGACATCTCTTACATTGTGCAATGGTGCGATGAGAGGTGCCAGGCTCTGATTGCAGAATGGGACCCTAGGGAAGGAACACAGAGCCACACAACACACAGCTCAGCTGGAGACCCATCTCATTCCCTCGGCTAATTGCACCAACAATATTTACCTCAAGCCTTTATTTATTTTACTTTCTTGTTAATCCTCACCCAGGGATATTTTTCCATTGATTTTTAGAGACGGTGGAAGGGAGAGGGAGAGACAGAGAGAGACACATCGATTGGTTTCCTCCCATACATGCCCCAACCAGGGCCGGGGATTGAGCCTGCAACCGAGGTATGAGGTAATCAACATTTTCAGGCTCTTTTCCACGTAATGCAAGGCTCACTTTCAGGAGGAGGAAGACAACATTCTCATAGAACCTGGTCCAGGCCTCCTTTCTTTGGAAGCAGAATCAATGCAATTTAAAGGATGATAAACAATGAACTCATCCTGTTCAGGATGAGACTAATGCAGGGGAAGGAGAAACCACTTGGAAACCCAAATAAAAGTTCTACTCTGTGTTGTGGGCAGTGGTTATCTTCTGTACTCATTTCACTGAGTAAAGGATTGTTTCCAAGCACCATAATGCCTCTAGAAGCACCAGGACATGAGGCAGTGGACACATCTGCTGAATCCTTCTGAGAAAAAGCTTTTAAATGATAAATATGACCTCTTCCCTGTAATCAACATGTCCACAGTATCCAGAACACATGAAATAATTATACTACTCATGGAATAATTCTCAAATATGTATTCAGTTGTGTCATGTTTTGGGTCAGCAAGGAAGTTGGGTATATGTCCTCTAATTTCCACACACCACAAGCTGAAAGCCACTCCACAGCACTCAAGCAGACAGAAAGCCTCAAGCAGGTGCTTGCAGGACTCCTGTTGGTGGCATGTGGGGACTTGGGGACATGGGGATATGGGTGGGATACTCACATCTCCTGTTACACACCTGATAGTTCCTGATTGTTTCAGATGGGCTTCTCTTCTCTTTGGCTCTCAGCAGTTCACCCTATTTTGCCATCTTTCACAGTCTTAACACAGATCTCTTTGCTCCATCCATTTTGCTAATGATGTAATAGTTCTAAAATGGAAGTACTTTATTGATTATCTAAATAATAAGCAAAAGTGTCAGTTCCTTTATGGTTTTTATACCTAAAAGTTTTTGTGAATACAATCACTTATTGGAGACTCAAATACAAAGTTCCATTTATTTTCAATAACAAAAGCAACACAACAAAGAAATTAACTAATTTTTAAGTCTAACACAACCTTAGCACAAAACTATCCTAAACAAATGGAAACACATTTTTACTAGTAACCAAGTAAGACTATTCTTGACTCTTTAAACAAAACTAGGTAGGTAAAGAAACACGTTAGATGCTTGACTGACAAGGACTCAAAGAAGAGAACAGCCAAGGAGCAGGGTCCCCAAATATTAAGTCAGCAAAGGAAACATGGGGTTTTCAGAGTAGTTGACAGATCAAGTTAAACTTTTCCATTAACTGTCGGATGATTTTAGAAATCAGAACTCACTGGGGGATGCAAGGGTTTGGGGTAATCCATGTTCAAGGCCTTGTAATGAAATCTTTCCATATTTCTAAATCCTTGACTTAGAATCTATCACAATCTAGAGGAGCTTCTGCCAAAAGATAGGAGGCTCTTTATTCATGCTGCCTGAAAAGACCTGTCTTCCAATTTTCTTCCTTTGACTGGGTTACTAGCTCCTGTACAATAAGATACAGGTTCCATTCCAAAAAAAGATTACTATGTAGACCAACCTCTCTCTGGTTTATATTTTCCTTCAAGAAACACTGATACTGCCAGGTACAGCTCTAAATATATCCAATATCTTTTATTTTTATCCTCCTACACAACCCTGCATGGCTACAAAATCTTGGACTCACAGAGCAATCACAGCATTTGGTCAGAAGACATGTCAGTTCCAACATAAAAATCTCTGAAGTTCAATGGTCATAAAAATACCACTTCATCTGCCACATCTCTTTTATTTTCTCATTGTCCTGTCAATTATTTCTTTCGGAATTCAATTCTCCGAGCTACATTCTGAGCACCAAATTTTTTGACCAATGTATCCCTGGCATCCTCATCACCTTTTTGCAAATCTAAGTCATCCTGTCGGGACCAAATGGGATACCCATCAGTCCTCTGACCAGACTCCAAAAAGGAGGTGGTAGCCTCCACCTCACCACTATTTTTTAGGAAGGCCTGTGTAACTGTTGACAGATCCAAGTTAAACTTTTCCATTAACTGCCGAATGATCTTAATTGCAGCTCCCACTTCTGGCGGAGAAACTTTTCCTTCTTCTTCCTCATCAGGCTGTGTTTCTGAGTCTTCTTCAGGTGTGGGTGGATCATCATCACACATTGTTATGTGTATTTCAAAATCAGGGCTTTCCTCCACCTAGAGAAAGTGATAAATAAAACTAGTCTAATTACCCAGTTACACTTAGTCTTGCAATATCTGGTCTCTCCCAATTACCATCTCCTTGCCCTTTTCACTCTAATCACACTGGACTTCCTTCAGTTCCACTAATATGCCATGTTCCTTCTTAGATTTATTTGTCTTGGATGTGTGTATGTATGAATGTACATATGTGATAACAGGGTAAAAAAAACGTGTGTGCATGTGAGGCATGTGTGTGTGCAAACATGCTTCTGTGTGTATGTATATGTATAATTATCTATGGTATCCCAAAAGAACATTAGAAGCTCCAGTGAATATAAAAAAAATATATGTATATGCATACATTTATGTGTATATTTTTGCATTAGATTATTTGGGGGGGGGGGGAGAAGATTATTTGGGGTTTTTTTTTGTGGTTGTTTTTTTTTAAGAATATTGTTCTTTTTGGGTTTTTTTTTATATATATTTTTATTGATTTCAGAGAGGAAGGGAGAGGGCGAGAGAGAGAATCATTGATCAGCTGCCTTCTGCACGCCCATACTGGGGATCCAGCCAGCAAACAGGCATGTGCCCTTGACCGGAATCAAACCTGGAACCCTTCAGTCTGCAGCCCAACACTCTATCCATTGAGCCAAACCAACTAGGGCAGCATTACATTATTTGTTAAAAGTGTGACTTCATTCCCAAATTGTAAGCTCTATAAGGACAGAAATTGTATGTTTTGCTTATCATTACATCCATCCCCACTATATATCAATGGCTGCACATAATCAAAAAACATTGCTGTAGGCCCAGCTGGTTTTGCTTAGTGGATAGAGCATCAGCCTGCAGACTGAAGGGTCCTAGGTTCGATTCTGGTCAAGGGCACATACCCAGGTTGTGGGCTCAACCCACCAGTGGTTGATGCAGGAGGCAGCCGATTGATGATTCTTTCTCATCATTGGTGTTTCTATCTCTCTCTCCCCTCCCTTCCTCTCTGAAATCAATATAAAAACAAAATAAACACACACACAAAACATTGCTGTATTAGGGTCTCTAAACTATATTACTATAGCCACATTATAAAGTATGTTATGTGAGAAGAGACCTATGTAGGCCTTGTTTGGGAGTTGTTGAGAGCATTTGGAAGTTTATGGAAAGTTAACCTATGTAATATCAAATAATAAAACAAAACTCAGATTACACAAGGCAACAACCCCCGAATTCTATCAATTCTTATGCATTCCTTCACTCACCAATTACAGAAACTTTAAATTATTTTCCTGATTTAGACTGAAGCCTAACCACTTTTTTGTGTATTAATAAGAAAAATTAATTTAAAAGACCCTTTTCTCCCCAACCGCGTTAGCTAAATGGTTGAGCTTCGACCTATGAACCAGATCACGGTTCAATTCCCAGTCATGACACATTGCCCAAATTGCAGGCTCAATCCCCAGTGCGGAGCATGGAGACAGCCAATCAGTGACTCTCTCTCATCAGTGATGTCTCTTATCTCTCTCTCCCTCTCCATTCCTCTCTGAAATCAATAAAAATATGTATTAAAAATAAATAAAATATCCTTTTTCTTGGAGAAGATATGCACATACAATTTGGAGGTTTTTTTCAATCACTCTCATTTTATGGCTCCTGCCTTACTCTAGAATGATGATTTAATATAGGATTTCAACAGAGTATTAGAAATGAGACTGAATATGAAAGAGCTAAAATTTTCCTTAAAAAAAAGTCTAAATACATAAAAATTAAACTTGCTTGGTTAAGAAATTAAATTCTTTTTAAAATTATATTTATGTTCCTGAGAAGCATAAAAACATTTTTATAAAATGCTAACTTTGAAAAACTTATACTGAGATCAAAGTATTAAAAATAGGATGTTTTATACGGTTTAAAAGGAATTCGCCCCAACTTTTCTACCTATCCCCCTCAAGCTTTCCTTGTCAAAAAGCAAAAACTACAAGCCTGGAACCTAGATCAGTCGCACTTTCCATTTCCCTCTTCCACCTTGAACTTCTCTCTTACCTTTCTGGGCATTGGGTATATAAAAAAGGTAGATGGGATGACCAATTTCAAAGGAGAAGAAGGCAGAAACAGAAAAAAATCTAGTTAACATACCACAACCTCCTCAAACCCCCGGGTGGCTTCTATAAGCATCTTTTTGACTACTTCTTCATTCTCCTTGATCTCTTCCTTTACAATTTCTTCTTCTTCCTCCTCTTCCTCTTCTTCAGGCAAGTCAGGAGTTCTCTTATTCTGTGGTTCTATTACAGAGAAGAACAGCACTAGATTAGAATGAGCCTCTTTTACAGAAAACAAAAATGCTCTGTGAGCTCTGGACCAAAAATGAGCCTGTACTTTTTTTTTCCATTAGAAGATATCTGTTTTTTATCAGAAGAAGAAAAACGTAAGACGCATATTCAATAATTTCTGCTCTTGCTTCTGAAAAATTATACTATCCAAATGGTGGTAATTTTCCTAGGTCCTGATATGTAAAATAAAAATACTCTTCAAGCTTAATGCATTTTTTTGTCTTCTATTAATGGATTTTTCAAATTAACAAAACTGGAATAAACTGGGTTCTCTGGAAAGCAGATCCTGCGGTGGAGGTTACTATATAAAGTGTTTATCAGAGAGCATGCCTGGGAAAACCCACATTGAAGTGAAGAAAGCAGGACGGGCAGAAAAAAGTTGAGCTGTGAAAGAGTGCCAACAAGGCCTCATCTGAAGCAAGAAGGTCCTTCACGGTTGGCCCAGTTGGGACAAGGGAGCCAAAACTTTAAAACTGTATATAGAGCCCTAACCGGTTTGGCTCGGTGGATAGAGTGTCAGCCTGTGGACTCAAGGGTCCCAGGTTCGATTCTGGTCAAGGGCATGTACTTTGGTTGCAGGCACATCCCCAGTGGGGGGTGAGCAAGAGGCAGCTGATTGATATTTCTCTCTCATCGATGTTTCTAACTCTATCCCTCTCCTTTCCTCTCTGTAAAAAAATCAATAAAATGTTTAAAAAAAAACTGTATATAGATCAGTCACTGGATACCAGCAACTCTAAGATGACAGAACTTTAGGCAAGGCAGCTCTCCCAGCTGCTGAAGGCAGATCTGGGGGCTATACCACAATCTACCATATACCATCTACACAAAGGAGGGCCCCTAAACCTAAACATCCTCTCGGTTCCTTTTTATTCCTTGTTCTCCAAGGACTTTACTTTGCTCTCTTTTCCACTTAACAAATAAAGACTGCTAAAGGGCAAAATGAGGGAGTTTTTTGTGATGGAACTGTTCTATATCCTGATTTTTAGTGGTGGTTATACAAATCTATACATGTTAAAACACATAACTGGAAAATGGTATGACAGTTCCCCAAATATTACACATAAAATTACCATATGCATGAGCAATCCCACTTCTGGGTCTTTGCCCCCCAAAAAGGAAAGCAGGGTCTCAAACAGATTTTACTATACCCATATCCATAGCAGCATTATTCACAATAGCCAAGAGACAGAAACAACCCAAATGCCCATTGATGGATAAACAGATAAACAAAAAGTGGTGTAGACATACAGTGGAATATTATTTAGCTTTAAAAATAAATGAAATTCTGACACAAGACATTATTCTAAGTGAAATAAGCCAGACACAAGAGGACAAATATTGTATGACTCCATTTATATAAGAGAGATCAAATTCAGAGACAAAAAAGTAAAATAGTGTTTGTCAGGGGGGAGAGAGAAATAGGAAGTGTTTAATGGATACAGAGTTTCAGTTTTGGAATATCAAAAAGTTCTGATATGGATGTACTTAATGCCACTGAACACTTAAAACGAGCTAAATGGTAAGTTTTATATAATGTGCATTTTATCCCAATCCTATATAATAAAAAGCTAATATGCAAATTGTCCCCTTGACAGAAAACAAAAGGGTCACATAGTGAAAAGTAAGTCTCCTTGTCCACAGCCCCTCCCCCTGGCTGGCCCTGCCCCCAATCGGCCCCAATCAGGGCAGGCCGGCAGTACCCCACCCGTGCACGAATTTGTGCACCAGGCCTCTAGTAAAAAAATAAATTTTAACCTTTTGCACTCGGGTGTCGAGTGTGACTCGACACGGTTAGCATCGGTAGCAGGAATCGAGAAAAAAGCAAGCGAGTGCAAAGGGTTAAAAATGCATAAACTGCCTGGACAGAATGGCTCAGTGGTTGAGTGTCAATCTATGAACCAGGAGGTCATGGTTTGATTCCTAGTCAGGGCACATGCCCAGGATGCAGGCTCAATCCCCAGTGTGGAGTGTGCAGGAGGCAGCCGATCAATGGTTCTCTCTCACCATTGATGTTTCTATTTCTCTCTCCCTGTCCCTTCCTCTCTGAAATCAATAAAATATATATTTTTTTAAAATGCATAAACTGTACACAAAAATAAGTCAAGTTTCTTTCACATAAATTTTTAAAATAGCAATTTTAAAAAGGCTTATCTTTTGGAGATAATGCTGAAATAAATAAAATGGATGATGCCTGGCATTTACTTCAAAATAGTACCAAAAGTCTGCTTGGCTGGAATGGCTCAGTTGGTTAAGCATCATCCCATGCACTGAAGGGTTGCCAGTTCTATTCCCAGTCAGGGCACATACCTGGGTTGCTGTTTGATCCCTAGTCAGGGAGTGTACAGAAGGCAATTGGTAACTGGTTAATGTTTCTCTCTTTCTCCCTTCCTCCAAGCATGTACTCAGGTGAGGATATAAATAAATAAATAATCTCAAAAGTCTGGATTGAAAGGAATAGATGTAAAAAAATTGACCATGAACTATAATCAGATGAAGGTGGGCAATGGATACATGCAGTATAGTTCATTATACTATTCTACTTTTGTAAATGTTTGAAATTTTCTAAAATAAAATGAACAAATTATGGTTCATTCACAAAATGGAATACAATGCAATCAATAAACAAAGAATGAGTTGAAGCAACACGCAGACACAAAAACTACAAGGTCTATCATTATTAAGTTAAAAAAAAAAAAACAAAAAAAAAAAACAAAAAACACTGCAGAACTGGTTTCTAGTATATAGTATTATCATGAGCAAAAAGTACACATAACAAGGACAATAGTAATGGTTGCCTCTGGGAGAGGAACCAGGGGAAGGGGTATATAGCAAGCAGACTTTTCACTATGTGACCCTTTTGTATTCTGTATATCTGTAGGATAAATTCCTAGAAGCAATATTGCCTCGGTTAAGGGAACAAGCAATTTAAACAATGCCTTTCAAAGAAATTGTATCAATTTCCTTCTATTAACAACTAGAGGCCCGGTGCACAAAATTCGTGCACAGGGGATGGGGGGATGGGGGGTGTTCCTCAGGCCAGCCTGCACCCCTCCAATCTGGGACCCCTCGAGGGATGTCCGACTACTCTCTCACAATCCAGGACTGCTGGCTCCCAACTGCTCGCCTGCCTGCCTTCCTGATAGCCCCTAACCGCTTTTGCCTGCCAGCCTGATCACCCCCTAACCACTCCCCTGCCAGCCTGATTGATGCCTAACTGCTCCCCTGCCAGCGTGTTTGCCTCTAACTGCCCTCCCCTTTAGGCCTGGTCACCCCTAACTGCCCTCCCCTACAGGCCTGGTACCCCCCAACTGCTCTCCCCTGCAGGCCTGGGTCCCACCCAACTGCCCTTCCCTGCAGGCCCGGTCACCCCCAACTTCCCTCCTCTGCTGGCCTGGTTACCCCTAACTGCCCTCCCCTGCAGGCTTGATTGCCCCCAACTGCCCTCCCTTGCAGGCCTAATCCCTCCCAACTGCCCTCCCCTGCTAGCCATCTTGTGTCCACATGGGGGCAGGATCTTTGACCACATGGGGGCAGCCATCTTGTGTTGGAGTAATGGTCAATATGCATATTACTCTTTTATTAGATAGGATAGAGGCCTGGTGCATGGATGGGGGTCAGCTGGTTTGCCCTGAAGGGTATCCCGGATCAGGGTGGGGGTTCCCTTGGGGTGTGGGGCAGCCTGAGCGAGGGGCCTGTGGTGGTTTGCAGGCCAGCCACGCCCTCTGGCAACCCAAGCAGAGGCCCTAGTATCTGGGATTTATGTATCTTCTACAATTGAAACTTTGTAGCCTGGAGTGGAGCCAAGCCTCCTGCTTGCTCTGTGGCCGGCAGCCATTTCTTCTGGGCTTTGTGTATCTTCTATAATAGAAATTTTGTAGCCTGGAGCGGAGGTCTAGGCCGGCCAGGGCTGCAGAAGCTTTGCGTCCTCCATTGCCGGGGGCAACCCTTGCCTCCTGCTCTTTCCAGCTCAGTGGCTGTCGCCATTTCTGTTTGGATTTGTTTACCTTCTATAATTGAAACTTTGTAGCCTTGAGTGGAGGCTTAGGCCGGCAACGGCAGGCAGAAAGCTTGGCTTCCTTTGTTAACGGGGAAACCCAAGCCTCCCTCCTGCTCTCTGTGGCTGTAGCCAACTTGGTTGGGTTTATTTGCATATTTGCTCCTGATTGGCTGGTGGGCGTGGCTTGTGGGTGTAGCAGAGTTAGGGTCAATTTGCATATTATTCTTTTATTAGGTAGGATGTAGGAGTGTACTTGTTTGCATATACCACACTAACTTTGGATATTACTCATTTTGTTAATTTTTGCCAGATAGATAGATAAAATATGACATTTCCTTGCTCTAGTTTACTTTAAACACACATACACACATTTATTATTTCATAGTTTCCATTTGGTCCTCTGTTCAGAGTCTAGTTTACTTTTATTTAATAACAATATTCCTGCATTGTTTATTGCCATTTATTTCCTTTTCTGGAAACTTCTTGTTCCATTTGCTTTGCTCATTTTTCTACTAGTTTTTCTTTTTTAGTTACTAGCTTTTGCAAGCTCTTTGGACAGTAAGGAAACTAACTCTGTTGCAATGTATTGGAAATATTTTTCCAGTTTGCCCTCTAACTTTATTATTAGAAGTTTTTATTTTTTTTTAATTAAAGTATGTTTTTATTGATTTGAGAGAGAGGAAGGGAGAGAGATAGATAGAAACATCGATGAAAGAGAAACAATGATCTCCTGCATGTCCCTTATGGGGATTAAGACCGCAACCCAAGCATATGCCCTGACTAGGAATTGAACCAGGACCTCTTGGTTCATGGGTTGTTGATCAATCACTGAGCTACACCTGTTGGGTAAAAGCTTTTAATTTTAAGTAATCAAATTTAGAAAATGTTTCCTTGGTCTTCTCGGTTTTAGGATTATCACCATGCTAATATTAAAAAGTATATTCACATTTTCTCTTAGTCACTTTAGGATTTTAATTTTTACATTTATATATATGATTATCAAAATAGTATTTTGAGTGGGTGAGTCAGCCTAATTTTGTCCCAAATCGAAAATGGCTTGCCAGTAGTCCCAACACCACTGATTTAAAAGCAACATCCTAAATGATATACTTCACCCACACACCTAGCCCTGACCTCTCTGAGAATGCTCCCTCTCATTTACTCCATTCCAGCCACAGTGATTTCTTTGTTGCTCCAAGAAAATACTTCCACCTCAGGGCCTTTGCACTTATTCCTTCTATCTGGAACATTTACTCAAATAACCACCTGGCTTACTCTCATTTCCTTTGGTCTTTGCTCAAATATCAGCTCATCATTGTGACCTTCCCTATAAACCTATAGAAAACAACCTCCTCCCCAACCTTTACCCTGATTTTTCTCTATAGCACTTACCACTTCCCAGCTAGCATGTTAAGCTCCATGACCACAGGGACTTTTACTTATTGTTACATCCCAGCAGGATAACAGTGTCTGGCACTCAAATCTCTGTTGAATGAATAAATCTGAAATGTCACTTTTACCAAAAACAAAATTCTACAAGGCATACGAAAAGGAGAAATAGATTTTACCTTCCCAGACTTCAAATGTCACATAAGAGAAGGGAAGTAGAGAGAAAACAAGCTTCTTTAAACAAATGGGTTTGTCAATCTAAGTTCCAATAGCCATTATTATGTAAAAAGTGAAGTGACTTAAAGCCTTTGCACTGAGCACTAACCAGGCCTGCATCTCAACATTCAATTCAACTGACTTAAAAACTCACTTCTTGGCTTAATGGATAGAGCGTGAACCTGCAGACTAAAGCATCCCAGGTTCGATTCCAGTCAAGGGCACATCCCCGAGTTGTGGGCTCGACCCCCAGTGAGGAGCGTGCAGGAGGCAGCCAATCAATGATTCTCTCTCATCATTGATGTTTCTATCTCTCTCTCCCTCTTCCTTCCTCTCGGAAATCAATAAAAATATATATATTTTTTAGTTCACTTCACCCATGAGACCAGGAAGCAACTTTCAATAGCCAAGAACCTTCTTATGGCTTGCCTGTAAAATGGTTTATACTGAATCTACCTGAACACAGGAGAAATATGTCTTTAAACTGGTGGTTGCCAGAAGTTAGTGGAATGGGGGGGGGGGGGGGGGAGGCAGGCAAAATAGGTAAGGGGGACTAAGAGGTACAAATTTCCAGTTTTAAGTCACAGGATGTAATGTACAGGGCAGGGATTTTCAACTTTCTTCATCTCATGGCACACATAAACTAATTACTAAAATTCTGTGGCACACCAAAATATATATGTTTTTGCCGATCTTACAAAAAAAAGGTACAATTTTTATTCATTCACACTGGAGGGCTATTGTTGTGTTGGCTGTTGTCATTTTATTATTTGACAATCTAAGGGAAAAGAGGTCAGTATCTCTGACTAGTCAGGTATTGCACGTTTTTGAAAATCCTTGCAGCACACCAGTGCCGCAGCACACAGTATATAGTCAGTAACCTTGTATGGTGACTAAATTTATGGTGATCATTTCATAATGTATACAAATATCTAATCACTATGCTGTGTACCTGAAACTAACGTAATATTGTATGTCGCCTATACTTCAATAAATGATTAAAATAAAATAGGACGACTCTGAAATATCTCTGATAAAGTTACCCACGAAGCTGGTTCCCCCGTTGCCTCTGGGGAAGAAAACTGGATAGCTAACTGGTGAGTAGAGAGAGAAAATTTTCTATATATAGTACTTTTTTTTACACCCTTTGAATATTAAACCATGGCCATATCCTAATTATTGAAAAAGGAAATGGAAGAGATTAGAAAAGGGGTGTAATTTTACCCGGATGTCAAGGGGGGGAGGGGCCGGACGATGACACCGAAGCCGCCAAAAAGGACGCCCGACGGAACGGGGATGGAGGGCCCGCCCCCACCAGCACCAGTACAGGCTGAGGGACCCACACCTCCGCAGCACCAGGCCTCACCCCCGCTATCTGCAGCCTCCGGGTCTTCCTCCGCTTTCCGCTTGAGTTTCTGGGAGGACGGGCTCACGGGAGCGTCCCCCAAGAGGTACTTGTGCTCCTGGCCCCGCAGGTGCTTTAAGTAGCGGTCCTTCAGGGACTGCCACGAGTGCTGAGTGAGCGAGCTTTTCTCCATGGCTTTCCACAAGGCGTTGCCCGTGACGGAGCTGGTCGAGCGGGCATTTTCCTTCACGTAGGTTAGGATGGCCACGTCGTCCGCGTCGGTGAAGGCGAGCCGCCCCGTGAGCGGCGGCCCCTCGGGCTCCGCGGCGGCGCGGTCGGCCGGAGCCCCGCTCTTCGTCTCGGCCGCCGGGTCGGCCGCCGGGGCCAGGCCCAGCCGATAGGCCTCCAAATCGAGCCTCTCGTTGCGCTCCACGCAGTCTAGAATGTACTGCGTGGAGATGAAGTCGCCCGAGGCCTCGGCCGCTGCCTCCCCGGGCTGGGCCAGCAGCACGGCCCCCGGCTCCTGCACCCGGCACAGGGTGCCGCCGCCGTGCAGGATGAGCGTCGCGAGCCGGCGTTTCGCCGGGCTGGGACGCACGTAGAAGGACACGGAGCTGCCATCTTCCCTCACGAACAGAGTCGAGGAATGCGTGGGCCCGTTGTCTTTGCCCACGTCCATCGCCTCCGCCATAGCTGACGCAAAGACCAGAAGAACCAGGCACGGAGCGCAACTGACAGACCTGAGGTACCGCTCCGGACGGCGCGGCTGCGAAACCCCTCGCTGCGCCTGCGCGGCGGCAGCGCGCAAGGAGTACCCGCCCCCTCTCTCCGGAAGAGGCGGGGCTCCCGACCTTGACTGGGAAATTGCTGTACGGCCTCGTTACTTTCACTTCGGGGCCTCCGGAGAGATGGCTGCGGTGCAGGAGCCTGAGGTGAATGTGGACGGCGGCGAGTCAAAACTGAGCAAGAAGTAAGTATGTTTTGCGGGTCACTAAGGCCTTTGCAGCCAGAGAGTCCGGGCTAGGAAATTCCTCTAGGCTCCGGCCGAGGGGGCCGGGCCTGGGGCCTTCCTGCTGGTTCTCCTGGGTGAGGACGCGTGGGGACCTAGTCGCTACGCCTGGAAACTACATTCCCCAGGGTGTCCCGGGGTCGAGGCCTGGTGGGTTCCCCACCTGTCGGATCCTGGAATAAGGATTCCAAGAACTGAGAGCGGAATGAAAAGCGAAACTTACTCCTTCCCATTTCCTCTCCCTGAGGAAATGCCTTGTTTTAATACTGAACCCACGCCCCAATAAGGAGGTTGGAGAAATGTTAAATACCCTGGCTTTTCAGAAAGACCTTAATTTTCCTTGGCCTCACTAAGGCCATCCTGAACCTTATGTATTAAAGCGATCCGTTCTAGCCCTGGCAGGGTACTCAGTTGGGGAGAGTGTCCCTTTATGCCAGGGTTTCTGGTTCGATCCCAGGGCACATACAAGTATCAACCAATGAATGAATACATGGATATGTGGAACAACAAAATCTCCCTCTCTCCCTTCCTCTCTCTCTCTCAAATTAATAAAAATTTTAAAAATAACGTTATCAGTTACAAAACTGTGTCGTGCACCTGTCCATATGGGTTACTCAAAGAATCTGTGAGTACTGAGGGGATGACCGACGTCTAGTAGTAGGAACTGTCTTAGCCAGCCAGGAATACTAAGCTGCATTTAGCATTGCTGGATATAACTTTGTTAATCACACTCCTTGAAGTGTGAAGGTGAATATAAATAAGTAAAGACTAGCCTTCCCCCACCCCTTTAAAAAATGTTTTTATTGATTTTAGAGAGAGAGAGGGAGGGAGAGGGAGAAATAGAAACACCCATGAGAGAGAAACATCGATCTGCTGCTTCCTGCACACACTCTACTGGGGATCAAATGCTGACCAGGAATCAATCTGGTGACCTCTTTGTTCACAGGTCAACAAAACCACTGAGCTATACCAGTCAACCCCCTCTCCCCCTCCCCTGCTACTTTTATTTTTTGAGAGAGAGAAGAGAGAAACATGGATGTGAGAGAGAAGCATTCATCGGCTGCCTCCCGCCTCACCCAGGATGGAATCTGCAATCTGGGCATGTGCTCTGATCGGGAATCCAATCCTTCAGTGGATGGATGACGCTCCAACCAACCCAGCCACACTGGCCAGGGCTAGCTACACTTTTTAACTGTGTCTTATATTCTCTACATACTACACTCCCTGTTAACCAGGGTTCTTCACAGAACATAGCAATGATTTGAGTAATTTTTTTAATATATTTTTATTAATTTCAGAAAGGAGAAGGGAGGGAGAGAGAGAGAGAGAGAGAGAGAGAGAATCATTGATTGGCTGCCTCTGCATGATCTCCACCAGGGATCCAGCTCACAACCCGGGCATATGTCCTTGACCAAAATCGAACCTGGGACCTTTAGTCCACAGGTCAACGCTCTATCCACTGAGCCAAACCAGCTAAGGCTTGAGTGACTCTTCTCAATACTCCCAAGAATGATACATAAATATAACCATTCCAAAAGCATAGGACAGAAGTTAGTTCATTATATGTAACTAGAGGCCCGGTGCACGAAATTTGTGCACTGCCGGGGAGGAAGGGGTGTCCCTCAACCTGGCTTGCGCCCTCTTGCAGTCTGGGACCCCTTAGGGAATGTTCGCCTGCCGGCTTATCCAAATTCCCCCAGGGATCGGGCCTAAACCAGCAGGCAGACATCCCTCTTGCAGTCTGGGACCCCTCACTCCTTACTGCCCACCTGAAGCGGAGGCAGGAGAGGCTCCCGCCACCACCCCTGTGCTTTCCAGCCGTGAATCCAGCTTCTGGCTGAGCAGCGCTCCCCCTGTTGGAGCCCACTGACCACCAGGGGGCAGCTCCTGCATCAAGCATCTGCCCCCTGGTGGCCAGTGCGTGTCATAGTGTCATATTGACCAGTCGTTCTGCTGTTCGGTTGATTTGCATATTAGGGTTTTATTATATAGGATGGCTGTTTTGGTGCATTTAGGGCTCAATTCTCTTGCTGAGCCCTGCTGAAATTGCTCTCAACTAGTAAAAATGTTCCATTTTGTGTCTCTGGGTTTGTTCTGTAAGTATTATTGAAAAATTAAAAAGGAAATACCTAAAGTCATGGTTTGATAGACCCTAATATTTTGTTCTGAGAGTGTCTGGTGGACCTCTATGTTTGGAACCTGGTCTTGGACTTCTGCCTTTGGGAAGACTGACTGGACTTTGATCTGTTACATTAGTATTGGACATTAGGGTTGTAAATCAACAGATGACTCATAAGCAAGGTCTCCATTTGAAAGTAGGATTTTAGAAACTGGCTACTTTCTACTGAATTTTCTTAGATTAAGCATAGCTACCACTTTTTAAAGCAGCTTTTCTGTGTCAGGCACTGTGCTGGAAATGTACAAACATTTTATATGATCTCAATAATAACCTTGCAAGTGTCCATTTTTCATTTTAATGGACTGAGACTCTGGGTGATTACATACATTGCTGAAGTGTGCATAACTAAAGTATAGTCTACCACTGATCCAAAACTCTGGAGCAGAGATATAAAATCAAACTCTCTGTAGTGACTGCACCATACCTCATGTTGTCTAAAAGAATCTGCCATTGATGGTATACCTCTAGTGACCATTGGCTAAAATAATATGATTAATATTTTCTATTATTGTTCTTAGAATTTCCATGGTCTGAATCTTTAGTGAGCACCATTTTATGCCACTTATTTTCAAGTTTAGAAACAGATGACCTGTGTCAGGAGTCATGGACATTCCATGGAGTCCTCCCCGTGAGGAGGGGCACAGGCCAGAGGGCTGTTGGCCATGCCCATCCCCAGGCATAAGGGATCTCCCTGCCTTGCCGCTTCCTGTCCGCAGTGGATATCCTCACCATTAATCAGCTCTGCAGTGGGCGACAGGACATCTATGTTCTCTCCCTTCCCACGAACATTGTGAGATGTAATGAGAAGCATCGAGATTGTTTAGAAATAAAAGCAAGATATCCGAAAACACACACACACACACACACACACACACACCAAAAACACACACAAAAAACAGATGGCATGCCTGACAGGTGACTCATTTCCAGATGAAAGGCCAAACTTATTTGAATGCAATAAAGAACATGATCCCTGTATTTCTGTTGCCTTCCAGTGTTAATGTATAAACATAATATAGTTTTAAGACCCTTCCTGAAATTCTCCTTTCTTCCTTATTCCTAGAGCTCCAAACAGGTCTTATCTTTGACTCAGGTGCTTTTGTGCGGCTTGCTTTTACCTTCATCTAGCGTTGTAGTTGACAGTGACATTTTATATGCTTTTCTGTGCCAAGAAATAGGAGCTTCAGAAACACTGCTTTAGGTCCTGTCTCTGATTTTCTAGAACATTGTCATAATTTCTACCTGTGAGTTATTGCTGTTGACTTTTGACCCCAGATATGCATCTTTTTACCATAGCCTGGACTGAGAACATTGTCAGTTCCCGGTGCAGAAGAGGGGGTGTTAGGGGCTGCTTTACTTAAGACAGTCTTAAGTAAAATGGGACCCTAAAAGGTTTTGCATCCTCCCCCAACCCATGAGAGTAGGAGTGCTGGTTGGGTTTACGTATACTGTCTGTCCCATCTGACACCACATCTCTGTGTTTCCTGTTAGGTGGTGGTAAACATTAGTTCCAGGGTGTTCTGCCATGTTGACGCAAGCTGCTGTAAGGCTTGTTAGGGGGTCCCTGCGCCAAACCTCCTGGGCACAGTGGGGGCAGAGGCAGCCGCGACGGGGTCCACTTGCTCCCTTCACAACGCTTCACAAGGACCAGCCACTTTCTAATAAAAGAAGGTTGGTGCTCATTACCTTCTTTATTGTTCTGGGAGCAAAAGTCCTCCCCTGACGTGGGTCCTTTTCTGTTAAGCCTCTGGCTAAGTCTTCGGAGTTGTTGCTCAGGAAACAAAAAGCCTTGCTACCAAAACTTTTCTCATGTTCTCTTTAATAAATTCATATTCTCGGTCCTTAAAATTGCAGATCTCATTCTAGAACAGAGCTGAAAAGAAACCTTGTGTGAATAAAAAATTTCCAGTTCAGGTTGTTTTCCCTTTCCTGTCTGTCTAGAATTTGTTTGCTCTTGAGATTAATTTGGTTTCCAGTCTAATTTCTAGCCACATGACCTTTTTGGATTATCCTTAGGATTGATATGCTTTAAAGATAAACCCTAACCGGTTTGGCTCAGTGGATAGAGTGTCAGCCTGCGGACTGAAGGGTCCTGGCTTCCTTTCTGGTCAAGGGCATATACGGGGTTGCAGGCTTGATCCCCAGTAGGGGGTGTACAGGAGGCAGCTGATCACTGATTTTTTCTCATCATTGGTATTTCTATCTCTCTCCCACTCCCTTCTTCTCTGAAATCAATAAAAATATATTTTACAAAAGAGAGAGCAACACCCAGTTGAATGGGTTTATTACGTTAATGCTAGGAAGAACTAGATAGGATGAGATGCCCCCTGGCTGAATTACAGCACAACAGAGGGAGAGGGGGAGGCGGGAGGGACATCTATGTGAGAGTGGAGCATCAATCAGCTGTCTCCTGCACACCCCCACTGGGCATCCAGCCCCCAAATCAAGCATGTGCTCTGACCAGGAATTGAACTAGCAATCTCATGGTACACAGGATGACGCCCAACCAACTGAGCTACACTGGCCAGGGCAAGAATGATCAATTCTATTTGAATAATGAGGGTATCCCTTTCTATCCAAATCTATTTGGTTTCTGGGTTCACATAGCAAGGTTTCAGATCATAAGGGATACCAAGTTATGTGAATTGCTTTGCTTTTTAAGGTTTCTGTCCTGGGTGCAGTGAGTAAAGGGTTATAAGATAGTGAGGGATACCTGTAATAGCTCACATATGCATGCTTACTATATGCTTTAGGGACAGGGTCATCTCTTTGCATACATTATCTCAATCTTCACAATAACATTTGGGGAGGAGGGTGTCTATTATCCATTTTACAAGATGGAGAGAAGTTAAGTCACTTGTCCAAGGTCACATAATTGATAGGTAGATGTGTCAGAATTTAGTCCCGGGGAGTCTGGCTCTAAAGATGATAAATTACCCCCTATGCTATGCCGCTTTGTACACTGTTCTATCCAGTTTGTTGTCTGAGCCAGGCTCCAGTGAGCAGAGTGAGACTAATGCTGGAGGCCCTTGTCAGTGCATTGATTAATGCAGAGGGAGAGATTATTTGTGGAATGTCTCCTTGAATTCTAAAGAGCCACCCTTCCCTGCCCCAGACTAACCCACTCCTTGGAGGGGTAGGGAAGGGTGGCAGACAGAGCTAGAGATATTGCCTTCTCATATCAGGTATGGTACTCAAGGAACTTCATACTCTACAAAGGATAGATACCAGACAACTAAGATTCAATCCCTGGCTTCAAAAGGCTCCCTGACCTAATTAGCTTGAGAAAAGGCTATATTGCTGGTTTTTCTGGAAAACCTTTTTTTCTATTCTAAATATAAACTAATATGTAGGATTTTTCTTTGCCATGGACCTTAGACTGGAAAGCATATACTGAGAAAGAACTTTCACAGCTTTATTTTAAGTTTACTTTTCCCTTTGTCTCTCTCATGTATAGAGTTTCCTGACCAAGAGACTAGAACTGGGGGTGGAGAACTAAGCAAGAACATTTCCGCCATGCTGTTTATATTTTTGACAAGTGGCTACGGGGCAGAACATAGTAGAGGACTCTTCAGACAACTATCATATTGAACATTTTCATCTTCCCAACAGCGAGCTAAAGAGACGCCTGAAAGCTGAGAAGAAAATAGCGGAGAAGGAAGCCAAGCAGAAGGAGCTCAGTGAGAAACAGCCCAATGCTGCTGCCACCAACCACACCACTGACAATGATGTGGGTGCCGAGGAGGAGAGCCTGGACCCAAACGTGAGTCGTCTGGGCCACCAGCCTGGCTGGGCATGGGGAAGCTTTTGATGGGGCTGCTGGCAAATGCCTGGGAACCAATGACTAAGAAGATAAAATAGGAACTGGAACAGCCACCGGGCCCTAAGGCACTGTGAGGGAGAGCCTACCACTCCATCTGGTCAAAAGCACAAGCCCTGAGCATTTTTCTAAGCAGCTGTCAATAGGCATTTAGGAGCATCTAGTACTTCAAAGTGACTGATTAATCTTCCTTGGAACTAGCTGGGCAGTAATGCAGCCCCAGAGAAAGTGTCTCCAGTCTAAGGTCCATGGAAAGTGTATACTTTAGACCAGAGGTGGTAAATAGTGGTCTGCAGGCCAGATCCATTCCCCCTATCCCCATCTCCTCCCTCCTCCCTGATATTGTAAGTAAAATTAGAACACAGCCATGACCTTTTTTTTTTTACAAATGCAAAAATTTTTACAAATGTCTGAGGCTGCTTTCAGACTACAACAGTAGGGATGAATAGTTGTTTCAGAAAACGTTTCCTGACCCCTGCTGTAGAATATTCATATATAAAATTGATTTCAGAGAGGAAGGGAGAGGGAGAGAGAGAGAGGAACATCAATGATGAGAGAGAAGCATTGATCAGCTGCCTCCTGCACTCCCCCTACTGGGGATCGAACCCACAACCCGGGCATATGCCCTTGACAGGAATCAAACCCAGAACCCTTCAGTTCGCAGGCCAACACTCTATCCACTGAGCCAAACTGGCTAGAATTTGAATATTCCTTTTTTAACATCCTCCTGGCCCTTAGGGAAAAGTCTAATGTAAGTGGGAATGAAGTTAATGCTTATGTGTCCACAAAAGTGGTAACCAAGGCCACTTGTACCAATTATGCTTATTATTTTAGGCAGAACTCAAATTTTTTATTTGTTGAATCTTGCTTTTAAGTGCAAATCTCACTCTATATCCAATCCTGTGATTTCAAGGGTATTGGGGTGGATTGGAGGCAGTTATAGAAACCTCAGTGTATTAGGGCCACTCCGAGGCAGAATACAGCACTCTGTCAGATGGGCCACTGATCTGACCAGGTTCAACTTCTCACTTGAATTTTCACTTTCATTTTTGTTTTTGTATTTAAATAGCAATACTACAAGATCCGAAGCCAAGCAGTCCATCAACTAAAGGTCAGTGGAGAAAACCCGTACCCACACAAGTTCCATGTAGACATCTCACTCACTCACTTCATCCAAGAATACAGTCACCTGCAGCCTGGGGACCACCTGAGTGACATTACCTTAAAGGTGGCAGGTAAGAAGACTCCAACTTCACTGAGCTTCCTCTTCTGCTATTTTAGTGAAGTGTTCAGAAATATAGTAGCTTGCTTTCTGAGATTTCCAGGCTCTCTTTCCCCTTCATTTTTGCTGTAACTTCTCTTTTCTTTGTCTGTTTCCCTGGTCTTATTCAATTTTGCAGGGACTTGTCCTAGAAGAGATCTCTGGCTGTTAAGTTTAGAGAGTTCCTGGGGCCTACACTAGAGGGCTTCATCCTCTAGACCAGTGGTTCCCAACGTGGGGCACACGCCCCAACAGGGGAGCAATTTGATTTTTAAGGGGAGCAATTCCAGAATGAGTTATTAACAGTACATATTTTACATTTCTTATGGTTCTAGGGGCCTTATATACAGTGTCTACATATATAAAAGCCTAATATGCAAAGTCCCTGTGGAAGTTCAACTGGGAGACCAATCGCTCACTATGTGCACTGACCACCAGGGGGCGGCACGAAATGAGTGAAGCCCCTGATGGGCCCTGATTGCTGGCCAGGCCTAGGGACCCTACACGTGTATGAATTTTGTGCACCGGGCCTCTAGTATAAATATATATTGTGACATATTTATGCATTTCAGTTCTCTATTATATGTTTTGAAACTTTACTTGCTATTTTTTCATACCACTTCATATTATTTTTTAACAATTTCTTAGTGATTTCTTCCTCAGTACTTCAACTGTCCTTTCATCCTTTTATTTTTCTCTTTCATGGATGCCATATTCTATGGAAGCTTGTTTAGACCAAGTTTTTTTTGTGTGTTTGTTTTTTTTAATATATTTTATTGATTTTTTACAGAGAGGAAGGGAGAGGGACAGAGAGCCAGAAACATCGATAAGAGAGAAACATCAACCAGCTGCCTCCTGCACACCCCCCACCGGGGATGTGCCCGCAACCAATGTACATGCCCCTGACCGGAATCGAACCTGGGACCGTTCAGTCCGCAGACCAACGCTCTATCCACTGAGCCAAAACGGTTTCGGCTGTTTAGACCAAGTTAATGGCCTTTTAGGCTTCCTCCACATAAATAGGAGTTCACTTTTTTTTTTTTTTTTTTTAATATATTTTATTGATTTTTTACAGAGAGGAATAGAGAGTTAGAAACATCGATGAGAGAGAAACATCGATCAGCTGCCTCCTGCACACCCCCCACTGGAGATGTGCCCGCAACCAAGGCACATGCCCCTGACCGGAATCGAACCCGGGACCCCTGAGTCCGCAGGCTGACGCTCTATCCACTGAGCCAAACCGGTTTCGGCAGGAGTTCACTTTTTGAATAATAAGAATTATATATCCCAGGGGGGCATCAGAATTTTAGAGATGCTTAGGTGGGGCATAGCCAAAAAAAAAAGGTTGGGAACCACTGCCCTAGACTTGAATGCAGCCCATTGTACTCACTCGCAGTGGGCAGACCCCCTTCCAGTTTCAGCTGCTATCTTCCATTTAACCTGCCACTTTTCCAGTGAAAACCTATGACTATTTGGGAGATTGTCAGTTTTCAGACCCATTGGACACCCCATTGCTCCCCACACAGGGGCATTGGGGACTGTTGGTGATTGGCCTTATTGTTTGTGAGAATTCAGGATGATACAAAAAAAATCTATGCTGCCACCAGCATTGCCATCTTTCGTGAATTCAGTGAACATCTTTAAAGTCAGATCTTCCTGCCGATCTTGAACTGGTTGGAATGGGCATCCAACATTGTCCTGAAGACAAAGGCAGGATTTAGGCCTATGACTAAAATCAAATTGTTCTGAATTATGTTGTGCCCAGATACACAAAAATGCAGAGGGAGCTTTTTTGGCACTGATATCATGAAATGGCTTCTGGTTCTATCAGTCAATATTCTTGCTATTCTTTTTCTAGGAAGGATCCATGCCAAAAGAGCTTCTGGAGGAAAGCTCATCTTCTATGACCTTCGAGGAGAGGGTGTCAAGTTGCAAGTCATGGCCAATTCTAGGTATATAGAAATATCAAATTACATGATTTCTAGGATGGACCAGTGTGGTCTTCTTTTCCCCTTGGTTAGAAGAAGTAGGATATGGTTGGGTAAAAAAAGCTGAAGAGAGAATAAAAAGGACATATGGTCACCTGGAGAGTAATGAATGCTCTTGGGTTGTGTAGCAGTTAAAAGATAATACTTTTTTTTTTAATTTATTTTAATTGATTTCAGAGAGGAAGAGAGAGGGAGAGAGAGAAACATCAATGATGAGAGAATCATTGGTCTGCAGCCTCCTGCACACCCCCTATTGGGGATTGAGCCCGCAACCCTGGCGTGTGCCCTTGATCAGAATCTAACCTGGGACCTTTCAGTCCACAGGCAGACGCTCTATCCACTGAGCCAAACCAGCTAGAGCAAAAGATAATACTTTTTATTTTATTAATAGTTGATCTTGAATCTGAGATTTTTCTTGGGCTCACATTAACTAGGCATTAACAGTTTAGTGAGGTTTCCAGAGTAAGCCAGTGGTCAGGTTTTTTGTTTGTTTTTTTTTTTGTCAGTTTTAATTTGGAATATTGTATACTGAACAACATTTTCCTTTTACTCAGGAATTATAAATCAGAAGAAGAATTTATTCGTATCAATAACAAACTGCGTCGGGGAGACATAATTGGAGTTCAGGGTAATCCTGGGAAAACCAAGAAGGGTGAGCTGAGCATTATTCCCTATGAGATCACACTGCTGTCTCCTTGCTTGCATATGTTACCTCATCTTCACTTTGGACTTAAAGACAAGGTAAGCTCTCGTGACTTCCCAACTGTGGTCTCTCATACCATTGAATCAGACGTGTTAGTGATCTCTGTTGCTTTTGGTTTAGGAAACACGATATCGTCAAAGATACTTGGACTTGATCCTGAATGACTTTGTGAGACAGAAATTTATCATCCGCTCTAAGATCATCACATTTATAAGAAGTTTCTTGGATGAGTTGGGATTCCTAGAGGTAATGGAGAGTTCTTAACAAATAGGCTGCCTTGCTATGCTTGCCTCTTACTGTTCCTTCCCTTCCCTTTTCCAAGGCATGTCTTGTGTCAGTATCCTTCATGCTCAATGAAAAGTTCCCTTTCTCGCCGAAACTGGTTTGGCTCAGTGGATAGAGTGTCAGCCTGCGGACTGAAAGGTCCCAGGTTTGATTCCAGGTCAAGGGCACGTACCTTGGTTGCGGGCACATCCCCAGTAGGAGGTGTGCAGGAGGCAGCTGATCGATGTTTCTCTCTCATCGATGTTTCTAACTCTCTATCCCTCTCCCTTCCTCTCTGTAAAAAAATCAATAAAATATATTAAAAAAAAAAGTTCCCTTTCTTGTTAGCATCTTTGTACTACCTTGTGTTTTCTTAGTACCCTGATTAGGAAGGACCTGGTTTCCTAGATAAAGGACAAAGTGTAGTAATGATACCATCCAAACAGTAATTATACCACATTCAGTGTGTTGTATCAACTCATTTTGCTTTTCTGTAGCAAAATTGTTTTAAATTTATTTAAATTAAAAATATTTTTTAGGAAAAACATTTTAAAACATGTTTTCTAATTGCATGAGAAAGGTGAGCGAATGTTCAAACAATAAAGAAGTAAATAGAAGCCCTAACCAGTTTGGCTCAGTGACTAGAGCGTCAGCCTGCGGACTGAAGGGTCCCAGTTTCGATTCCGGTCAAGGGCATGTACCTTGGTTGCAGGCACATACCCAGTGGGGGGTGTGCAGGAGGCAGCTGATCGATGTTTCTCTCTCATTGATGTTTCTCTCTCTCCTTCCTTCCTCTCTGTAAAAAAATCAATAAAATACATTTTTTTAATAAAAGTAAATAGAAGCAAAACTGAAAGTCCCCTTTTATTTCTCCCAACTAACTCCCCTCCATTTACTATTTGTATATACATATTTAGTTATGCATGTTGCAGATGGGGTAGACATTTGGGAGGTTTTTGTTCTTTTTTTTTTTTTTTAATATATTTGTATTGATTTCAGAGAGGAAGGGAGAAGGAGAGAGAGATAGAAACATCAGTGATGAGAGAGAAGCATTGATCGGCTGCCTCCTGCACACCCCACACAGGATGGAGCCCGCAACCCCAACATTTGCCATGGCCAGGAATCAAACCATGACCTCCTGGTTCATAGGTCAACACTCAACCACTGAGCCATGTTGGCTGGGCGGGAGTTTTATTTTTTCTTTAAACATAAATCAAGTCACATTATATATATTATGATGGACCTGTTTGGGGTTTTTTTTCCCACCTAATATATTCTGGAACCCTTTGCATGTGTTTCTTTAAGTTTTTGCTTTTCTTCTATAATGTTTCAGTGAACATCTTTGTGCTCATGTGCAAGTGTTTCTTTTTTGTTTTTAATTGAATTTATTGGGGTAACATCTATATATATAAAAGCCAAGCAACTGGAATGACTGGTCGCTGTGACACGCACTGCGGCTGGCCAACAGGCCCAATGGGGGCAGGGCCAACCTCCTGTGGAGGGGGGGCTCCCTCCCTAGGCCGGCCAGTGGCTGGCCGGACCCCACCCATGCATGAATTCATGCACCGGGCCTCTAGAAGGTTAATAAAATTCAGGTTTCAGATATATAATTCTATAATACATCTATGTGCAAGTGTTTCTGTAGGATGAATTTCTAGAAATGGAATAAGTCAAAGGATACAAGCAGTTAAATTTTTTTTAATTTTTTGGCCCTTTTTGGTTTTTTTTTAAGCAGTTATATTTTTAATAAATTTCTGTGGCATTTAAATGTTATAACTAACATTAACGAAATGTTATCCAAGGAACTGTTGTACTATGTTAATGGTGTTTGGTATTTGGAAAATTAAGCTGCCTCTACTTTTTTGTCAAGTACTTGCACATTACTATTGAACTTAACTTTTACTTAGGTATAGAACATGAACTTTCCCCAACACCTCTGGTTTGACACCCCTGAGAACTAAATGTTTCTCCCTGTCCTTTAGATTGAAACTCCCATGATGAACATCATCCCAGGGGGAGCTGTGGCAAAGCCTTTTATCACCTACCACAATGAGCTGGACATGAATTTATACATGAGAATTGCTCCAGAACTCTACCATAAGGTAATCAAGAAGATGCCTTGTTGCCTTAGAGAAGCAGAATGCTGGAAAGCCATTGACTGGACAGATGCAGTTAGAAATAAGAGGAATGGGGTAACATGCTGGAAAGCCATTGACTGGACAGATGCAGTTAGAAATAAGAGGAATGGGGTAGAACAGCTGGGAGAATATTCTGATTTTTCAGGCTTGTGAAGGTTAAACTTACAGAATTTCTCTACGAGATTGGTAGAACTTTACAGGTTAGAGGGCAAAGGGATCTTCCCTAGGTATACAGGTCTTCCTACCCTACTTTGGTTTCCATTATAGTTTATAGTTCTCCTTGAGTTACATCTGATTTTAGTGTTTTGAAGAAAAGAGAACTTAATCTCTCTCTAGAAGTTTGAAATAACTACCTTCAAATCACCAAAGTAAATATTGAAGACTTATCATTCAAGATTCTTAGTTGTAGACAACAAAATCTCTTACAACTAGTTTAAGCAAAAGAAAAATGTATTAAAATATATGAGGATGATCACAGTTTTCAGGAGGATCAAAAAATCAGGCTTGGAAACCACATTCTGAGGTTTCTGAATCTGCTGTAAGGTCATTCCCTGGGAAACCTGTAAGGTCATAACCCTGGCACTAGGCACAGGTCACTGCCCCTAGGACCCTCTGCAGTTACTACTTCTAAAAGCAAGATCTCTCTGGCGCCCTTGGCCAAAAGGAATTCCGTGCAATACCTACATCTTCTTTCAATAGCTTCCTAGTTGAAGCCTCACAGTTGTGTCTGATTGGTGGGGAGCTGTGGTCGTGTGTCTGCATCCTAACCCCAAGAGAGGCTTCTTTCTTGGGGAGGTTTACACTCACAAGATATGGGGGACACTCAGACAAAGGAACAGGATTCAGAAGTCCTGGCAGCCAAAATAATTAGTGATGACTATCCACTAAAGAGAGTACAAAGACCTAAAGAGAGTAGGGTGCTCGGCATTCAGGTAGGGACCTGAGATCATGCCTGAGCTGTAAAAACCAAGGCACAGCTTTTATAGGCTGAAACTTTCCAGAGTCATTAAGACATTAGCCACCATGACCACGTCATATATGTTATTGTTAGATGCTGGTGGTTGGTGGCATTGACCGGGTTTATGAAATTGGACGCCAGTTCCGGAATGAAGGAATCGACATGACTCACAATCCTGAGTTCACCACCTGTGAGTTCTACATGGCCTACGCAGACTATCGAGATCTCATGGAAATCACAGAGAAGATGATTTCAGGTGACCCCTCCCGCTTGCTTTGTCTTTTATATCAGTCTGAGGGGCTGGTGTGCTGCTTCCAGGAGGACTTCCCATTGGTCCTCTTTAAATGGTATTTCTTTCCCAGGGATGGTAAAGCACATTACAGGCAGTTATAAGGTCACCTACCATCCAGATGGCCCAGAGGGCCAAGCCTACGAGATTGACTTCACCCCACCATTTCGGAAAATCAGCATGGTAGAAGAGCTCGAGAAAGCCCTGGGCGTGAAGCTGCCAGAAACGAACCTCTTCGAAACTGAAGGTAAAGTGATGCACTCCTCCATTGTATGCCCCTCCTTTCTGTTTAGTTCTGAATAAGATAATGTTGGGGCTAGCATTTCGCACTTTATATACCTTCTTACTGGGGAAGTGTGATGTCTTCTGTCCTAACTCGTACATTTGTATTACAGAAACTCGCAAAATTCTTGATGATATCTGTGTGACAAAAGGTGTTGAATGCCCTCCACCTCGGACTACAGCCAGACTCCTAGATAAGGTGAAAGGCCATGCACGTTAGTACATCCCTTCATCCGGTGGTAACCAGCCCCCTGTTCCTTATGAAGGTGAACTAGACATAAGAGAATTAACAAGTTTTGCTATATTCTGCAAAATAGTTATGGATGGTATCTCAGTTAATCCTTGGCCCTTGAAGAGTTGGTGTGGGTGGAGACTGATCCTCTTCCACCTAGCCTGGGACCATCAAAATGCCATTCAGAAAGGATCTCTAGCTCTGCTTTTCTTTCTCATTAAGCTTGTTGGGGAGTTCCTGGAAGTGACTTGCATCAATCCTACATTCATCTGTGACCACCCTCAGATAATGAGCCCTCTGGCAAAATGGTAAGATATACAGCATGTGTCAGTTACCTATTGCTTCATAACATCCCCAGATCTTAGTAGCATAAAATAGCTTATTAATTCTCAACATTTCATGAGTTCATTGGGTAATCTCTCTTCTACGTAGTGTTGGCTAGGGTAACTCAGGTGGCTTTTTTTCAACTGGGAACTCTGCCAGGGCACCTTGCTTCTCCACGTGCACCTCTCTGACAGTGTAGCCTGGACTCTTATTTGGCAGCTGGGTTCTAAGAGGAAGCACTCCCAAAGGATAAACCCCAGTGTGCAAACACATATCAAGCCTCTGCTGTTGTCCCATTGACCAAACAAGTCATATGGGCAGCCCAGAGTCCATGCGACGGGGACTATGGGAAGTGTGGTTCAGAATGGCAGTCTACCACACAGGTTGTGAAGATAGAGCTTCCTTGTCTCCTTGTGTAACCGTCCTCACTATTGTACCAAATGATTTGGTGCTGAGAATGCGTGCAGGCTTCAGTAACTTTTGAGTCGGCTGGAATTCAGGAACTCATGTTCATACCAGATGGTAGATTATTGTTAGTGAACCTCCCCTTTGGTCTCTTGTCCCCAGGCACCGCTCTAAAGAGGGTCTGACTGAGCGCTTTGAGCTTTTTGTCATGAAGAAGGAAATATGCAATGCCTACACCGAGCTGAATGACCCCATGAAGCAACGGCAGCTTTTCGAAGAACAGGCCAAGGTAAGGGAGGAGAGGGAGCAGAAGCATATATTTCATCAGTGCCCATACTCACCAGGAAATCAGCTTGAATCCTGGTCTGTGTCATTGTTTGCATCTCTTGGTGACTTCAGCAGAAATGAAGGATAAAGCCACTGGCTTCACTAGAGGAACTCACATTTTAAGATGGAGAACTTGACTAGTTGGGCCCTAGAATTTCTACATAAGAGGAGCTTTAGGCATAATTATCTCTGTAGGGAGTGTGACACTTGTCTTAAAAATACATTTGCCTAACAAGAATGTAATTTTTCTCAGATGGTACATTTATTGAAGTGACTGGGGGTGAGAGGCAGATAAAGATGAATGCAGACAAAGCCCTCACAGGCTGCCTGCACGAACATTGCCACTGACAGGCAGTTTTAGGAAATGAGAGGAGGACTTGTGGGAATCATCAGAGTCTCTGAAAATCAGTCTCACGGGGCTTGCAGACCCCCAAGCCGTGGAGCTACTTTCATTTCAGAGAAATTTGGAGCTACTTTCATTTCAGAGAAATTTGCATGTGTTCTGAGGTAGATTTCATCTGTTCTGACCTCCAGGCTCCATCCTAGATTTACTAGGAAATCCCATTCCCAGTAAGTGCTGGGTGTCCAGAGCATCCCTGGAATGGTCATCCTCTGAGTGTCTTAACATGCTGACTCAAGACACTGAGAGATGATGCAGCCCGGAACAGTGATCCTGTGTGGTTCTTTTCTCTTCTAGGCCAAGGCCGCTGGTGATGATGAGGCCATGTTCATAGATGACAACTTCTGCACTGCCCTGGAATACGGGCTGCCCCCCACAGCTGGCTGGGGCATGGGCATTGACCGAGTCACCATGTTTCTCACAGACTCCAATAACATCAAGGTACAGCAGCCCTCCATGTGCACACCACCCTGAAGCGCTCCACTGGGTCAGACCTGGGCGTGTTGGGCCTGGAGAATAAGAGTGCGCTTTGGGCTGGAGGGAGGAGCGGGCAAAGGAGTTATAGGTAACGCCATGGGCAGAAGATCAGAGCATCTAACCTTACAGGATTTGAGGCAGAAGGAATACTAATTGCTGCATTTCTTGAGGATCCAAGAAACATGCTATGCATTATCTCATTTAACTTAAGCCAGCCCTTTGTGGTGTAGAAACTATTGTTAGTCCCTTTTTATAGATGAGGAAATCAGACTTTCAGAGAACGCCCATGTTTATTGATTCCTTTGACATTGTGCCCTGGGCCATGCTGTGCATGTTTGTATTCTTTTCCATCCTCTATAATGGAAAGGAACTGAGTTGAATTAAAGAACACATCTGTCTTTTCAGCTGGGATGTAGGGATCTCTGGGTTTGGGTTGTAACAATAACCAGAGGCAAAAGGAGAGCTGTGAAAAAAAGGAGTGTTTTTTAGCTTCAAAATGCATTTTATCTCCTGTAGGAAGTACTTCTGTTTCCTGCCATGAAACCTGAAGACAAGAAGGAAAATGTAATTGTTGATACAGTGGAAGGCACAACAGCTGGCACTTCTGTCTAGAAAATAGTAATTGCAAGTCACAGAACTCAGGCATCTTTGCACTATTGCAGAAGATCAGGGACTGCAAGGGAATTCTTATATGTTGCTATCCACTTAACTATTGCAGTTCAGTAACCACAGAGAGAAAAGGAAATAAGAATTCCTCTTTTACTTCTTGTTACCAAATAAACCATTTGTCTCTATCTCTGCCTCATCACTCTTTTACCTTTGGAATGTCAACTTTTTTCTCAGGTTGCTGGCCTAAAGAAGGTTTAGAATTATACCTCTTTATTCAACAAATTTATATTAATGTCTGCCAGGCATTGGTCTAAGGCCGTGGTCGGCAAACTGCGGCTCGCGAGCCACATGCAGCTCTTTGGCCCCTTGAGTGTGGCTCTTCCACAAAATACCACGGCCTGGGCGAGTCTATTTTGAAGAAGTGGCGTTAGAAGAAGTTTTAAGTTTAAAAAATTTGGCTCTCAAAGAAATTTCAATCGTTGTACTGTTGATATTTGGCTCTGTTGACTAATGAGTTTGCCGACCACTGGTCTAAGGGATTAGGAACACAGCCGTGAACAAAAGCCAAGTCCCTGCTTTCATAGAACTTACATTCTTTACTTAGGAGTGGGGATTGGGTGAGCAGACAATCAAGAGACAAGTATATATTATTTCTGGTAGAAGTACATACTAAGAAGAAAAGTAAAGCAGAATAAGGAGACAGGTACTATTTTAGAGGTGCATAGGGACAGTGCTATTTCAAATACATGATCAGAGAATATCTAAGTAACAAAGTAGAGATCTGGAGATGGAGATCTGAGAGAAAAGAGTAATCCAGACTAGAGGACCACATTTAGGAAGAGCAAAGGTTCTGATGTGACTGGAGAGCTAATGAAGGTCAATGAAGTGCCAGATCTCACAGCCGCCGTCCCCCCTACCCCCACCCCCGTTAGCCATGCAGAGGAGTGTTTTATAAATGAGATGGAAAGCCATTGGGTTTTGAACAAAGGAATGCTTTTATTTTCTTAATATGTGGTGTGTGTTTTAATTGATGTCAGAGAGGAAGGGAAAGAGAAACATCAGTGACAAGAGAGAATTACCAATTGGCTACCTCTGGCACACCTCCAACTGGAGATTGAGCCCACAACCTGGGCATGTGCCCTGACCAGGAATCAACCTGTGACCTCCTGGTTCATGGGTCGATGCTCAGCCACTGAGTCACTCCGGCTGGGCAGAGCAGATAATTGTTTTTTAAAAGATCTAGTTAGCATGTGGAGGACAAGAGTGCAAGTAGGGAGACCACTTGCACTATTTCAGTGGGATGCGGAGAGATGATGGCTTAGACTTTGGTGGTTTAAGGTAATAAAGGTGGTTACCAGTCATTGGACTCTGCCTGTGTTCCTGAGGTCAGCAAAATTTGCTGACTGAAAGTGAATTGTGAGAGCTGAAACTGGTTTGGCTCAGTAGATAGAGCGTCGGTCTGCGGACTGAAAGGTCCCAGGTTCGATTCCGGTCAAGGGCATGTACATTGATTGCAGTCACATCCCAAGTAGGGGGTGTGCAGGAGGCAGCTGGTCGATGTTTCTCTCTCATCGATGTTTCTAGCTCTCTATCCCTCTCCCTCCTCTCTGTAAAAAATCAATAAAATATATTTTTTTAAAAAGTGGATTGTGAGAAAGCCTAAGATGATTTCAAGGATTTGGTCTAAACAACTGAAACGTAGAATTGCCTATATTTACTGAGATGGAAGGGCAGGTTTGAAACAGAAGAGTATTTGGCTAAGTTTGACATGCCTGTTAGAAGATGGATGGGGATAGCAGCATGTTGAATACAGGCAGTCAGGTTACGTCAGACTCGACATACATTGTTTTGTGGTTACGTTGCCATCTCCCATTTATTAAAAAAAAAAAAAGTTCCGTCATTTCCACATATGTACATATGTGCTTTATGTTTTTTATTATTTAGTTACCACAAGTAAAGGTCAGGAATTGTTATCTTTCTTTTAATTTTTTTTTTACTGTTTCACTTCAATACTGCTGTGTATGTGCTCCATGTGAGTGACGTAGTTGCTTATGTAGGTGTGTTCCGACTTACGCCATAGGAATGGATCTCCGACATAACCCGAGGACCTACTGTAGTCTGAATCTTTCTTATTTTCAACTCAACTCAAGAATGATAAGGGTACAGCTGAGGGACTGCTGTTATAATGGAGTCCCTGATCCCTGGCACAGGGAGGCATCTGGGGGGACCTTTTTTTCCAATGGGTCATATAACAAAGGACTTATCTTCTGTACCTCAGCAAAATGGCAGGCATCCTGGTTTGAGAGGTGCCAGTCTACTGATAAAATGATCTAAGCATGCAGAGTTACCTAAGTAGGAATAACTTCAGAGAGTGGTGAGCACCTACACCTCTTGCTGTTAGTTAAGCATAGTCTCCAGGAGCACTTGGCATGATAGTAGGTAACCAGGTGGTATCCAGGAGAAACACTTCACCTGGCACATCCTTCAGCAAGGTGGTGTTAAAGTGAAAACAATCATCTCACCAAGGCAGATGGTATAGAGCCAAGATAAGGGCCTGGACTTCAGGCAACATTGTACCATCAATGTGGACCTTTGAAGAGGAAAGGGATTAATGAGGTCACAAGTGACCATTAAAGAGCTTTTTAGTAGTAAGCTGGGGGCAGAAGCCAGCTCTCACCTCAACGAGGCTGGAGATAGAACTAAAGCAGCAGTAGACAACTTGTTTATGGGGTCAGCAGGAAAATGACAAGATGATAGAAGGATTATAAAGTCCTCATTATTAGCCACATGTGGCTATTGAGCATTTAGAATGTGACTGGTTCAAACTGAGATATGCTCTAAGTGTAAAATACACCCTGGATTTCTTAAACTTGGTATTAAAAAAAGAATTTAAAATATCTCAATTTTTTTAACATATTGATTACCCTTGAAATACTACTTTGGATATACTGGGTTAAATAAGATGTGTTTAAAATTAGTTTTACCTATTTAGCTTGACTTTTTAAAATATGTCTATTAGAAACTTTTATATTACATATCTAGCTCAACTTATATTTCTATTGAACGTTGCTGTTTTAGACAGAAATTCAGGCTAGTGTTCCAAGACATGATATCATTCTACTATTATTTGAACCATTTCTTACCCCGGAGTCAGCTTCCACAAGCCGCCGGACTGTAAGCACCAGCACCACGCCCCCTGAAGGACTACAAGAGCCAGCATTCCCTGCGCACTTCTGGGGGCGGGGCTTGGGAGAACAGCCTCTTTGTGGCGTCACGTTCCCGACGCTGCGCGGTTCCGCGTGTTCCCTGGAGGGCGCGCGTCTTGAAGGTGGGAGGGGAGCGACGGTGAGACGGTGGGTGTGCTCGGCCGTGGGCACGCGAACGAGCTGGGGATCTTGGACTCCCGGTGAGGTGCCCTCGGTCTGACTTTTCCGAGGCCATATTGTGTGGGAAGAGGTGAGGACCGTGCCACCCCCTGATGCGCGCTACGTGGCAAAGTGCTGCTCCTTGCTCGGCGTCGCCCGTGTTCGGCGCGTGTGAGAGCTCTAGCTGCGGGCGAGCGCGGGGGGTGTGCCCTCGCCGCCGCATCCCGCATCACCCGCGGAGGTAGGCGCGCACGTTATCCCTGCTTCACGGGTCTGGAGACCCCCTGGTCACCTTGGGTGTCTGTTGTAACTGGACCAATGGGCCCCAGCCCAGGCCTCTGGAGAAGAGGGTCCGCTACCGAGTTCATTGAGGAGGGGGCCTGAGGGGCGTGGCTTACCGTCCTCCCGACATCGCTAAACCCTTCACTCCGCTGGCAGCCGACCTGCCTTAATTTTTACTTCAAAAGGTAGTGTGTTCATAAGCTCTTTTGCAACTGTAATAACAAGCGGTCTTGGTCTTGCGGGCCAAAAAAAATAAAAATAAAAATAGCCTGTTTAACTGAGCTATATTGTTGCATAGGAAGAAGCTGTTTAAGATCCAGGAGAGAGTGGATGTGAATTTTAGTGGACCCAGTATATAAAAAAACATTTCTTCATCTACAGTGCAGGCTCATCCGGACTCACATATGTTAATGAGGCGATATCCAGTTCTGGGCTGCTTCATCTTAGGCGTCAACGTTTCTTACAGCAAGTTCTGCCTTCCTTGCTGTTAGCAGCTTGTGGTGTGTATCTCTGGTTTAATTTCAGGCTGTTTCTCTGAGTATCTGCCTTCATAAAATATATTGCCCTGTGATAGCCGCATCCCTTCCCCCTAGAAATGAGGGGGAAATCCAAATGGAGGATTTTAGAGTCTCCCATACTTTTCTTTTGCTCCAATAGATGCAAGACTTATGTTGGTTTCTCTGACTTGAAAGTCACAGTTATATCAGTTTCTGCCAGACTCTTGTTTTTAAATCACTCTGGTCTGATTTTCTATGACCAGTTATTGCAGTAATAGGCCTGCACATCCGAACTGCTAAATAGATAGGCATGTGAAAGAATTTTAAAAGTTTATTTGAGCAAAAAGCAATACTAATCCTCCAGCACCAAACCGGAAGTGGTTTGGAGCACTCTGCAGACAGCTAGGGAAAGACAAAGTGCATAAGCAAGAAAGGAAATTATTTGATTGGCTATAGCTTAAAGCCTAATTGGCTGTGATTGGTTGTCCTTAGTGTTTTGATATAAGCTTTGTGGAGGTAAGAAAGGTCCAAACCTATAATTTTTATGAGTGTATTTGAACCAAACTGACAAATCCCAGGAAGCAAAATCTTGATGGGTTGAGAAAATGCTTTAGAGAATAGCAGTTTTGCAACTTATTTGACGTATTAGAATAAAAGGAGACGTAGGAGGGTTACATGAAATCCATGTAGATTAAGGGGGCTGGAGAAAGCAAAGCAGGGACATCTCGGGGATTGGATAAAAAGGCCAAAGAGAGAAACACAGATGTTTTACATTGGTAGATACAGGATAGTCAATCATCAACATTTATAGCACACTAGAGGCCCGATGCAGGAAATTCATGCAAGAGTATGCCTTCCAGCTCTAACCGGTTTGGCTCAGTGGATAGAGCGTCGGCCTGCGGACTGAAGGGTCCCAGGTTCGATTCCAGTCAAGGGCATGTACCTTGGTTGCGGCACATCCCCAGTAGGAGGTGTGCAAGAGGCAGCTGATCAATGTTTCTCTCTCATTGATGTTTCTAGCTCTCTATCCCTCTCTCTTCCTCTCTGTAAAAAAAAAACAATAAAATATATTTTTAAAAAAAGAGTAGGCCTTCCTTCACCCGGCTGCCAGCACCGGTTTCCCTCTGGCATGCGGGACCCCGGCTTTCCTCCGGCCACCAGCAGGCACCCGGGACCTGGCCTTCCCTCGCAGCCCGGGCTTCGTCCAGAAGGTGATCCAGAAGGATGTCTGGTCTAATTAGCATATTACACTTTTATGATTATAGACTAGAGGCCGGATGCACAAAAATTCATGCAAGAGTAGGCCTTCCTTCCCCCGCTGCCAGCACTGGCTTCTCCAACACCAAGGACCTGGGCTGCTTCCCTCTTCCAGCCACCCGCAGGCACCAGAGACCTGGACTGGCTTCCCTCCGGCCCTGGCTTCGTGAGGAAGGATGTCCGGAATGATGTCTGGAAGACGTCTGGTCTAATTAGCATATTGCCCTTTTATTATTATAGATTATAGATAGAGATGGTATGTGGGGAACAAGATGACAATGAGGGCTTCTATGGTCTCTTGCTTTGATGGTAGTTGTGCTCTCAGGGGTCTGGAAAAGAAGAATACTCTGATATTTCAAAAGTTTGTTTTCTTCGATGCAGAAAGACAATAGACAGGTTCACTTAAGGTAAAGATTGACCTTTGTCAAGGAATCTACAGGCCTAGGACAGGACTACCCACCATAACTTGCTTTTTGTTAGGAAGTTTTATATTCAAGTCATCTATGTAGTTACTTTTGGTCTCTGAGTTTGTAAGGCTTGCCATATGGGCCTTCCCTGAACTTGTCAGGTTTAGGATGTGGCCCCTTTTTCCTTCACATCCAAAGGTTCCTCCAAATTTGGTTTTCCTCCAAATCAAAGGTTCTTTTTAGTAATACTAATTACAGTTGACACTAATTATGCTCAATATTATAGCAGTTACTTTTTATAGACACTTAATCCTCACAATAACCCCATGGATTAAATTTGACTATAATTATTATTTTAATAGATGAAGAAACAGACACAGGTTAAGCAATCTACCCAGTTCCACAAAGTTAATATAGGCAAAGCCGTAATTAGAACCCAGGAATGGTGACTAGAACCCACACTCTTCACAATTCCTATGAGAACACTTGGCTAGTGAGAAGCTACCGGGCTCTGTCACTTCACTCTGATTCATAAAATATTATAGGAGAAATTAAAGGGTTGCTTTCCTGAGAGGGGCATCAGTGGAGATTTACTGGAGGGAAGTCCAAAACCAATTTGTGCCCTAGCCAGTTTGGCTTAGTGGATAGAGTGTCAGCCTGCAGGCTGAAGGGTCCCAGGTTTAATTCTGGTCAGGGGCTCAATCCCCAGGGAGGGGTGTGCAGGAGGCAGCCAATCAATTATTCTCTCTTATCATTGATGTTTCTATCTCTCTCTCTCCCTTTCTCTCTGAAATCAATAAAAATATTTTTTTCAAAAAGAGAACCAATTTGGGGGAAGCGGGTAGAGGAGAGAGAAAAATAAAATACCTGAAAGTGAGGATAAAAAACAGCTTGGCCCTGACTGGTTTGGCTCAGTGGCTAGAGCGCTGGCCTGGGAACCAAAGGGTCCCCGGTTTGATTCGGGTCAAGGGCACATGTCTAGGTTGCAGGCTCCATCCCCAGTGGGGGGCATGCAGGAGGCAGCCAATCAATGATTCTCTCTCATCATTGATGTTTCTATCTCTCCCCCTCTCCCTTCCTCTGAAATCAATAAAAAAATATATATTTTTAAAAAACAGCTTGAAGAAATAGTTGTCTTCTGGGGTTGGTAGGATTTGGGATTTCTTTGATCTTTCCTTAAAGATGAAAATGGGCAGGGAAGTAGGAGAAAATGACCCATAGAGTTTCAGATAAAGAAACCTCAGTTTGAGCTACACCTGAAAACCTGTTGAAATACACTGGTGCGAGGGTGTAGCATTGTGCATTGGTGGTCCTTTCTATTCTTATGATGGTTGTGATTTTTGATCAGGATCTCAGCACCAGCTCAACCATGTGGACCCCGGATGAGATTGCGCGCCTGTGTTACGAGCACTATGGGAGCAGGCTGCCCAAGCAGGGGAAGCCTGAGCCCAACCGGGAATGGACGTTACTAGCAGCCGTGGTGAAGATACAGCCTCTAGCTGGCCAAGCCTGTGACTGCCCTGACAAACAGGTGCAAGGTGAGACCTTTTCTCCTTGAAACTCTCCCTCTTTTTGTCAGAGATGGTAGAATGATAACACGGCTCTACACAGGGACAGTCGTCGCCGAGTATAAATTGCGATATTGGGCATGTTCCCCTGCTCTCCGCCAGGTGGCGCAGTACTTCAAGCGGTGGGAAATGGCCGTGCTGGAACCGCAGTCCTAGATGGGTCAGCCTATGGGAATGCTGAGGAATGTGCAGACTTATTAAGCCCGAGGCCTGGGTACTATTCTGATTCTAAAAGCTCACTAATAACTCGTTTTTTCTCCCCTCAGTGACAAAGGAAGTTGTCTCAATGGGAACAGGAACAAAATGCATAGGCCAGTCCAAAATGAGGAAGAGCGGTAAGCCCACATTGGGTCTAAACGTTGCCTGTGTAGGGAGCTTTGGAAATGGTGTCCATGTTGCACTTTCCTCTCCAGGGCCAAGGGGTCATATTACTGAGATGGCTGACATTTCAGTTCACGCTGTCTGTCACTGGCTCCAGTTGGAAGGACAGAACTCATTCAAAGAATGGGAATAACCAGTGGAAGCAAAGGCTGCCAGGAACGAACTTTCTGAGTGGATTGAAAGTTGGCCAGTATTTTCATGCTCAAACAGAAGTTCCCTGGGCTTAGCTAATTTTCACTATCTCTGAAAACCCAGAAAGCAATCTTGACTTAGACTTCGGCACCAAAAAGAATATGGAAATTCCTTGGAGATCTGGCATCTTCATCTTCTGCTTCCAGTTAGCAGAGGCCTCCTCAAGTTTCCTTTGCCCATTCTCCTAGCTTTGCCTCCTGTATATGAGGAAGTTGTTCAAGGACCACTATGGATTGAATCCCATGGAAATATGTCAGCATGAGCCCAAGTATGACACCAGGGCACACAAGATCTGGACCCCTGTCCTCCAGATAAAGATTTCCCTATAAATCAGTAGTTCTCAGCTAGGGGAGATTTCGCCCCCAGGGGGCATTTGGCAATGTCTGGAGACATTTTTGGTTGTCACACCTGGGAGAGGGGAGTGTGCTGCTGGCCTGCCAGGAATGCTGCTTTACATCCTACAATGCATAGGACAGACCCCCACAACAAAAAATTTCCTGGTCCAAAATGTCAATAGTGCTGAGTTGAGGAAGCCTGCAGTAAATGCATTGCTGTTCATGATTGTGATGCTTTCTGGCAAAGCCCTCCAGGAGCTACATGGCCGTCCTGGGTGCTGGGGGAAACTGCTATGTTCTGCTGCCAGGAACCAGGGCGTCTCCAGGTTCCTGTGTCTTCACTAGTGTCCTGTCTTTGCCACAGGAGATATCCTCAATGATAGCCATGCTGAGGTCATAGCCAGAAGGAGTTTCCAAAGGTAAAGTCACATCTCCAGAAAGTCTGATTTAGCCTGGGTTGGCCCCAGAATTTGCATTTCTAATAAGCTCCCAGCAAAACGGATTATGTTATTTAGCCTGTGAACTAAACTTTGACTCACATTGGCCTATACAGTGGGTCTCATGCTTGAGTGTACATCAGAATCACCTAAGGGGTTTGTTAAAATCCAGATTGCTGGGCCCACCCCCAGAGATTCTGAATCAGCAGGTCAAAGTTGCATTTCTTTCATTTCTTTTCTTTCTTTTTTCTTAAAGTTGCATTTCTAACAAATTCCAGATGATGCTTATGCAACCAGTTCAAGGACCACACTTTGAGAATAATCACTGGTCTAGATTTCTCATAATTCCAAATAACTATCAGTTCCATTGGTCATTAGTAGATCTTTCTTTCTTAATAATTACCCAGCCAGTCTTCCCCTTTACCACAGAGATTGGTATTCTTTCTGATACCATCCTGCACCCATTAGGTACCTCCTCCATCAACTTCACTTGGCGGCCACACGGAAGGAGGATAGCATTTTTATCCCAGGAACTCAGAGAGGACTGTGGAAACTCAGACCAGACCTTTCATTTTTATTTTTCTCCAGCCATACGCCCTGTAAGTATAGTCAAGCCTTTGGATTAATGTTGCATTGTTTACTTCCTTATGTTTGTCTTATCCGTAGATATGTTTCTCAAAAAAAGCACTTCGGGCTGAAGTGTAGCTACAACCAACAGCAGTGCCTTTTTGTGAACAGGCCAGTGTGCCTAACCATTTCTCTGCCAAGAAAAGGCAGGGCAGGGATATCCGGGCAGGGGGGACTCACTTCTCAGTGTCTAATCAGAACTGGGGATCCTAAAGCTGAAACCCCACCAGGTCTGAAACCAAGAATAAGGCTTAGAAGTATAAACTTACTTCATTCACTCACTCATTCATTCACTCATGCATTAAACAAATATTTTCTATTTGTCAGGGACAGTATGACACACTGGGTACATACAATGAATAAGACTAGCCCCTTGCTTACTCTCATAGTCTTTTAGGGAATGTTGACAATCATGGTTAAGGTAAATTTTGGTGAGTTACAGGAGGATGTTCAGGTGCTGTGATTGCATTAGGCAGGAAGATCAGACCTGGCCTACAGAGAGTCATTTCTCTTGGTTTTTGTCTTGAAAATTAAGAATAATTTCTGCCCTTGGTAGGCAACAACTCAGGGATGGCTGTCCTCACCGTAAAATCTTTGAAATAAGGATGTAAGATTATTCTCTGTGTATTAAACTTTAAGAGCAACACATGTAATTAGAGCAAAGATAGGTAATCACTCTTAAGAGACAGAATAGCTGTGAAGACTTGATCATAACTCAAATAAAAAATATAGTTTAGCCAAAACCGGTTTGGCTCAGTGGATAGAGCGTCGGTCTGCGGACTGAAGGGTCCCAGGTTCGATTCTGGTCAAGGGCATGTACCTTGGTTGCGGGCAAATCCCTGGTAGGGGGTGTGCAGGAAGCAGCTGGTCGATGTTTCTTTCTCATCGATGTTTCTAGCTCTCTATCCCTCTCCCTTCCTTTCTGTAAAAAATCAATAAAATATATTAATATATATATATATATATATATATATATGTGTATATATATATATATATATATATATATATATATAGTTTAAGAAAGAATGAGTATTGAAAAAGAGTTGTTCAAGAGTCAAAGGCCAGAAAAATGATAGGGCTCATCCATGCTGTTCTTAACAGTGGGTGCTCTGGTCCTAGGACCAAAGGGTGTTTCCTAACTCAGTGCTTCTCAAACTGTAATATGCATACGAATCACCCAGGAATCGTGCTAAAATTCAGATTTAAATTCTGGGGTGGAGCCTGAGGTTCTACATTTCTAATCAACTCATGGTTGATGCCATTGGTGTTGGCCTGTGGACCACACTTTGAGTAGCCAGGGTCTGGCTGATTCTAGTAGAGAATCAGATGCATCTCAGGATCAAACTAGTCCGACCACCTAATCAAATGACATAAATCAATGTCCGCAGGTTGGTACTGCTCTGTGAGTGTACTGATCTATGAGGAAAATCAGGACTATGTAGTGAGTTTTTTAAAAAGCTAATTTTTTTCAATTAAAGGCTATGTTTTAATCTTTTTAAAATAATAGTAATTAGGATTCTTAAAGACCTTACTTGATGGAATAAAAAGTTGATCACCTTCTGTTAATCTTAAAATCTTTTGGAAATTTTACTAGTCTGTGAAATAAAAATCTAGAGCCACTAATCTAACTCCCTGGCTCATTTAAAAAAAATAATTTTTACCCAAAAATATAAGAGAAAATGTATTTAGTAACTCACAGAAATAGAAGTGAACAGTAGAAGAAATGGGCTCAGGAGTTAATGGGCTGTAGATAAGGGAGTAGGGGAAGCTGCCTGCGTGTTCCCTGGAGGGAGAGCTCTAAAAAAATTTCTTAATGTGATGTCCATCCATGGTTTGTCTGCAGAAAGAAAGAACACTACCCAAAGAATGTGACTATTTGGCTCTCTTGGCATTTATTCCTCATTATTAATTGATAATTTGGTGCATGGGTTAGTTACTTCAGACTCTTATTTGTGAGTTTTATTAGCATGAGTCAGCCTCTCGAGTTCAGGCATCTGTCAAGATCAAATCTCTGAGCCTGCAGAGTGGGAAGTGAGCCCTGATAAATTCTCCAAAGTCACTGTCACCTTATGAGGTCTCTGGAAATCTGCCAGCCAGCCTCTCTGGCAACACGCCCACTAATGCATTTCTTGCCTTTCCCACTCTTCAGTTTTAAAGCTACAGATGTATTACTCAAATGCTTTAGAAAAGCACCACATTAGGTTAGTGTTTGAAGAAATAGCTCCCTTCTCGAAAGCTGTGCTCTTTTTTTCCCCCTTTATTGATTAAGGTATTACATATGTGTCCTTATCCCCCCATTGCCCCCCCCCACTCCCCCATTCATGCCCCCCCACCCCGTGTCTGTATTTATTGGTTAGGCTCATATGCATGCATACAAGTCCTTTGGTTGATCTCTCTACCTTATCCTCACCCTCGCCTACCTTCCCTCTGAGGTTTGACGGTCTGATCAATGCTTCTCTGTCTCTGGATCTGTTTTTGTTCATCAGTTTATGTTTTTGTTTTTTGTGGTTTTTTTAAAATATATTTTATTGATTTTTTACAGAGAGGAAGAGAGAGGGATAGAGAGTTAGAAACATCGATGAGAGAGAAACATCGATCAGCTGCCTCTTGCACACCCCCTACTGGGGATGTGCCCGCAACCAAGATACATGCCCCTGACCGGAATCGAACCTGAGACCCTTGAGTCCGCAGGCCGACGCTCTATCCACTGAGCCAAACCGGTTTCGGCAGTTTATGTTTTTTATTATATTCCATAAATGAGTGAGATCATATGATATTTATCTTTTTCCGACTGGCTTATTTCGCTTAGCATAGTGCTCTCCAGGTCCATCCATGCTGTTGCAAATGGTGAGAATTCCTTCTTTTTTACCACAGCGTAGTATTCCATTGTGTAGATGTACCACAGTTTTTTAATCCACTCACCTGCTGATGGGCGCTTAGGCTGTTTCCAAATCTTAGCTATGGTAAATTGTGCTGCTATGAACATAGGGGTACATATAATCTTTCTGATTGGTGTTTCTAGTTTCTTGGGATATATTCCTAGAAGTGGAATTACTGAGTCAAATGGGAGTTCCATTTTTAGTTTTTTGAGGAAACTCCATATTGTTCTCCACAGTGGCTGCACCAGTCTGCATTCCCACTAGCAGTGCACGAGGGTTCCTTTTTCTCCGCATCCTCACCAGCACTTGTCATTTGTTGATGATAGCCATTCTGACAGGTGTGAGATGGTACCACGTTATAATTTTGATTTGCATCTCTCGGAGTGCTCTTTACTAACCTGTTTTTGTTTCTTTTCTATTCCCTGTAAGCACAGAGTAGGTCAGAAATCCCTAAACCAGTATAGGGAAACACCAGCTATGTAATTTACTGCAGAGTTTTTACTCTGAGGATATGCACATACATCTCCAAGATGGGGAAATTGTAAGCATTATTTGCCAAACTTATTTAACCATGAAATCAGCCACCCACTTTGTTTTCCAGGACATCTTGAGGGATAACATTCCACAAAACGCACTTGGGAAACTGCTCATTCTAAACAAGAGGTTCTCAGCGTAGGACTATTTTGTTCCCCAGGAGACAGTTAGCAACATCGGAGACATTTTTGATAGTCAGACTAGGGAACTCTAATAAGTGGAGACCAGGGAGGTTGCTAAACATCCTGTAATGTACAGGACAGTCCCCACAGCATAGAATTATCTGACCCAAAATGTCAATAATGCGGAGGTTGAGAAACCCTGGCCTGAAACTAGTGTTGCCCTAGCTGGTTTGGCTCAGTGGATAGAGCGTTGGCCTACAGACTGAAGGGTCTCCCAGGTTTGATTCTGGTCAAGGGCACATGCCTGGGTTGCGGGCTCGATCCCCAGTAGGGGGCGTGCAGGAGGCAGCCAATCAATGATTCTCTCTCACCACTGATGTTTCTGTCTCTCTCTCCCTTCCTCTCTGAAATCAATAAAAATATATATTAAAACTAGTGTTTCCAAAACTTCCTGTGATAAGAGTTCCCTGGGATCTTTGTTAAAATAGTCAGTTTTCCAGACCCCTCCCCTCCAGAGATTATAACTCACTGAGTCTAGCAGAGGTTCGGGGTCTTCAACAAAAGGATTCGTATTAGGCAAATTTGGGCAACTGTTCTTAATTCATCTCAGGTCAGCTGGGAGAATAGTATTAAGCTTTGTTTAAAGTAGTGGTTCTCAAACTTGAGTTTGCATCCAAATCATCTGGAGAGTTCATTAATGTACAGACTGCTGGATACACCTCCAGAGTTTCTGTTGCAGCAGGTCTACTGTGGGTCCCAAGAATTTGCATTTCTAACAAGTTCCTAAGATATGCTGCTGTGGCTGGTGGCACTTTGAGAACCACTGGTTTCAGGGGTTTCTTCTCCTGAAGGTGGGGATGCCTCCATCATTCCAATGCTCGAGTTTGAAGATCAGCCTTGCTACCCTGTCAGTAGAGATTGGGCCCATAACCCATCAGTGGAAGCCAGTGGCAACCCGGAAGCTACTGAAGATAAAAGGAACTGTGAAGACCCGGACAGTCCCGTGACCAAAAAAATGAGGCTTGAGCCCGGAACTCCTGACAGAAAAGTCACCAACGGTGTGGCTCCCCATCAGAGCTTTGGCAATCGGGGAAGTGGCCCAATCCCACCGAGTGGCAGCAGCTCTGACGTCACCTCAGAGGAACTGGCCACTGTTACTGGGACGGCCCCCAGTGGTCCCAAAGTGGTGGATGTTTATAGGACAGGAGCCAAGTGTGTGCCCGGCGAAGTTGGAGACGCGGGGAAGCCTGGTGTTGCGTATCACCGGGTAGGGCTGCTCCGAGTGAAGCCAGGCCGGGGAGACAGGACTTGCTCCATGTCCTGCAGCGACAAGTTGGCACGGTGGAATGTCCTCGGATGCCAGGGGTCACTGTTGATGCACTTCCTAGAAGAGCCTGTCTACCTGTCAGCCGTGGTCATCGGGAAGTGCCCGTACAGCCAGGAAGCCATGCAGAGGGCACTGGTTAGGAGGTGAGAGGGCGGGGAGGGAGGGCTCCAAACATTTAGCGTCGCGTGTCATCATTTTTTAAAAAGAAAAGGAAATCACTAAAATGGCCAGCAATAGATCAAGTGATTTCTGTTAAGACTTCTATTGAGGAAATTTAATATGGTAAGATGCACATAATGTTTAAAGAACAATTTAGAAGATAAAGAAAGTTCATTTTAGTCTTAAAGTATGTGTGCATATAGAAAAAGATTGTAGGAAGATAGACACAAAGGTATCAATATTTATTACCACTGAGATGTGGTATTATTGGTAGTTTTTTCTTCTTTGTGATTATTGTATTTTCTAATTTTTCTACAGTGTACACATATTGCTGTTAAATGTTTTAAAAACCTTCAAACATTAGTGTTAATTTTTAAAAAGGTAAATGACAAAGGATGACCACTCAAGTGTGGTCTCCCTAAAGAAGGCAGCTAAAGCCAGTGAATGCTGTAGTAACAGGGCAGGATGACGCCATGGCCAGGGGAAGGCCTGTGTCAAATGCGCTTTGCCTCCCACCGAGACACAGGGGTGGTGATGAGGTCCACAGGCCTAGATACTCTCTTTCTCAAGAAGCGTGCCTAAACTGAATGCATTTTCCGTCCCGCTTAGGTGTCAGAATGTCTCCTCTTTACCCAAAGGCTTTGGAGTTCAAGAAATAAAAATACAGCAGTCGGATTTACTGTTTGAGCAGAGCCGCTGTGCAGTGCAGGCAAAAAGGGCTGACAGTCCAGGGCGACTTGTTCCTTGTGGAGCAGGTAAGGGATCCAGGTTCCACTTGCCCTGGAGCAACTTGTCCCCAGACCATGGAGTGGCTTGGGATGGGCTGCATCCTCTCGGCCTGGAGAGGCTGTTTACCATGCAAATGGTCAATAGTGTGGACTTTGGAGACACCCACACTGTGTCAGGTTCATGCTCTATGTGACCCTGGGCAACCTACTTATCCTCTTTCAGCCTCATTTCTTCACCTTCAGATAAGAATATAATTTATTTATCAGGGTTGTTATGAGGATTAAGTGAGAAATTCTGTTTCATTCATTTACTGTGTGTTTAGCATATAATAAATGCTCAGTGATAGTTGTTATGATGATGATGAGAAGGAGGAGGATTAATTATGAACCACTTGTACTCTGGAAGCCAAGGGTCAGAGTGACCGTCATTATGTCTGACGTTATATCTAGCTCTCATGGGTCTGCAGAGGCAGGGAAATATTTTTATTAAAACACTTCTGGGGTTTATAGAAAACTGAACAGTTTTAACTCTAGAATCTTATCATTTCACAGCCATCAGCTGGAGTGCAGTTCCTGAGCAGCCATTGGATGTCACTGCCAGTGGCTTTCCGCAGGGAACAACGAAGAAGGGAATCGGAAGCCTTCAGGCCAGGTACAGCACATTGGGACAGAAGGAGATGGGAATTCCACAACATCTCATCATCCCCAAAAGAAAACCCTATGTCTGTTAACGGTCACTCCCCACACTTCCCTCTCCCCACTTCTGGCAACCCCTAATTTCCATTCTGTCTCCACAGATTTATCTATTCTAGATGTGTCATATAAATAGTATCATACAGCATGTGGCCTTTTATGTCTAACTTAATTCACTTAGCATTTTTTCAAGGTTCATCTATGTTGTAGCATTGATCAGTTCTTCATTCTGTTTTTTGGCTAAATAATATTCTGTTGTATGATTACATCACCTTTTGTTTATCTGCTCATCCATTGATGGACATTTGCTTCACTTTTTGGCTGTTATGAATAAATACTGCTATGAACATTTATAACAATAGTTTTGGTGGACATATGTTTTCAGTTCTCTTGTGTGTACCTAGGAGTGGAATTCCTGGGTATTAAGATAACCTTACATGCCCTAACTGGTTTGGCTCAGTGGATAGAGCGTCACCCTGCAGACTGAAGGGTCCCAGGTTTGATTCCGGTCAAGGGTATGTACCTTGGTTGCGGGCACATCCCCAGTGTGAGGTGTGTAGGAGGCAGCTGATTGATGTTTCTCTCTCATCGATGTTTCTAACTATCCCTCTCCCTTCCTCTCTCTAAGAAATCAATAAAATATCTTTTTTTTAAAAAAAAGATAACCTTACATTTAACTTTTAAGGTAATGCCAAACTATTTTCCATAACAGCTATACCATTTTAGTTGAATTTCTTTTTCTTTTTTATTAGAGAGAGAGGAAGGGAGAGGATAGAGAGATAGAAACATCGATGAGAGAAAAACATCATTGATTGGCTGCCTCCTGCACACCCGCTTCTGGGGATTGAGCCCAGAACCTGGGTGTGTGCCCTGATCAGGAATCGATACCCCCCATCTCTTGTTCCTGGGTCGATGCTCAACCACTACTAGTAAGCCACACCAGCTGGGCACAGCTACACCATTTTTTAAATATGTACATATTTTTTATTGATTTCAGAGAGGAAGAGAGAGGGATATAGAGATAGAAACATCTATGATGAGAGAGAATCATCGATCAGCTGCCTCCTACACACCCCACACTGGGGATCGAGTCTGCAGTGTGGGCATGTGCCCTGACCAGGATTCAAACCGTGACCTCCTGGTTCATAGGTTGATACTCAACCACTGAGCCACACCAGCCAGGCAGCTACACCATTCTAAAACTTCCACCAGCAGTGTATGAGTTTCAGTTATCCTACATCATTTATAATACTTGTTATTGTCTGTCTTTTATATTAAAGCCATTCTAGTGTGTGTAAAGTGCTATCTCACTGTGGTTTTGATTTGCATTTCCCTGATAACTAATGATCTTAAGTATCTTTTCACATACTTATTAGCCATTTGTATATCTTCTTTGAAGAAACATCTATTCAGATCCTTAGCCCATTTTTAAAAATTGCTTTATTTATCTTTTATTTTTGAGTAGTAAGATTTCTTTATATATTCTAGTCACTAGTCCTTTATTAGATACACTTTCATAAATATTTTCTCCAATTCTGTGGGCTATCTTCCCATCTTTTGACAGTGTTTAAAACACTTAAAATTTTGATACCTATTTTTTTCTTTGGTTGTTTGTGCATTTGGTGTCATGTCTAAGAAACCATTGCCTAATCCAAGGTCACAAAGATTTACTCTATGTTTTCTTCTGATAGTTTTATAGTTTAGCTCTTATGCTTTTGACTGATCCTCTTTGAGTTACTTTTTCTATACGGTGTGAGGTAGGGGACCAACTTCATTCTTTGGCATTCAGTTGTCCCAGCACCATTTTTTGGAAACGCTGTTCTTTCCCCCTGGGAGATTTTGAAAAGAATATTTAATTGGGCTTTTCCACTAGGGATTCTGGTTTAGTAGGTCAAGGTTGGAACCCAAGAATCACTTATAATAAAGCTCCATAGTGATTGTATTGGCAAAAGGGCACCATGGAAATAAGATTTTGTGTGTTCAGATTGGCTTTTGCTGAAGTGTAGAGCTTATGAGCTGATGGACATGAGATAGTTATTCTAGTGTGTTTGGAGGTTCATATATCTATCTTGCCGGTTCTTCTTGTGCTCAATGCTCAGCTGGTCTCATCTACCCTTTTTCCTCCTACTGAGCCACAGGTGCTCTGCAATAGCCTCAGGGTGGGAGGGATTGTGGGGGAGTGGCCTCTCCACCACAATCTGGGTTGAGCTGTGAAATTGAATTTCACAGGTGGATTTTTTTTTACATGTTTATTTGCCTGATTCAACACAAACAACAACTAATTACATCTTATTAGACTTTAAAAAAAAAAAAGTTCATTCTTCACAGCCAATAACTAGTTTTTAAATGGCCTAGATGGCAGACATGGCCTGTCCCTGGTGGCCTAGGTACAGTGGTCGGCAAACTCATTAGCCAACAGAGCCAAATATCAACAGTATGACGATTGAAATTTCTTTTGAGAGCCAAGTTTTTTAAACTTAAACTTCTTCTAACACCACTTCGTCAAAATAGACTCGCCCAGGCCGTGGTATTTTGTGGAAGAGCCACACTCAAGGGGCCAACACCACTTCGTCAAAATAGACTCGCCCAGGCCGTGGTATTTTGTGGAAGAGCCACACTCAAGGGGCCAAAGAGCCGCATGTGGCTCGCAAACCGCAGTTTGCCGACCACGGGCCTAGGATGTTGAATTGAGCAATGTTTACAAAACTGTTTGTGGGTAGAGATTTTTGGAGTTTTTCCCCAAGAGCCTTCCTGGCTTCAGGCCACCATTGTCAGCACCTCTCAGGGGACCAAGGATGTGTGAACAGAGCAGGTTGTGAGGGACAGGAACCACATGTTTCCTGCTGAGTCTTGGTGAGGCGCTAGCAGCAACTCTTACTGGCCCCACCCACCTGACTGTGGTTTAGGTCTGCTCCTTTGCTTAAGCCTAAAATGCTCTTCTTTACTGTGAATCCACACCCTCTTTTACTTTAAGCATTCAGCTCAACCACCACTGCCTTCTGGCTCAAAATGATCATCTTTTCTCTAAATTCCCATCGGAGTGTTCTCCAGCTTCTCCCAACATGTCACTGATTTCTGTGTGATTGGGAGTGTCTCCTGTTCCCGCCTTTGCTCTGTCTCTGGTTATCCAGGTGACTTTGAACAAGCCCGCCTGCCCTCTGGGCCTCTGTGTTCATCTCTGTAAAACGAGGACATTGGAGTAGATGACCTGAGGTCGCTGACACATTGTGTCTCTGCACTTAGAAGGCAAACTTTACACAGGGAGGAAGTATTTGGTCGGAAAAGCAGGCGCTTTGTACTTCCTGGCTCCCTTTCTCCCTGGTTGTGTGAACTTGGAAAGATTACTCTGGCCTCTGAGCTTCCGTTTCCCCAGCAATGAAGCAAGGGTGACTAAGCGTATGTACTGCACAGGACTGTTGTGAAAATTGAAGGAGAGGATGACTCTAACATGGTGCAGTGCTTGCAGTAGACATCTTGTTAAGGTGATTTCCCCTTCATTTGTCAAATAAAGCTTCATATTATTTGTGAAAGAGTCAGTTTTATTCTAAAGACCAGCAGCTGCTGGGGAGAAAGCAGGTTTTCTCATTGCTCATTCCTGAGTGCTGGCATCCAGGGACCACCTTCTTTAGAACTATAGGGAATAGGAACTCAGACTGGGACAATATACTAGTGCAACACTAAAAGAACTATTTTATTTAAATCTTCGTGTTTTCATTTGTTTGTTTTTTACCAAGAATGAGATAACAGGACCCTAATTTTTGTGAAGCTTAATTTTACCCTGCTTCTTACAGGCAAATTCCTTTGCCCTAAAATGGAAAATTCTCTTCCCTCCCTGTCCAGATAACAAGCATCCCAGGGAATTATTATATAGCTCATTGGATTATAAAAGAAAAGACTGAGCCCTGGCCGGTTTGGCTCAGTGGATAGAGCGTCAGCCTGCGGACTGAAGGGTCCCAGGTTCGATTCCGGCCAAGGGCACGTGCCTGGGTTGCAGGCTTGATCCCCAGTGCGGGGTGTGCAGGAGGCAGCCAATCAATGATTCTCTCTCATCATCGATGTTTCTATCTCTCTCCTTCTCCCTTCCTTTCTGAAATCAATAAAGACATTTAAAAAAAAAAAGACTGAGGGATTACAAAATAAATTTATATCTAAGTATGTTAGAGTAAGGATAGTGCTAGATCGAAAATATCAATGTGAAGGTGATATTTTAAAAAAAAAAATTATGGGCCCTGGCTCAGTTGGTTGAGCGTCATTCAGTGCACCAAAAGGTGCCTGATTCCCAGTCAGGGAACATACCCAGGTTGTGGGTTTGATCCCTGGTAGGGGTGTGTATGGGAAGCAACCAATCAATGTTTCTCACATCGATGTTTTTCTCTCTCCCTATCTCCATCTCCCTCTCCCTTCCTCTCTCTAAAATTAATTTAAAAATATTTTTTAAGCCCTGGCTGGTTTTTCTTAGTGACTAGAGTTTCGGCCTGCGGACTGAAGGGTCCTGGGTTCGATTATGGTCAAGGGCACATGCCTGGGTTGCAGGCTCAATTCCCAGTAAGGGCATGCAGGAGGCAGCCGATCAGTGAGTGGTTCTCATCATTGATGTTTCAGTCTCTCTCTCCCTCTCCCTTCCTCTCTGAAATCAATAAAAATATATTTTAAAAAATATATATATTTTTTAAATTACATATGTATGTATAGCTTTCTTAAGTCTTCTTATATATATTTCAGTAAAGTTTAATTTTCTTCGTATAACTCTCACATCTTTGCCCTAGCCAGTTTTGCTCAGTGGTTAGAGTGTTGGCCAGGGGACTGAAGGTCCCAGGGTCAGTTCTGATCAAGGGCATATACCTCGGTTGTAGGCTTGATCCTGGCCCTGGTCAGGGCGCGTGTGGGAGGCAACCAATCCATGTGTCTCTTTCACATCAATTTTTTTTTCTCTGTCTCTCCCTCTCCCTTCCACTCTCTCTAAAAATCAATGGGGAAAAAATATCCTCTGGTGAGGATTAACAAAAAAATCTCACATCTTTTATTAGAGTTTTTCCTTGAATGTTATATTAATTATCTCTTGCTGTGTAACAAATTGCCCCCCAAAACTTAGTGGCTTAAAACAACAATCAACACTTATTATTTCATATTTCTGTGGGTCAGGAATTTGGGAGGAGCTTAGCTGGATAATTCTGACTCAGCGACTCACAAGGCTGCAGTCGAGTATGTCAGCTAGGGCTGCAGTCATCTAAAGGCTTGACTGTGGTTAGAGGTTCCAATTCCAAAATGGCTCACTCATGTGGCTGGCAGGTCAGTGCTGGCTGTCGCAGGAGGCCTCAGTTCCTCCCGACCTGGATCTCTCCATAAGGCTACCAGTGTTCCTCTCTACAACACGGTGGCTGATATGCCCCAGAACAAGTGACTCAAGAGAACAGGGCAGGAGCCACAGTGGTTTTTATGGCCTAACCTCAGAGGTCACCCTGCATCTGCAACCTCCTAGTGGTTATACAGATCAGTCCTATTCAGTGTGGGAGGGGACTGCACAGAGGCATGGATTCCAGGAGGCACGAATCACCATCTTAGAGGTTGGGTACAATAGATGTCATTTCTTTTTATTTCATTTTCTGGGCATTGTTGTTGAAATCAATTTTTTGTTTCTCTCTGCTGCAATCAGTGTTTGTATCCAGCAACTTCTGCTAACACTATTATCCTATTATTTTATTTAGGATTTCCTTTGGAATTTTTAAAATTTTTATTTTTATTGATTTTTAGAGAGTGAGAGAGTGAGAGAAACATTGATTTGTTGTTCCACTTATTGAGGAATTTATGGGTTGCTTCTTATATGTGCCCAGACTGGAGATTTGAACCCCAAATCTTGGCGTATCAGGACGATGTTCTAACCAACTGAGCTACCAGGGTCTAGAATTTTTTAATATAGATAATCTTTTGTAAGTAGCATTTCCTTTCTAATCTTCCATTTCTTTCATTTTTTTACTTACTGTGCTGGCTAGAACTGACAACATCACACTCATCTGCAAATAATGGCTTTGGTTTTTGCTTTTCTTTATATATATATATATATTCTTATTTATTTCAGAGAGGAAGGGAGAGGGAGAGAGAGATAGAAACATCAATTATGCGAGAGAATCATTGATCGGCTGCCTCCTACACACCCTCTACTGGGGATCAAGCCCGGGCATGTGCCCTTGACTGGAATCAAATGTGGGACCCTTCAGTCTGCAGACCGATGCTCTATCCACTGAGCCAAACCAACTAGAGCTAGTTTTTGCTTTTCAATCCTTATTCCTTCTATTTCTTGTCTTACTGTCCAGAACCTGCTGTATAATGTTAGATAAAAGCAGTGATGACAAGTGCTCTTGTCTTATTACTGATTTAAGGACATATATTTGCTATAGGTTTTTATAGATACCCTCCATGAATTTCAATACCTTTCTTACTTCTCATTTGAAAAAGGTTTTAAATCATCTGATGGATGTTGAATTCTAACAGATGCTTTTTCTGCATACATTTTCCTCATAGTTATATTATTTTCTCCTCTAATCTGTTAATGAGTTCCATTATTTTTTTGGCTTTGGTTGGGGTTTTTTAAATGTTAAAGCAGCTTTATATTCCTGAGTGCCGATAGCCATTTACCACAATTCAGGCCCAGGGAAAGCAGCCTTGAGGGCTTCAGGTTCTGCTTTAAGCAGTGATTCTTTTCAGGAGGCCAGGTCCCAGCCAGGTAAGGGAGTTCCTTGACAGATTGTACCATCCCCTATATCATATGTACCAATATGGCCACTGTGTCCAAGCTGATGGGGCCATTTGTGGAAACAGTGAAAGATACGGTGTGTAGACAGGAGACACACATTGTGGACACACACAACAGTTCCCAGCTTCTAAATCAGCTCATGAATGGTGTTTATGAGGGAAAGGAAGAAGGTCCATACAGTCTAGGACACACCCCCGTGGATGGGCCAAACCAGGAAGCCCCAGGTGAGCTGGTAAGGAAGCCACACTCACCTCCTTCACTGTTCCAAATGAAGACCTCCATGAGGCCTGGTGTTAGAAGCAGCTGGTTGGCCTGCAATGGCTCGTCTGCCCAAAGGGATTCTGCCTCAGATGGCTCATCCAAGTGGACTTCATACAGGGAGCAGCACACAAGGTTCTGAAACAAAAGCTTTTAATTTCTTGTAAACAGTGTTACCCAAGGGGCTAGCTCCCTTGAAAGGAGGTAGCCAAGGTGGCTGATAGGTGTTCTGGAGGGAATTGGGTAATTTCACCTCTGCCTCTACCCCATTTGAACCTGTCCCTTTGATGATTTCACTGCTGGTGACATTTCTAAAGATGAGATTCATTTTTGTGCCTCAACCTAATCAAAGCCTCAGGTCTAGATTTTCTCTTTGCCAGTACAGGTGAAATGGAGCTCTGGCACATGCAAACTTAAATACCACGTGAAGCCTCGCATCTTTGATTGAGATCTGGTACATAGCAAACACTTAATAAATCCTTTTTGTCTTTTTCCAAACAGATCTCGAATCAGCAAAGTGGAACTCTTTAGATCATTCCAAGAGCTGCTAAGCAGTATTTCAGAGGACAAGTGGCCAGACTCCCTCAGGTAACACTATTGACCCATGTTTTTTTCATATTTAGGAAGACTTCTGGTTTCATTTAGACTCGAGTAGCAGGAAGCTTTAGCAGGAGTGGTGTTTCCATAGGCCAGTGGGTACTTATTACTGACCACATGTTCTTCCATCCCATCCCCATGGCCCTGCTTGTAGATACGTGTATGATCTGAGATATGGAGGATGGGTGGTTTGTGGTACAAACCTTTTCAGTTATCAGACAATAACTACCTAGAGTCAGGCAAAACTTCACAGGATAAGGGCACAGTCCTCACAAACTGCCCTCACTTCAGATGCTAGCCACAAGCTCAGGGGCCGCAAGGCACTCATACTTCTGACCAACTGACTGCAAACCCGGGGGGTTCCCACTCATGTTCAATAATTCACCAGAACAACTGATAGAATTCAGAAAAGCACTGTAGTTACAATTACCTTTTACCTTTTAAAAAATATGAGTTAGGCCCTAGCTGGTTTGGCTCAGTGGATAGAGCATTGGCCTGCGGACTGAAGGGTCCCAGATTCCATTCTGGTCAGGGCACATGCCCGGGTTGTGGGCTTGATCCCCAGTCGTGGCGTGTAGGAGGCAACTGATCAGTGATTCTCTCTCATCATTGATGTTTCTATCACTCTCTCCCTCTCCCTCGCTCTCTGAAGTCAATAAAAATATATTGGAGGAAAAACGATACGAGTTAAGACCAGCTAGAGGAAGGGACGAGGTCTGGGAGAGTCCCAAACTTGATGTTTCCACATCCCGAGGCTGCATCACCCTTTCAGCACCGACCAAGAAGCTGACCTGCACTTCAGGGTCCAGAGTTATTGGGGTTTTATTAATAAGAATGGTTGATTGACTCATAGTTCACATGATGTGATTGAACTCGGTCTTCGTCTCCTCCTCCCACCCTAGGAGGTTATAGTGATATCAGGTGTCTCAGTGCTCCAATTCTCTCATCTCCTGGTTGGTCTTTCTGGTATGGCCAGCCCCATTCTGAAACTCTAGGGCCCACCATGAGTTAACTTGATAAACATAAACTTAGATGTGATCTCAGGGTTCGCCATGAATAACAAAAACAGTCCTATCACTTGGGAAATTCTAAGGATTTAGAGGCTCCCATTCAGGAACTGGCAACAAAAACCAGCCAAAATCTTTATTATATAACAGTAGGAAAGCAGTAGGGTAGCCAGAAACTTCTATATGAAGAGGCTAGCCACTGTTATCACCATCATCCATACTGTGGTCAGTATTGATGCCCTTCAGTCTTCAGTGGTCAGTTTTTTTGTTTCTTGTCTAGAAAAATGAATCAAGCTGGAGCTGGGTGGGTTTCCATGCATTCTGTGTGTTAAAAACAAATCTGGACTTAGGTAAGGAGAGACTTTACTCAAAAGGATTATTGCAGTAAGAGAAGGGGTCTATTACAGTAGGAGGTCTAATGCAATGGCAAGAACACTCCAATCATCAGCTTTGTAAGCCTCTCAAAGGGCAGATGGAAAGGGATTTTCTTTTATACGGAGGGGTATACAAGACTAAACAGAACCTGGAATGGGGGAGTGGGATGAGCAGGTGGTGTGATGGGACCATTGAACAGGAAATGTCCTCTCTTGCTGTCAGTCAGTTCTCAGGAAGGGATGTTAAGGGTTTGTTATACATTCTGATGCTGGCTCAGGTTGAGGTTGGATCAAAGTTCTGGGGCTTGGGCTAAGAGGAGAGAAGTGTAAGTAATATTTGGTCAAGTTACCAGGTATTTTGTCAAGATTGGTCAGTGGTTTCAGCTAATCATTATGAGGCAAAGAATGGGAATTCGATGGGTCTGTGTCTGGCCTGTCATAGGTAACCCAGGGGGGCATCCATGAGTCTTATCTAAGTCATGGGAAAAGGCAGTTCTTTGCGATCAACCATTTCCCAGGACACAAAAGGATGGGAGGGAGATTTTTTTTAACCATTGCTGTGTTTGAGAAACTCAGGGCTTAGGTAAAGTGTAACATTGTCATGTGTGTAGATCCCATCCTTTAACCAACAAAAAGCTGTAGGAAATTGATCAAACAACTGAAATCAATTTTTGCTGCAGTTAGCAACTTTGCCCTGCCGAAGTGAGCTAAGATGCAACTTAGATGCAGGGAAAAATTGGATCAATAAGACATGGGTGTCAGTTTCTTCAACTATAAGATGCAAGGACAGAGCTCAAGGTCCAAGTTGAGAAAAGGGCTCAGAGGAGCCTGACTCAGATTTGGTCAAAGGAGAGAAGAGTCTGTCACAAGAAAATCTTTTAACAGACTATAAGTATTGCAGATATTACTCAACATGGCCATTTTTTAGCAGGCAGAGACGACTAAGGGATTGGGAGGGATGTTGGCTGGTATAGGAGAGTATGTGTAGAATGGAAAGTGCTTTGCTTTGTTAGGGAAAATGCAGCCAAGAGGTTTCTAATGGCTCTGTGCTCTGGTGGAAATTACAGACACTTAGGAAACTTTAAACCAAAAATATAATAGTTATTCTTGTTTTATCTGATTTCACCAGGACCAAAGCTAGTATTCTGTTTAGTCTTGCCTGTTTTGTGTGTGTTTTTTAAATAATTTTTATTGATTTCAGAGAGGGAGAGGGAGAGAGAGAGAGAAATATCAATGATGAAAGAGAATCATTGATCAACTGCCTCCTGCACACCCCATACCAGGGATGAGCCCACAATCTAGGTATATGCCCTGATTGGGGATCAAACTGTGATCTCCTGGTTCATAGGTCAATGGTCAACCACTGAGCCACACTGGCTGGGCTGTTTTTTCTTGTGGGGGTTTTTTAATTGATTTTGGAGATAGGAAGGGGAGAGAGAAAGAGAGAGAAACACCGATTAGTTGCCTCCTGCACATGCCCCGACTAGGGTCTGGGATCGAATTTGCAACCTGGGTTTGTGCCCTCAACACCTTTTGGTGTATGGGACGATGCTCCAAGCAGCTGAGCAACACGAGCGAGGGCTCATTCTTGCCTGTTTTAATCCATGTTACTTTGCAGTGAATTTCCTACAAAGAAGCCAGAGTCTCTCTAGGAAAGCATACTAAGGTTATCCTGTTCCTAAGTCTCTTGTAGTAAATCTGAACAGTTGATTGATCAGATGTCTTCTTGGCCGTGGTGGTAAGCTGTTCATTGAGAACCTGTGTGCTTGGTGGAATGTGTGCATTAGGGTGCGGAAGCTAGAAACATACCAGGAGTACAAGGAGGCTGCATCTGCTTACCAGGAAGCCTGGAGCGCACTCCGGAAGCAGGCATTTGGGTCCTGGATCAGAAACCCCCCGGATTACCACCAGTTTAAATGAGAAGAGAAAGTCTGCAAAGAGCTTACTGGCAGCAAGGTATTTTCCAGCCCTTCATGCTGGACCATATTTTTCCCTTTGTGCTGGATAAGCCTTAGCTTTTCTTGAGGCTGAATGAGGACAAAAACTCTGCCTTCTACCAGAGCAACATATCTCTTCTGTGCAAGAGGGATGGAACTGCGGATCATGGAACAATCTATACTTGACTTAAGCAGCTGTCTGCTAAAATGGAATCTCGCTAATGACCTTGGTATCTATCTGTCCTGACTTGTTTTTTATTGCTTCTCTGAAATATGAACTAAGAATTTGAAATACTATGATACTTTAAAAGTGATGCTCTGCTTTGTATTCCTACATTAATTCCTACATTAAGTGTATTGGGCTGAGATGATGTTTTCATCTCTGCCAGTTCTAGAGCTTTGCCTCGCATAGTGGATGTATATTTCGTATACCCAGCCTTTCTTCCTTCGGAGAGCCACCCTTTCCTGCTCAGTGGGAAACTGCAACCATGAGACTTGGATGAAGCAAACCTTATTCCTGGCTCCAGGAATGTGAGCTAGCCCTGGACAGTCCTGGAACTATTTCCAGAGCTATCAGGAAAGATTCTCTCTCCTCTTGTATCAGGAGCTGTAAGGGCCACATAATCTTGGAACTTGCCCTCCACATAAAGACAGCCAGCTTGAGGATTAAGGCAACAAAGAATGAAACAGTCAAGAGAATCAAAGCTCTGGTGACCTTGTTTGGATGCCTGAAGCTAGTGCCCACCATGGACTTCATTATGTGAGATAAATTCCTATTGTTTTGAGTAGGCCTAGCTGATCCCAGAGAGACTGCTCCTCCCAGGACTAGCCTATCCCTACAGATAGTAAGACTCATCTGTGAGTCTATCTTTTATATGCAAACCAACCAATCCAGAGCTCATACTCAAAACCAGCTCCTGTCTGGGGCACACTCTGGGCCACCTTCTACCTGCCCTAATCACCCCAGGGCCAGGTACCAGAAAGGTAGGGACAGCCTCTGTGCCTCAGCATACACTGAAATTAGACAAACTAGCCAACCCCAAGCCTGCTTCCCTGTCCTGCCCCTTTTTCCTCATCACATAATGACTCATTTGCCCACATTTCCTTCTCACTCCCTCTGCCTCCTGATTGACCCTGGTGCTTCCCCATGCTGCTCCTTGTGCCACAGCATGCTGCCTCCTCCTACATTTTATTTAAATTTTTTTCTTTACTGATTAAGGTATTATGTATGTGTCCTTATTCCCCCCATTGCCTCCCTGACCCCCCATCCTACATTTTAAAACTCTCCCAGTGGAGTCACATGCATCCAGCAGTAAATTCTCCCAACAACAAAGTACATTCAAACTGTTGCCAATTAGGGAAGCTCACCTGAGCTTTGGGTGCTAACACCCTATGATGCACAAGGCATCCAACCCTCCACAACAGAGAGTTATCTGGCCTGAAAGGTCAACAGTGCTTAGGTTGAGACACCCTGGCCCAGGGATTGTGTTTTAAAGTCACAACATAGTTCCTCTAGTTATTACTCCAAATCTACACACAGTTAATTTTGTTTCATTTTATTTTCAGCTATTGGTGGACATTTCATTCTTTCCTTTGGAAATGCTTTGTGAATAAGCTACATAAAATATTTTGTATTTTTGCCAATAGATTTAGAAGTGGGATTTGCTGAATCAAAGGGTAAATGAACATATAATTTTGCTTTACTTAAATGTCTTCAAAATTTTGTTTCTAAATATGAGTGCAAAAAATAAATCAAAATGCAAGACAGCATTATAACATTTCATTTGTATAAAAAAGAACGATGAGCCCTAGCTGGTTGGGCTCAGTGGATAGGGTGTCAGCCTGTGAACTGAAGGGTCCCAGGTTCGATTCCAGTCAAGGGCACATGCCTGGGTTTTGGGCTCCATCCCCAGTGGGGGCCGTGCAGGAGGCAGCCAATCAATGTTTCTCTCTCATCATTGATGTTTCTCTCTCCTTCTCCCTTTCTCTCTGAAATCAATAAAAATATATATTTTTAAAAAGAACAAAGTTATGTATCTGTTTTGTTTGTATATGCTAAACTATCTCTGAATAGATAGATACACAAGAAACCACTAACACAGGCTATGGGGAAGGAAAGGAAGTGGCTGGGGCCCAGGAGTGGGAGGGACACTTATTCCTGAATACCCTTTATATTTTGTTATAAAAAAAAAATTGAACTATATTAATATAGTACCTATTTTAAAAATACACTTTTAGAAATTTAAAAAAAAATGGAAAAAGGTTTCTTTATTTAAACTGTAGGAACACCAGAAAATATTCAATGACATTGTATAGGAAAGAGGGACTCACCACATGCTTTCGGCAAGCTGTTTATAATTCCACAGAATTATCTCTTTCCTAACAAAATGACTTCTGGAATTTGACTCTTTCAGGGGAGTTTACACTTTAGTGTTCTATGTTCACAAGTGGGTTCTAATGTTATGACTGTGTGTGCATCATTTTTTTTCTTTTTCTTTAGAATATTAAAAAAACATAGTTTGATTTAATTTTGCGTATATATTCCATGAAGTCATTTCTGCCTCAAACCATGGGGTTAAATGCCTTTTTTTCATGGAGTTTGCCAGTGCCAAGCATTAGCTCACTGTCTGGGGAGATGAATCTGCTGTGGAGAAAATGACCCAGCCTGGCCGCCAGCGCTCCGGAGGAAGAGAAGCAGGCACCGTCTGCTTTCATCGTGTCTGTGGCTGGTGGAAAGCTGCCTCCACCTGGACCTTGGCAACATTCTTTGGCTTTAAGACAATGTTCTGAGCAAGAGTTACTCAAAGTTTTCCACTTTCTAAAACCCAGTTTCCAGTTTCTAAGTTCCCTTGCTGGCTATTATACACTGAATGGCCAGATTATTATGATCTCTGAACACATAATAATATGGCCACTCAGTATATATATATGAGGCCCAGTGCATGAATTCGTGCATGGGTGGGGTCCTGCCAGCCTGGCCAGGGTGAGGGGACATGGGCGGTTGGCTGACCTACCTACTGGTCGAACTCCTGGTCGAGGGGACAATTTGCATATTAGCCTTTTATTATGTAGGATATACACTGAGTGGCCAGATTATTATGCATTCAGAGATCATAATAATCTGGCCACTCAGTGTATTTTCAGCTACCACTGTTCTGGGATGATGTCTGGGAAGTCAGATGAGCTGTTCAGAGGAGTCCCGCTGCAGCAGGAAGGTTACTGACACCAGGAAATGGCCTCCAAGTAGAAAGATAGGGTGCAATTGTGCTCACTTTCAACGGCTCAAGCAATCCTTTCCACAGAAACAAAGGCTGCTATCCTGAGGGAGTGGTTGGATATGCACAGGAAGAGGCAAGAAGGCAGATGTTTTGGGAGAAAGCAACTGTATTTTCCAGAAAGACGAGTTATTTTTATATCGAATCATAATTTGCCTTCATAACCTATAAATGTAAATTCCTTTAAATATAAATATGTCTGTACTGGGACGAAGACTGACTTCCTGAAAGGCTTTCCAGATGGATCTAAAACAAAGCTTGAGAAGTACTTGTGGTCCAAAAGGGAGAGCAAACTTCTGCAAAGAGACACTTCAGGGAAGCAGGCAAAGTTGTGTACATTCAATTTTCACTTCTTAAAAGTGGGGCCTCAAACTAATCAAAGGGGATAGAAATCAGAACAGTGGTTGTTGCCTGGTGGGGGAAGATGGGAGATTGGGGTTGAGTGATAAAGGCCCAAGGGGACTTTGTGGGATGATGGAAACATTTGTTTTGATAAGAGTGCTGACTATCTGAGTGTAAAAAATTTCAAACTTTATTTAGCTCTACACTTGTATGATCTGTCCTTATAGGACTGGATATTCAAGTAATTATGTTCTCATACCAACTCTGCTGCTACCTGTGTAGATGTAGGGAAAGTATTTAATCTCTGATTTCTAACCTGTGACCTGTTCTACAAAATAAGGTCCCAGCTAGTAGGATGATCAATTTTGTTCAACAGTAAAGTAGGATTTCGCATAAAAATTCTTAATGGGGTAAATAATACAAGAGAAATTTTCTTCAGGAAACTGAGCCCATTGATGCTTTGAGAAGCATATGGCCTCAGTAATGTCTGTAACAAGGAAGGGATGGAAATAATTCTCATCTGAGTTCAGTAACCTGGGTTCTGTATTTGGTGTGGACTTTTTGTGTCTCATCCCAATGAGCCAGCAGGATTAGGAACCAGCTTTCAGAACTAAGCGTGTTCGGCATTGCTTTTCAACCTCCAAGTGCAGGAAAGTGCCTTGATGGGGAAAAGGCGAAGGCCGAAAGTCACTGCAAGTGGGGAGCCAGGCTGCCAAATGTGTCTTGAGCACATGTTCCCTGAACTTGGGCTTGGCTCCAGAGGAGAAGAGCTCACAATGGAAACAGTGATGGCTGTATGCTCAGGCAGCCAAGAGAAAGAAAAGCGCATTGAAACCCGCAATGTCTCCACGGGGAGAGGCCCGGTGGGCCCCGTGGTGGTGAAACCAACCTGACAACAGCCCATTCCCAGCATCTTTCTTCAGTTCAACAACAGGACCTTCATGTGCAATCTCTCAGGAAATCTTTGAGAAATTATACTATGGGCAGTCCAAGCTTTGCCCAACAGTAGATGCACATAATCTAGTTTGCCCATTTTTGTCGAATTAGATTCCGATACTTGAGAGAAAGAAGAGCTTTTCTTGGTGTATATTCCACCAGCCACTCCAAGGTTTCATCAACTTCCTTTTTTATTGCTGCCACTTGTGAACTGTCCTGACCTCCAGTGAGTTCCTTTTCAGCTGATATTTTTAGGCTGTACTTTTGTTCCTCACTCATCCAGTGCCATTGTGAATGCCCTTCTATCCTAGCACAGCAGGACCCGCTGGGCTGAGAAACCAGCAGGCAGCTGGAGAAACAAGGCCTCAGGGGCTTTTGGCTGTAGCCCTGAGATTGAATTGTACCCCAGGATGTAAATTGGTTGTGTGATCTTAGGGAGGTAAATACATGATCAGAGTGTCTGTGTGCTCACCTTTGAAATGAGAGCAGCACTACCCCCTGGCAGTAGGGCTGTGGGAATGAGATGAGATCATGTACCTTATAGGTATGAGAAGGGCTGCGCACCATGTGTGCAGTGCCTGGCACATAGGACACACCAACCTTGGTCTGTCACTCAGCTCATAAGTGACTCTCTTCAATTTGCTGGTCCCAATTTCCAGAGCTTATGCTAATAAACATGAGATTGTCTTCAGGAGAAGCATATTGGGGAAATGTTTATGGAGCCTCTTGCTGCACACCAGGCATGTGTAAGTTTGCCTGCATGCACCTTCTCCATCCCACATCTGGAAGCAAGAGCCTGTCTCCAGCTGCTAAGGAGGCAAGGAAGCAAAGCTGTTGATCGCAGAGCTATATATAGATCCTCCTACGGAACTCGTGGCTTTGCTTCCCACATGTCAACCACCAGGATCTTTTTTTCTCTCTAAGGAAATAAAAGATGAAAAGGAGAACCAATTGTGCTTTTTAAAGCGTTCTAACATTAAGTCTAATAAAGAGTCTTTTAAGAATAAGAACATAGATATATTACCTTCTTCCATATTCTCCTTGAAGGAGATCCTCGGACCACCTTTGGGATTGGTGCCCTGGTGCACAAACCTGCCTCATGCCCTCCATGTGGCGCTGCCTGCAGAATTAAGATTGCATTAGCACTTGTTAAGTAAGCTCTCAGCTCCAGGCAATGCGCTACGCACCTGAGGTACAAGGATAGGGGATAGTCCTCTTGTTGTTCATTGACCAATAGGAAAGACAGATCACAGCCTTTGCAGTGGGACAGTACAATGTCATCAATGTCATCACAAATGCCCAACCTGGGAGAGGAAGGGGCCCAGATATACTTGAGCACAGAGGTGAGGGGGAAGGATTAGGTAAGTAAAGGGAAATGGTGGTACATGTGGAGACAGTTTTGAGGATATCTGAGGAAGAGAATCACCATCTGCAAAGGTCAGAGATGAAAGCATACCATGGCTGGGCTGGCAAGTATGGAAGGGGCTGGAGAGATACTTGGGGCATGTTGGGGAGGACTTTATATACCCTGTGAAGGAGAATGTTCTAGTCCTGACTCAGCATTTCAGGGATTTTTTATTTTATTTTATTTTTTTTTTTTTTTTGAGAAAAGGGTGTTGGAATGGAAGTTGCCTTTTAGAAAGATTGCTCTCTTCTGTAGCAAGGAGGATGGATTGGCAGAGGCAGGGATGATGGCAGGGAGACCATAGTTGGGGGATTACCATACTAATTTGAAATGACGAGGCCCACCCAGACAATAATGTTTCTAGGAGCCATAGGGAGGGGACTGATTTGAGAAATGCAGAGCGGCTGGTGAGGCTGATGGCTAACTGCAGTAGGGGATGAGGGAGTATAGAGGATGGCTCCCAGGTTACTGTATGGGTGACAGGATGGAATGTGGTGCCATGTATGAGGAAGGGGGCAGAGGAAGAGGAAATGGTCTTGCAGGGCGCGAGATGCAGGCAGGGGACAAAGCTGTTTCCAAGCTTGGGATTTCTGTGATATCATGGGATAAGGACCTAGAGTGGGCATTTGGAGGGACTCGGTTTGGAGCTCAGGAGAGAGATGGGCTGGAGATAGAGATTTTGGAGTCTATTTATAGGAAGTCTTTGGGGACATGGATTAGAGTAAAATCATCTAGAGAGAATGTGTATAGAATGAAATGGGGACTCTGGATTGAACCCTTGGGAACAGAGTTCAGGAGCAGGTGGAGAAGCAGAGGAAAGCATGTGACCAAGAGGCCCAGGGAAAACCAGGAGAAAGCTATCTTAGAGCTTTAAGGAGGGAGTAAGGTATAGAATATACTAAAACAGTGATGGGCAACCTTTTGAGCTTGGTGTGTCAAACTTCACCAAAAAACTGAGCATAACTGGGGTAGTGTGTCACTTGGAGGAAAAAACATTATTTCGCAAATGTTTCATCCTCAGGAGCAGCAAATGTTTCATCCTCGGCATGCGGCCACCTCAGCAGCCGCGTGTCATCAGAAATGGCTACGCGTGTCAGTGCTGACACGCGTGTCATAGGTTCGCCATCACTGTACTAAAAGAAAGAGAAACAAGGAAGGTAAGAACAAAGAACCTTATCATCCCCTGCTCCCTGATTGGGAGGCAAGGTTATTTTTTGTAACCTCAGCAAATGCAGGGTCAGGGAAGTGGAAGCTGGCCTCCTTGGCTGAGCAGTGAAGGGAAGTGAGAAATGGAGATACGTGTGCTCTTTTTTGAGAAGGACCCATCTCTGTTCTCACTGTGTAACTTAAAAATAAAAAGTTATGGCCGAAACCGGTTTGGCTCAGTGGATAGAGCGTCGGCCTGCGGACTGAAGGGTCCCAGGTTCGATTCCGGTTTGGGGCATGTGCCTTGGTTGCGGGCATATCCCCAGTGGGGGGTGTGCAGGAGGCGGCTGATCGATGTTTCTCTCTCATTGATGTTTCTAGCTCTCTATCCCTCTCCCTTCCTCTCTGTAAAAAAAAAAAAAAAAATCAATAAAATATATTTTAAAAAATAATAATAAAGTTATGAAATATTTCAGACACAACAGTAGAAAAAAGTAACACCCACTGCACAATTAACAGTAAACATTTTGCTATATTTGCTTCAGGTTTTTACTTTCCAAAGAAGTAAAACATGAATAGTTGTATTTAAATCCCACATTTACCCCTCCCTGCTACTATTCCCTTCCCTCCATTAGGTAACCTTCATCCTGAATTGCATGGTTTATACTTCTATTACATAAATTTGCATCTGTAAGCAATACATGCAATTGTTTTGGATGGTGTTAAACTTTATAGAAATGGTATGTTGAATATATTTCTGCATCTTGCTTTTTTCATTTATGTTGACATATGTAGCGCAAGGGCACTCATCTTAACTGCTGTATAGTATACCTTTGTATGACTATGCTGCATATGAAGTCTCCATTCTCCTGTTAGTGGACATGCTCTTATTAATGGACAGTTGGTTTCCAATTTTTTGCTCATTCAAACAAGGCTGCAGTGATCACTCTTATACATGACTCATACATCGGTAGGGATATTTCTAAGATACATAATTAGGACATGGGTTATCTGGATCTCAACTTTCCTGGATACTGACAAACTGCTCTCCAGTCTGATTGTACTGGTTTACACTCACAGCAGCAGTTGATGGGAAATTCAGATGCTTCACGTACTCCCTGACACTTTCTATGTCGAAACTTTTAATTTGGCCAATTTGATGAGTGTGAATTGGTATCCCATAGTTTACTTTCCTTTGCATTTTCACAGGGCCACCAACTGTGTAGTGTAAGTTGTATCTTTTAGTGTAGAGTCTGGTACTGCACAACTCTGTGGGGCACTGTTCATGTTGTAGTGTTTGTGAAAGGCACACTGTAGTTGGTGCAATGTGCAGCACATTCAGTGGCCTTGAGTGGAGTTAAAGATTTTGTGTTATCTTTTGCCCATTGTTCTCTTGGGTTGTCTTATTAACTGGAAGAGTTCTTTATTCTGGATATTAATTCTTTTTTGGTTGATATCTGTTACATTTTCTGTGGTTTCCATTAATTTTGTTTATAGTACCTTTTTTATGTTCAAAATTTTAAGATTTTTAATGTACTTAAATATATCAATCTTTTCCTTGATCCTTCTGTATTTTTGTATCTTGTCTAAGAAATCCCTCCTACTCCGAAGTCACAGATATTCTACTTTTTTAAAATATTATTTTGAGAGTATGTTTATTAAAGCTGGGGACAGTGAAACAAGGAAGAGCTTAGGATAGAAGCAGCAACAGGTGAGAGCCTGGGCGGGCTTTCTAGAAACATTATGGGAAAGAAATGAGCCAAGGCAGGGCTCTGGCAGTTCACTAGAGAGGCACAGTAAAGGCAGCCATGGAGACAGGTGCAGGGGGTTAGCCCCAGTCCAGCTGCCACTGCCATTGTTCCCTGGTTGCAAGTCTCATGAGAACCTTAGAGTTTTGGAGAAAGAAGTCACTCAAAAAGGATATTTGAATAGGCTTGCCCCAGGAGGGCATGCCTTACTCCATTTTTTAAGTTTTGCTTTTCTACATTTACATCTTTAATTCACCTTGAATTTATTTTAGGCATATATATTTTTTCATATATATAACTGATTATAGAATCAAATCATGGATTAACTAGTTCATCATTTCCCTTTGATTTTCATGCCACCACTATTATATTTTAAACATGTGTCTGTTTCTGTCTTGTTCCCTGGTTTATTTATCTCTTATGCCATATGGCACAATCTTAATTACTGCAAATACGTGTCTCCCCAGCTCGTCTTAACACTTTATGGTTATTTTTAGCCTTTTGCTCTTCTAGATGGATTTTAGCATCAATTGTCAGATTCTTGCATTAAACTCAGATTACTATCTGGGGGCAATATGCATCTTTACAATACTGGTTATTCTCATCCTTGAATGTAGTATATTAGTATTATCTCTCCTTTCATTTAGGTCTTCTTTTATGCCCTTCAACAATGTTTTATTTTCTCCAGGAAGGTCTTGCATATCTTATATTAAATATATTCCTACATGCTTATAGATTTTTCTATTAAGAATGAGATCTATGGCCCTGGACTGGTTTGGTTGGAGCATCATCCTGATATGCCAAAGTTTCAGGTTCAATCCCGTCAGGGTACATTCAAGAATTAACCAATGAATGTGTAAGTAAGTGGAACAACAAATTGATGTTTCTCTGTCTCTAAAATCAATTTAAAAAACAAAATAATGAGATCTTTATTATTTTTCCCAATTGGTTACATCTGGTATGTAGAAACATCATCAGTATTCATTTAACTTATCTGGTATCCAGCAACCTGCTGAATTTTGTCCTATTTTTTATACAGGTTTATGAGATATAATTCACATACCATAAACTTCACCCTTCAGAGACTTGCTTCTTTAGTTAGCTTTGCTTTTCAACATCTTTATTACTTTTTTAATGTTTTTATTAATTTTTAGAGAGACAGAGGAAGTGAGAGGGAGAGCTAGAAAGATCGATGAGAGAAAAATATCATCAATTGGCCACATCCTGTACACCTCTCACTGGGGATCAAGCCCAAAACCCGGGCATGTGCTCCAACCAGGAATCGAACCAGTAACCTTTTGGTTCCTGGGTTGATGCTCAACCACTGAGCAAACAGGCTGGGCTTTAGTTCCTGTTTTTAATGGGAATGCCTCTAAAGTTTTATAAATAACCAATTGTAACAGTACCATTTGTATTTGTTGACTGGTTCATCATTTCCCTAATTTGTTATGCCACCTCTGACATGTGTTGTTTTTTTAAGTGTGTTTTTTGGGGTGTGTTTCATTTAGAGAGAAAAGAAGGAGAGAAAGAGGAAGGGAGAGAAGGAGGGAGTTGATTGCTCAATAAATGCTAACTATAAATCACTTTTGAAAGAAAAGCACAGTAAGCTTCAGTAACATTTGCATTTTGATTTTCTTCCCCCTGTTTTTTCTCAGTTGAATTTGTGGGTTTGTGGTTGTGAAACAGAAACAGATCAAAAGGCCTTTGGAAAGTTATCCCCTCCCCCATGTCTGTTTAATCCTATTCTGTTCACATGTTCAAGAAGAGGGCACCATTCCTGCCCATCAGTCCCTCCCTCAAAGCAGGGGGCTGTTTAGTTATTCACGCAAGGCCAGAATCCTCCCAGGGACTTTTGACATTGTTCTCAGAAGAAATGCTCTTCCTTCTACTGGAGTTGCCAAGCCTATGGGGCCATCTTGCCATAACATGGAAGGAATCTGCTGGGAATGAAGTCAACGTAGAGGAAAACAAAACCAAGAGATGGAAAGAGTTTTGATGTCATCATTTGATCTCTGGTTCACGCTATGTCTGAAGCCAGTGAACCATCCTTGACAATTGAAATGATAAATTGCCTTTTTAGAGCTTAAGCCAGTTTGTTGGGTATTATGTCACTGCCAACAAGATTCCTGTAACAGAATTTGTTCCTTCCCCTTTACCTGGCTCACTCTGAGGTCAGTTTTTGTTTTTTGTTTTCAGAGGTCAGTTTCTGTTTCTAACTTGAAACTACCAGCAAAGAGGATCACATATTTTATTGAATCAGGTGTGAGAAAGACCAACAAGATGCTTATGACAAGAATGTTTCTTCTAAACAAAATAAAGCTCCATCAAGTTTTAAAAAAATAATAAGCATGTTTCTTCTGATCCCAAGTGGGAAGCTGACATCAGTAGAGAGCTTTGATGGGTTGCTTATATAATCTGGTAAAGAAGCTAAAGATCTTTGTTTCTTCCCTAGTAGAAATCTGACAGCCATTTTAAGTAGGTTCTTAGATCACTGGGTGATATTTTCTTTAATTCTCTATGTAGAGCTCTAGCCTCCAACACAATCTGTCTGGGGAAGATTTAGGAAGCAAGCAAGCATTTCCTGTTAATAAATCATGAAACTCGTGGACCAGGAAAAATCTAAATCTTCATTTTTTAGAAAGAAGGGATTAAGGAGCAGCACCTTAATAAGTGCAGGTACATATAAAGGCTATCTGAATATAGTTATCATTCCAACACTGTATGTAACAGTAAAAGATTGCAAATAACCCAAATACCATTCATAGGGAACTACTTAAGTAATAATCATATACCCACACATTGCAATACTATTTGCTGTAAAAATGAATGGAAGTCTATGGACTGATATGGAAAGATCACCAGGATATATTGTTAAATGAAAAAAAGCAACATACCTAAGTATATAATGTGTTTTCTTTCTATAAGAAAAAGAAAATAAGGATATATATTCATATTTAATTGTACTTCCAAAAATAAATACTAGAAAGAAACAAGAAGCCAGTAAAAGTAGTTTCCTATAGGCAGAAGACAGTGGTGGGAACTCTCAATGTGTATACCTTTTATAGAGGCTTGATATCTGAACCACCTGAACACATTAACCACTTAAAAGAGTCCTGCCCTAGCTGGTTTGGCTCAGTGGATAGAGCGTTGGACTGCAGACTGGAAGGTCCTGGGTTAGATTCCGGTCAAGGGCACATGCTCGGGTTGCAGGCTCGATCCCCAATAGAGGGCATGCAAGAGGCAGCCGATCAACGATACCTCTCTCATCATTGATGTTTCTGTTCCTCTCTCTCTCTCCCTTCCTCTCTGAAATCAGTAAAAAATATATATATTAAAAAAAAAAAAAAAGTCCCTTCTTATGACACAGGCCACTGCTTCCTATTCCAAGCTGTGCTGTCATGGCCCCACAAACCCTCCCTCCTCCTGGCCTGGCAGACGTAAGAGCTACTTGTCTGACTCATCTAAAAGATGGTGAATAAAGTACATGGTCACACTGCAATGCCTTTATAACAGGAAGTTTTATTGTTAATTATTTACCTTAATAGTTTCAGAAAGAGGAACAGATTAGCTCAGTCCAACATGATTGGCAGTTGGCAAAATCTAGTAAAGCAAGTGTTCTGATTGCTAAGGATTTAATTTGAATGCTTTTAATACTTAGCCATCTAACACTTCAAATATAGTCCAGCATAAAATGCATTGTCTCCCTCCCTTTCACTTTAATACCCCACCTACCTCACTTCAATATGGAGATATCTTCATTAAATATGATTCCTAGAAGAACAAGTTCTCTGGAGAGTATAGCCATGAGGACAGTGCACAAAAAGAAAAACTCAAAATAAAACTCTGTATGATAACTTACTAGTCTAAGGAAACAAAAACCTTCCAATATATTAAGAAATCAATCCAGTTACAAATGCACTAATAGGTCTATGTGAAGAGGTTGTGGTATAGTAACTGAAAATGGCCGGCTATTTACAAGATACACAAGCAGGTACAGTGCATCTAGCCCAGCACGGGCCCTCAGAAGCCAAACGTGTTCTCTCCACTGTAGGCCACATACAAGAATCCATCTTCATCTTTTTCCTTCTCGTAGAGTTGTCCCATAGTTAGGCTTTAAAGAGAAAAACAAAAAATATTGAAAATGTTATAGTTAGGCTCTCCCCACTTTTCAGCATCCATTAATTACTGAACTTTGTAAACTGGCATTGAAACATTACACACAGTTTTGCTGCACCAACTTTATATAAACTTTTACAGTACAATCCATGTTATTTTTCAGAAACAAACCAAAGGTTAATTTCTCAAGGTTCTTGCTGCCTGCTTTAGCACTATGTAATGGAGAATCTTTCATATACATTTGTAATATTAGAAAAATAAACCAGATTGCAAATCCTTTTTTTAAAATTTTTTTATTGATTTCAGAGAGGAAGGGAGAGAGAGAGAGAGAGAGAGAACATCAATGATGAGAGAGAATCATTGATCGGCTGCCTCCTGCACGCTCCCTACTTGGGATCGAGCCCACAACCTGGGCATATGCCCTTTGACAGGAAACAAACATGGGACCCTTCAGTCCACAGGCCAAAGCTCTATCCACTGAGCCAAACCAGCGAGGGCATAAATACTTTTTTTGTTTTAAATGCTTAAACCATGTACCAAATTTGTGGTCCAAATCATGTAAAATAAGTTAATCTGCATTCTCTTAACCAATATAACTGTATTTCTATAAACATAGTTATCTTGAAATAATGTTTTTAAAAAGAGAAACAACATTAAAAATTGGGTTTGATTACTAGGTCTAGGTGTTGGGAGAAAGATGACTTATGGATAAGGAACTTAATACTTAAACTAGCTACTCTCTCCCACAACTTTGGTGGTAGGTAGTAAAAAGAAATTCAGGTCTCATTAATGCTACATTCCTGTTGTAAAGAAGGTAAATGGAGCCACAAAAGATTAAGGTAAATTAGGCCTCTGGGAATCACAAGACTAGAATCAATTCTCCATTGTCCTGCTCCAAAGCAAAGCTATTTGCACTCACCTTCACACAAAGTAAATCCTTCAGAGGCCAGCTCTATCTAGCTCCTTAAGTGGGGCTGGCTGGTTAGTACTGGTTAATACATATACATTTAGAATGCTTTCTGAATGCCAAGGGCAAGGGGGAAAAAACGAAGCAAAATTAAGAGCCTATGAAGCCCATCCCTGTATGGATGGAGGACCAAGGAAAGGAAGAGGACATGGAGCTTACTTCTGCTTCAGGCTGGTTTATTGAAGATTTCTAATTTGTAATTACAAGTGGGTTCATTCTTGTGGAAGCTCCCCCAACCAAAAACCCTGAGCTCCAGAGACCTGTGTCAGCATCATCAAAGACAAGTTATTTTCCTCACATGCAATGCAAACATCTCTCAGATTGTATCTGGGATCCAAAGAAGCCCTGCCTGGCCTTCCTAAGGACCCTCCCGAAATAGATACTGCTCAAACTAAATATGTGGGTGGGAAAGCTGGCTTTCCCTAAACCATAAATTGGACTGCACTACCACCTCCAGAGTAAGACTTGTAACACCTGGAACCCTGGATGAGCTCTGGCCACATAACTGTACTATTAGACAAGAGAAATATGCTAAACATCAGTGCAGCCATGAGTGGTGAGGTCAACCACTGGAACCAGCTGGAGACATGAGAGGTCACCAGCCTGGACAGGTCACAATAGATGCTAAATGCAGGATTCAGTAAAACAAGGGCCACTGGGGTGGATAATGAGAGGTCCAGGGCCTAAAGCTGGTGAAACAATACTGCCCACTCTGCTGCTGTGCTCCTGGTGGGCTGTGTGGAACCTGCATATAAACAGGGACATTGGGCTACATTTATTAAGGGGAGATTTCTTCCTTTTTTATTCTTCCTACTGTTTTCAGGCTCAGCCCATTTGGCTGTGTGGGTAGATAAGAATTATTAAGTAACAAAGTGGGGGTGGATGAGTTTGAATACGAAATGGTGTGTCATCAGCATCTTGTGCAATGAAACAGTGCTCCTTGTGAGGATCTCTTAACCTGGAATTTGTAAAATAAGGACTCCCGGGAACAGCATGGTCTGCTAGAAATTTCTGCTATGACAGAAGTGTCATATATTTTTATTGTCCAATACAGTAGTCACTAACTACATTCAGCATTTGAAATGTGGCTCATCTGAATTAGAATATGCTGCCCTGACCGGGTAAGTTCAGTTGGTTAGAGCGTTGTCCCAATATGCCAAGAGTGCAGGTTCAATTCCCAATCAGGGCACATACAAGAATCTACCAATGAATGCATAAATAAATGGAACAACAAATCAATGCCTTTCTTTCTCTTTCCCATCCCCCTGCCCCTCTCTCTAAAATCAATCAAAAAAAAAAAAGAGATCCCTTTGAATTGGGATGTGCTGTAAGTATAAAATATACACAAGATTTCAAAGATTTAGTATGAAAAAAAAAGGATGTAAAATATCTCAATTTTGATTACATGTTGAAATGATGATATTTTGTAAAAACTGGATAAATAAAATATATTATTAAAATTAATGTCGCGTGTTTCTTTTTCTTTCTTAATGTTACTATTAGAAACTTGAAAATTACAAATGTAGTTCTTATGCCATTTCTATTGACAACACTGCCCTGGAACATGTGAGGACTTTGGGAACAGTGGATAGAGGGAGGAACCCCTGCTCACGAGAACATCGGGAGTGGTGGGTCTGAACCTTGGCTGCACATCAGAACCAATGGGGAGCTTTAAAAACATCTCCACACATAAGCCCCACCCCAGACCAATTATATATGAACTTCTGGAGATGTAGGACCCAGGCCTCAGTACATCAGCATGTTTTAAAATGCCAAAGATGATTCCATGTGCATCCAAGGTTGAGAACCAGTACCTGTGCCAAAGGGAGATAGCTGCTTGTCCTTTTTTCTTTTCTTTTTGAGATGCTTATCTTGAAGAGCCATGTGATCAGGAAGCAAAGTGACACGACAGGAAGTGAAACAAGGAGCCAGCAACTAGCAAAGGTGTTGAACAAGTAGCTGAGTCTCTCAAGACTTTTACCCTGACAAAACCGGTTTGGCTCAGTGGATAGAGCTTCGGCCTGCGGACTGCAAGGTCCCAGGTTCGATTCCAGTCAAGGGCATGTACGTTGGTTGTGGGCACACCCCCAGTGGGGAGTGTGCAGGAGGCAGCTGATCAATGTTTCTCTCTCATGGATGTTTCTAACTCTCTCTTCCTCTCTGTAAAAAATCAATAAAATATTAAAAAAAAAAAAAAAAAAAAGACTTTTACCCTGGTGGTTGGGAATGCCCCAAAGAACTCTACTTTTCTCTGAGATTTCTTGGCATAAGGCTAAGGGGGAAACGGCTACAGCTATTGCCACAATTCCCTTTGCCCCATTGGTCCAAGTGTCCAGGGTGACCTTGATGAGACCGGACCCTACTATCTCCCCCCTACTATTACCACAGTGTTTAGACACAGAGGTAACAGACATTGTGTGGAATTCAAAGGCAGCCACCCCTTGGTGCCTATGTTGTCTGCTTCCATCTGACAGACTAAGTTCTGCTCTTACTCTCTGTATGCTGTGTGACATACTGGAACCACTGTCGTCTAAGGCAGGCTCTGAGACTCTGAGCTGGGGATAATCATGGGGCTTTCTATCTTTAGATTCATTGTCTTTTAAGTGAAATTTGGTTTTTTAATTTGCTTAAGCAGTGCCCTAGCAGCTACAGAGGCTAATCATAAAAATCCTAACTATAAAAGCAAACCCGTGCCAAGCACTGTTCTAAGTGTGTTACATGTATTAACTCTATCCTCACAACAACCTTATGAGGCAGGTACTATCCTAATCCATAGTTCGTAGATAAAAGTGAGGCGGAGAGGTTAAATAATTTACCCCAGGTCATAAAGCCAGGAGACATTCTTACCACCAAGCTGTGCTGCCTCCAAGTGCACACACGGCTAGATCTAATGCCCCAGTGTCAGCATCCCTGTACCTTCTACAGAGATCTTCCTTAGCACAGCGCTTCTCACACAAACATGCATACAAAATCACCAGAAGGTCAGGGTGAGGCCTGTGACTCTACATTTCTAACAAGTTCCCAGGTAAGGCTACTGCTGCCAGCCTCTGCATCACACACTGAGTAGCCAGGTCCTGGCGGTCTCTCCTGCAGATCCTGTAATTTGACAAGGAGGTGGCTATGCCTAATGACTTTAAGAGCCCTCTCACTGTTCTCCTTTTCTGTCACATAGCCTTGTGTGGAAACTTTATTTAGTTGGCAGGAGCAATGTATCACTGTATCCTTATACTCAGGGTACCCATTGGGTAGGAACTTGAAAACTGACAATGCTCAATGCTAGGAGCTAAACACTCCATTCAGCAGCCTGTGACTGAATACCTTATTTTGAGGCTTCCCTGGGTACCAGAAAGAAGACTGCCATATCTGTACAGTGTGACTTGAAAACAGCCGTGTAGTACCAGGCCACACACACAGTCAGAGTAACTTGGCCTGGAGCCAAAAAGAACTGGGCCGCAAATATAGTTTGTTGGTTTTTCATGTTTTTATGTCCCATTAAAAGAATAGTCAAATGGAAGTGCAGGATGCAAAACATGACCCTAGTCAGCAGGCAGTCTATTGGAGAAGGCCGCTGTGTCCAGTTAAGACCAGTTCCATGAGCCTCCAAGATGAACTTCCCTCTAAGAACTCGCAGAGGCCACGACACAGCATTGAGCAGCCCACTGCTGGAGCACCTGGGGATCCTGAAGCACAGAGGCAGCTCTGATGTGTGTGTCTGGCTAAACTGCACAGGCTTGCTGGATGGCCTGACAATTCACAAACAGCACTACAAATCCAAGGCTTCCTGCCCAAGCTACTGGTTGCAGAAGACACCCAAAGGTGGCTTCCAGCCAAGTATTACATGCATTCCTCCGAGAAGGATGCTGCTGAGGACAAGGGTACTGCCAACCTTCCAAGCTCTGAGTCTGATCTGGATTGACTGGAAAAACCAATTGGCAGACCCAAGCCATGGAGCCAATCTAAGGTGTGGTGGGACCCTGAAGTATTGAATGGAATGAACCTAATCCCCTAAAACATTGTTTCCCACTGCTCCATTCAGGGTCACAGATCCAAACAAACTAACCAATAGCCTTTTAGAAGGATCCCTATCCAGGAATAGCCATGCTGCTGAGGGCAAACATTAGCTTTAAACTATTCAACAGCTTATAAATCAGGAGGCTGACCTAGAATTGTGTGGATGCCCTTTCCCTGCAGAACCTCCTCTTGTCCCCCAACCAAGGTCAGGTCATGGATACTGACTCATGAATTAGCTAACTGATAGGCACACCTGGCCACCCATCTGCTTTGAAGCGCACATGCTTCCACTGGACCTGGATTTATCTCTTTTCCAGCAGGGGTATAGATAGATGGGGTGAGGTGGGAGGACAATGGCCACTGCTGTAGATCCTGGGAAGACATTGGCCTCAAAGTGAAAGTTAATATGACCCCGAGAGTTCCCCAAAATTCTAAAAAATAAAAATTAATGTCTGCTTATTCCTTTTATCAGATTTTTCTCATATAAGTAAACCTTGTTCAATGGCTGAAATAAACCCCATTATTGAAGAGTTATTTACCCAGAAATTATCAAAAGTGCTTGATTTAAGCACATTTCTAAATAAAGTTTGAATGGACTATACAACAACACAACTTCCTTTTACTCAGTACCTCTTTTTAAAAATATATGTTTTTTTATTGATTTCAGAGAGGAAGGAAGAGGAAGCGATGATGAGAGAGAATCATTGATCAACTGCCTCCTGCACGCCCCCCACTGGGGACTGAGCTCACAACCCAGGCATGTGTCCTTGACCAGAATTGAACCTGGGACCTTTCAGTCTGCAGACCGACACTCTATCCACTGAGCCAAACCAGCTAGGGCCTTAGTACCTCTTTTAAGATCTAGAACCAACTAAACACCATAATCTTAAACAGCACAGGTTTACCAATGTAACATTTCCAAATTATCACATCTTAGAGATATTTTATTTAATAATATACTCCTGTTTCTATTTAAAACAGAGATGAGCAAGACTCTTATCTGTGTTCTAAACAAAAGGCCAAAAGGTAGGCACCACTGCCGGGTCTGGGTTCCCCTTCAACGACACAACTGAGAATCTGTACACTGACATGCTTTCTCAGGTCCTATCCGCACCAACCCATAGTTCTCTTTTCGTTTTTGGCCTGATACTGATGTAAGCACCTAGGTAGAGAATTCAACTTTCCAATATTAAATGTGAGAAGGTGGTTGAGATCCCCCTTTTTAAAAAACAGAACTCAGAAAGAATTTGGGAAGTAAAACTCTTAGGGACTTGCCTGTGTCTATTTCCAGAATCGACATCTATATATATACACTGAGTGGCCAGATTATTATGATCTCTGAATGCATAATAATCTGGCCACTCAGTGTATAATCCTATATAATAAAAGGCTAATATGCACATTGTCCCCTCGACCAGGAGTTCTACCAGCAGGCAGGCCGGCCAACTGCCCATGGCCCCTCCCCCTGGCCAGGCTGGTCAGACCCCACCCATGCACGAATTCATGCACCAGGCCTCTAATATATATATATATATTTATATTTTTATATTATTTATTTATTTATTTATATATTTATATATACACACTGAATGGCCAGATTATTATGCATTCAGAGATCATAATAATCTGGCCACTCAGTGTATAAAAGCCTAAGCAACCAAATGACCAGTTGATTGGTTGCTATGATGCACACTGACCACCAGGGGCAGATGCTCAATGCAGGAGTTGCCCTCTGGTCAGTGCACTACCACAGCCAACATCCCACAGCCCCTCTTCCCGGCTGGCCAACCTCCCACAGTCCCTCCCCAAGGCCAGCTCCCCACCACCCCCATCGGCCTAATCACTGGCCAGGCCAAGGGACCCCACCGGTGCAGGCCTCTGGTTTAATACTAACCACTCTAAACAATAATCACAACATTCTACATGGTGATCGCCTGTGTTCAGAACACTCACAAAGTCCTGCTCCAAGGCAGGTATAATGGAAGTCACTATCGCTCAGCCTAATGGAAGTCACTATCGCTCAGCCTCAGCATAAGTGATCCTAGTGCAGACCTTGCTGGATAGGGGAGGGCTCTGTAGGGTTGGATTCTTCCTTTCTCAACTCATTTCCCCAGCGTTTATGAAGCAGCGAACACTATCTGCAGGTTAAGGGAGGCTCTGGGCTTCCCTAAGGAGTCTGGAAAGAGCTGAGAAGAAGGCTGCTAACCTGCCTTGGGTAAGGAGATGGAGGAGTTGACTCACACACCAGCTTTAGGAAGGCAACCCTGAGGCAATTGTTTGTGCTATTAGGTGATTAGCATTTGCATAAAGCCCCATGATGTCACTTGTTTGTAAGCAAATGTGTTTTTAAGAATAACCCCCCCAAACAAACAGAACACTGCTGCTTTAAGTGTGGAGCAAGAAGTCATTAACTGGGGCAAAGGCATGGGCAAAGGGGCCCTCATTAGTGACTCAAATCCTGAATTGGATCACTGGTGTAATCTGCTTTAGGGTAGATTCTTACCAGGTTGGAAAGGCAAATGAGAATTGGAGAGAAAATGGCCCTGAAGCAGCCTCTGCTGCCCTAAGAATCACTTTTCATTTCCAATTCTATTTATATCTCAGGGATAATGGGGGGAGGGGGAATAATTGCTAAAAATTTGCAGCCATTTTAATTGTGAGATTAACGTGGAGCCATCAGAGTAATCTTAATGGCCTCAGAAGCCTGCTTCATTTCCTTTTAAGTATCAGAGGATCAGAATTCAAGGAAATACACTCAATGCCATAGGTAATAGTCACCTACTTCCTCCCACTAAGAAGCCACCTCCAGGAAGGAAGAAACAGAGTCTCAAAGGCTTGCAGAAGTTGCAGGTAATACAAATGAAGATTTACCTTCCCTACCACCTTAAGGGAAGCCGAGTGACCCCAAATGGGTGGGGCTCCCTCCCCTGGTGAACAGTGTCCCCAGCTCCACACTGCCCAGAGGCCTAAGAAGGAAGGCTAGAAGAGTCCAACTCTGGCTTGACACCCCTGGCAAAACCAAAGCTCCCTGAGCAACAGCTATAGCAGACCAATGACACCCAGAAGGCAGGACATAGGCCTGTGGATGAAAAGAGATTCTATGGAAAGTAACCTCACAGGATGATCTGATCACACACTTTTTTAAACAAAATATGGCTTTAGCCCTGGCCGGTTTGGCTCAGTGGATAGAGCGTCGGCCTGCTGAATGAAGGGTCCCAGGTTCAATTCCGGTCAAGGGCATGTACCTGGTTGTGGGCACATCCCCAGTAAGGGGTGTGCAGGAGGCAGCTGATCGATGTTTCTCTCTCATCGATGTTTCTAACTCTCTATCCCTCTCCCTTCCTCTCTGTAAAAAAATCAATAAAATATATATATTTTTAAAATATGGCTTTATTTCTTTTAGAGAGAGGGGAAGAGAGAGGGAGAAATATCCATGTGAGAGAAACAGCCATTGGCTGCATCCTGCATGCCCCCTACTGGGGATTGAACCCACAACCCAGGGATTGAACCAGCAACCTCTAGATACACATGACAACACTCAACCAACTGAGGCACACAGGCCAGATCACAAATTGTTAACAGAGCAGGTCATGATGGCTAGTCACACCCCAAGCATATAACTTTTTTAGTGAAAAATTCATCTTTGCCTTAAGCAAACCCTATCCCATTGTTCTTGTGCATTTGGTTAATATACCTTTGAAATAAGTGTAACCCCATTCTCAAGAAAGCACATAATCTTAACTTATCCTGTAATCCAATCCTCACCTTGCTTTCTCCTACCTGCAGGTAATCTTCATTATGTTACTTCCTTAATTTCAAATGCACAAAAGAAACTGAAAAACTGTCTCTCCCAAGGATTTGTGATCTTGTTTCCCAACAACTGTGTCATCTGTTTGGGCTCAAATAAACTTATAAAAATTCTCTACATGTTTGGGCATTTCTTATGTCAACAAACCTTAGGGAAGAACCTTCCATTTCTCCCCTATCCTGCGTCTCTGCCTAACACAAGGAAGGGAAGGTGGTGGAGATTAGGAAAGAGCAAATCAGACCAAAAAATAGCATTTCTGCTTTTTGGTTCTTAAGACCAAAAAAGAGCTTTTTACCTTTTGTGGGAAAAGGATTAGAATATGGCCTAGGCCTCTTCTAGAGCTTTCAAGGATTTTCAAAAGGAATATATTTTTTTGGCCACACTGGGCTAGTTCCCAGGGCTCCTGAAAGCCTTAGCTTTTAGAGGGGGAGCACAACAAATTAAACTTCGTTTGGGTCACAAAGATGAGATGCAGCCAGGAACTCACACTCAAGAGAGAGGGGCCAGCATCTGGCACAGGGCCTAGAAGTATTCAATCAGTAACAAGAAAGGACTGACCAGGGAATTAGACTGAGCCAGTCCATTTTCCTCTATCCACAGTCAGACTCTGACAGTGAGAACAGGTGGTACTAAGGGAGGCTTATCTGTAGAGAGACCTCAGAGCCCTTTGCTGGACGGCAGCCATTTTAGCGAATTGAAGATCAGGTGCAGCTAGAGACTCTCACAATTGCAGAGGTGACTGAATTTGGAGAGCAAGCAAGCAGGGTGGTTAACTAAAGCTGAGCCTCAGCAAGGCCAAGCTTCTGGTGGAGAATGACAGGACTTATTTCATGAATCATTTGGAGAAAATTATTTCAGGCTTCAGTTTTTGTTCTGTTTAGGGCATTGACGGTTTGGTAAGTACTGTGTGGAGTAACAGGTTGGGGACTCCATACGGGGCTATGTGGGGAGGAATACTGATGATAACCCCAGGGTTAAGTATTAAGAACAGCCGTAATAAAAAAAAAAAAAAAAAAAAGAACAGCCGTAATAAATAGGTTGGCTTGGACCTAAAGATTGAACTTTAACAAATCCAATTTATTTCCTTTATTCATGAATAAATGTTTGAATAAGTATATTAGCTCAAGAGTCCTCAGCTGTTTTAGAGGATTCTTAGGGGTTGAGACTAAATTTCATCATTAAAAAAAAAGTCCAGGTCTTGTTCTAGTTTCTTAACCCAAAGTACACTCTCGTGTATTGCAGCCCATATTTTCCTTGAGCTCCTGATATCAGGAAGTACAAAAATCCAGATTTCTAGTTAGGACATCTAAGAGTTTTCAGACCTCCAAAATTTTTGAGTTCTGTAACAGCCAAGCAGATGGCCAATACCAGTAAACATCTCTTACCTGGACTGTGGGACTGTCTTATCCACAAACAGGAAGATTGCCTTTTCAGAAGGAAGCTGGATCCTTTTCCTGATGATCCACATGAACTGAGCCACAGTGATGTCGGATGGAACCAGATACTTCCGTTTGTCAATGTCAACAATCTGAGAGCCTGAGACTTTTTCCACAATCACCTGGGAAAGCAAAGAGAGGTCAGGACTGGATTTCTCATGTGAGGCTCTGGCCTTGCATTGTCAGCGAGCTTGTGAATAATAGTGTGTGGGCAAGGAGGTGGGTGGGGAACTGCATAACATAAAGAAATATGCCCCTGGCTTAATAAACCACACATACTGGAGGTTAAAAACCGATATAAATATGTTAGAAGCAAACAGTAAGTGCTTCTGTGGTCCATTATTACATTTCTCGTCTCTGATCTCTGCATGCGTAAGAGAAGTACAGCTTTTCATACAAAGCTTTTCAACATTTTGTCTGGGCAGACCCAATGATATCTGGTGGGAGTTTCATCTACAGCCTATTATTCCAGCACCCCAGCATGGATCTGCCTTCACACTACAGGGGAATCAAGATCCCAGGAACACAGAAATGAGAATGGATGGACTAATGGGAACGATTGGCAATCCCAGCCAACCAAGAACCAAGCTCTTTATTCAGCCTGTTGCTTTTCTCTCGACTGGGTTTCTAATGTGTCCCTCCTGCCCCATCTCCTAAGGAAGTGTTCACAAGCAATGAGCTACCATAAACAGGCCTGATGACCGTTAAAAATCAATAGGGATTACAGAATCCGTCTCCCCTAGGATGGAAGAAATATAGGATCATATTTATTATAGATGACGGGAAACCCATGGAAGAAGGGGTTTTCAGCGACTTCTCAGGATTTTTTATTTTTATTTTTTTTGTCAGGAAAGGATGACAGGGTCAGGGTGAGAAAAGGGAGCTATTAGTCAGGTAAAGATGGAGGCTCAAAGTTCAAGATGAGACTGTCCTGAGACTAAAGGAGCACTTCCAAGACCAAAGTGACAGGCTCCCTCCACCACCGTTCCCCAAAGTGGCAGTGACCTGTTGCCCTGTCCTAGAATATCGTTCCTTATATAATTGGCGAGGGAGCCCAGAGACTGCAGGCAGCTCACTGGCCTAGATCGGGGAGATTCAGCACTGAAGCACCCTAAACAGCACCAGCTCCAGCTCCAGCCCCTCAAGTTCAGGTCCCGGGTAACCCCTAACCCAGTCTGTCCAGTCGGCTACTGTGACCGGGACTGGAACCTCAAGTTGTCGACTCTTGAATGGTTTGGGCCCCATCACGAGTCCCAGAAGACAGAGGTGACAGTGAGGTGAAGGGGCGGGGAGTCCACTCACCGGAACCCGGTCGGGATATTTCGCTCGGATCTTCGCGGATTCCACGCATCTGTGTTCTGGGGGAGAAACACCAGGCTGACTGTCGCGCCTGCCTGCCAGCCGGCCGGTCCCCCAGGCCCCCAACCTTCCTCCCCCGCGATCTACGCACGCCCTGGGCCCCGGTTCAGGCGTCCCCGCGGCCTCAGTCCTCGGTCTCCTGATACCAAGAGGTCCTCCCGATGGCGGCACGGGGTCTGTGGGCCGGTCGGGGGACCGGGATCTCGGAGACGCTAGCCCAAAGAGCAGCAACCGCCCTGCCCGGCCCAGCCCAGGGCCGCCCGAGTGGGGGAGGGGGTCCCACCCGCCGCGCCGGCCCCCACGGCCCGGCCAGTGTCCGGATTCTTACCCAGCGAGTGGTCCTCCTTAAACATCCACTTCATGGCGGCGGCGGGAAGGAGACGCAGCCGGCTCTCGGAGCCGCGGAGCTCAGAGCACCAACCACAACAACAACGACAGCGGCGGCGGTAGTGACTACACGACAGGCGGGACTTCCGGCTGCCGGAGCCTAGCAACCGGCCGGGGGCGGGGCTTCCGGCGCCGTCCGTCTGGTTGCCGCGCCAAGGGGCGGGGCCGCACGCAAGGGGCGGGGCAGGAGAGGGCCTTCGTGGGGTGTAAACTCGGGAGTGGAGTTGGTGACGTTGGAGTCAGGGGCGTCCGTCAGGGATCCTGGCGACTCGGGAGATATTCGGGAATTGGTGATAGGAGGAGGGTGTCGGTGGACGTTGCTGACGGGAAGGAGAGGTGGAGGGTCTGGCTGATAGGATAGGGCTCTTACAGAGGACTGTTCACGAGGGAAGTCTGACTGGGGCCCCTAGTGACAAGAGGGGTATTTTGTGGGGGTATGAATGACAGAAAAGGAGACTCTGGTGGTTCATGATGGCGGGGAGGGGGTTCTGTTTAGGGCATTGGCGGTTTGGGAAGTACTATGTGGAGTAACAGGTTGGGGGGGCTCCAACCTGTTATATTTATTATAGATGAAGGGAAAACCATGGAAGAAGGGGTTTTCAGCGACTTCTGATAGGGGGGGCTCCATAGGGGACTGTGTGGGGAGGAATACTGACGACAACCCAAGGGTTCAGTATTAAGAACAGCCGTAATAGGTTGGCTTGGACCTAGAAATTGAACTTAAATCCAATTTCCTCCCTTTATTCATGAATAAATGTTTGAATAAATATATTAGAAAAGTTATCAGAAATGTGCATTCGAGGACTGTTATTTTTAAATTGTGTGTCTGAGCAACCAAAATAGTTTTTGGTTTATTTGCTTGTTTTTGATGAAATGAAAAAAATTCATTTTAATGAATTTCATACCAAAAATTATTGTTGGACTGTAACATTACACTGATCACAAAGAGACCCCTTCACCCTAACAAGCAGAGGCGTTAGAGGTGACTATCAGATGGGGAGAATTCCTCTGATAGCTGATCAGGAGAGGGGCTTCTTCGGTAGTCAGTGTGAGATTCAGCAATCACAGCGTAAGCTCTGTGTGTATGTGTCACCTGCCTCAGCCTTGGGGATTTCCAGTGATGTCATCAGGGCTCTGGATCATCATATGTTTATGAGCTGGTGAGTATGTAACAAGAATCTCTGCTTAATTGGGCACATGATCCTTGCCACATGCCTGTGATTCTGATGCATCTGAAAGGCCTTTATATTTGAATATTGTCATTCATCATTTCCTATAGTTGAAATACCTGATGGATGCTGTGGAATCTAACTTCATTCTAAAATTATTTTTGTTATTTTTAAATTGTGTGTCTGAGCAACAAAATAGTTTTTGGTTTACTTGCTTGTTTTTAATGAAATGAAAAAAAAATTCATTTTAATGAATTTCATACCAAAAATTATTGTTGTATATAAGAACACTGTTCTAGGACTTGGGAAAACCAGTGAACAGAGCGGACACCTCTGCTCTCATGGAGTTTGTATTATAGTGAAACAAGATAAAAAATAAATGTCAGGTAATGATGGGTGCTGTTTAGAAAACTAAAACAGGGTTTGTGACAAGAGAGTGATAGAATACTAATTAGATAAAGTGAATGGCAAATCTAGAAGCAGGAAGGAAACCCTTGCGGCTGGAGCGGAAGAAACAAGGGGGAGTATGTTAGGAGGTGAGATACAGGAAGTCTAAACCAAAAGTGTTTGACCTTTGAATTTCATGTTAAGCAGAGGTGTGATGTGATACAACTTTCCTTTTTAAGTGATCAGGCTAGCTTCTGTGTAGACAGTAGCCTATAAGGGGTTTAGGATGGAAGCAAGGGGAAGAGTTAAGAGGCTATTGTGATAATCCAGGTGAAAGATGATGGCTTAGACCAAGATGGTGCCTGTGCAGGTGGTGGGAAGCAATTGTACTCTAAATATATTCTGAAAATAGAGCTGACAAAATTTGCTGATAGAATGAATATGATGTATGACAGGTAAGTCAAAGTCAAGATTTTTTGGAAGGATAGAATTGCCATTTAGGATAGATTCAGCTTGGGATGGTGAGAATTAAGAGTTTTGTTTTATATATATTAAGTATAAATGTCCAAGAGACACATCCAAATGAAGATGTAGAGTCATTGAGTGGATCTATGAGTCTCAAATTCAGGAGAGAAATACTTAAAGCTATTAAATTAGCAAGAGAGTGAGTGAAAAATGTAAATATTTGAAAATAGAATCAAACACTGAGGAATGAAGATGGTTGTTCACCATCTGATAGTGAGTCAGTGGAGGAGTTAGAAATTGGACTGAAACACCTGCTTCACTTTACAGAGCTGGTCATGTGTCCTAGTCCAGAGCTGGTCATGTGTCCTAGTCCAAGGCACGTACACCTCCTTGCACATGGAAGAGCTTAGTACACTTCTCTGGGGAACAATCCAGCCAAAACCAGTTTGGCTCAGTGGATAGAGCGTTGGCCTGTGGACTGAAGGGTCCTGGGTTCGATTCCGGTCAAGGGCATGTACCTTGGTTGCAGGCACATCCCCAGTGGGGGGGGGTGTGGGAGGCAGCTGGTCGCTGTTTCTCTCTCATCAATGTTTCTAGCTTTCTGTCCCTCTCCCTTCCTCTCTGTAAAAAAATCAATAAAATACATATTAAAAAAACAACAACAATCCACCACCCACCAATCCATAGGCATGACACCTGAGGATCTTAATGATGTACAGTGTCTTTCTGTTTTCTATATTTACATGCTTTCATGATGTCTCTTTCTAGTTCTAATTAATTTCTCTGATCTGCCTTGATGATTTACATCACCTTCTTTAGCCACTGGGTAGTTATAATTGGCTTATTGGATGTTCTAAGGACACTGGATGTCTTCCCTGAGGGGGTGGTTAGTTGAAGAGGTAAGTTAGGAGGAGAAATAGGGTAATGAATATATACAATTATGCATTAACACACCTATAAAACAAATTTCAAATGTTGGAGAGGTGTGTGAACATGGATACTGAGGGATGGCTTAGGGCAATGGGACTGATACAAAGCCAAGAGAGGCTTATCAAGAAAGACTTCAGAGAAAATGTGAATCTTATGTTTTGGGAAGGTTATGTTTTTCAAAGGATAATCTTTTCCTTAACACATAGAAACAAAAGCTTTAGTTTTAAGAAACTGGAAAGCCAAAAGTTCAGTGATATAGGTAAATGCCAAGAAGTGTTGGAAAACCTTGAAGCAAATATTCAGGAGTTCTAAACCGATTCAAAGGCCCTGAATAGGAGCTTCTAGAAAAGAATAGTACATAATTAAAATGTGTAGTTTTGAGAGAATGACTCTTTTTGTCCTTTGCCGGGGTTCTTGTTCTGGCATTAAGAAGGGTTCAGCAATCTGGAGAAAGGCTGTGTGTAACTGAAGTAAGAGTCCAGAGACGAAAGATAATTTTGAAAGGCATTGGGGGTCAGAGGAGCCTGGCTAAAGAAACCAAGTTCTCCTTGTCTCAGGACCCCTTGCTTTTTATTAACACAAATTGTCCTAAGGCCATGGTCGGCAAACTGCAGCTCTCGAGCCACATGTGGCTCTTTGGCCCCTTGAGTGTGGCTCTTCCACAAAATACTACGACCTGGGCGAGTCTATTTTGAAGTGGTGTTAGAAGAAGTTTAAGTTTAAAAAATTTGGCTCTCAAAAGATATTTCAATCGTTGTACTGTTGATATTTGGCTCTGTTGACTAATGAGTTTGCTGACCACTATCCTAAGGCAAGGTGGAGATATACACTTCAAAGGGTAGGGTTTAGTCTACAGAGTCCATTGTCAGAATGGGGAATAGCCTACAGCTGTTCAGGTATTTGGCCAGTAGGAGGCAATAACATGTAGATTAAGATGCCCTGAGCTGTCTGTCTGGCAGCAAACAATCATCCTTTTCAGGTTTGGGGAAATGCCTTTAGCCATTCCAGCAGGCTATAACATATGTGACTCAGCCCTTGTTGAGTCCCCAAATTCCATCAACCTTTTGATGAAACTCTTGCAATTATGACATGCTGGAATTGGCTTCCTGCAGTCCTTGGAAACTGAAAAGTCAGTTCTTAGTCATGAATGCATGAAATGACACAATATGCGCAGATCTTTACCATTAAAAAAATTTTTGAATGTTCTAAAAGAATTGAAATAGAACCACAAAGATGAGCTTCCTCAACTCATGGCATCAAAGAGTAAATATTAGTATCCATTATTGTTAAACTATTCGTGCAAGAGTAGGCCTTCCTTCCCCTGGCTGCCCACACCGGCTTCCCTCTGGCACCTGGGACCTGGGTTTCCCTCCAGCTGCTGGCAGGCACCCCAGGACCCGGGCTTCCCTCGAAGCCCCGGCTTCGTCCGGAAGGTCGTCCAGAAGGACATTCAGTCTAATTAGCATATTACATTTTTATTATTATAGTTTTGGAAACTCATGGCACCTCCAGGGAGGCCGAAGCACTTCATACACCTAAATTCTTGGCAGTCACCTCCCTGTTCCAGTGACTAAGCTAACACTAGCTACCATGTGTGTTTCCTTCTGCTGAAAGAAGGAGCCTTGAAGGCAAACATCTTCCTCAGAGCAGAGCCACCATCTATTCTAGAATCTTATTTTGATGGTTATTTAATTAAGTGAAAGACATCTACTTAAAGCATAGATACAATATAATGTCAGAATCATAACAAGATTGAAGAAATACCATTACTATCTTTAAGAATTGTGTGGCCACCCCCAGAAAAGCTTTAAAGCAAGAATGAGTAGTACTGGACCAGAGGTCAAAAGCATCTTGTGGTGATGACATTGTCATTTTGGACTGTGGTAAGGGGCAAGTCTTGACCTCTCTCTGTTTTTCTGTTAGGATCTTAACTGTTCTCTTAATCTAAAAGCCACTTCTAGGTTGCCTTCAAAATAAGGGCCTCAACTACTGGACTCCACACTGTCTTGGCACTGTAATGTGACCCTTCAAGGCCTTTTGATGAACTTGGATGTGAACCATGGTGTTGTTGTGTTTTTTTTTTAAGAGAAATAATTTCTGCCATGATTGAAATACTGGCTTAGAGCCGGGGATTGGGGCATTCAATTCAGTGATAAGCCAGTGTTATCTCTGGGGAGTATCACAGCTTCTCCTAAAACCGATAGACAAGCTTGTACCCAATCAGGGTAACAGAGTATAACAGAGAGAGCTATGTAGTAATTATTCTTTATCCCACGAAGAACCGGGAGATTTGTGTCCTGTTTCCGTACCCATGCTGCTGTATAGTGAAAGCAACAGAAAATTTGGAGACGAAGGGGCCGGAGTTAGGTCTTCGCCCAGGACCAGGTCCGAGACCACGGACGCATTGATGTTCTCTGCTTTGCTTCAATGTAGAGTGTACAGGGACTGGTTGAACTCCAGTATGAACCATTGACTCATATTTAATGAAAGACACACACATATTTACTTCGGGCCAACTTTTATGAAAATCTTAATTTACAATTAACACGACAGCTCTGATTTCGGTGCACAGAAACGTTATTTCCACTCCGCCTTTGGGAAAACGCACAGACCGTGTAAAGCGAGGTCCACCGTCCCGGTGGGCACCGCCCCTCGTTAGATCCCCGCCCACCGGGGCCCCGCGGCCTTGCTATTGGTTCCCTTCCTTGCGCCGTCCGTTGCCGTGGAGACCAAGGCTATGGCAACCAGGAGAAGCCAAACTTGCTCATCCCTTCCCTACCGCAAAGGGGTCTAGCGGGTGCGGACTCTCTCGGCGCTGTGCTCATGGCGCTCTACGAGCTCTTCTCTCAGCCGGTCGAGCGCGGCTACCGCGCGGGGCTCTGCTCCAAGGCCGCGCTGTTCCTGCTGCTGGCCACCGCGCTCACGTACATCCCGCCGCTGCTGGTGGCCTTCCGGAGCCACGGTGAGCCTTCCCGGGTTGGTGCGCGCCACAGCTCCCGGCCCGCTGCATCCGCGCCGGCCTTCCTGACGTCCTAATCCCCCCCGCCTTCCCGCCCTTTTTAACCTCAGGGTTTTGGCTGAAGCGGAGCAGCTACGAGGAGCAGCCGACTGTGCGCTTCCAGCACCAGGTGCTGCTCCTGGCCCTGCTAGGACCGGAGCGCGGCGGCTTCCTCGCCTGGAGCACGTTCCCCGCCTTCAACCGGCTGCAGGGGGATCATCTGCGCGTCCCGCTCGTTTCGGTGCGTGGTTCCTGCCGGGGCCTTAGCTGCCCACCGGGACTGGGGAGGGGGGGGGGGCGGGAGCGCGGGTGTGAGAGGGCGAGCGCCCGGCCCCGTGGGAGCCCCAGGGTCCTCGATCCCACGGTAGGTTGTGCACACAGGCTCAGTGGTTTGAACATGTGCTTAACTTCCTGGGGAGTAAATCTCTTATTTCATTCGATTTCTCCAAGCTGTCCATAAACCCCAAGAAAGTGAGCAGCCGCTGGCAGCGTGCTGCCTGACACCGAGTCCAGAAGCCTGCGGCCGCCTGTCTCCAGCCCCCGTCATGTCCGTGGGCTGCCTGATAGAAAGGTGGTCGCGAAAGCTCCTTTATGAGTCACGGAGGACCAGCAGTGTTCTTGTTGCCACCCTTAGTGCTGCTGCAGTTGTGCATCCAAACACTCGGAACGGCCAGAGCCGGCATTTTCCTGCAGGCTTGACACTGGGGAAGCCCAGGCCCTGACTGGTTGGTTGGACGACCTCCGGGAATGGCTCTCCCGCCTCCCTGGCTTGTCTTATTAGATGCTGCTGCTCCATCTTGCAGCTGTCCAGAATGAAAAGGAAGCATTTTACTGTCTGTAATTTAGTATTCGGTTCAGGTAGGTGAGTGCTTCCTTTACAAACACTCCCTCTCTGCTCATGTGTTGAAAACATTTTCCTTTAGAAATATAAAAACTCTGGTTTTCCTTCTTCCAAAGTTTAATCTCAGTATAAACATCTCTGAGATTATTGGCCTGCAGGCCAAACTTGTGTAGCTGGGGGGAAAAAAATTCAGACTTTTTTCCAGCAACTAAATAAAATGGGGGGGGGGAAATTAAATCTGATTAGTTATATGAATAACGACACACAAAATACGATTCAAGTTTTTTTCTGATTACTTTAAATTTTCTTATGTTTTTCTGATTATAAAATTGCATGCTTATTGTAAAATGTTAAAGTTACTGGTATATATAATGACATAAAATTAAGGCTCAGTTTGGGATATGTATCAATACTTGTTAATCAACCTTAGTCTTTTTAAGATCTACAAGGTATTTCATGATATGGGACAACTGTAATGGATTTGGCCAGTTCCCTGTTAGTGGATATTTTATTTGATTTCACTTTTTCACTATTAGAATGTTGCAATGAAGAAGTTTTTTTAAAAAAATATATGTTTTTATTGATTTTAGAGTGAGAGGAAAGGAGAGGGATAGAGAGATAGAAACATTGATTAGCTGCCTCCTTCATGCCCCCCACGTAGGGGGGGGGGGGGCATGTGCCCTGACCGGGAATCAAACTGGTGACCTCTTGCTCTGCCCTGTTTGGCTCAGTGGATAGAGCATTGGTCTTCAGACTGAAGGGTCCTGGGTTTGATTCCGGTCAAGGGCACATACCCAGGTTGTGGACTCGATCCCCAGTGATGAGTGTGCAGGAGGCAACCGATCAAGTATTCTCTCTCATCATTGATGTTTCTATCTCTCTCTCCTCCCTTCCTCTCTGAAATCAATAAAAATACTTTTTTTAAAAAATCTTAAAAAACACACACAAGAATGGTGACCTCTTGGTTCTTGGGTTGATGCTCAAACATTGAGCCACAGTGGCCCAGGCATGAACTAGATTTTGAATAAACATCAAATTGTGAGGAATTTCAATAAAAGCTGATTGTTGAAATTGTATAACTAAATAGAAAACTAAGCAAGCAAATAAAATACTTATTAACTTTAGAGAAATAAAAAATAAGGGAAAAGGGAGAAAGGTCATTAAAGTTGTGAATAGGATTTACAGTCAAATAAGAGTTTATCTCTATTGGTGGGATGGGAAGGTTATATGTGGTGGAGGCTGGTGGGTGGTGCATTTTATAATTGACTAGTAGCCCTGTGCATGAATCCATGTGCCAGTAGGTCGCTGCCGCCTTCCTGTCGCTCTCCGCCTGCTGCCCCGCCCTCTTGTAGCTCCCCCCACCTCCCCCCCCGCCCCTCCTCATAGCTTGCTGCCCTGCCCCATCCTGTAGCTCTCCTCTGCCTGCTTGTAGTTCGCTGCCCCACTCTCCTGCAGATCCGTGATCCAGTCGTTATGTGGTTGGTTGTTACACCTCACAGTGTAACGGATAATTAGCATATTCCTCTCTTATTATATAGGATGATATCTTAGACTCATTGAAATACAGGTAGTAAGGATTTGATGAGTCTAGAAGTCCTGAAGTAGTGGTTCCTACTTTGCAGGAGACCCAAAGAGTAATGCCAAAGAGTATTTTCAGCACAAAAAGAAAAAAATGGAACACTCAAATATATGGTAAAATGAACACTGGTATAAACTAGGAAATTGACCTTTAATAAAAAAATATTACTCAACAGAATGAACAGTATAAAAACAAACAATGAGATACTTGATGGGGAAAATATTGCAAGTCAGGGCATTTGGAAACAATTGTACTCCTTAATTTATAGCAACTCTTACAGTCAGATGGTGCATTGTTTTTAGGTCTTGTGTCAGCTCCAAATCCGCCCTCCTATCTCTGCTTTGTGATGCTCACACTGAGATGATGAAAACCACATTCTCTTCTGCCCACTGACTCCCTATTAGGTTCTGCCAATAGGAGGCATGATGAGCCTTGTTCTGGGAGTAGGAAAAAAACTAGAAACTGCAACCAGTTGCTACTGCCAGTTGAAGAACCAGTGCTGGGGTGATACAAACAGGAAAGAGTAAGTCTTTCCTCCAGCCTTATCCATTCCCCCTCGTGGGTTCCTCCTCCAAAGCTCTGGAGGTACCAGTGTCAGCTGGGCAGCACTTCCTTCTTGAGGTCTGAGTCCCAGCTCCTGGAGGCAATGCCAGCCTCTTCCCTTCCTGCTCCAGCTCCAGGCACGGGAGCTGCTTCCGGGAGTTACCCTCTCTGTGTTATCACAGCATTCCCTTTTTGCCTTTTTCGTCCCCTAATACCTATGCTACTAATTATCCCCTATACTAAATTCCCTCTGTTAAAATAACTGTTTAGTTTCTGTTTTCCTGATTGGTACAGATAGACTGGCTGATATGCACTGACTGAATCCAACAATGCCTATATTTATCCGACCTAGTATATCGGTATTGACTTCATATATATCTGGAAAAGATTACCTTTCTTTAACTACCAGAAATCTTTGCAATTGCGGTTCTTGTGGGCTGTTATAGAAGGAGCACTGAATCAGGAATCTGTAAACCTAAATCCTAGCCCCAATTCTGTCATTGGATTACATACCCTCTCTCGGCTTCAGTGTAACTATATGAAGAACACAATAGTACCGACCTCTCTAAGTATTACTGTTATTAATATTCTTATATCTCCTGGGATATGCACTGGGACCAGTTGAAACAACCAGTGGATATTAACATTGTTCCAAATTGCACATATACCTTATAGAAATAAGATGATGGTGTGATTTATGAATTATCTTAGCCAGACACATCAATTTGATTTTAGATAATAAAATTGAACTTGTGTTAAAGAAGAAAGTTCTTTGAATGCCTGCCTTTTTTTTTAATTTTTAATATATTTTATTCATTTTTTATAGAGAGGAAGGGAGAGGGATAGAGAGCCAGAAACATCGATGAGAGAGAAACACCGATCAGCCGCCTCCTGCACACCCCCCCCCCGCCACAGGGGATGTGCCCGCAACCAAGGTACATGCCCTTGACCGGAATCGAACCCGGGACCCTTGAATCCGCAGGCTGACACTCTATCCACTGAGCCAGACCGGTTTCGGCGAATGCCTGCCTTTTTTAAAAAAATATTTTATTGAGTTTTTTTACAGAGAGGAAGGGAGAGGGATAGAGAGTTAGAAACATCGATGAGAGAGAAACATCGATCAGCTGCCTCCTGCACACCTCCTACTGGGGATGTGCCCACAACCAAGGTACATGCCCTTGACTAGAATCGAACCTAGGACCCTTCAGTCCGCAGGCTGACACTCTATCCACTGAACCAAACCAGTTAGGGCTGAATGCCTGCCTTTATAGCTATTGCACATGTGTTACGATTGATTTGAAATAAATGGAATTAGATAATTATTTCATTAGTGGTCCAAGTGATAGCATAGAATGTATGTAGCCCACCTTGCCAGCCTTAGGGGAGTGAGATTCTAACTTGGGGACAGGTTATTGTGGGAGATGCACCTTTTGCATCATCTCTTATCCCCATTACTAGCTGTATCAATAAATCCCTTCACCTCCCTGAACCTTGATTTTCTCATCTATACAATGGGGATAATACTTGCTCTGCTTACCTTAGACTTATTTTAAAGATCAAAAGAATTGCTTTTCTCTCCCACTGTATTGGGGTCTGTATTCTGGCAATTCCCTCCTACCCACTATCCTCCCTTGCAAGTTGAGACATTTGATCTTTGTTGTCCTGTTAATCCTAAGGATCCAGAAGGCATAGATCCACCCCAGAGAGTTAACCTGACTTTGTCTCCCCAGTCTTCCCAGATACCAACTTAAGGAAGATTCACAGAAAGACAGGGCAGCCTCTTTTCTATCCTAATCATAATTGCTAATACATAATTGTCTCAGTAACTTGATCATCAGCCCGAGTAACAGATATCCCTCCGCTGCACCTGTGAAGTTGATGGAATAGGACAGAGAAAATAGTATCCAACAGAAGACAGAGGGCAGGTTTTCTCTATAACAGGGCCTAGGATAAGGACATTATTGTCCAGAAGGAAAGAAGCAATTGAAAGTTTCTGAAAACTGAGATAACTCCATCTTAAAACAACCTTATTAGCCTGAAAAAAGAACAAAGAATCTCTTCCTTGCATAATGGTATTGGTGGAAAGAAAAATGAATCAGTAGATGGAGAATTCAGATGGGAATGTTGATCCACCATAGTAAAATCCTTCTGGGAACCTACACTAGGAAAGGATCAGTTGTAGCAACAAGATCCAGAGTGTGCCAAGGAATGGTGTCAGCAGTGATCACATTTCAGTAACCATCCTTTCCTGCTAGTCGTATTAGGATCATTATGAGGCAAGATTATCGATGACAAGATTGGATACCAGTATTTTTTTATGAGCTGTAATTTAACTTTTTCCCTCCTAAGATCTGTTTTCCCTACTTTCATGTACATAATTTATAAAGCATCTGTAGTTTTAATGGCTTACTGATTTTCCAGAGCTTCCTTTTTTGCTTTATTGATTGGTACTAAAAGATGCGCTAGGCTTTAAAGTCCTGACAATGATGAGATGCAGTCCAATAATGAGAATTTGCAGCAAAGACACTTGTGGTTAAAAGATGTACTGTATAAATAGCGCTTGGTGTGTTTCTGCTGAATCTGGAGAATGCATAATGATTAGTATTAGTTTTCTTTTCTAGACAAGTAGAAAATAATTCTGATGTGCTACTTAAACTTTCCAAACAAACTCCAGCCTGTTTGTAAAAATGAAAAGAGAAAGATGCCAGCAACAAAACAAACAAAAAAAGATCAAATGAGACTGAAAAAGAAAAACACTATCCAATTGTTTGTTGTTATTGCCACTTCAAATTCCTGTTCAGTTTGGCCCTTGAATATTTGAGAAGCAGGAGTATGAAGTTCAGGGGCCATGCGCCTTGTGTCTCTCTCCAATATTGATCCCTTATACCTACTCATTTTTCTTTTGATGAGGGAGCTAATACCTGTGTATCGCAGGACAGTGGTTCATTGTGTATGTACGACAGTAATATGGATTCTTCCCGACTTAATAAGGACCAGGGCCGCTGGCCCTCTTTGGGTTTCCTAGACTAGAGAAGAAGACAGGAACCAGGACGGGAAAATGGACATGTTACATTTTAAACTGGAGCTTCCCCTGCAGTCCACGGAGCATGTTCTTGGTGTGCAACTCATCCTGACTTTCTCCTACCAATTGCATGTGAGTCGATTCCTGAGGGAAGCCTGTCCTCTCCCTTTTGTCTTTATATATATATATATATTGATTTTTTTACAGAAAGGAAGGGAGAGGGATAGAGAGCCAGAAACATCGATGAGAGAGAAACATCAATCAGCTGCCTCCTGCACGCCCCCTACTGGGGATGTGCCCGCAACCAATGTACATGCCCTTGACCGGAATCGAACCTGGGACCCTTGAGTCCGCAGGCCGATGCTCTATCCACTGAGCCAAACCGGTCAGGGCTCCCTTTTGTCTTTTAATAGTACAGATCCCTCTTTCTGATTTCTAGGAAAACCCACACTGTAGAAAAAGGTTCTTTTCTGAGGTGCAGTTTGGGATTTAACTTGGGCAGATCAAATGTTTTTCATTAGGGCCATATTAATTTATACAAGCCACGAACAGCTCAGAGTTCTTCCTGTATGGCTAAGCCAGGTATGTGGGGGACCATTAGGCTTCCACCACAGACAGGTGACGCTTAGAACCCAGAGCCCTTAAGATCTGACTGAAACTCATCTTGTCTCTCCCTCTAATGATTTCAGAGGATGTCAACATTCGTGATGCAGAGCATGGCATTTCTTCAATCCTCCTTTGCTATTCCGGGGTCCCAGTTATACGTGAACGGAGACCTGAGGCTGCAGCAGAAGCAGCCCCTAAGCTACGATGGCCTAGACGTTCGATACAACGTAAGGATGCTTCTCCTTGTCCATCTCCTTTTATTTGTATATGTTAGTGTTTACCAGTTCTTTGAAGAGGGAGAAATGGAAGTTGGAAATAGCATTTCTCTGTAGGGGCACAGAAGAGGATTTCTGAGGAATTCCTGCCATGAATTCTTTCATAATGTGGAGACGGATGTGCCTGTATTTATATCTAGAAAGAAAGGAAAAAAATCTCTGTTTTTAATCTAAGAACCAAATATTTATTGCTTTTGGATGCGCGCGCGCACACACACACACACACACACACACACCATATTTTAAGTGATCTTTTTTTAGTTCATGTAAAACATTTCAAAAATAATACTAACAACCGATTATTTGAGCACAGAATCCTGAGTTAAGAGGTTTAAATATATTATCTTGTTTAATCATCACAGCAACCTCAGGAGATGCCTACTCCGCCGTTTCCCAGCTCGCCAGCTGCTTGTCCTGTCATTGCCCCCCTTGCTCCGTTGTGCTGTTCTTCACACCCGCAAAGTGGCTCCTGCCTCAGGGCTTTTGCACTGGCCTTGCCCTCTGCCAAGTGTCCACGTAGTTTATTCTGCCACTCCATTCACTTTCTAGTTCAAATGCCTCTGAACACAGTCCTTCCCTGACACTTCTTTCTAAAATAGCATTCCCCGCCCTGACCGGTTTGGCTCAGTGGATAGAGCGTCCGCCTGCGGACTGAAGGGTCCCAGGTTCGATACCGGTCAAGGGCATGTACCTTGGTTGCGGGCACATCCCCAGTGGGGAGTGTGCAGGAGGCAGCTGATCCATGTTTCTCTCTCATTGATGTCTCTAACTCTCTATCCCTCTCCTTCCTTTCTGTAAAAAAAATAAAATAAAAATAAAAAATATAATTAAAAAATATAAATAAATAAAATAAAATAGCATTCCCCTCTCTCTCCGTCATTCCTCACCTAGGTTTACTGTTGTACTTCCACCTGAAATATTAAAGATATGTTATCGGTTTATTTGCTGTTTCCCTCAATAGTAAAAGAGCTGACATCTATACTTTCACCCCAGTGCCTAAAAGAGTGCCGGCACACTATACAGTAAGTACTCAGACAGATTTGTTGAAAGAATGAACTCATTTTACGCTTGAGGAAACTGGGACTTACAGGGATTAATTAATTTTTCCAAAGTCCCACAGCATGAAAGTAACAGAGCCATGAATTGTCTGTCTAAGGCCAGAACTCATTCATTTAAACACGTTTTGCTACTAACCTTTATTATATCCCAGGGAGGGGGGCATATAAGTTGGGCTGGGCTACTTTTGAAAAGGAAAGCGGAACTTTATCAGTTATTTCAGGTCTGTTCCAGACAAATTAGGATATATGGTCACCCTAGCTATCAAGGTCAGCTTTTTAAAGGAGGACTATAAAGTATAAACTTAATATGGCACTTTTTGTTTTTGTTTTTTTTTTTTTTACTTGGAAAAGATCTTTGCTTTTTTGTGGGGTTTTTTTTCCAGCTTTATTGAGGTATAATTGACAAAATTGTAAACTATTTAAAGTATACATCATTATGATTTGATAGATGAATACATTGTGAAAGGATTCCTTTCAATTAGTTAACACATCCATCACCACACATTTAACTTTTTTGTATATGTATGAAAACATTTAAGTTCTACTCTCTTAGCAAATTTCAATTACATAGTACAGTATTATTAATTGCAGTTATCACATTATACATTAGATCAGTGGTTCTCAACCTTTCTAATGCCGCGACCCTTTAATACAGTTCCTCATGTTGTGGTGACCCCCAACCATAAAATTATTTTCGTTGCTACTTCATAACTGTAATTTTGCTACTGTTAATGAATAGTAATGTAAATATCTGTGTTTTCCAATGGTCTTAGGCTCTACAGCAGCGGCTCTCAACCTATGGGTTGCGACATTAGAAAGGTTGAGAACCACTGATCTAATGTATAAATTAGAACCAATGATCTAGTAGCAAAATTACAGTTATGAAGTAGCAATGAAAATAATTTTATGGTTGGGGGTCATCACAACATGAGAAACTGTATTAAAGGGTCGCGGCATTAGAAAGGTTGAGAACCACTGCATTAGATCCTCTGACTATTCATCTTATAGCTGAAACTTTGTACTTTAACCCTTTCCCTATTGCCCCCGGCTCCCAGCCCCTGGCAACCAATTTTCTACTCTGTTTCTATGAGTTTGATTTTTTTACTTCGATTCCACATATAAGTGAATACCATGCAGTATTTATCTTTCTCTGTCTGGTTTATTTCATTTAGCATAATGCCTTCAAGGTCCATCCATGTTGTTGCAAATGGCAGGAGTTCCTTCTTTTTTCATGTTTGAATATCTTCTTTAATCACATCTTCTTTATCCATTCATCCATTGACAGACACTTAGGTTGTTTCCATATCTTGACCATTGTAAATGATGCTGCAGTGAACACGGGAGTACAGATATCTCTTTAATATTCTGTTTTCCTTTCCTTTGGATATATACTCAGCAGTGGAATCTCAGGATCATGTGGTAGTTATATTTTTAAATTTTTGAGCTACCTCCATACTGTTTTCTATAGTGCCTGCACCAAGTTACAGTCCTACCAACAGTACACAAGGGTTCCCTTTTCCTCATATCCTTGCCAACACTTATCTTGTCTTTTTGGTAACAGGCTTTAAGTAATACCTCATTGTGGTTTTGATTTGCATGTCCTTGATGATTAGTGATGTTGAGCACCTTTTCATGTGCTTGTTGGCCATCTATATGTCTTCTTTAGAAAAATGCCTATTTGGTTCCTCTGCTCGTTTTTAAATATATATATTTTTTTTATTTCAGAGAGGAAGGAAGAGGGAGAGAGATAGAAATATCAATGAGGAGAGAGAATCGTTAATTGGCTGCCTCCTGCACACCCCCTACAGGGGATCAAGCCCACAACCCAGGCATGTGCCCTGACTGGGAATCTAACTGTGACCTCCTGGTTCATAGGTTGACGCTCAACCACTAAGTCACACAAGCCGGGCTCTCTGCCCATTTTTTTAAATCAGATTGTTTTATTATTGTGTTATGTGAGTTCTTTATGTATTTTGGATATTAACCCCTTATCAGGTATATTATTTATTAATATTTTCTCCCATTCTATAAGTTGCCTTTTTATTTTGTTGTGCTTTGCTGTGCTATTAACTTGACATAATCTCACTTATTATTTTTGCTTTTGTTGCTTGTACTTTTGGTATCAAATACAAAAAAATCATTGCCAAGACTGATGTCAAGGAGCATACCCCCTATGTTTTCTTCTAGTTTTACAACTTCAGGTTTTAAATTGGTTTAATCCATTTTTAATTTATTTGTATATATGATGTAAGGTAGGAGTCTAGTTTCATTCTTTTGCATGTGGCTGTCCAGTGTTCCTAACACCATTTATTGAAGCAACTATACTTTCCCCACTGAATGTTTGGCTCTTTTGTCATAAATTAACTGACCATATATTGGTGGGTTTATTTCTAGATTCTCTATTCTCTATTTTGTTCCATTGATATGTGTCTGTTTTTATGCCAATACCATACTGTTTCAGTTACTATAGTTTTGTAATATAATTTTATTTTTTCTCCCACTTTTTATTTATTTTGACATATTTTGATATGTCCAAAAACTTGTAAGTGCAATTATCACTAAACCAAGATATACAGGAATTGCACTTCATTCCGGGGGTGAGGGAGGGGTCTCAATCTTATAGTGTTAGAAGAATAAAGTACATTTGTTATAGTATACATTATCATATTCCCTTAAAGCAGGGATTAAGGTTTTTAAATTAAAATACTTTAGGGATTACTTCTGTCTGTACATTCAGGAACTATCAATATTTCACTGGTTACATACAATTATCCCATCATACAAAAAAATCTTAGTTGTATCCTAAGGTCTCTTTAAGTCAGATAGTAAAATAGAAATAGCAATTTAATTAGCAAGCTATAAATCAGAACAGTGTAGAAATTCTGCAGTTGAATTGTATTTCCTGTCTGTAGTATTGCTGCTATTAAATCTATTTTCTCCATGTATTAGAAGAAAAAAAATAAGCATTGATAGTCAAAATAAGATTTTCATTGTTGCAGTACATGATAGAATATATGAGAGAAGGAAGAGTTTCTAATGTCATGACAATCTTTATGAACCTTTACTAGTGTAAAGGTTAAGGATTATTGTGTGTATATATTTGGAAAGGAATAAAAAACAAAGGCAGGTGGTTAGGACAGGCATATAAAGGGAATGCTGAGACTATATTATAATTATATTTATTTTTAAAAAAACTGATCTGAAGCCAGCTGTTAGTATAAATTCAACCTGATAATTTATTTGTGAATAAAGCTAGTTTGTTTTTGTTTTTAATCCTCACCTGAGGATGTGTTTATTGATTTTAGAGAGAGGGGAAAGGAGAGAGAGAAACATTGATCAGCTGCTTCCCATATGTACCCTGACCAGAAATCGAACCTGCAACCTTTTTGGTGTATGGGACAATGATCCAACCAACTGAGTTACAGGCAAGGGCAATAAAGCTAGGTTGGTGGGAAACAGTTTAATTCTTTCCTTAAAGAAACATAAAGAAACTCAAAAGAAATTTTAAAGGTAGTAGGCCAGAAAATGCAACAGTAACTCCTATAATAATCCTTTTCAATTAAACAGATAAATCAAGTTGAGACATGTGTTAAAATACTTTTCAGACTATTTATTAGCCTATATAATCCAATTGGATTTTGATATTTTTTAAAAAGCCATTTTATAAAAGCTATTACATCTAGAAGAAAATAAATTAGATGCCCTCCCCCTCCCCAAGATATTGTTTAACCTGTAAAGCATCAAAAGCTATATAATATCTTATGCAAATTAACGAGTGTTCTTACAGAAGCAGTACAGTTTTGGACGGATATTATGCTGTATTTGTGGTGAGTACTAGGCACAAGAATATGTGTATCAATTAGGCATTTTCAGTCTAATTAGTCTCTAAAGTCATTTAATTGTTGGCATTATATAATAATTGGTGTGCATTTTGATACTTAAGTCATGAATTGTAGAGAACAGGAAGCAGTATGATATAGTAATAGGGTTTGTATCAGACGATCACGAGTGTTGAACAAATCTCTTCTATGAACTCTGTGATTTGTTTTGCAGTTGGTCACTTTTAGTAGATCCTTGATTTGATTCTCCCATCTTCATATTTTCTCCAGCTGCAGGCGTTGATATTTCTTCATCTTCCTCATCATCCATTAGTTCTTTTGAAATTAATTGCCTCGCTAATTTAAGATTAAGTCCTTCATTGTCATGAAGCTTCCTTTTCATTTCAAACTCGAGCTGTTTTTCACTAGCTGGTCTGGGAATTCTCTGAAGCTGGGTCTTTTCTCCCCCCTGCTCATTTCCTACAGAGCACTTGAAAAAGAATAAACAGCAGGTAGTCAATAAAGACTTTTTACCTTCATTTGAGAGGTCATTGTCTTCGTCTCCACTGCTTTCTTGTTCATGAATCAGATACTTTGGCTTTGAGCCTTTGGCAGCAGCTAATTTCTTAGCTAACGTGTCTGGGTTCAGGGCTTCAATGGTTTCTGAATCACCCAATACATCCTCATCATCACTTTCTATGCTATTGTCTGGAGTGCTTGGTTCGTCTACTTTAATTATATCTTCGTCTTCTATATAATATGTCGCCAGGATGTTCATTTCATCCCACTTCTGGGATTTTTTACTCAGTACGTCGGAACTCTTGTGCCGCTGCTGTACACTCGAGGGCACCAGAGAGCAAGCCATAGAACTCTTGTTCTTCAGGATCCCCTTCATGGGCTGTTGCGAAGCCGAGGCTGCTGCCATTGTCTGCTGCGAGGCTGCCATTGCCCGCTGCGAGGCTGCCATTGCCCGCTGCGGTGGTGGGCGTGATGGTGGGCGAGAAAGGGTCGCTGGTTGGCGCTGGGTCCAGGAAGGAAAGGGCCAGGGGCAAACGGGGACTGGCCAGGCAGCCGCCGAGCCCACCAGGGGCTAAGGCGCTGCACCTGCCGTCACGGAGACAGCTACTGGCGTCGTTTTCACGACACAAGGACCCCGACCCCGACGCGGGCGCTGGCGGCTGGCTGCTGTGTGCGCCCTTGGCCAGCCAACGCACTTGACCCGGGGCAGGCAGAGAAGCCCAACAGCCTGTAACATAGTTTAAATCAGGAAGTTGGATGCCTTCGGCTTTGCTCTTTCTCCAGATTGCTTTGGTTATTTGGGGTCTTTTGTGATTCCATACATTTTTTTAGGATTTTTTTTTTTTATTTTTTTTTTACATCTGTGAAAAATAACGCTGGGATTTCTATAGGGATTCCACTGATTCTGTAGATAGCTTTGGGTGGTATGGACATTTTAACAGCATTGATTATTTTAACACATGAACACAGAGTAACTTTCTATTAATTTGTGCCTTCTTCGGATTCTTTTATCAATGTTTTATAGTTTTCAGTGTACAGATATTTCACCTCCTTGGTTAAATTTATTTCTGTGTATTTTTTGATGCAATGTAATGGGATTTTTTTTTTGGGGGGGGTAATTTCTCTTTCTAATACTTCATTGTTAGTGCTTTTGTATATCGATTATGTATCCTGCAACTTTACTAATTCGTTTATAAGTTCTAACAGTTTCTTTGGTAGAGTCGTTAGGGTGTTCTATTATGTAATATTGTGTCATAGGCCAATAGTGACAATTTTACTTCTTCCTTTCCAATTTGGATGACTTTTATTTCTTTTTCTTGCCTAATTGCTCTGGCTGGGACTTCCTCTACTCTGTTGAATAAAAGTTGTGAGAGTGGGCATCCTTGTCTTCTTCCTGATCTTGGAGGAAAATTTTTCAGCTTTTCACCATTGAGGATGATATTAGCTGTGGGCTTGTCAGTTATGTCCTTTATTATATTAAGGTATGTTCCCTCTGTACCCACTTTTTTGAGAGTTTTCTTTTTCATAAATGGATGTTTAATTTTGTCAAATGCTTTTTCTGCATCTATTAAAATGGTTTTCTAAAAAAAATATTTTTATTGATTTCAGAGAGGAAGGGAGAGGGAGAGATAGAAACATCAATGATCCAAAAGAATCCTGCACACACACACACACACACACACACACACACACACACAACACTGCAACTGGGCACGTGTCCTGACCAGGAATCCAACTGTGAACTCCTGTTTCATAGGTTGAGACTCAATCACTGAGCTACACCAGCCGGGCAAGATATCCTTCATTTTATTAATGTGGTGTATCACATCTATTAATTTGTGGATGTTGAGCCATCATTGCATCCTTGGAACAAATCCCACTTGATCATGGTGTCTGATCCTTTTAATGTACTATTGAATTTGGTTTGCTAATGTTTTGTTGAGGATTTTGCATTTATGTTCATCAGGAATATTATATTATGATATTATAATGTAATATATTATATTTTCTTATACCTTTTTTACTTTGTTCATGCATTATTCTCCTGACCTCAGTGAGCATCTTTGTGACGTATTTTAAATTCTTTTTTCAGATAAGTCACTTATCTCCATTTTATTAAGGTCTATCTCTGGAGTTTTATCGTATTCTTTTGTGTGGAACATATTCCTCTATTGCTTTATTTTCCTTGCCTCGCTGTTGGTTTCTGTGCATTAGATAAAACATCCCTCTCTCCCAGTCTTTTTTTTTTTTCCAAAGTTTATTTTTTTAAAAATATATTTTATTGATTTTTTACAGAGAGGAAGGAAGAGGGATAGAGAGTTAGAAACATCGATGAGAGAGAGACATTGATCAGCTGCCTCCTGCACACCTCCCACTGAGGATGTGCCCGCAACCAAGGTACATGCCCCTGACCGGAATCGAACCTGGGACCCTTCAGTCCACAGGCCAACGCTCTATCCACTGAGCCAAACTGGTCTTGGCCCTCTCTCCCAGTCTTGACAGAGTGGACTCATGTAGGAAATTAATCTTACCAGCCAGCTCAGCCAGAGTTCTTTGTTGCTGTCAAGCCTTTGTCATTTTCCAAGCTGCCTTCTGTGTTCTTGTGGCTCCTAGTAGTTGAGGGTTTGCTAAGATCATTTCAGTGTGGGTGATGTGGATATTTTCTCATTTGCCCAATGTATAGGAGCCACTCAACTAGTTTCTGAATTTCTTTCAGAGGGAATTGCTTCAAGTGTAGTTGTAGATTTAGTTCATCAGTGAGAGGAGGTCAGTTCAGGAAGTTCCTTTGTTGCTATATTGGAATGGAACCCCTTTTTTTATTTCACTTTTTTGTTGTTGTTTTTAAATGATTTCAGCGAAAGGAAGGGAGAGAGAGAAAGAGATAGAAACCTCAATGATGAGAGAGAATCATTGATTGGCTGCCTCCTGCACGCTCCCCACTGGGGACCAAGCTCAAAATCTGGGCATGTACCCTGACTAGGAATCAAACTGTGACCTCTTGGTTCATGGGTCCATGCTCAACCACTGAGCAAAACCAGCCAGGCTATTTTACATTTTTTAATATCTCCCTTAAGTCTTCAGCATTTGAATCCTGCCTTCACCTAGAAACCCATAGCACTTTTTATTCCCATATCAATGGAAATATGATACTAGGGGGCAGGAAGTCATTTCCTTCTCAAAGGACTATATGCTTACTGTTTGTACTTTATCCTTTTTCCAAATCTACATTTGAAAGATCATCTAGAGAAGAGCAAGGACAAGACAAAGGAGTTGAAAATATGGTCTATTTTTAAAAATTAAAGGATTTATTTCTCCCATTGGAATAGAGAGAGGTATTTTATAAATAGCTTTAAAACCTATGAAAAGTAGATATTGACCCCTTGTTTCCATCCCACAAGGGGAAAGATTGAGAGTAAATAAATTATTGTAAGACTGGAATAGGTCACCAAGAACAAGAAGGTGGTCCTGGGTGGGCAGGAGGGTAGAAAGACCAGAGAAGAAGCTGTTTGGGGCTTATACCAGGTCCTCCTGCTATATTCCAGGTGTCTGTCATCAACGGAACCAGTCCTTTTGCCTATGACTATGACCTCACGCATATTGTTGCTGCCTATCAAGAAAGGAACAGTGAGTAAATTTCATTCAGGTGCTTCATAAAGACTTTCCAGGTTAGTGGGATCTTTGGAGAGAAACAGAATTGGAATCCTTATCATGATGAAAATGTCAAAACCAATGAATGCTCAGTGATGTGAGGCAAACAGGCAACCCAGGACTTGTCCTTTTTCCTCCTGATCTAAAGACCCACAATCTGTGCAACCCCCACTTCTATGATCCATCAGGTTAGTGCCAATTAATTGCCATATGTATTCCACCACTGGTTTGATGGATTTTCTTTCTTTTAAATAAGCTTAATTGAGGCGCTCCACTTACCATACTTGTAAAAGAAGCCAAAGACAAATTACTGTTTCTAGTTTTCACATGGAAATAGGGAATGTGAGTGACTCACCCCATACCAGCAATTGAATAAGGAGATAGATGTGATGCACCCAAGGTTCTGGCTATAAGGCAGAGTGTGTCTGTCCCTTACAGAGGTGAGGCTCTTAGGCCATCCCATGCACTTGACTTGACCTGCTTGGCTGGTTGGTGGTCTGAGTTTTTCTCTAAAGGCATGTTAAGTATTGCTCGGCAACCAGATATGGATACTACGCACAGACACTTAAGTGGGGGACTGCAATTCCAGTATTTCTTTCTGACTTTATGTAATACATGAACAACATTATTCTAAAAATAAAATTTAAAACTAAAAAAGAACATTGAAACTAAACTAAAACACTACAAATCAAGTTTTTAAAATTTTTTCTTCTAGTCTTTGTCTATATGCAAATCTCTTTTTTTTTTTCCCCCAGTTGATTTCAGAGAGGAAGGGAGAGGGAGAGAGACAGAAACACCAATGATAAGAAAGAATCATTGATTGGCTGCCTCCTGCACACTTCACACTGGGGATCGAGCCCACAACCCAGGCATGTGCCCTTGACCGGAATCAAACCCAGGACCCTTCAGTCCGCAGGCTGATGCTCTATCCACTGAGCCAAAGTTGCCAGGGCTATATGCAAATCTTTTCATATAGCTGCTATCATAATTTAGAGACACTTTTGGATCCAGTTTATTTCTTTTTGTTGTTGTTAATCCTCACCTGAGGATATTTTTTCCATTGGTTTTTAGAGAGAGTAGAAGGGAGAGAGGGAGGAAGGGAGAGGGAGAGAGAGAGATCCTTGTGAGAGAGACACGTTGATTGGTTGCTCCCATACGTGCCCCAACTGGGGATCAAACCTGTGACCCTTTGGTCTGTGGTTGACGCTCTAACCACTGAGAAAAACCAGCCAGGGCCAATTTATTTCTATTTACTTTGTAATATAAATATTTTTCCCATGCTGCTACAAAGTTTTAATTGGTGTGGGGTTTTTTTTAATATATTTTTGTTGATTTCTAAGAGGAAAGGAGAGGGAGAGAGAGATAGAAACATCAATGATGAGAGAGAATCATTGATCAGCTGCCTCCTGCATGCCCCCCACAGGGGATTGAGCCCGCAACCCAGGCATATGCCCTTGACCGGAATCAAACCCGCGACCCTTCAGTCCGAAGGCTGATGCTCTATCCACTGAGCCAAGCCAGCTAGGGCTAATTGGTGTTATTTTTAGTGGTAGCATAGTATTCCTTTGCTTAGCCATTCAACAACTACAGAACCCATAGACTGTTTCCACATTTTTTTAACATAAGTGTTTTGACAAGTATTTTAACAAAGTGTAAGCAACTTTGCACATTCAATTTCACTTTTTTCCTTTTAAATCATTTCTTAGAGATGAGTTTTGAAGTACAGAATTTGCCTGAGAGGTCAAAAGAATATTTTCATAGCCCTCAATTTTTTTTAAAGCTTATATGTATTTTTTTAATTAAAGAAATTTAAATATGCTATTATTGATTCCAGAGAGAGGAAGGGAAAAGGAGAGAGAGATAGAAAGATGATGAGAGAGAATCATTGACCAGCTGCCTCCTGCACACCCCTAGTGCGGATCGAGCTGGCAACCTGGGCATGTGCCCTGACCAAGAATCAAACTGTGGCGTTCTGGTTAATGGGTTGATGCTCAACCACTGGGCCTCACCAGCTGGGCATAGCCCTCGATATTTTATTGCCAAAGAGAGCATTTGTGGATTAATTCCTGATTGTATTGCAGTAACCACCATCCTGACTGACCCCAACCCCATCTGGCTGGTGGGGAGGGCTGCCGAAGCTCCATTTGTGATTAATGCTGTCATCCGATACCCTGTGGAAGTCATTTCATATCCTTTCTGTTAAGAAGCCAACAGTAGCTCAGTTTCAAAAAAGGAAAAAGGATTCCTCACTTGTCCCAAGAAGAAACAGATGTGGGAAGCCTTAAGTTGAAATTGCTACAGCATTGCAGCCCCACACAAACCACTCTGTCTGCACTCTTGTCTGCTATTCATACAGGGGTGGGAGGCTGGGGAATTCATTTCCTGTTCCTATTTCTTTATGAGCAATTCTTCTAGGTCAGAATCCAGAATCATCCATATTTATGTCCTAATAATCTTTTATTATCCCTTTTATCCTAAAGGTATTTGAAACATTTTTGCCATATCCTGTCTAAACTTACCCGTTTAACATTTACTTAGAAAATGTCATCTGAGATTCCTTAACTGTGTATACTTATCTACCAGGATTCTGGGAAATTATAAAGTTTGCCTGGATCCAGTATGTCAGTATCCTACTTATCTTCCTCTGGGTGTTTGAAAGAATAAAAAGATTTGTGTTTCAAAATCAAGTGGTCACCACAATCCCTGTGACAGCAATGCCCCAGGGAGAACTCTATAAGCAGCACTTATCGTAAGAAGACCATGACTGGAAACTAAGCAGGACCTGGCTACCTCATATTGTCTTCTGAGAACTGCCACCTTAGGACACTTTTGAAAAGGGACCATGGACACGTGCCAGCATGTGTGTTTTCCCTACCAGCGACAGAGAAGAGTTCTAATTTTTCTCTACACAAATTCCGTATCTTCTAAGTGCCTACCAAAAGCATCAGAGACTAGTTTGTGGAAAGGTCTGAAAACGCTATAATTTGCTCTCCTGCCCCCCTTTTTTTGCCCTAGACTTGAATTTCAAGAGAAAACTACAATCAACTTAGACATGTTGGAAAGAGTATCACTTCTAGTCAAGCAGACTTTTGCTTCCTTGAACTGAGAAACATGCTATGCATTTCTTCCCCCTATTGTAAAGCACTTTTGACTCTTTTCAGGGCTCTCAGGACAGATCTGCAAATCATTAGCATTTCCCACTCTCAGGCACCTAAATTTCCCATTCAGAACTTTGATTTCCAGAACTGAGAGGCCTTTAAGTGGAGAATTGGAGAGAGAGGGAGTGCTCAAGAACATGTGTGTGCACCCACGTGAGGGTGGGCAACTTGAGGACACTCGGACCATCCACCTGCCCTCAGTCTAACAGACATCTTCTGTCATCAGCTCAGCTGAAAAGCCCTTTATCCTGCCCTTATGTGGCTGGCTCTGTGCCCTGCCTTTTGCTCTCTGTCTGTGCCCCTGGAGTAGCAGGCTGAAGTCAGAAGTGCTGTTTCATTCACAATCCTCTGGGCAACAGTGGGGGGGAATAAGGATTGTAGCAGTTTTTTTTTTTCTCTCTGACCCTCACCCAACAGCCTGGACACTTGCCACTCCTCCTTCTCGACAGCCTCTCCCCCTTCCTGAAAAGGACCTGGGTGACAGAGGACCTGTTGTTGGTATTGGCTCCCTGCCCAACAACACAGAGTTTATTTGGAGGGCTAGCGGGAAGCCCGGCTCCTTGTATTTCCCTTGACTAAGGAACAGGGTGCCCATCAGAGCAGGCAGCTTTGGGAGGGACACAAGGAGCAGTGGGGGCAGAAGGAGGATGCTAGCCGCCGCAGCTCAGTCCAGCCTGGCCCATAGCAGAATGGTGAGCAGTCCAGCCAGATGACCCTCATGACTAAGCGAGTGTCTGCAGGAGAAGAGTGCTGGGAGAGGTCTTTGTTACACACAGGAGACTGATTCTTCTCCTCCAAAGAAAACATGCAGTTTCCTCAAAGGATAGATGGATCTGCTTTACGATCCTGCGATGTCATTGGTACTAAAAGGACACGCCCACTCTGACCTGTGCTTCATGCCCATTTATAAACACACTCTTCAGTGTGTGCCTCAGTTTACCTTGGTGATTCAGTTTTTATTTCCAAACCACCTTTTCTTTCAGGCTGACCAAAATAAGTGTTTGGAAACAAAGCTATTTTGAAGTATTCAAGCACACAAAATCCTAACCGCGGCCCCTCTTTTAAACTTTAGGACTGCTTATTTACATACCTAAAATTTTTTTGAGATTTCAATCAATGAAAATTGGTTGCTGAATTTTGTGAATTACAAAAAGATGAGATATGGAAAGAAAGCTAAAGATGTATAGACATTGCTTTGCATTTTATTAAATTGTTTTATTGCAAAATTTGTATAACGAACCATGATGTTTCATAGCTTTCTAATTAAAATGTTCAAAATGGAGGCTGCATGTGGCTTTTTAGAGGGGAAGGGTTTGGAAAGGGGAAGAGTGGGGAGGGCAGAGGTAGCGCACATTTCTCCAAGTTACTCACCAGCAGCCTTGCTTCGCCAGGGTTCTGCTAAAGACCTTGGAGCTTTTGTTAGCTCTTTGGCAAAAGTCCCCTGGTCCGGCCCCAAGTAAATGTGAGTTTTTGGTGGAATCCACATGGCATGTGGAAACCACAGGCTGGAAAATTACAAGTGTGTCTGATGAATGTCATATTTACAGATCAGATATTCGTAGCTTCTGAACCTGAATCACACAGTGTAGTTGCAAGAGAAAACGTGAGAAATATACAGGATTTTATCCACTGAGCTGTAACCAATAGCTAAGTCAGGGTTTGAGACACTTACTCAATATTTGGAGGGGGCCATTCCTAATTTTTTGAAATGATTATCCAATTTCTGTTTGAATCAGGTGAGGCCCCACTTGGGTCACATCATTAAGATTAACAAAGCAATTCTATATCTTCCCCTTTCATGTTCATGCTTTTATTTTATTTACTAGAGGCCCAGTGCATGAAAATCGTGCACTGGGGGGAAGGGGGGCGGGGAGGGGTTTGTCCCACAGCCCAGCCTGTGGCCTGGTCACCCCCAACTGCCCTTCCCTGCAGGTTCGGTCCCCCCCAGTTCCCCCCTCTGCAGGCCCAGTTGCCCCCAACTGCCCTCCCCTGTCGGCCATCTTGTGGTGGCTATCTTGTGACCATATGTGTGTGGCCATCTTGTGCAAAGGAGCGATGGTCAATTTGCATATTACCTCTTTATTATATAGAATTTTTTTTTTTCCAGAGAGGAAGGGAAAGGGAGAGAGAGAAACATCAATAATGAGAGAGAATCATTGATTGGCTGCCTCCTGCACGCCCGCAACTGGGGATGGAGCCTAGAACCTGGGCACGTGCCCTTGACTGGAATTGAACCCAGGACCCTTCAGTCTGCAGGCTGACACTCTATCCACTGAGCCAAACCAGCTAGGGCGTGTTTCATGCTTTTAAAAAGAAGTTTATATCTGACCAGAGCAGTTCTAAATGCCTACTGGAGGAAATGTGTAATTAAAGAAAATAAGTTCCAACTTTGCTACCCAGAAATTACTACTGTTGGCATTCTGGTACACATCTTTTGTATTTTTTTTTTTTTTTTTTTACTGTCATACACTTCTTTGAACCCTGTGTACAAATCCTTGCTGCTGGTTTATTTCCTTAAGATAGGTCCTAGAAAGGAATTACTAATTCAAAAAGCTTATGACTGTTTTTAAGGATTTTAACTCATCTTGCCAAGCCGTGTCCTGGAAAGAAGGCACTAATCTATACTAGTGCTCTCACAGCAGACTTCTTTTAGAACCCACCACGGATTCCCAGAGGTCAGAATCGTCCTTCATTTTCAAATGCCTGGACTCTGCTCTTTTATCTGGAGGGGGAGGGGGGCGATCTGCTTTATTTACTGAAACGTATCCTGTATTTATCCGGGGACTCGCTGCCCTCTTGGCTAGAGCAGGGAGGGGACGAGACGGGCCAGCTTGGGGCCTAGTTCCTGAGGGCCACCTGCTGTCTCAGCCCCTCGCAGCTCCACTACTTTGTGGGTTCACCTGGCATCAAGGTGCCTTGTACTTGGCTTAGGGCTGAGGCTGGGGCCTTGGGAAGCTGGTTTGGATTCCAAGTCACTTCGCTGCGAGAATGCCACCGAGAGCGAGGAGGGGCAAAATTAAGATTAATTTTTTTCCTTCACAAGGGCCTTTTGTGCTCCTGGGAGCCTCCCTTCTTGGGACTGTTTTGGTCAATTAGTGAGATGAGAGGTGACTGTGCTAGCGCCCTCCCCCAAACAGTGCGCCTCCTGCAACCCCAAAGCCCACCTGTGCCTCCTCTTCCCGGGGGCCCTCCGGCGCCCGCCCCTGGCCAGCTGTCCCTCCCCCCGCCCCCCTCCCACCCCTGAGGCGTGGCCCCTCGGCCCGTGTGGGGCTGGTAGCCGGAGCCGGGGGCCAACCGGCTTCTTCCTTCCCTCCCGCCCTGGCTCCCGCCTGCCAGCTCGGGACCGCAGCCACGTCTGAAAGCGCCTCATTGTGTGCGCTCCGCTCCCAGCGGGCAGCGCCGAACCGCGCACCGCGCACGGGCCGCCGGCGGCCGCACAGGTAGCGCGGGGCCACGGGGCTGGTGCGGGCGGGGACCCCGGGTCAGGACGAATCTGGTCCTTGTGGCTCCAGGACTGCCGCCACCCCATCTTATGAGGCCTCTCTTTTTTTACGGGAACTCCTGCCGTGTTTACAGGTACCTCCGCCGTGGGTCCCCAGGTGCCTCCAATAGCTTGGTATCCGCGAAGCCCCATCCATCCCTGGTATCATCGGGTGCCCCTTAGGAACCTTGGGATCTCAACGGAACGAACCAGCCCGTGCGGACTCCCAGCGAAGAGACAGCAGGCTGTGGAGCGGAGCTTGGAAGAGACGACGAGAAGCCTTTTCGGAGCCTCGGAAGCCGCGCCAGGTCAGCCAAGGACCTCCAGCTTGGGGGGTGCGTTGGTTCGTCCCCTCTCCGCGCGGCTGTCTCCACCTTGGGCGGGCTTGGGGCTGAGCCAGGGGCAGAGTTGAGGTGCGGGGGGGACATGGATCTTGCAACTGGGGGGCGGGGCGAGTTAGGGGGACCGGGCTGAAGGTGATGGTTTTATCTGAACGCGCAAAGGCCGTCGCTGCCCCGGGCACTAGTTTCAGTCTTCCGGGACTTCAGCTGCACCTGGCATCATGAGATCAAGGCTGGGGAATCTCTTATCTCCTCAAACGTGAGGGTCAGAGGGTGGCTTTAATCTAGATAGCGCTCCAATGGCATTTTCCACGGAACTCCGGAGCAACAGCAGCTTGGTGAGTGAATTTGGAACCAGATCCAGCTGATTAGAGTCTGGCCAGCCCCTGCCTGGGCAACAACAGAGACCTCTCTTGGCCTCAGCATAGGTGCCCAGCAAATGTCAACCCTCCTTTTCCTTCCCTCTTGTACCGGAGACGTGGGGATGGGAAAGCTGAGGCCTGAAGAACAAACAGAAAGGCTTTGGCTGCCCTGAAACCATGAGTGAATGAGCCAAGTGCCAGAACTAATAAGAACAGTGTGCCGCCCCCCTGGCCGGTGTGGCCCAGTTGGTTGAGTGCAGTCTAGTGCATCAAAAGGTAGTGGGTTCAGCCGAAACCGGTTTGGCTCAGTGAATAGGGCGTTGGCCTGCGGACTGAAGGGTCCCAGGTTCCATTCCGGTCAAGGGCATGTACCTTGGTTGCAGGCACATCCCCAGTGGGGGGTGTGCAGGAGGCAGCTGATCGATCGATGTTTCTAACTCTCTATCCCTCTCTCTTCCTCTCTGTAAAAAATCAATAAAATATATTTAAAAAAAAAAAGGTAGTGGGTTCGATTCCCAGTCAGGGCACATACCCAGGTTGCCCCTTTTATCCCCATCAGGGAGGCCACTGATCCATGTTTCTCTTTCCCTCCCTCTCTCAAAACAATAAGAATGGTGTGCTGCTCAGTGAGCGCTGACTATGCTAAGGATCAGATTGTTCCATTCACTCCTCTCCAACCTGGATGGTACGTGCTGTGATAGTCTCTACAAAAGAGTCAGCTGAAGCACAGGGAGCTCAGTGGTTGTAGAGGCAGGATCTGAGCCCAGTCTGGCGTTAGAAGCCAGGCTTCTGGCCTTTACTCACTGTTTTATGTTTTCTATGTACATGTTCTGCCCCTGCCTGGCTTGCCACGTTCTGTAACTAGGGTGCTAGAGTCACCTGCACCTGGTTAGGCTATTGTCCTTGAGTTTTCCTTGTAAAATCCAAGGATTCCCTTGGAATCATAGAATATAGTTGTAACCCAGGGTTTGGAATATTCCCGAACAAGTACTTATAAGTGTACTTTGAACTAGATATTGTCCTAACTACTTTATAAATATTAATTCATTTAATTGTCAAATTAATCACATGCCGCCCTAACCGGTTTGGCTCAGTGGATAGAGCATCGGCCTGCAGACTGAAAGGTCCCAGGTTTGATTCCGGTCAAGGGCATGTACCTTGGTTGCGGGCACATCCAAGGTGGGAGGTGTGCAGGAGGCAACTGATTGATGTTTCTCTCCCATCAATGTTTCTAACTCTCTATCCCTCTCCCTTCCTCTCTGTAAAAAAAATCAATAAAATATATTTTAAAAAATTAATCCCATGCCTTGGGTTATACAGGGATGGGCAAAAGTAGGTTTACAGTTTGGAGTATGTGAAACAGTTTATTCTTATATTATTTATTTATTATTTATTTGTATTATGTAAACCTATTTTTGCCAACCCTGTTGTATTTCCCCCATTTTATAGATTAGGAGGAAAAAGGCACGGAGAGATTAAGTAACTTGCCCAAGATCACACAGTAGATGATCAAGTGGAGTCCCACCATTAACCACTGTACTACCCACCTCCTTCCTCTAAAGAGACAGACCACATCCTGCTTCTATTCTCGTAAGGGGAGATAGGTACAGCAATGCATAAACAAGAGAATTCTGGGTAGTGATAATAGCATTAACAATGGTTTCTCAATATCACCTAGTACAGTACTCAATATCACCTAGTACAGTACTCAGTTCATATTCAAATTTCTCTGATTGCTTTAAAGATATTTTCTTATGGTTGGTTGCTTTGGATCAGAATTCAAACAAGGTCCACACACACACACACACACACAAAAAAAATAACAAGGTCCACAACTTATGTGTTTTGAGTTGTTTTCTTCTAAAACAGTCTCTTTTTATGTCATTGACTTGTAAGAATGATTTACTTTTTAAAAATCAATCAATTAAAATAAAAGCTTACACAAATAAACCAGAGAACATTCCAGATGATCTCTGTAATGAAAGGGCTCAGTCAACACCTGGGGGAACACAGGGGAACGTGCTAAATGTGCACCCCCTACCTCCATACCGTGCGTGTGTTACTAATGAGAAGAGGTGGAAGGCCCAGACTGTAGGGCCCTCCAGCTGCCAGGTTCTAGGCCCAATTTTAGACCACACGAGGTGCTGTGCAAAGTGTACTTTGAGGATTCCCCAACCCCCAGAGCTAGGGAAAGGGGTTTACGGGTTATCTGCTCTAAAGTTCCCCCAGGGTGACTCTGAGCTCGGGGACTTGAGGCTCTTTTCCCAGACTAATTTGATTTCATTTCCCAATACATTCGTGCAGGCAAATCTGTCTCCTCCAGCAACATCCGGGTTGTGTGACTCCGGCCTCCTTGACTCTGGCTAGTGCCACACAATTGCTCATAGGGCAGGCAGAGAGATGCTAGATGTGCTAGGCTAGGGCTTGGGGTTGGCCACCTGTTTTGCCACAGCCCAGCCCAGCTCACAGGGCTGAGGGAGGGCGTGTGAGCCTCCACACTGTCACTGCATAGGAGGTAATTCATCCTACTGCCCAGCCTTCTGGTCAACTGGATACCACCTCAGCTGGGAGGTAGATATGCAGGCACCTCTCTCCCTGCAGTGGAGGCTGGAGCAGGCAAACTGTACCCATGCTTCCTTTAACCAACTAAAAAGAACTGATTTTATGATTACCAAAGTAATACAAGTTTATTGTAGACTATCTGGGAAAAGGCAGCAAAACACTAATAAGAAAAATCAGTACTTGTAATCTGGCCATAGGAAATAATCACTAATATTTAGCACGCATCATTCCAGATTTCCTCTTATAAATACACACTTGTATAATTATTATAACAGCTTTATTGAGATATAATACACATACATTAAAGTTCATCCTTTTAAAGTATACAATTCACTGGCTTATAGTATATTTAGTGTTGTGCATTAATCACCTCAAGGTTTATCCATGTTGTAGCATGTATCGGTACTGTGAAAACCCACATCCCGAGTGGTTCAGGGTTCAGGATCTGGAGAAGGGGCCACACACAAATGAAAGAGAGGAGACAAGAAGAAATAATTTGGAAATTGGGGGGCCAGGTGGGAGCCCAGGAGGACTCAGCTTGGGCTCAGGCCTTGCCATCCTTTCATTCAGTTTGGGATACACCTATAGCCCTTAGGCAGGCAATTTCCAGTGACAGACAGACTGTCTTAGCAGTAAGTATTTACATGACTATCTGGTGGGGAAGTTGCTTCAGTTACCACTGTTTCCACTAAACAGTGGGTGCATAGCTCTGACCTTTGCCAGGGCTCAAGGGTCACCAGCATTCTGGGCTCCTTGTCCACACCTCTCTGCTAGTGAAGACAATGGGTGGTTTCCCACAGGTACTTCATTTTTTTTCTTCCTCATTCCTTTTTTATTGCCAAATAATATTCAATTATATGAATACATCACATTTTGTTTATCCCTTCATCAAATGATGACTATTTGAAATGTTTCCATGTTGGGCCATTAGAATAATGCTACCATGACAGTTCATAAACAAGTTTTTGTGTGGACATGTTTTCAGTTCTCTCGGGTATATGTTTTGGAGTGGAATTGCTACATGGTAACTCTGTTTAAACTTTTGAGGAACTGCCTGTATTCCACAGCAACTGCACCATTTCCCATTCCTGTCAGCAGTGTGTGAGGGTTCCAATTTCTCCTCATTCTCACTAACACTTGGTATTATCTATCTTTTTCATTATAGCCATCCTAGTGGATGGCTATAATGAAGGGGGCTCTCATATTTTTTTCATTAATCCTCACCTGAATGATTTTTTGAGAGTGTAAGGGACGGGGAGAGACAGAGAGAGACACATTGATGTGAGAGAGAGACCACAACAATTGGTTGCCTCCTGCATGCACCCCGAATGGAGCCGGGGATTGAGCCTACAACCAACGTACATGCCCTTGACCAGAATTGAACCTAGACCCTTCAGTCCACAGGCTGATACTCTAAACACTGAGCAACTGGCTAGGCTCTCATTGTAGTTTTGATTTGCATTTCTCTAGTGACTAAAAATGTCAAGCATCTTTTCATGTGCTTATAGGTTAGTTGTACATCTTCTTTGGAGAAATTTCTACTTAAATCTTTTGCCCATTTAAAAATCGGGTTGTCTTTCATGTGGAGTTGTAACAGAATTTTATATACTTGTATTTTGGGTATAAGTCTTTTGCTGTGTATATGATTTGCAAACATATTCTCCCATCTATGGGTGTCCTTTTATTTTATTGATGGTGCCCTTTGATACTCCTGTTTTTTTTTAAACACAGTTGGTATCATACACAATTAGCACACTTGGTATGTGTATCTGTGTGTGTTTTGTTACCTGTGTTTTTCCACTCGATACTATATAGTTAAAATCTCTGACCTTAGAGGGTTCAAATTCTGACTCAGCTGCTATGTGTATGTGGATCCTCTAGGCAAGTTCCTTCATCTTTCTAAGTCTCAGTTTCTTCATCTGTAAAATAGGATGAGCATCAGGTCTACTTCATAGGGTTGTTGTGAAGATTAAACCTGAAGATGGTAGAAAAGGCTTGGCATTACAGGAAGCCCTCAGTGGATGGTATTTACTGATGGTCCTTGTACCCACTCCACCATAAGCACTCACCTTCCCCCTCCTATCTCTCTTTTCCTCCCTCTCTGCTTGATATTTTTTCTCTTATTTTCCTTTTCTCTCTGCCTCCTTTTCTCATCTTTCCTTCCCTCCTTTTTAACTTTCTCCCTAATGAATGGCCAGGCTCCATTAGAGCTCTTTTTGCCCCCTCTGGGGTGGCCCTTAATACCTAGAGTCCACTGATCCCGCATCCAGAATCCATTTTCTCTGGCCTTTGGGATTCCTAAACAGGGATGGCCTCCAGCTGATGCTGAATTGAGAGAAATCTGAGCCAGGGATTTGTACCTATAATTACATTTCACTCCCTTAGATTCTTTGCCAGGGCTGGGAGAGGCTGCTGACAGGAGATGCTGCTGAGTTAAGGGCAGGCAAAGCTGGGCTACAAGTCAGCGCTGCCCAGACAGCTAGATTCCTGGGCTCCAGCTCTTTCATCCCCCTTTCAGGGGGAACTAATATGGTCGCTCTCTTGTATAAACTTCCAGGGATACCTTGTGCTTATTTAAGCTAAGTGGATTATTATTATTATTATTTTTAAATCCTCACCCTAGGATATGTTTTCATTGATTTTGAGAGAGAGAGAGAGAGAGAGAGAGAGAGAGAGAGAGAGAGAGATCAGTGTGAGAGAGAAACATCGATTGGTTGCCTAGTATATGCCCCCCAACTGGCAATTGAACCTGCAACCTAAGTACCGTATGTGCTCTGACCAGGAATCGAACCCACTACCTTTTGGGGCACAGGACAACACTCCAACCAGCTGAGCCACCCAGCCAGGGCAAGCTATGTGGATTATTTTGACAAAAATAAATTTTCAAAGACTTTCTGACAAAACAGTTTCAGTAACTTGAGACAGCGGAAGGTGGTCCTGGGTGTCAGAGTAGACGAGGGAACTTTCTATTCTTTCTATGGCCTCTTGGGTTTGACTGAAATACATGATTATTTTCACCATCATTATCAACATCATCAAAGACCTGGTGGAACTGGGAGGCAGGAGAGGCCCGTAGTGGACAGAGGATGTCACTTCCTTTTGATTGAGTGGCTCTTGTGCTTGGGGGTGGGGCTGTGTCTGCCAGAGGATGGGACCCCTTTCCTAATTTTTCACAAATAAAACATGAGCCCACAATGCCCTCATCTGTATATTATTTTGTGCCACTTCTGTGTGATACCTTTTCCAAAAATTGAACCTATAATAAATATATGACTCACAAATGACTTTAAACAGGAAAGAATTCATAGGGGAGGGAGGGGACTTCCAGGATGGGGAACTAGTAGGCAAAGGCTTAGGAAGGGACCCACCCCAGGACCCTCCACTGGGGGTCTGGCACTTGGATTTAAACCTCTGCTATGTGCCTTACTAGCTGAGTATTCATTGTCGGAACCCATTGCCTCAATTAAAACAAACAGGGATAATTTCTACCTCCTGGGGATTCGGGGAGGATAAAATTCAATCATGAAGATAAAAGTACATATCACCGTGCCTGCCTGACATGTTCTTCCTAACTTTGAACCCTGGGACAATTGGTAGGTGTGCTGAACATAAGACTCCTTATGGGGACCTGGACTTCTCTGGACACCCTACGTGGCATAGGATGTTTCCACTCCCCTTCCTAGTTCTTGAGTTCCAATAACAGGATCAGGTAGCAGTTCCTGTATTGTGTAAGTCACTTAAGAAGACCTCTGGCTTCCCTGGAGTGCAGGTAACAAACACCTTGGCCTGTGGTCAAGATCCTTCTCTGCAAGGGGAGGCTGGGCTGTCCAGGCAGCTGTGCTTGAGCCAAAGCATCAGAGTCCTGCACTCTGCAGGGACTAGAGAGGCCAGCCGACTGTGATCAGAAAGTGCCAGGAGTGCCCGGCCAGCATGGCTCGGTGGCTGAGCAACCACCTATGAACCAGGAGGTCACAATTTGATTCCCGGTCAGGTAGCCGATCAATGATTCTCTCTCGTCATTGATGTTTCTATCTTTCTCTCCCTCGCCCTCCCTCTTTGAAATTATATATTTTTTAAGAAAGTGCCAGGGGCTTAGCAATGGAAGTCCTAGGTTTGAGTCCTGGTTTCCTGCTGTCTCTTTAAGCCTTGGGTCCTTTACCTAAAAAACTGAGATCATAGCCGAAACCGGTTTGGCTCAGTGGATAGAGCATCGGCCTGCGGACTGAAAGGTCCCAGGTTCGATTCCCGTTGAGGGCACGTACCTTGGTTATGGGCACATCCCCAGTGGGAGGTGTGCAGGAGGCAGCTGATCGATGTTTCTAACTCTCTATCCCTTCCTCTCTGTAAAAAATCAATAAAATATATATTTTTAAAACTGAGATCATAATGCCCGCCTCAGGGGCTGCTGAGTTAAATCATAGGGTGGATATAAAGCATCTCACATTTGAGATGATTTATATCAGCACACCAGTTATGAGTTCCCTTCCTCTCCTACCCCCTGTGCTCAGGGGAAGCACACCCTCAAGGAGAGGAGGTAACAAGTGCAGAGCAGATGGGTAGTTACTCTCCGAGTCTTCCAGGTTTTCCAGGAGTGGGCATGGGATCCAGGAGGCAGTTCTGGAGTTAGCAGATGGCAGCTGTTGGGCATCCTCCTTCCACTCCTACAGCCTACCAATAAGGAGAAGGCACAGAGATGAGATCTGCTCATGATCTAGACCAAGCATGTCAAACTCAAAGGCTACCATGGGCCAAATAAACGAGGTATGCAGCCCTCGGGCCTCGAGTTTGACATGCTTGGTCTAGACCCTGGCTTCTCTCAGTGGGGACATGGACAGGGAGGGTGTTATTAGGGAGCAAATACTGTGAAGCTAAGGAGGAAACTTCCAGGCCCCTACCTTCCAAAGCACCTCATCCTTGATCATTGCAGGAGCACCATGTACAAAGAGGAGAAAACTCGGGAACCTTGGGGTGTGGAAGGCTCAGTGTTCCTTTCTGCAGCACAAGCATGACATTTTAAAGATTCGCCAAAGGATTCAGGGTGATTGGGGCCAGAGGTGGGCCTGGGAAGTGTTGGGATTCCAAGCTTAGGTGACCTCAGGTGTCTCATCTGAGTGGTCTCCCATGGCTCCTCCTCTCCAGACCCAGCTCAACTCAGCAAGAATAACCTGTGGAATAAGTATGGCACCTTACCAAGCCCTTTCCCCTTATGCATTTGTACCAGCATCCCCATCCCCAATTTACGAAGGAGGAAATGGAGCCTTGGAGAATCCAGGTCGTTTGCCCTAGGTCTCATAGCTCCTACGTGGCATGGGAGGGACTCAAAGCCAGTCC